>NW_026947495.1:30781562-31398750 GCF_034190915.1 Cavia porcellus | reverse complement strand
TGAGCTTCAGGCCCAGTCCTTTTTATTCTGTTGACACAGACTTTTGCTAAATTGCTAATTTTCTTTGAGTGTGCATTTGTAATCATTCTCCCTCTGATGACTAGGTAATGGGATTACAGGAATGTACCGGCACCTTTGCTATCTTTTAAGGGGGTGATTAAATGAGGATGATGATATACATATATCTGATTATTAGAAGGTTGATATCACATATCTTTAAATACATTTTTCTAATAAATATAATAATATTTAATAGACAATTTTACAATTCTTCAGTCAACCAATAAATATGCCTAAAATATCCAGAGAGTCTTATATATATGTGTGCATATAATGCATATATGCACACATATGAATATGTGGTTTAGGTTATAAAACCACAAAAAATGTATGGTATTGTGGTCAAAGGAAAAAATTCAGGGAAAGATTTCTGCAAGTTATAAATTAGCAATAAAAATAAAACATTGTTAAGGATATGGAAGATTTCTTGAGGAAAATATCAGTTGAAATAAAAAGAGCTTATTTCTTTTTTTTTCCATGGTGGATTTATCAAAGTGAAATCAAATAGTAATGCCTAATGTGAAAAAAGCACAAACAAATGTCTCTCCTAGCTCTTAACTTGTCCCCAAAATAAAAACCACAGTAAGGAAAATGTAGCATGCAAATGGGCATGTTTCCATGTTTATTTCTAGGATGAATAAAATAAAAGCATCTCAATATACTCTGTTGGGTCTGAAAGTCTTATTAATACAGTTGTAAATTGTTAATGGAATTTAAAAACAATGTAATTGATATAAAATCATGAATGACATGTTATATTCTTGTTTTCATGAGTCTGCTCATTTAGGAAACAGTAGGATTTGTAGTCATAGATACAGATTTTGCTCAAATTACCTCAGAAATTCATTAGTGTTCACAAAATGTGGGAGGCAGAAAATCTATCAAGGGTATTTCTAGCACCAGCCAATTTACAAAAGCTTTTGGGCTTTATAAAACTGTGTTCAAAGTGAATTAAGCCCTCCTTTTAATTAATAACTCAGAAACTTTCACATGACCCACAAACAAAACATGTGGTGGGTTTTAACCTTATTCATGAGAGAACTGGAACTTTAGCTCAAGGGCCTGTCTCCCACTGTTACTCGGCTTGCACAAAAGATTTGTTTATAAAGGCAGATGCCTTTGTTTGAGATAGAAATTAAAGCTCAAAATCTCAAGGTCAGTCAACCTGCTGTTATTAAACTTATTTGCAGCTAAATCATGTTTTGTAGACTTGGGGTAATAATAAGCAGCAATAAAGCATAGATGATTTGCATTAGGAAGATAAATCAGATCTGACCAAACAACCACAGTACAACTGTGCCCTTTAAAACAAAAGCTATCCAAGTGCCTGGCTTCAAAATAATTCATGTAAGATTAAAGAAAGTTTAAAGTGAATCATTAACTATGGCCTGGATTCTCAGGTCAGGCAGTCTGCCTTTAATTGATTGTGTAATTATTTTGTGAAATAAGTGAGATTTGAATAATAGGAAAATCCCTCAAAAAATCATTTCCCTGATTTTTTTCTTGGCACTAAAAAAATATATATATATAGGTATCCATCCTTTCCCATCAGATCAATAAGCTTGATAGTAGCCACAACAGGGTTTTCCAGAAGGAATCGAAATGAACCAAGTAGAACAGATCTTTCCTTCCCTTAGAAGTTCCCACCTTCTCTAGACATAAACTTTGAGATAGGATGTCATAGATTTCACAAACTGTGTGTTTCTCTATGGTGGCTGGTTGAAATAATATGTAGGTGCTGTTGCTTTTGATGTCTTAGTTGGATGTACTGGACAGACTGGGAGGAAGATGAAATAGATGCCAGCGTGGGAAGGATCGAGAAGGCTTGGATGGATGGCTTCAATCGGCAGATTTTCGTGACTTCGAAGATGCTGTGGCCGAATGGTTTAACTCTGGACTTCCACGCCAGCACACTGTACTGGTGTGATGCCTATTATGATCATATCGAGAAAGTGTTTTTGAATGGCACGCACAGGAAGGTAAAAAACAAATGCTGCTGTTTTGAAACTACAGGCTTCTTTCGCAGAGTCTTGTATGTTGTCTTAAAAATACTTTCAAGTTTAGTTTTACCCCTCTGAGGTAGCTGCCAATAGTCTCAGTGGGGAGGCTAAAGAAGGCTAAGCATTAAGCAATGCAGCTGGCACTTGCCTCCTGGAGACCAGGCCCAGCTCACTGTGGTATACCAGGATTTGTGGGATTTTTAAAAGAAGCTCTCAGGATATCAGAGCTGTTTTAAAATGCATTTTTCTACAATATTGATGAGTTTTCTATGCCCAGACAACCCAGATCTACTCAAATGTGTTCAATATTTGCAGATAAAATTTAATGTATGCATTATGGAAAATAATTACATTGCATCTATTTGAATAAAAACTTCGTGACATTGAAAGTGAAATACATAATGGGGATGCAATGAATTTCAAGACTATTGGTATAAATAGATACCAGCTACCTCTTGTCTCTTTTGCAAGAACTATTGTGAAATGATTTTTGCATTTGGGGGGTAAAATTGAGGATAACGCAGTTGTCTATAAAACAGAGGCATAGTTGAAAAAACATTGCCTCTTTGTTGTTGCATCTTAAATTACCTAACCACACATTCCCAATGTCAAATGTTAGTTGAATGATGGAGAATGTTTTGTTAGAAATTATCAAAATGCTTCCTTGGCATTACAGTACCTTCCCTTTTAGAGTATGATGTATTCATTTTAGAGTATAGTCCATTCATTAATCACTTAAAATTATTTCAGTCTTTGGTTCTTTTTTAAAGTGCTGTAAATATTTTCTCCTATGTAAGAAAAGCTGGTTGTTATTAAATCTAATTTCATATATTTAACAAAAGTAAAGTGTTTATTATTCCTTTCAAGATAGTATTGAACACATAGTATAGAACTTTCCTGGACAGAACATTTTAGCTTACATTAAAGTGCAGAGAAACATTGTCTAAATTACTCAAAAACCTGATAATTTGTTATAAAACTCTTAGGAGAAAAGGGCAAAATTAGAATTGGGAACCCTAAATTATGTATACAACTTAATCAGTTCTCTAACAATTTAAATAAAAATACTTTTTTGTATTGCATACAATATGATTTTTATGAATGATGGAAGCTTAAAACTTATTGTAATTTTGGAGCTTTTATTTATTCATCTTCTACAATTCTACCTGTGATGAAGGACCTGGATATTTATTACATTATTACTTCATTTAAACACAACAAAATATAACAGAAATCTAAATTAATATATTAAGAAACAGATTTGAAATTTATTATTGTCTTACCTATGTACTAATAATAAGCATTTCTCTCTTCAAAATTAAAATGATTACTCTCTTCCTGTCATAACCTAGTCTTCTTCAATTTTCATTAGGCTAGTGAATTTACAAATATCCTTTTTATTCTCATTTTAAACATTCTATTTCATGCCCCTTTGGTGGATAACATCACTAGGTAGAATGATATTAATGATTCATGTCAATTTCTAAGGATATGATACTGTAATATCATAAGAGGAGGGATGAGAGCTAGGTAAAATCACCATACTTATAATGTCATTCACAAGATGATTTAATGGGAGAAATGTACACGATCATTCTAATAGCATTCTATAAAAACAGAAAAAGTGCTTGTGTTGTACAATGTATTTTTCAAATGTACTGAAAGAAAATATGACTTAAAATGTTATTACGTGCTATGTGTATTTGAACATTATTTTCTCAAAATATTTTAGTAATTTTTCTAAGAACACTTCTGATTTTTCATAATGTGTTTATATTTTACAGGTTGTTTATAGTGGGAAAGAGTTGAACCACCCTTTTGGATTGTCACATCATGGGAATTACCTGTTCTGGACTGATTATATGAATGGTTCCATTTTTCAACTGGATTTGATCATGAGAGAAGTGACATTACTGAGGCATGAAAGACCGCCTTTGTTTGGGCTTCAGATTTATGATCCGCGAAAGCAACAAGGTATAAAAAATCAAATAAAGTTTTCTCAGTGTTTTACACATAATGCTTTACAGTAATTATGTAAAGGTTTTATTTTGACAATTCTGTTCATACTTTATTATAAAAGGTGTTCAGCTGCCACTAAAATCACCCTGAGATTTTTGATACTATAAATGTGTTTCAGACTGTTGTAAATAGACTGAATATATAATCCTGAGGATTCTTTCTGAATAAAGTTGATTCTCTCCATTTGTTACCTTTTTCATGTCATTTCACTGAAGAATCCTCTTGAATATTTGGAATTTCATCAATCGGTTTTCAAGAGATATGCTGAGAAGTGAAAAAATTTTCTTTAGCAAGTTTTGAAATATTGAAAAAATGTATCACATAAAAATGTTATTTTAAAAAAAGAATACATTTATCTGGTTATTTCCAATGGGATTAAGAGTTTTTCTATAGAATATGTAAGTACTTTAGTTATTTGAACATGTAACAATATAGCACAATATTTAGGTGGGTACTATTAAAATTATATAATGTTTTTATGTTTATCTTTATGAGTTATTAATATTTATTAAGCAATCATAATTAGGGTGTTTCATACTTTAAAGACTGAAAAAAGCAATTTGCTTAAAGCATGCCAGAGTTTTTGGTGGTTCTGTACAGTCACTACTACTTTTTATGGAGATAGCTTTATAGAAGTTTTACAAACATAAATTTTAACAAATTTAAGATGACTCAATTAAATCCTCAGTTTTCTGAAACATACTTTGTTAATAGGAAGTTGTCTTACATTAAAAGATTTTGAAGATATATATATATATATATATATATATATATATATATACATATATTTGGTTTAGTTACTTTTTACTCGTTGCTGTGACAAAATACCTGATGCCCAAGTTGGGAAAGGAAGGTTTATTTCTTACAGTTTTTGGAGGTTTCAGTCCACACTCAGTTGGCTCCAAGGCAGGCGGGCATGGCTGGGCTGCAGTTCATGGCGGCCGCCAACAGCAAACTAGAACCAGCAAAGAGCAAGACACACCTTCTTCCTGCCATTACATCACATCCTGGCTCCACCTCTATGTGGGTGTAAGGATATGATACTGTAATATCATAAGAGGAGGGATGAAAGCCAGGTAAAATCACCATACTTATAATGTCATTCACAAGATGATTTAATGGGATTTAATGACCACCATCAATCCAAGCACTAGACAATGAACCAATAACAAATGCACAATTCAAACTCATGAGGCCTGGGGGCCACAGACATAAACCATGACATTCCACCCCTGGCCCCAGGACTCATGTACATCCTTTATACAAAAGACATTTAGTCTACCTCCAAGAGTTGCCAAAGTCCTAACTTTTCAGCTTCATTGCTGAAAAGTCCAAGTCCAAAGTCTCCTCCAAGATCTATGGCAAACTCTTAACTGTAAGCCCTGTAAAAATGAAACAAGGCTAAACGTTTCTGAAATGTAAAGGCACAAGATAAACATTACCATTCCAAAAGTTACAAACAGGGGAATATAAAGTATTGAAACAAAACAAGTCCAACATCCAGCAGGGCAAACATTAAGTGCTAGAGTTCCATGCTCAACATCTGAAGCAATCTGGTTGCAAGCTCCAAAAGGCTTGGGTGATTCCACCCCCACAGCACTTCCGGTGATTTCAACTCCCGCAGCTTTTCTCTTAAATCCTCTCTGCTCGATTTTTGCAACTTTCCTTAGATTACCCACGTACTGGCTTTTTCAAACTTCTGGGATCTCCACTGCACCTTTGTCTTCACACTTACATCTTCATAGATTGCCCTCTCAGGGGCACACTGCTTGGCCAGCCAGGCCCTTTGTAATCGAGGTGGAAGCCGTCTTACCCTCAGAATTTGTGCATTTTCCTTGCCCCTAAAATCACTTTTTACTTGTTGCTGAGACAAAATACTTGAAGCCCAAGCTGGGAAAGGAAAGGTTTATTTCTTACAGTTTTTGGAGGTTTCAGTTCACACTCAGTTGGCTCCAAGGCAGGCGGGCATGGCTGGGCTGCAGTTCATGGCGGCCACCAACAGCAAGTGGAAACCGGCAAAGAGCAAGAAGCACCTTCTTCCTGCCATTATATCACATCCTGGCTTCACCCCTTTGTGGGTGGAGCACTGACACCATCAATCCAAGCACTAGACAATGAACCAATAACAAATGCACAATGCAAACTCATGAGACCTGGGGGACACAGACATAAACCATGACAACATTTCAATCCAGGGCTTCTGTGTGTTTTTTTTTTGTTTTCCTGGTACATTAAAACTATTATTGTTGAATCTGCTTTGCCAAAGTTTGTAACTTTTCTAAAATGTTCATATTCTGTAAACTTTTAGCTACTATAATGAGTTGATCAATTAAATGTACCATACACGGGGAAAATATACTATCCTACTCTAAAATGGACTTGCACATAAATCTGGGTCCCAATATGATTTCCCTCTTAAATTTGGTCTCATCATAAAATGAAAATAAGAAGTACATTCTTCATAAACTTTCTATGATCAAATGGTACTAAATATTAATTTGCAGAAGATTGAAACTAGATCCCTAACACCCTGTACTAAAATCAGATCATAATTGATCAAAGTCCTAGACATAGATGCAGGTATTTGGAGACTGCTGGGAGATAATATGCAAGAAATGACAGGCACAGGCAAGGACGTCCTGAACATAACCCTGGCAGTAAAAGAAATAGTATCAGAAAGCAGCAAATGTTTAAAAAGTTTCTCCCAAACAAAGAAAACTAGCAGCAATGAAAAGTCAACCTGCAGGAAAAACAACTGTGCTTTTATTAGAGAACTAATATATAAAACATACGAAGAACTGAAAAATATTAAAAATAGAAACAGAAACAAAACCTCCATGATAAATTCAATCAAAATATAGGCAAATAAATAGAATACTATTTTATTTTATTTGTGTAGTTTTTTGGTACCAGAATCCAACTTAAGACCTCATGCTTGCCAGGCAGGCACTTGTCATGCTGAGCTATATCCTCAACATTTTTTTAAAGAGAAAAATAAATAAAGCTAAATTTCAAAAAAAGATAATAGGAGAATAATGGTAATTAATACACGGTATATTGTTATTTTCAAAGTAGTCATAGATACCTGAGAATGTAGCTTAGCGGCACAAACATATGCAAGCATGAAGTCGTATTTGATCCCTGGTACAAAAACAAACAAACAAAAAGATACAAAATACTTACTGAGTACAAGATATAGTTATGAAACATTGTCAAACAATATTAGAATGAATCTTTCTTTTCAATAAACTAAGGGACACACATTTATAACTATCTTAAAATATCTTAAACATTAATTTTTTTCCTCTTTTCTCTTCCTTCCTTTCCCCTTTCTCTCATTATAGTCTCTCTTTTCTTTTGAGCAGTTTCTTCTCAATTTATAAAATGCATTGTACATTTCGGATCTTAAGTACTTTTTAGCTTCCCATGCTAATGAGATTATATATTATTTACACATGTGGGTCTGATTTGTGTCATTTAGGAGTGTGGTTTTGAGTTGCATCCGTTTACTTAAAAAAGTCTCAAGTTTATCCTTATTTATGTCTGAGTACAACTCCTATATATATATATATATATATATATATATATGCACACATTTATGACAAATCAAAAGCTAACATTGTTGTTGAACTTTGAAAATTTTCACTTTAAAATTAGAAATAAAACAAGGATGTCCATTCCTATTCAATATAGTTCTTAAAACATTAGCCAGAACAATTAAACAAGGGAAAGATGTAAAAGGACTAAATATAGAACAAGAGAAGTTAAATTATCATTATTTGGAGATTATCTCATACTTTACCTAGCAAATTCCAAAAACTCCACCAAAAGACTCCTAGGTTTAATAACCAAATTCAGCAGTATGCAAAGCAGTATACAGGGTACAAGTCAACATTTAAAAATCATAGCATTCCTGTATACAAGCCACAAACTCACAGAGAGAAAAATTAGGGAAAAAGGCTCTTATAATAACATTCAAAAAACTTAAAGTACTTGGGAGTCAAGATCTATGCAATGAAATTTACACTACTCTGAAAAGGGAGATTAGAAAGGATATCAGAAAACGGAAAGATATTCTTTGCTAATGGATAGGAAGAAGTATCAGTGAAAATGGCCATACTTCCAAAATTGTGATACAGATTTAATACAATCCCAATAGAAATACTATTAGCATGCTTCACAGAGGTAGAGAAAGCGTTTCCAAAATTCATATGAAACCAGAAGAGACCTAGAATACAAAGCAATTCTAGGCAACAGAGACAAGTCAGGAATATCATAATATCTGACTTGAAATTATACTACAAACCTACTGTGACAAAATCAGCATGGTATTGTAAAAACAACCAACCAAACAAAAAAAAGACCTGAGGATCAGTAGAACAGAATAGAAAATGCAGACACAACTCCAAACACCCAACTGTCTTATCTTTGATAAAGGAGCCAGTCATGTTCACTGGAAGAAAGATAGACTCTTTAATAAATGGTTCTGTAAAAACTGGCATTCCACATGTTACATTTCAAAAGAAGTACAAATAACAGATAAATACATTAAAAATGTTGAATATCTTTAACGATTAGGGAAATTCCAATCAAAACACCCATGACATGCCATTTTAGTCCACTCAAGTTTTGCTATCACTAAGAACATAAAACATATGAAATGCTGGTGAGGCTGTGAGGAAAGAGAGACACTTTTGCATTGCTGGAGGAAACGTAAAGTAGAACAACCACTCTGGAAATAAGTGTGAAGTTTACTCAACGAACTAAAAATAGAATTTCCGTTTTCCGAGCTTTTACTTGTCCTGTGTATATTCCTAAAGGAGTTACATCTATCAAACTGAAATTATACATGAAATTCATATTTATATCTGTACAGTTCACCCTAGCTGACTTCTAGCTGAAATAGCATAAATGCTGGTCACAGAAAAATGGAGAAAGAAATGTGGCATATATAGTCAGTGGAATATTACTAAACAGCAAAGAAAGTTGAAGTCATGTAACTTTTAGGAAAATGAACTTGAGACCACTATGCTAAACAAATAAGCCAGACACAGAAAGTAAAATGTTACATTTCTCTTACATGATAAACCTAAAATACAAATAAGTGAATGAATAAAATAAAGAAAAGAGGAAACAAGAGGTGGAATCTTTGAGATATGTCAATGAATTTAAGGAGGAGAAATATAAACAAAAGGCATATAAAGGTATTAGAAAAAAAATAAATCAGCTTCAAAGATTTTTGTGAGAATAATTATGTTATATAAAGTAAAATTTACATGATACAATACCCAGCAACTAACCTCTATTAACCTTCTTATATAATTTCTCAATCAGAAGAAATTTTAATTTTAAAGTTTCTTTCTGTGTAAGCATTTTAAATTAATTATCTAGATGAGCAATATGTAAGATTTGGGCACATTAATTGTCCATGAATACAACAAATTACGTTACTGAGATAGATGAATATATCTTGTGTTCTACCAAATTCCATTAACATGTAATTTTGCAAAACTATGGTGATGGCCTTTGGAGAGACTATCTTCTCTCTCTTTACCTGTTTTATATTGGTATGTGGATTGAACTCAGAACTTTATTGCTGAGTTACATCACTAGCCTCTTTTTAAAAGATCTCAGTTTTGGGATTGCATTGAATTGTATAACAGTTTCGGGAGAAGGGCCATTTTCACAGTATTTATTCTTTCTATCCATCAGCAAGGGATGTCTTTCCATTTTCTGAGATCCCCTTCATGTAATTACAAAGTATAAACAAAAATTTTTATAGACAAGGAGATAATATAGTAACCGTTGTTCGTTTTCTGTTCATTGGCTCTGAGTACCCTGTAATACTTTCATTCTCTTGAATGGTTTTAGACTGTCTTTTTTATGTTCAATACTATAGTATATGAAGGTATACTCAAATATTTCAAAGAAAGAGACACTATGGTAGCTACTGTTATGTCGGATTGTCCTGTGGTGAAACACTATGTTGCTTAAATTGTTCTGTTCTGACCTGTGCTGTTACGTCCTCCTTTATCTTAATCTTTTTTTAAAATTAAAAAAAAAATACCTCTTTTTTAAAGGTCTCATTGTCACTAAATTGCCCAGCCTAGGTTTGAAACTGTGATTCTGCTGCCTCAGTCTTTTAGAGTAGAGGGATTAGAGTCATGTGCCACCTTGCTAGGTCAAATATTCTGTCTTAAAATTAAAGGAACATTAAATGGAGACTTAGTGATGCGCTTGTTCATACAGAGCTGAGGTTGAAAAATGTACAAAGAAATGCAAAGTTGTTAACTTGTCCCATGAAGATAATTTAGGTGAGTGACTCCTAAAGTTATTTACTAGTGTCTGACCAGTATCACACAGACTGAACTCTCACTTGGTCAAATCGCTGTTCTCTGAATCCTTGCTTCCACCAACAATATCAGCCCAAGATGGCTGCTAGAGAGGCAAATGTCATTTAAATTAAATTTGCCAATTTGGATATTGTACTTACAAAATAAAATAAAATAAAATAAATAAAATGAGACAGCTCTGACTACTAAAGTCTTCTAATAACTATTACATTATAAAACATTATTTCTATATCACTGAGAAAATGTAGTATATATATATATATATATATATTATTACATAATATTTTCTAAGACAAAGAGGGAGCAGAAGAAAAATGGAGAAACAGGGACAAATAGAAAGACAGAACAAGCAAGTGGACAACGTAACAGTTATACAAGTTATACAAGTTATACAAGTCAAGAAAATGTATAGAGTAGGTTATTTTTCATTAAAAATGTAAACTAAGCAATGAATTTGAATCCTCTACCCAGTTTTCACACAACTAAAGATCATCTAGTATTTAACTGACTGTTGAACAGATAATGCAACATGGAAAGGATTTCTAATTAGACATGTTTTTGCTTAGTAGGTATTGACATTGTTTAACATTCATGGAATGTAATTTATAGTATTTAATTACATTGCTAATAGCAGTAAGAATAAATTATTTATAAAATAAATTTACTTATATATTCAAATGTGGGCTTGTTACCTTATCATGGTTTTTCTGTAAGTGATATTTTACTTTTCAAATTTGAACATCATATCAATAAATTTTAGATTTTAATATTCAGTGGAACATAAGCTTTGGCTATACTTATTCTTGTTGGACTGAGTTTTGAAAGGGCAAAGTCACGCCAATTAAATAGGCGGCCAAATCCATGAGCAGTATATGTAGTCATTTTTACCGATGAATAGGAAAAAACTTGACTTGTATAACTGTTACGTTGTCCACTTGCTTGTTCTGTCTTTCCATTTGTCTCTGTTTCTCCATTTTTCTTCTGCTCCCTCTTTGTCTTAGAAAATATTATGTAATTATATATATATATATATATATATATATATATACTCATATGTAGACAATTATGCACATCGACTATATTCCTATGTAATATTTTTGTGTGGATGTGGATAGATATATGGTATTTATATACATAAAATATTCTACATACTGCAGAAAAAAATAAAAAAAGGAAAAATATTTTTTCTTTCTCAGTTCGATGATCATCATTCATTCAAAGTCAATTTTTCTGCAATTATTCTATCTTAAATGCATGGTTTGTCTAGCTGCAGGTTCCCTCTCTGTTACTTGACTAAGGTCTCTTCTAAACTAAAACTTGAAATATTCCCTTTTTAAATAGAAAACCCCCGAAGTACACATATCATCTGGTAAGAATGCCATGAAAAATATTCAGGGGTACTAATAATATAATTTGTAAGCATATTCGAAAGGTTTCAAAAAATTATTTAATCAGACTCATTTCCCCAAAAAAGATATACATAAGATTACTTGGTGTACTAGTTAATATCCAGGAGGTAGATATAGACACATTCCAAACAGAACACTACCTCCAGAAATAATACAAAGTAATTATTAGGGATTCAGTGGCAAGATATTTTCTCTCATTCTTCTGTACACTTAGAAGGTATCCTTTATTAACATCAAATATCTACAATAATGTTAGTAAATTTCTTCTGAAATTTCTTATAAAAAAGAATAGAAATTCTGAAACCCATCATAACCTGTTTATTCCCTAGGCTCCAAAGTATACTATCGCATTGTATGCCAATATATTATGTGTATTAATTTGTAATTTTGATTATTATAACAATCAGGAATTAAGTTTAACATTTTATAGTTTCTGTTATATACTTGAAAAATCTAAGATCAGACAGATACAGATCTTTACCCTCAAGAAACCCAGAGAGCCAGACTTTTAGTATCAGGGATCCAACTCACAACCTTGCACTTGCCAGGCAGGCACTTATACTGCTCAGGTAAATCCTTGGCTGCCAATAGCTGGATATTAAACAGATTCAAATTCAGATCTTTTTGGCCACAAATATGGTTCAGCAATTAATTTGTGTGGAAAAATTTACTTACAAGTTTTATAACTAACACTTCAGATAGAAGTGCATTTTCATTGCAGTGGTATCATTTATAAATTTATATTAACATTTTTAAGTGTAAAGATTCTTTTGACTATCTATACAGAAGTAGATATTCAGTGATTTTATGTAACAGAGCACCAGTATAACAGACAAAATCATTATACCTAATGAATGATGGATTTATTCCCTACATTGAATTTTAAATTAATAAGATATACACTTTGTGAATTAAGCCATCATCACAAATTTTTTCTTTCAGTTTTCCATCTTTGAGTAAATCAGTATATATAAAACACAGAATTATCAGTGAGACTGCTAATATCATCACACACGAACACATGAACCAACATATACTATCTTCAAAGTAATGTAAATCTAAACACTACCTCAATCTGTGTAATTTGGGGGGGACATAAAAGGAAAACTATTGCTTGCTTTCCTCAGATTGATGATCACTATTCACTGTCAATTTTTCTGAAGTTATCCTATCTTAAATGCATGATCCATCCAGCCTTAGAATCTTTATTACTTGGATAAATAAACATGATGACTAGTGTCCCTTCTAAACTACAAATTATAATGTTCCTTTTAAAAATAAAAATAGGTTACCACATAGGTTTCTGTGTACTGTATCAGGTGCAGAGACTTCTATTGTCATGTATAATAAAACACTGAGAAATTCAGAATCTAGGACACATAGTGAAAGGGATTTCTTTTTCCATTATTTTGATGAAAATTCAAATAAAGGTAAAAGTGAAGTACAGTAAGTGCTTTACATTACTTTATATATTCTGCCATTGGCAGTCATAGAAGAAAGCATCCTCAAAGCTAAATATTAAGATCTAGAAACAGAGATATTAGTTCAGATTTTTGAAATGTTTGTATATAGTTTGCATCTTTATTACTGCCCTGTGTAAGTTATAACATATCTTTAAATAAATTTTTTTACTGAAAAGTAAACTACAAGCACTGAGAATATATGTATACTGATATAAAAATGATAAATGTTCCTTCATCTTGTGAAATTTACACATCAAACACAAACTTGCACATTTCCACATTCTAAAAAATTATTCTTGGTGCTTGAATTGCTACCTAAAAATTTCATTCTTTTTTTCTTTTAACTAATGTGTACCAAATCTATGTGGTATGACAAGCACTATTTGTTTGAAAGATTATAATTCTACTTCAGGAAGATACAAGATTCAGAAGAAAATACAAAATTTTTAACCCTGAAAAACCACTATTGTAAAGTAAATTTCTTCCTTCTCCTCCACTTCCTCTTTTCTGTCTTTTACCTCTTATTTATCTCTTCTTTCACTATTGCTGATTGAACCTTTGCTAGGCAAGTGCTCTACCACTGAGCTAGAATCTCAACTGTATTATAAGTTTTGTTTTGAGACAGGGACTTGCCAGGCTGAAAGTTCAGGCCTCACACTTTCAATTGTCCAACCCCAGCTCTGCAAAGGCCTGGGATTATAGATGAGGACCCTGGAATTTGAAATGTGTTCATTGCTTTTCTTGCCCATTTATTTTTAAAAAGTTATGTGCTTCTAAAATTACTTAATATAGAATATACAATTGTATTGTATCATTCTCAGTATTCTTTTTCTATCCTTTTTGACCTAACCTTTATATGTTATATTACAGTTTTATACTATGAATTTTAGTGTCAGAGAATCCTTTTTATATTTTTAAATATTACTAATAATTATTTATTTATAACAATATTAATGATTATGTCCTATTATTAGGTATTGAAAAAGTCACTTAGATTCTTAGATATATAGCCCTACCTGAAAATGAGATAAAACCAACACTGCAATTTTATTATTAAAAAGGAAATAAATGTATAATTAAAGGTCTATGATTGATGGATTGTACATATTCAGTAATATTCATATATAAATGACACCCTTTGATATTTATACATGACTTTTTAAATGTTGTGTTTAAATGTAGTCAATTATGTTTTAGAGATATTCATTGTGAAATGTTTTACAGTAGTCGAATTTCACAAAGCCTATCATATGCACTCTATCTGTAAAGTATGTATATGGTGAGATTTAAAAATGTTCTGGGATGCTATAAAATAAAAGAATCAATTCTGATGAAAGATTTGAAATTATTCAAATTAATTTATATTTTGGACTTCTGCATGGCAGCACAAATGCTGATGCCTCAGTTTTAATATATAATATTCACCAAAATGGAAATGCTATATATCTCAAAGTTTGATTAATGGTAATTTATTTCTAAATATTCAAATTTCATATTCAATGAGAATGTAAGCCATGCTTTTGATGTAAAAATATCATAGTTTGCATATATTTTCAGGAACAAAACATATCCTAATATATTATTTTTCATGATTTCTTATTTCTTACTTCAATTCTTCATATATTCTAAATATATTTAAGTTAATTCTACTTTCCCCAAATCTACAAGTTATTAAAATATTGGAAACACCATGTAATTCTGGACACAATGTGCATATTGTATCCAGAACTCCTGAATATCCTTTGAAGTGTTGCCTTTTATCCCATGTTCATGGAATAAACATGGCCATATTTGAATGTTACTTAAAACATTTCTGCATTTCCTACTGCAAAACCCTGAAGCTTAATCAACCCTTTGAATTTAGAAGTTAATACTATAGCTTAAATTATTAGCTCCTTTATCTTTCAAGTTAGTTTTTTTGTGAACATAGCAAATTAAATTAATTCTCAGAATAATGAAAAATATGATAATAAACTTGAAGTCATTGCTCCTGCTTTGCAGACACAATGATATTCTATGAAAGTGTGTTGAATATTTACAGTGTATTGTACAATTCTACAATGTTATTTCTCACTTATTATTCTGTACATACTAAACCAATCCCTGTGGCCCACAGCATTAGTAATCTAGTCTGTCACTTCAGTCAAATTTTTAAAAGTTTCTTGTTAACTACCAATATCGTCTTAGCCATTTTATTACCTTCACAACTACTTAAAGTGCTTTATTTTGAATATTTAAAAAACATATACTCAGATTTTGTTAAAAACATGAATATGCAAGATAGCCTACAAATGACAACAACTAAGGTGCTAGTGTTGTACACTTCTTTATAAAACTGAACGTATGTGTGATTAGATTAATACAGTTTTTTCTGCCTTTCCAATCTCTATGAGTAAATACCATCAGAATGATAATTACATTAATTTTATTTACTCTTGTTTAAACTTTTACAAAGCACAATGCCTAATCACTTTAAACATTTATTTGCTTTTCTCTGAGAGTATCTGAGCTTGCCTCACCCATACACATGGACAATAGCTTTATTATTTTCCACTCAAGCCTGCTTAATTGAATGCTTCATGAGTGTCTTTGCCCTTTATTTCCTCTGGGATTTCTTTTGCCTTTGTGTCCTGTGCATTCTCCTGATTCCAATCAAGCAGCTCCTTTTTAGGGCTTTGCAGATATCCTGTGCTGCTTGGAGTTTTCTGCACACTGACATATACACAAAAGGTATTTATTGTATTCTCCACAAAAGGAAAAAAAAATACCCCACTCCTGTCCTCAATAACTGTTAACATCCTTTCACTGTGAATTCAATGCCATACTGCAAGAGCCACTGATCTAATTTCCAAAGAACTCTGAACTGAATGTGTTACTCTGAAGCTAGGGATTTGGGAGAGACAAACACAACATGTCCTCTTTTCCTTCTATCTTCTACTACCTAACTACATGATTTCTTACTTCTCCAATCAACACACATACTCCTTTTCTCTACCAAAGCATCATTTTTGAATTTCATTACTATTCAGTAGAAGTCTTGACATTATTCCATATACAGTGTACATAAGTGTGCACATATTCATGCCTATGTGTATGTTTTAAAAGATTATGAGCATAGAATGGCTGAATTTGGTTGGAATAATGATCCCTTTACACTTTTACTATTGTCTTTTTACAGGTGACAATATGTGCAGAGTAAATAATGGAGGATGTAGTACACTGTGCCTGGCTATTCCTGCAGGTCGTGTGTGTGCATGTGCTGACAATCAACTTCTGGATGAAAATGGGACAACTTGCACATGTAAGTTTCTTGTTCCCATCATTGTTTATGTGGATGTTTCTGAAAACAAGAAGCTGATGAAACCAAAGAAATTTAAAAAGTAAAACTTGGGCGGGGGATTTACCTCAGCGGCATAAGTGCTTGCCTTGCAAGCGTGTGGTCCTGAGTTTGACCATGGTACCAAAAATAAAATAAAATAAAATAAAAAATATCTGTAAATAAATAAAAATTAAAAATGAAACTTGAAAAGAACATCGCAGATGATTAGTTACAATATTATCCAGACTGCAAATTATTAATTCAAGCAATTTCTACTATACAAAAAATAAATTATAATGACAAAACCTTTGTGGAATATCTTGTAACTCCTTCATAAGGTTTAAAGAAATGTACATGAAAGAGTCAAATGTTTAATGTTTCATGAAATTTTAAAGAACTTCATCAGCAGTTTCAGATGAAAACATTATTATTGATAGATAGATGGAAAATTGAGGCCCAACACAGCCCTAAAATAATCTTAAATGACCTAAGATGCTCAGTTGTCTATCTTCGTGAGCAAAGCGCAAGGAAGGAGGCCAAAAAAAAAAAAAAAAAAAGCTTTTATGGACTTACATATTTTATCAGAGTAGAAAATTAACTAGATTGACTCGGACTAAAGGCACTTTTATTAACTTTTTCTGATATCTTTCAATTTATTGCATCTTATTATTCAAAACTGACTGTTGGAATTTTTTCTTTCTACCACAAATTGTGTCCCTTAGGCAAGATAAGTCCAACAAAATTATGTGTGTATCGAGCATGATATAAAAGTTTCTAAATGATTTAATCTTGAATTGTGTTTGGGTTCTCTAGAGAAACCTCGGGACCCTAGGATTGATGGATGCGTACACTAGATATATTGAATTTATATATATGAAAGGGAGAGAGATTCTGTGGAACTGGCTCAGATGAATATGGAGAATAACAGGCCTGAGGATCCACAGGGAGCTAGCTGGAGATGCATGAGAAATGGGGTGTAGTACAGTCCAGAGGTCAGCAGGTTAGGACCCCAGAATAGTTGATGCTTCAGCTCAGGCCAAGGAATCATAGTATGGACACTGCAGAAATTAGGTCTTGAATCATTTCAATGTGAAGACAGCTCTTCATTGTACTGCACTTTCTTCATCTTCCTCAATTTCACTCTTTCTTATTGTAATTTAGGATTTCTAAGAATATGGTTTGAATCACTGTACAGATTCTTCTTTATGCTGTAAATAGATTTGACATCTATAGCTAGCTAATCAGTTGTAAAATATTTTATATTTATAGATCTAGATCAAAATTTCACTAGTTGTATTTGAAATACATCACCTTATACATGAATAATAGTTCTCCTTTAAATCATTTTGAGGGCCCAGGAACTTCTGCTGACACAGTCAAGTGACTGTCGCATTTCCAACTGAACCAGACACACAGGGCATCCTGTGTGAGCGCCAAGCAGGCCTTGCTTTCCCTTTGCTTCACCTCTAGAATTCCTCTCAGGACAGGAGGCAGCACTGAATGCTAGGTGTAGAGCTTACATTCTGCAGGAACAAAGACTTTTCTTCTTACCTCGAGATAGAGAGATGATTCAATTTCCAGCGACACATAGGAGAAGATCTTGAATGAATCTAGTTAAATCTAGTCTTACGGTTGGAAAAATGTCAAATTCCTATTATGGTGTCTAGAGGATGATCAAGAGACAGAAATGTCAGAGATTTATTTTTATTTTTGTTTAGTTAGCGTAGTAAGTTGAAAGGAGGGTGTGTGTTTTCATAAGGTATAGATATCTACATGAAATTTTAGGTCTGAAAATTTTTACTTTTTTCCTTGATTTTAATTATATGATTCATAATTATGTAGATCATCAATCTTATTGTCTTATTTCCTTCATTGTTATGAGTATAAAGTAAAAAAAAAATCTGGTGGATAATTGTTCTGTTAGCATATCTAGGTTGAAACAGATATAAGAAAATATTGGTATATTTCAATATAACATTATTGTATAATGGAGGGAAAAATGAGGAAGAATGCTTAAATTTTAAAAACAAACTCAGATAAACTGAATAAAAAATAAAAAAGTGGGGCTGGGGATTTAGTTCAGCGACATAAGCACCTGCCTTGAAAGCAGGCAGTAGTGAGTTCGATCCCTGTTACCGATAAAAAGGAAAAAGACAAAATAAATAAATAAATAAATAAATAAATAAATAAATAAAAATAAAAAGTGAACAAGGTGTTGACAGAGCATAGGCCTCTCCTCTCCATACACAAACACTCAAAGTAAGAGATCTGCGATAAGAAGAAATAGCAGAGCTTAAATTTTTTAAGTCCAAAAATTAATTCCTACTAGATTTCATCATGTCTTTAATTATTTATAACTATTTATATAAATTTCCTATTTCCACACGTAATTTAGTGACTCAAAAAAAAAGTTTTAGTTAAAAAATCAATCATTTGTCCATTGTTTTTTGCTCCCCTATGCTACAGGTAGCTGGTAGAATATAAAGTCCCTTGAGGTGTGTACTGAGACCCAGTCCAAGCTCATCATTAGAGTCATTATGAGAACAAGAGGGGTAACAGCACATGACAAGCACAAGTGCTTATAGTTGTAATAGACACAGATAAAGTACCTTAATGCCTTGTTTTGGAGGTCACCAAGTCAATGGTAAATGCTTTTTCTTATATTTACATAAAACCCTTAGAATCAGAGAATGTCTTAACTGTTCCCTGATACACTTTCTGTTATCCTTTTAGAAGATGATATCACTTTGCTCAAGATTTTTAGTCACTCTTATTTTAACAGCATACCTCTCTTTTAGTGTCCTAATAAGAAGACCTTAGGAACACTTACTTGAGTATTTTCTTGTACATAATAGAAATAGTCCTGTCAGTACATCCAAAGCTTTAGATGAGATTTTTTGTTTTTTTCTCAGCAGTGACTACCACTTTTGTACCTGTGGTGTACCATGTGGAATTCTGCCTTTTATAGTTATTCTCTTGGCATAACTACCAAACCAAATATAAACAAAACATGTTCACTAGTTTCTCAGAAGTCAGAGATACAAACTTTTAAAGGAACTCTAGCTCAGCACACTTAGAATGATCCAAACTGACACACTTCACTGTAGGTGACAAAAACAAAATAGAACAAGAGAAAAATATGTGTGTCTAAATTACTCAGGATGCTATTGAGTGTTTCAATGTACATTTAAAAAATTTTTTAAATGTCAGCCTGAAAGAAACATTACACATGATATTGATTACAAAACTGATTTTCCAAGATTTTTATCATATTTGTACATAAATGATTATTTCTTAGGTAAAAGTTATAGGTAAGTTTTCTGAGACTGTTAAGTCTCTTCCTAGACACTACATTTCACAGACAATCTAACCTCCATGGAGTGAAATGGAAACAAATGATAACTTTTTCTATACTTTTAATAATAAATAATTTTGTCACTGAAAATAAGTTTATTCTTACTTCAGAATGAAAATTGAATTCAACTGTAAAATTCCATTGTACCTTTTGCTGTGCTATGAGACTTGGCTAGTTTCCTTTGAAAAATATTAGGAAAAGTAGCATATTATCTAATTTTTTACAAAGAATAAAAAATGTGTTTAAATATTTTCAGTTCATATCTTTTTAATAGGAAAATACTTAAAGGCTATGTTACACTTGGTGTGCAGATAGGGAAATTAACATTCAGGAAAACCAGAAAATGGGGTTTATAGTTGCAGTATATAGGACCAAACAGTACCTCTGTGCCACTAATTTCTCTTCAGTGTGAACCTCTGGACTTTAGCTTTAGTTCAAGCTACATTATAGGCGTACAAAAGGAGTTACCTAAATTAACTATATAATCTGAGTCTAACAAGCAAATCAGAGAGCCAAGGCACGCTCATTAAGACATGGCCTTTCTGCTGTCAGTTGTCTTCATTGAATTAGTATCAAGGAAACAAAAACCTATTGACAAGTGATCAGGCAAGATTGAACATAAAGGATTTGCTCTTAATGAGCTTGTATCATAAAGCTATGTCATAAAAAGCCATGTCCCAAACTGGAAAAAAAAAATTTTTTTCATCCTGTATGTCTGCTTAAGATCACATTCTAATGCCATGCCTAGGATAAATCAAGGATGAGAAGACTGAACATGTCTGCCATGGACAAATCCTCTCCAAGGAGAACTGATGTCTCCTGAAATATAATGACCTGAAGCTCACTATCTCTGAGAATCACGCGTAAAACCAATCAATCAATTATTTAAGTAAATTTTATATTTCTTGACAGTATTATGGGGAGAAACACAAAGTCAAAAATTAAAAATGAGGACATAATGCTTCTAAGAAAAGTAATAGTTTCTGTTTTATAAAGTCACCAAATCATTTTACCTATACTAATAAATTAGTAATTTAAAAAAATGTTTATTTGGTGGCATGAAAGAGCTCACTGAATGTGCAAATGTATCTTATGCACAGAAGAACAATTTGAACATTCCAAATATATTATTTAACTAAGAAATAGCACCACAAAATTATGTGTCACTAGGATTGTGACCTTTATGACTGTATGGAACACCAGATATATGTCTCTGTCAGAAAGAGTACTCCACTATGTTGAGCCATTTATCTGGTTCACTGGTGACAAGCCTTATGGTCTAGGATCCATGCAATCTAATATGTACTAAAAAGTTTAAAGCAGTGAAAATTTATTGCCTTCTTGCATAAAAACTCACAGATTATAGCACACTTAGGTTGGCTGCTCAGAAGATCATTCTAGTTAATAAAAGGTCATCTTGCCATGATCTGAGGATGAAAAATCAAAAGCCAAAGCAGTATTTTTCTCACTGCCATTCTGTGTGAAGTTGTATGAAGGCATTTACCAATACTGTCTCTCTCTGCTCAAGTAAGGTATAAGCAACTCTGTGGTCTCGAAACAAAAACAAAAAGGAAATGAACACTGTGTTAGACAAATGCATATCTTAATATGAGGCATGTAGTGACAACAGTACATTTTTAGTTTATATCTTGCACAGAGACAAATGGTGCTATGACTGAATTTTTATACAGTTGACAGAAAAATCACGAACTGAGGGAAACGGGGAATTAGTTTAGCATACATCACTATACTATGTTTGAAAAGAGTATGAGCAAACTTAGAAATACAGTCAATTATTCACTCAGTAGCTTAATAAATCAAGATTAGGAACATGTATTGATTTAATTTTCTGAGCTGAAATCTAAATATTGAGTTGATGTAAAACTAAACTAAAATAAAAGTTTATTAGTATCTTTTCTTCCTTATTTCGTTAACACCTGACAATTAATTCTAGCAATCACTCTGTCATTTTTACCACAGAAAAATAATTAATTCTAGAATGCAAATTTCACTTCATACTGTAGACTCACGAGATATATGAGACTAATGGTTTATGCAGGTAGTTCATAGCTTGTGTTAGTTTACATCTGATCTCTATTAATTTAAAGTATTATTTATTAGTAGGTCAATCTCTTATTAAAGAGATTATATTGTAACATTTCTATCGAAAGTGTTAAATGTAGTAGAATTACAGGTTTTGCACAGTTTGAGGCACAACCCTTTAAGGTTTGCTGTTCAACACTTGTTAATTCATCCATGTTCTTGCGTATGAGAAGAGGATAAACTTCTGAGCTAATGGACATGACAATTGTTTTCCTTAAGATTTATACAGTCTCAGAGATAGAATCTCTCACTATAGTAAGGCAATTTCTGTTAATTTCAGTAAGTCAGACAGCAAATAATTGTTAAGTACATGCCCATTTTATTTCAGGTGTCCCCAGTTGTGAATGCAATGCTGTCCTTCGTGCATTCAAAGATCCCACGCAGTGGAAGCCTGATAAAGTTTTACAAAATGTACAAAAAAATACTAATCTAATTGTTTAGGTGAACTATTTTGTTTTTCATGTAAGTTCCATATACTTGCTTCATCAAATGCCTGGTAAATCAGCTGGTCAGCAGTATACCTGCCTCAACACATGACACTGACATCCATTCATACATGATAGTCAATCTGTGGAAAGCGCCATCCCTTCTGAACTTGTAAACTGCTGTTTTATCCAGATTAATATACTTCATATTCTTTAGCTCAAAATATACTGTCCCTATTAGCATGTATTCTGAACAAACCTGGCAGTTGGCATTGACAATGTAGTTTCTTTGTGACATAACTATCAATTGCATATGGAAAGTTTAGGTTAAGGCTAAAATCAATTAATGATACCTTTAAACCTGGGAGTCTTTGGAAATAAAACCTTAGTAGCTAAAAATAAACTTCATTATTCTGTCTATTGTTCCAGAATATACTATTTATATCTTCCGAGACTGATATCTATTATTTTTAATCCTTGAAAATAAATCCAGATCAAAAGTAAGTATATGATATCTGGCAACACCATAGATAAATGTCTCTACCTAACATACTACAGTGCATGGAAGAACTTTAGACAATATAGAAGTATAGTTTTATTGTTTCCTGTTTGGGATTAAATACACACAAATTGCCTACTCTCATGTGATGTTAGAGAAATGACCTCATAGAGAAATTGCTGCTTTAGTGATTCATGACTGCATAGGTTTCTAACCCACAAACTCACATGCCTTGTGATGGGCTCTGCCATCTCTGAAGCAGTTCCTGAAACAAGGGACAAGATTCACATCCGTTTCCATGTTTTCCACCCACAGTGGAAAAACAAAAACACAGCAATGTTATGCAAAGGACTGCGGAAAAGCCACATTTCTCATATAACTTATTTTTTTTTACATTTATAGAAACAGGCATTTGTAGAAAAATTCTTATATTTTTAGCTGAATATGCTGTGAATCTACTTCATCTTGGGCCAGATGAGAAACTTTTTTCAGAATTTTTATTATACATAGTTTACATCTGTGAAATTGGGGCATACACATAGCATATCTAAATTCATTTTTTAAACCTATTTCTCTTTCATTCTTTTTATCTGTTAGAATCCTGGCCATTTTGGAAAGATCTATCTCCCTATTTCCTTTCATGTAAAAAATAATAACCTTTTATTTTACTCTTTATTGAAAATTTCAACTTTTCATACAAGAGAAGTCACGTGATATTTCGAACTTATTCTTGCAGTATAAATTTTGTGACATTTTCATCAGACAATAACATTTATACAAAAATTAAATTTAAAATTATTTGAATAAAAATGAATAGATTGGCTTTTGTTTCCCTTGAACAAACTAGATTGAAATATGTTCAGGCTGTTTGCAATATAAACCAAAACACAGATTACTTCTTTCAACCATTGCCACAGGAACAGAAAATACACTTTAAATTTGTGGATATGTCTCAATTAAATAAATTCATGCCATTGTGTTAGAGAACATGAATATATGAAAAAAATTGTATATAATTCCAATATATAAAGACTTAAGTTTGAGTATTATAGTTACTTCACTAACTGATCCTGAGTTTTTCCACTTGCAGTCCAGCAAAACAAATATAACCATCAAAATTTGTGCTATCCTTTGTATTTTCAGTTTAATTAATTCTCAGTTTGCTTATCTATAAAGTGGAGATAGTGAAATTCTTTAACATACCTAAAGTATCATGATATTCAGTTAAAATGAATGAAAGTTCTTTAAAAGCAAAACTACAAATCTAACATAAAGTAGGACTGCAATATGAATTATTTGGATGACAACTAATTAAAAGAACGATTTGTCATTACTTTTCTCTTATTGCTAAGACAAAATAGCTGACATCCGTAGTTAAAGGAGAAAAGGTTTATTTAGCTTACAGTTTGTGGAGGTTTCAGGCCAACACAGGGCAGTACATTGTAGAGGGGGCAATATTTCATGTTAGCAGAAGACAGCAAAAGCAATGATGGAGAGAGAAGAGACAAGCCTCTTCTGGTCCCTTGTGTTGTATGTTCCTCCTGGGATTAGTGTGGTACCAGTCCAATCAATGAATGATCCATAAGTCACCCACCCTTCATTTCAGCACCCTTAATCCTAGCACTGAGCCACAAATCCAGGAAACACACTGGATTCAGCCACTGAGAAAGCCCCAGCTAATTAGGACTGCATGAGGCTGTGAGGGACATCTAGACACAAACTCTGATATTGTTTAAGGTTCTGCGTAGAAATATTATTGTTGGACAAACTTAAATTTTCCCAGTTCTGGAAATGGCTGCCAGTGTATTGTTGCTTTTGTATTTTTTGTAAGTTGAAATAAAACTGTATTTTGTCATCTAACAGTATTTTCTTTTATACTCTTTGTCTTATATTTCATTAATTTTAATTTAGAATTATTAAAACTATAGTTTTATTTAACTTTTGTTAATATACGTTTGCAGCGCATACAGTTTACAGTCATCTTGGGTAGTAGGCACAGGTACAGAAGACATCTTGTTTCTTGTTTTAGTGCCCTTTCCTTCTCTCTCTGTCTCTCCTTTTTCACTAATTCCCATCACTCACTCATTATTTCTTCTGATACCATCAATCTTAGCTCCTATGTACACCACGTGATGTCCATATTCACTGAAGCAATTGGAATGCTGTCCCTGATGTGTCTTTACTGTCTTCCATCCCTCCCCCTATCCCTTCACCCTTAGTCCTTCCTATTTTCAAGAGATCCATTTGCTTGTCACCTTCAATCTTTCCTTTATTTTTCTCTTAATTTGTACTCTGCTTTACTCAAGTGAGAATTTCCATGTGGTATTCAAGTTTGTGTTTCTGATTTGTTTCACACAATATTGTGTTCTCCAGCCGTATGCATTTTCCTATAAGTGTCTCAAATTTGCCCTTCTTTTATAGTTGAGTATTGTTTCATGATAGATAGATAGATAGATAGATAGACAGACAGACAAATAGGTACTGCATTTTCTTTATCCAGTCATCTATTTTGAGGTACACAGGGTGCTTCCAGGTTTTGGTGGTTATGAACTGTGCTGCTGTAAACAGGAAATACATGCATTAATGTGGCATGATGTCGGACACTCTTTGTGGAAGACACGTACTTACAAAAGGGACAGTTGGGTCATATGGGATTTCTAATTTTGCGTTTTTGAGAAATAGTCATACTGACTTCCATATGAACTAGAAAACTATAAATTCAGGTGGATGTTATATATCTTTGGATGGCAAAGTATTTTAAATTTAGGCAAGTTATCATTTTAATGTATATATTTTATATGCACAATAGGATGCTTTGACATTCATAGTAAACTGATTTCTACTGCCAAATAAATTTATCCATTATTTTTCTTATGGCTTTGTTGTAGTTGTTCTTGTCCTAAGAACACCTACAGTCTGGTTGCCACAGATTTCCTCTATGCCTTGAAATATTGTGATTGTATTTGGATGACATAATTAAAGTTTGTAGACCTATTGATCTTATATATTTGCAGTTTGTCCTCTTTGATCTACATCTCAATCTCTTTCTTCCTTAAGATCTAGTTTAGAAATTGTATGTATTTCTGTCTGTGCACATGCACATGTATATAGTGAAATATTTAGCTTTTTGCAAAAGAAATCCTGTCACTTGTGACAACTTGATGTGTCTGAAGTACAATATAAAAACTGGAATGTCAGACAGGGAAATACTAATACCACACGATCTCAACTGAAATGTGGAATCTTAAACAAATCTGCTAAAAAATCATATTTGAATAAACTGAACGCAGCCAGCACTGTTCATTGGACTTGAACTTTTTAAAATTCTAGTTAATCCTGGAGAAATACTGCCTCGCATATGTAAAGCTGGAGAATTTCGCTGCAAAAATAGACACTGCATCCAAGCGCGGTGGAAATGTGACGGAGACGATGACTGCCTCGATGGAAGTGATGAGGACCCAATCAACTGCTGTATGTTCACCTCAAGTCATCTTTAAACTGCATTTTCCTGAGTCTTATCTGTTTGATAATTACCAAAGCAGTATGTGAATATCTCTGAGGCAAATTGAATTCAGTTTGATTTCTTATCATTTTCCAAAAGCTTATACCAAAAATAACGTAATTCGCATTTCTTTTAGCAAAGTTTTTCTTCTTTTTCTCCACCCTTTATGTATCATTTTAGTGTTTCCAAAACTTACCTCTCCTCTTATTCTAAGTTAGTACAAACACACCACTCTTTAGGGCAGCAACAGGGGACCTCTTTTAATCTTTAAATTTAAAGGCATGGAGTATCTATTTAAATCACTAGAGACTGAGCAAATTTACAGAAGTTCAGAAATCACTCCATTGCTCTTTGGCAACAGAATCTTCAAGATCCAAAGAAAGAGGAATGGGTTTGGAATATGTTATTAACCAGATTGATCGGCTCAGAACATGAGACCAAACACATATGACATCAAATAGAAATTAAGAGTTTAATATCCCCTTCCTCCTTTTGTCTTTTACTTACTTTTTCTGTTTGGAAAGTTCATAAAATAATATTTCATATATTTGTTTGGAGTCACTAACTGTATTCTTTTGAGAGAAAATGTTTTATGTGGATATAGGCCTGTTTTAGACAAATTTCAATTAACTTAAGCACAGATTTAAACACAATCATTTAATTAATGACGTTTTCAGGTTAAAATTAACATTTGAAAATTAATTGACCATTTTTTGAAATTAATAATTAAAAGTAAAGCTTAAAAAACACATTTTTGAAAATGAATATATTTGTGTTGGACATGGTAGCACACACCTAGCATTCTAGAGGGTGAGAAAGGATTACAATTTTGAGAAACTTTGCAACTTAATAAAAATATGATCTCAAAATAAAATGAAAAGAAAGGTCTGGGGCTGTAGCTTAATGAATAAGACCTCAGTTCTATTGTCAGTCTTCAAGGTAGAAAAGGAAAGGAAGGAGAGGAGAGGAGAGAGGAGAGGAGAGAAGAGGAGAAGATAGCAGAGGAGAGGAGAGGGGAGGGGAGGAGAGGGGAGTTGAGGGGAGGAGAGGGGAGGAGAGGAAAAGAAAAGGGGTGGGCTAGGGCTATTGTAGACAGGTGAGACAAGAGAGAAGAAAAAAAGAAAAAGACAGCTCAGAACGTGTCTGTGTTATGCAAACGTTTGTGCTATAGGATAAAAGTCTAAACACGGATTTTACAAAATATTTTTCAAACATATACATGAAAAAAGATACTTTTTAATTTCAAGAATGGACTTTAATTCAGAATTATGCACTTATTTTCACCTCCATTATTTTCTGTCCTTTAAAATATGAACCAACAATAAGTTTAAATGTTAAATTGATGTGACTGTCAAAATTTTAAGTTAAGAAAAGCATTTAATCTGGGAATAAGGATAGTTTTCTGCCTTTTTACCCAAAAGCTGTACTGGTGATTAGCTTAATTTCCTCATTCCTTCTGGCTCACAGTCCTTTTCTCAAGATTTTAATTAATGCTAACTGTATATCGACTTCTTCTAGTCACAGAAATCTAATGTCTCAGCACAGCACAGATGTTTTATTATATTATCATGTGTTACTTCATCCTACCCATGCCTCCTTGTGTGATTGTCCTTCCTTTCCCAGAGATCCTAAAAAGAAAGTCCTAGCTGGCATAATGGTGGTAGGTATTTCATGCTACTGTTAATTACAGTGGTAAAATTCCTAGTCAGTATCCTTTTTTTTTTTTTTTTTATCACTGCCATTCTTTTCCATTCTGTCACCAAAGCCATGGACATTTCCTGGTGTCCTCCACTCCAATTATAGAACCTAATCCATCCTCTACCTCCTAACTAATTAAGTTTTAATCTCCCCTCTTCTAGATTTACATTGATTAAGTTAGTTTCCCATCTCAGGTGAAGTCAATGAGTATTCTTCTATTAGTCCCAACACTATTCCTCCCTTAAAGTCCATTTTCCTTTGTGTTTCTAGAATGTTATTTATAATTTGCTATATATTCTTATTACTGCAATAATTGAATAATTAAGAAGCTAAATTATAAAATCTGTCAACTCACATATAGGTACTTTTTAATGTCTCATAATTACATTTTTAGCCTTTAGTGTATGAAGCATCTTATCCTTTTGCACTGATAAATTTAAATTATAAGTAGGTCTCAAAAATATTCTTCTATTTTGCTTCACTATGAGAGTATACAGGATTTTTTTAGTCTATGAAATTAAAAACAGTTTATCACTACCTTCTTCAGAAAGATGATCTGATTGTTCCAAAATTAAATCAGTGTAGCCCAGTTGGAGTTAAACATTCATCTATTGCATGCATTTGTATTACAGCAGTTGCCAAACCATATGGTCAGTACGTGCTTCTTGTGTGGCGCACCTAATAGACATTTTCCTAAGGAGGCACATTATGTTGTGACATTCTATAGTCTCAACATCGAACGTGGCTTTTAGCACATGCAAGGACTGATGATTAAATCATAGAGGAAATGAACATTAAAAATCTCTAGGTATCTTTCAGTTCAGTGTCTTGTCTGAACATTTCATTCATCCTGAGTGACATTATAGTTCTAGGGATTCATGGTTAATATTCCAGTACTACATAAGTAATTTCAGAGGACTATTTTAGATTTTAAACATTCAAAATCTACTATCTGGAGTTCTATTAACATGATACTTTCTATCCTTCAATGTCTCATTAAAACAGGATACTATGTCTGAATTCCCATTTACCTTATTGATAAAATTTGCTAAAGTCCTTGATTTGGCTTTACTGAAGTGCTTCCAAATAATCTTAAAACTTGCAAATGTTAACCCTCTGGTATATTGTATAATGTCTATGTCTCATGGACAATATTTTTGCTAAAGTCCCCGAAGTGGATAAAAATAATCATACTCCCATAAAATAAAATATAAGCCTTTACCTTTTCATGAATGAAAACTTTCTAAAAAAGTGTTAAAACTGCTTTTAATACTACTTGTAAGGAAAAGTGTTTTTAATAAACAGTGGCCAAAAACATACACATTTTTTATGCTAAAGCATGATAAAAATGAGTTTTTCAAATTCTAAACAAAACTAATACTAAAACTCATTTTTATGATGCAGAATTGAAACGGCTGGGCATAAGAAACATGGCTTTAAATGAATGTTGAAATTGTGAATCTAATGCTGAAGACCGTGTATCTAGAATGCCAGAAGAAAAACTTAAAAATGATTGACATTAAGGAGCTTCCTTGTTGTTCTCAAATATTGGAAGTTCAACCTTTAGTTGTGAACAGCTTCCCATGTGGGGACTGCTTTTATATTCAGTATTTTTTGTAGTTGCGTGTTTATTTGCTTGTACTAGGAAAGAAAAGACATGGTGATCTTTTACGTTTTTAAATTATATAGAATTTTGTTTTTGTCATCAACTCTAAATCACAAGTAATATAAGTTTCATTTCTATATTTTTCTTTCCAGTCCCAAGAACATTGGCTGAAGTACTAGAATCAAATGAGGCTTAGTTAATTTTTTTTAAAAATATTTGAATGAATGAGTTGTTTTAAAAATATTAATATATATAATAAAATTATTTTGACATTTATTTTGTTGAATTAAACATTACAATGATGTTAATTTTAAAGGCTTCTGATGAATATTTTGGTATCTACTTCATATAACAGAAGGAAAACAAATTTAGGTATCTTGTTCATTTGAGTGAAAATATTAAAGGTGATTAGATTTCTTTGTATTTCAGATTTAATTATTTGATGCTTTCTCTGAAAGTTATATTTGATAAAGCTAGAAGGTTAATATTTGCTATAAAATTTGGGACAGCAGATAACTAAGTCCATGCCATTTATTGAACTGCAGTATAATTTCAGTAACACTTTTGTAAAGTTAATTCACAATATTTATGAGATAATCCAATTTTAAATAATTAAGCTTGCTTCACCCTCCCTCCCAGTCAATCACAGCTGTCCTGATGATCAGTTTAAATGCCAGAATAATCGCTGTATCCCCAAGAAATGGCTTTGCGATGGAGCTAATGACTGTGGGAGCAATGAAGATGAATCTAATGAAACTTGTTCAGGTAAAGATTAACTCGGACATGTACCTAATTCACCCCCAAAATTGACTTTCATAAAAATGTAGGTGAATGTTTTGAACTTGCCTGTTCTTAGTGCTGATAATTTGATTTTTGTAACAGGCAACGAATTCAAAGTTTGATGCTGTAAAAACTCAAGCACAATTTTTTTTATATAACCGTGGGGCATGACTTCTTTCCAAAGCAATCCCGTACTTTACCTATTTGTATAAGCTGACTGTCAACATTCTTCTTGTACAAGACAGACCCCTACTAAATCTTGCTTGGCAGCGGAAGACGAGATCTGTGGGGAGGTTATGATACAGGCCATCACACAAGGAACATGTTTTTTCTAAACCTTAAAAAAAGACATAAATTTTATTTTGCCTCTTGTGGGATACCTTTGTGAATATTTTTCTGTTCATTGCACATTATTTATGTGCTGTAGTTTTTTTGCTGCCATGAAGTCCCAAGACCACTAAGCCTATTTATATTTCCATATAATCTATACCATTGTAATAAATCTTTGAATCCCTAGCCAGGTGCTTGTTGAGTGGAAATACACAGCTTGTAGTACAGGTCATAACAGTGCCAGAAAGGTCATTATTAGACAGATAAACATTGAAAAATGATTTTGACTAGCAGCAGCATAGTACTTCTCTTTAGATGAAGAAAAACTACTGTTTTGATGGCACATACTGATATGATTAGCAAAAAAAATGATTTCTGTAAAAAACATTACATATAGTAACATTAAGTGCACAAGCTCTCAGTTCTTTGTTTTGACAAAATAAGCTTTACCAAGTATCAACTACTGTAAAGTACTAGGGAAAACAGATCAGCAGTGTGCACAAAAAAGAATCAGATGTCATGAAGATTAGTTCCTACTCCTGGTTTTGCCACTGGTTTTCTCTTGTAGACCTATAATTCTCCACAACTCATTTTCCTCCTACATTTCTTGCAGCTCAATAACAGTATGAATTAGCTAGAAGTTGTTTCCAAAGAGTTTTTCACTACATACAAAACAATGTCAAGGTTAAACGTCACCAATCCATAATCTTTACCTAAATCTTATATTCTTTGTAGTGACATACTTTCTCAAGACCTACAAATCAATTATTCTCTTAGCTACTAAATTAAAGTCTACTGTGCAATTTGGAGTAAGTTCATTTCTTAAAAGATTATTATGTGTGTCTTATAAGATTGTTTTGAAAATATTTTGTTAGAAAACATAAGGCTCTAGAAAATGTTTGGTCCCACGTCCCTTCTTTCAAAATCATTCGTTGTATAGATGAAATAGCTGCAAGAAGACTTGCTTAAATTCACATCATTGGTAAGAATTTAGGGAAATCTGTTTGAAAATATTTTGTCTCCATGACCATTATGTTTTAAAAGCAAAACTATATTATCTCACAGATTAGTTAGAATGTATAGCTGTATGTACAGTCCACTTGTCAATTTAACTTTGCTTAGGTTGCTATTACAACCTGAGCAATTTATAATGAAGTATCTTTGTGTCAATGCAATTACTGGTTTTCTTTACGATTAAGGTTCAACTTGAGCACTATGCTTCATTACATGCTAAACAGACAGATCTGCTTACACAATAAAAAAGAAGAAACTGCTGACTCAATTTGTTCACATCATATCTTCTTTATTGCATCTAGATTTTTACAAATTTAAAAATTTATTTTTAAAATAATATTTATGTTTAGCTAGCCTGTTTATAATATCAAATTACAAATGCTTACGTTTAAAAGCAAATTAAACAATCAATCCTAATAGTACGATGTATAAGACACTCAAGTCCTGTGGTCCACTTCAAGTGATGCCACTCAATAAATGGTATCAAGTACTCGATCTCATCAGTATATTTATAAGAAATATTATGTCCCCTGGATATCTTAAGAACTTGAGTAAAATGTACAAAGAGAAAATCAAACATGATTTATTTTGAAGCTATGCACAGAGTTTTCGTCTGACAGTGTTCTTTCATTTTATCAAAATCTTTAAATGGTATCTTACTACACTAGAAAAAGTGGCATATTTATGCAGACTATTTCCCTGAGTCATTTCCATCTATTCTTAAATATAAGGATATATATGAATGTTGTCCTAGGTTAAAAGCTTAGCTAGGTATGGTAGAGATTTTTATTGGAATTGAACCCACTATCCTCTAATGATTAGCATCATGACCATTTTACATTAAAAAAAAAATCCTTTCCCACAAGGAGACAATTTCCTGTATTGATCCTTTGGAGTATTTCTTTCCTCAGTCTACTAATTCAGTAAATATTTACTAAGTCACTTGTGACAAAATGAGAAAAATATAAAATACTTTTCATTAAGAAGCTATAAATGAAGACTGGGGGAAAGTATCTTACTAGACCATCCTGACAGAATTTGAAGCTCCAAGCTGTTCTGAGTGCAGGCACACAGCAAAAATAAAGAATTTCGATCTTTGGTTTGCTGGAGACATTTCCTAAAGGAGGCAGTATTCAAGCTAAGTCTTTAAAAATATAAGGAAAGTATTCTACAGAATAACAAAAACAATTTGAATGGAAAAGAATCTGAGAAAACTAAGTATCATCAAAGGAACTATCATATAATCTTTTTTGTGAGTATACAAAATCTTTTTCAGATTGGAAAATAATTCGGTAAAATTCAACATATGTAAAGAAGTATACAATTGAGCCTATAATTCCACTTCTATTTTTGCACTAATTAGTGCCTCTGAACAAGTATGTTCATTGTTCTACTTCTAGTAATACTAGGAACTTAAAATAACTCAAATTATCTGTTAACAGGAGAGTAGATACTCATAGTAAATTGTTATTCACAGGTAAAACAAGTGAAGTAATATTTGAGTTATCAACAGGAATGAGTTTAAAAATGCGTTAAACATCAAGTTCTGAATGATATCAACAACAATTTTACAAAGAATAAAACTATAAAGCAGTCCTTTATAATTTCTATGAATTCATAAATGTGTACAAAGGGTATTAGATTATCTCTGGAAGTGAAAAATTTAAAACTAAATACAGCAGGATGTAAATACAAATAGGGAAAATTATATAAGGATGTCAAATGTAACTAATATATTTTTAAATTTTTAACTAAAATATGTAGCACATATGAAGAAAATACTAAGATGCGATTTTTCTTGATGACATTCAACAGATTTAGCAATATCATCCCCTGTACCTCCTAGGAAATAAAAAATGTAAATGGAAAAAAATGACATAGTAACAGTAATACATATTAGCAGGTAGAATGAATCTAATGTGACAGAAGAGAATATACCACTAAGGATCCTGGACATGCACAGGGGCCGAGGGAGAGCTGACAGAGTCACAGGCTGAGTCTCTGTCCTCCCCGATTCCTTAAGTGCTTTTTGTCTACTTATGAACGAGTCCTTGAGGCAAGCTGAAATGTACTGGGTTTAAAATTCTTTTTCTCTCGTAGTACTCCTGGTAATTCTTAGATTTAAACCTCGGTGGTTTCAGACCAGCTTTTCCTCTCAAGGCAGTGCTCTAGTTGAACTACGTATTATTTCTTTGCACATCCTCCACTATGTTTGCCTAAATTTATACTAGACAAGTATAATTGCATCAAAACAGCTGAGTGTATAAAATATCAGATGCTTTTCTAAGGTCAGCTAAATAGCATATTTTCAACTAGGTAAAGTGATGTGTCAATATAATTCTAGCACTGGGGAGACTGAGGCAAGAGTGCCACTACAAATTGGAGGCCAGCTTGGGTTACCTAGTAATTGGTAGACTACCTGAAATGTGGAGCAAGATTATCAATATATATATATATATATATATATATATATATATGGCACTTTAATATGCCTTGAATTGTTTTCTTTAATTAGAATACTTTGATTGACATGTAGCAAAGTCAAAGTTTAGGAATAGAGTGTTTTGTGCAGTGTTCTCTTCCTCTGTATAGTACTAGTGCATTGAGGAAAATTCCCACTGCTATGTGGCACCAGAGACAGCATGATTAATGATGGGTAGAAATATTTGCATTGTAACAGTGAATTTCTGGTTTAACTGCTTGATAAACAATTCCCCCAGAGGAAGTTTACATTTCCTATTCCTTAGAGCAGCATTTGCTATGAAATCAGTTTTCTGGAGCTGCTTTTCTAATCTCACCTCCAGACTAAATTAGATCTGCTGGAGACAGAATTGAAAAAGCAGCAGCTGTGATTCTTTCGCTAGGAATCCACTGATTGGAGTGTGATAATTCAGTCAATTTGGATACATAGGCAGTTCTTGGAGATTTATGAATCAAAACATTTTTTATTAAAGTTCAGTTATATTTCCCTGCTACACAATACAAACAATTACGTCCATGATTAAAATAGGGTTTTAAATTCATACATTTTCTGGCATAAGATTCCTCATTAACAACCTGGTGAATTTATTTTGGGTTATGAAATAACGCATGAAATAAGTTCTTAGAAATTATTTTGCATTCTGCTTTCTCATCACTATTAGCTCTACTAATGAAAGAAGGTAGTTTCTGAAAATTTTTATTTATTTTTTTATTTTAAAGAGGGTAAAACTAAGCATAACAAAGCAGAACTAAGCAGATTAGAAGAAAACAATGTAAGTGACACAGATTTCAAAGCAAGACAACAGGAAATCTACAGTGGTGACATAATGCCTCTTGTTTTCTTCTAAATAGTTGTCCATATCTTCACACACAATTAATGCATACAAAACAAAATAGTATTAAACTGATCAGAACAAAGTGATGAAGGCATAGGCCTTTGAAGCCAGACAATAGGAAAATCAACAATGGCTTTTATATTGTCTCTTCTTCTCTTTAAATTAGTTGTCTATACCTTCTGTAGGTTAAAATTAAACAATACAACTGAAGTCTTTATTACATTGAAATCTAAATTATTACTAGATATTTGGTAACAGAATTGGACTAAGCAAAATTAGAAGTTATTGTAAGTCAATTAGAATTTCATGGAGATGAAAATATGTAATAATGTATTTAAAACAAGATAGAATGAAAGAATGGTATAAAATGAAGGAAATAGTGAATAATAAAAGATCAAAAGATATGGGGAAAAAAAGGAGGAAAGACTTTACAGAGAAAAAAAGAAGAGAGTATTTAAACAAAATTCTTCATGAAAGTTGACCTCAAATTTAAAAGATAAAAAAGTTCTTACTGTAATAAGTAACACAGATCTATAGTGCAAAAATTGTTATCCTCTTTCACATCTCTTTTTCTACTTCTTTCTATCAAATAAACTAATGCCCACAACTTGTATGTGTATCTCTTAGTTTTTTAGCAAGTTTACACAATTACAAATACTATTGTTTAAGTCGACATAATTATATAAAAATTACTGAAGAACATTCCTACTTTTATTCTAAGTTTTAGAATAATTTAACAGAAAAATCTGTAGTACTAACCAGATGAGACATCTTAGAAAGACTTGATCTTACTGAAATTTTGACATTGAAAACTCAGAAGCACATGCTTTTCAGAGTTTTAAATCCCTTAAGTTAAAGTAAATTATCAGTTTGTCAAATGACAAACTCAGATATTGCTTAAAATATTTTAGAATCAAGGCCTTGATCTACAAAAAGCAGTATATATGGTATGATAATCTTCTTAATATTTTAAATTACTGTAATTTGAAATGTAGCAAATCTCTATGATTATCCACTCAGAAAACAAGATTTAGTCTATAATCTAAGATAGATTGTTCTTTGTAAGCATAGAAATGCAGACTTTCGTCATTAGTTGGTTTTCTCCAAACCAGCTAGTTAAAATATACTTAAATCTGACTATCTCCTTTGCAGATCCCATTTTTTTCCTAATATAAAGAAAAAGAAGAGTGGAAGAGATACTCATACACATGGGAAGACAGATTAAAACTTTACAAGGACAAAATAAGGCAAAAAGAAAATCAGACATTAAAAATAATTGTTTAGCAACGAGAGCCAGGGGACGAGAAAAGCTGTGTAGACGTTTAGGCTTTCAAAAAAAAGTTGATCTGATTATAGTATAAAAGAACAAATTCCCATAGAACATATCCCCTTTCTGAATTATTTAAACCATGACCTTTGGCTAACATAGAAATTAAGTTTCCATGTTGGTGTTCATTGAAACCTTTAAGAGAACACAAAGCAAAGTTCATTGGAATACCTTGATGAAACAGTCATATTTTTACAGAACTTAAAAAATGAATTATAATAATGCCTTGAGGCTAAATGTATGTTTAAGAAAACATTTTCTAATGGATCATTTACAGTTCAAAAAGTAAATGTACTGAAAACATAAGAAAAATACAATTCTGACATGATGATTAGAAACTACGCACCCTGTTATAGTGTCCAAAGACTTCCTCTTACGTAAAGCAAGAGTTGTCTTGACCAATTGGAAATATAAAATTATTTTTTATGAATCAAAATTTGGATAACTTTCAACTTATTTGTATTTTCATAAGTATGTGACAGGCAAAAATTGTAAAATCAATTCACAGGCTCAATTCTAGAAATGTGTGGGAAATACTGAATCCTTTGTTATTTGTGGTCATTTTAATAGAAGGCAAAGCTATATGATCTTTAAAGAATACAAGTAACTTGCTATTTGAAATATTAATTAAAAATTTACATTTAAATTGTTTTATCTTCATAGAGAAAAGTGGTATCATACATAAAAGCGATATTGCGTGCTTGGACATAACCTTAATACTGCTCAAAAAGCTTCTAAATTTATTCCTTATATTTTAATTGATCATCATAGCCAGAACCTGCCAGTCAGACCAGTTTGCTTGTGGAAATGGCCGTTGCATTCCTAGAGCATGGCTGTGTGACAGGGAAGACGACTGTGGTGACCAGACGGACGAAATGGCAACTTGTGGTAAGTTGTAAATGAAATATTCTATTAGCAGAGATTGAGTTAGATGTAACATCCTATCACTGCAATCCCCTGAAGAGCATATTACAGACAAACCAACAAGCCAGGGGTCTGTTGATTTCATTGCAGCCCTTTGAATTTGAGTATGTGCTTTTGTGAAAGCTTTTCAAAATATCTCATTCCAGAAGCTATAATAGTATTGTCAGCTAAAATAAATGGATCCAAGCATCCCAGATTTTACTAGGAGTGGTTATTATATCACTAAATAGATATTTTCAAGTGTTCACAATTAGTCTTACGTCTATAATGATTAACCTTGCCAAATTGTGCAATGAGTAATATTTGTAATAAATGAGGAGAAAATATTTCTTATTGGTGTATATATGTTATATTCTGAAAGTAATAAATAGTCAAGACTGGGATTACATGGTAAATTAATTGGTACCTCTTGTCACATGATGCTGAATAACAAAAATCATCATCAGTTTAAGATAATATGTTTGCTGATGGCAAAATTCCAACTGTGTTTCTCCTACTTCTGAGAGCAGTAAAAATGCATTTATGCATAAAGTTGCAAATTTAATTATTTTTCTTTTCACTTACATGAAAGCAGGCAGTTATTATTATTATTATTTGTACCCAGGGTTGAACTCACTAACTTGCACTTGCCTGTCAGGCACTTATGCTGCTAATCTAAACTCACAGTCTGATATTATTTGTGTCAATAATATATATATATATATATATATATATATATATATATATGCAAAAATATAAGGGAAATATCATGATTTTCTGAAACATAATTTATTTTAATAAGAGGAATGGGTTTTTAAAAATTATTGTCATTAGTTCTGAGATGTGGCACACTGAGAGTGTAACACCTTAGCATATGCAAAGTTCTGTGCTTGAAACCCAGCATCACAAAAATAATAAGAATAATAATGATAATAAAATAATTATATTTTAATTATGTAACCCAATTTTAAAGTCCTGTTAACACTAGAAAAATGATTTTCAGTTTCTTAATTAAATGACTGCATTTATAATTTGCATTGTTTAGTTACCTAAAATGTTCTTATTAAAATTTTCTTAAACTAAACTACTGAACTATTTTTCATATTGTCATTTTAAATGAAAATTTTTTATCAGGATAAATGCTGACAGAATAACTAGTGGGCACAATCTCACTTTTAAAGTTTCAGACATTTTCGTAACCTAATTACCTCCCTACTGAGTACAAAGTGACAAAAGTTACAATTTTTAAAGAGGTTACCTTATTTGACAAAATTTATAACATGATTATAGGTTCAATTAATTACCATTTTTATTAAACATCATTATATTGGCCTGGTTACATTTCACTTTTGCCCTTGTAAAAAGCCAAATTTACAAAATTGTAAGTCTAGTAGAAGAATCCTACTACAGCCATTTTAAGAAACTATTTCAAGTCCATGGACAGTCATTTACAGTAGATAATATTTTACCTAAAATAATTTTAATATTTAGATTTAAAATATGAAAAAAATCTATAATTAAAAGTGTTCCTGATAGTTATTAGGATCTGCAGTTGCTACAGCTGAGAGTCAAATTTTCAGTGAAATTCACCAACATATAATTACAGAACTTACTCATTTTGCTTGCATGTAGCTTTACACATTAACTGGAAATTTTGGACTGACAGTATATGTGGGCAAACACACAATTAGGACGGCTCTCGGAGAATTGGCCTTAATCTTTAATTGATCCTTTTTTTCAAAAATTGTCACATTTATAAAGGAGACTTTGTGTATCAATGCTGCAAACAAGAGGGACATATCAAATTATGACGCCTGTGTTAGAACTAGATTCTCTCAAGGATAAAAACAGCCATCAATTCTTAACAGTAGCTGTCAATAAATAAAATATCAAGTGAGATTTAAAATAACTTAGCCACACCTTGCCCCAGACTGATTAAATAAAATTGTCTAAGAATAGCACCAAAAAATCAATATTTTAATTCTTTCCAGTGATACAACAGGTACTAAAACTTGGGAAATTGTTTATTAAGATAGCAATTCTTAAACTGGAGCCCAAATGGGAATCTTCTAGAAGGCTATAGAAAAACAGATCACTCCACCAGAGTATCTGATCCACTGAAGGTTTAGGTGTGGCTCAGTAATTTACATTTCTACACTTTCCAGCTGATGCTGATTTTTGTGCTGATCAAGAACTACAATAATGGAATTAAACAGAATGCATTATCCTATAAATGATATTTCTATAGATTGTAATGGGCTCACTACCTTCATTAACTTAGTTTCCAAGCTTCTCCTAATATAATGTGGAGAGAAGCCTACTGTGTAACTTACATGTTGAAATTCCAACTAAAATATTAATCTTGTTTTATAGTTGAGATTCTTTCTGTGGGTGCTTCCAAAATGTATTTCCCCCCAAGTCTTTAAATCTTATATTTTCAAGGTCTTTAAAATCTTATTTTGAAAGTCTTCTGATTTTCTTTTATCCACACACTTCAGAAGGTAGAGCAAGGGAGGTTCTCTTTACTTCATATTGTCATGTTTAGATCTGTATCATCCTCATACTTTTAATATCCTTGCAAATTTACAGTTTTAAATCCACTATTCACTGTAGTGTAGTCTCCTTTTTGCGTAAGTCCAATATTTCTGCAGTGTGATTTTTAAGGCTGTAAAGAAATCATAGTAACAAAAGTTCAAGCCTTTTTGTGGGCAATTAAAACATTATTTCTTGGGAAACTAACTTGAGAGTTATATTTCTGTGGACTCAGTTTGAAACAACCATTCATTATGTCAGTTTGCCATCATTTTGCATGTATGATATTTTTGCTTGTTATGAGAAGATTTTTCAAATATGTTGTGAAATATAGATGTAGTATCTCATTTTTATGATTTTGTCCTATTGAAAAACTGTATCTGTAAAAACGTTAGGTTAATTTAAAGTATTTGAATTTTCTTTACGATCAAGTGAATGTACCTTAAAATTGATTCCACCATGAGAGATTTGTGTAAATTTCATTTTTCCAAAGTTGCTAATTGTACTCAGTCTTAATGTAAGACAATGTTATTGTCCTTTTTAAAAACATATTTTTATTGATTTTCTCATCTTCCGAGAAATTAAAAAAACTCTCAATAAGATAAAAATGTTTGATGATATATTATTTTTTGGTATCTGTATTAAAGGAGGTAAATTTGGGATTAGCAACTTTGTTGCTTTATTTTTCAACTTTTCTATCATTTGGAGTTTTAATCTTCTTTCAGACATATTTGTTTTTCATTTCCCATTTGGCAATAACTTTTATTAAAATTAAAGATGCCTAAGAAACTGAGGTCTTTTTACTCTGTTTTGAAGATTTATATTTCACATATTAGACTAATTTATTCTGTTTCTTATCTCTTTTTGCTTATTACTTATATTTATACTTAAACGTTCTTTATATTTCCATTAGGAAATGGTATATGATCTCTTGTTGAGCTTTCTTATTATCTTAGGTATGTGATGTTATCTTGAATCTGACTTTTGTTACAAGTTCTTCTTTTGCACATATCTGCCTAACAGGCAAGGTCTGCACAAAGTGGAAGTTTGAGCAGATGAATGACAGCCAGAGGCAGAAACTAATAAAATGACTTCTAGTTCTCTTGGCTAACTCAACAATTTCCTGATTTGTTGCTTGAGGTCTGATTCATCTCCAGTGCTTATTGCTGGGAAAGATTCCCAAGCCCCTACCTGCCCTTCCTCAAAGATTCCCACTCAAGCAGACCTTGGATGCACTCCAGAAATCTGCAGTTTGAAGAGAAGCACTTCATGTGATGATAAAACTAGAACTAGATCTGAAAGTTTAAGCCATATGATTTCATCGTACTTTACAGACTGGAATTTCTTAGAGCTACTGCAAAAAAATTACTGCAAGTAAGATGGTTTAAAACAAAAAGATCTGATCTTTCATAGTTCTGGAGGCGTGGAGTCCACGTGTCAATAGCATTTACTGCACAGGCTACAGAGGTCATGCTGCATATGTGGCTGCTCATGGAAGTAGTCATTAAAACGCTTCCAGATGACTGTTTTCAATCCATTTCTGGCAAACATTTTTATGGTACCTATAACTCAGTCCCTTCTTTCTCTTTCACTTCTTCCACCATATTTCCCTTAAATTCCTCCAACCCTTAGCTGCTACCGCTTCTCTGTTCAGTTTAAAACTCTGCACTGCAACAGCTAATCTGATGCCTTATCCGTCACTGGGCAATAATAATTCTAACTGCTGAAACAAAGCCCTTTAAATTTCAGTCAGAAGTAAAGAAATTCTTTAGAGACTTCATCGGCATTGATTTCCTCCTTAGTAAAGTACAACCTGTGGACGCATGCCTGCATACAAACACACAGAATAAATCAGATAAATGAGAGAATGTTTGTAAAATTCTCTATAGTGAAGGCATTTACAAGTATTTCAATAAAAATCGAACTATTAATTTTCTTCCTATTTGTTTCAAATAGCTTTTTTAATCATGAAGTCAGAATATACATACTTTTTCAACTGGATTTGAAAAATTTATTTCAGGAAATAGCAGCATTCTTCCAATCCTTTATTTTTAAACACTAAAATTATTCCTTGAAAAGTATCATGTTGAAGTTATATTTTGCTCTAGAGAACATATCAGTTCTGTCATGCTGAGGTACATTAGGAAAACAAACGTTCTGTGATTATTTGCCTAAGATGTAACCAGTGTCATCAAGTATCTTCTGTCAAGATAACTGTGTGTTGCTATGTCAAAATCTTTCTTTAGACCAGATACAAAGTCTTAGCCTACATCTGTATTTTGATGCAGTATTTTTAAAAGGTCCAGTTTGCCTATGACAATCACTGCTGTCTTGGCTGCATGGTCCTGACCATTAACTAGAGTTTGCTATGCAGCAATAGCAGAATTTGTCTTTATTCCTTTCCATTACTGGCAATACAGTCATGTCTAACTATGAAACAAAACAAAACAAACACTCTTCCACTGCTGCACATTCTAGAGAGGCGTGATATTCTGCAGTTTGTCATCCCTTGGAATAGACAGGCTGTGTGTATTGGAATCACTAGAGATGCTGCTCATTTCCTCGATGAACTCTTTCTCAGAATTTGAGCTGACCTGAGGTGAGGCTGTATTGTCAGAAAGACAGTCAAGATGTAACTTCTGAGTCATGCTGTTCTAGTATCCTTTTCAGAGTTTCAAGTTCAGCATTTGTTGATATGTTCTCCAAATATTATTTTCTTATAGTAAATTTTCTTACATTGTGTTATAGTAAGAGTTTATAGGGAATAAATTTAATAGAAGACATAATTTATAGGGTTATTTCATAATATTCACTCAGAGTCAAATGCAAAAGAGTACAAGAGTTAAAAAAGAAAATATATCTAGGCATTTAGCTCAGCTGCATAAGCACCTGCTTTGGGAGCTCGTGGTCCTGAGTTCGATCCCTGGTACAAAAAAAAATAAAAAAAAAAGCACAATACATGTGTCCACTCCCTAGTGACCCAAGTAATCCAGCTAAGAGCCTGGATCCCATGGCATTATCATGCACAAGTCTAGCTGAAGACCCGGAGCCCAAAACAATGTTTCATGCAAATCCATATCACAGATCTACACAGACAAGGTTCAAAGGTCCATGGTAGAAACTAGAAAGTCTCGGCCATTGGGAAGAAAGATCTGTGCTAGCAGGCTGAGGGATATGCCCTAAAACCAGGGAGGAATGCTCAAAATAAGAACCAGAACTCCCCTGAAAAGAATCACAGCCATTCTCTGTGGCAGCAAGAAACTGAGCTTCTCTGATGATGGAAAGAGCTGAGTTCATATCAGGAAAACTAGTGTGACAGGTTTCTTCAGGAGAATGACCAGCATACCATCTTCCCCTCTGGTTCTCTTTTTATGCTGTTGGCAACAACCCTCAGGTGGGCCTTCCACACCTAGCCCCACTCTGATTCAGTTCAGCTGGGTGTTGCAAGTTGCCCCTCGGTTAATCCATCTCACAAGGTGAATCCATATTAGACTGACTAAGCTTTGTGTTTTTAGATTATGTTCCAGATGCTGGGTTTCAGGGAAGGATAAGGCAGAAGAATTTTTAAACTAGATGTTAGGGGATAGGGAGAAAATCCCCCTAGAAAAAAGGGGTACTCTTACTTGTTATGGTCTTGTATGAATTTTTTAAAAATAAATTTACATCTTTCCTCTACTTTGGCATGTATAAATTATTATGCAGCAGTCCTGATCTTTACATGGTTTTGGAATACTTAGTTCATTACAGAGTCATATTCTAAATGATGTATATTTTAAAACAGTAACTAGATTTGCACACACACATGTATAAAGATAATGAGATAATATATAAATACCTACAATAAAACACTCATCACTCTGCTTCACACATTTCACTATTATCTGGGGCAAACCTTTTCAACTCTTAGGTAAATTTTCTTGTTATTATTTCCACTTCTTAAAGTAGAATGCTTAAGTATCCTTTTTTTGAAATTACAATTCTTTAAAAATATTATACTTACCTGTTGGCTTTTTCTTGATTAGGATATATAGTAAGCTGAAAATGACATGTTAAAATTATAAAAGTTTTAAATTAAATTACAAGTAAACAAAACACTCTACAAACTTATAGAACATATTATATTACCATGGTAATGTAAGAACATTGCCTCAGAATATAATTAAGAACAATGAGAAAACTACATTAAGAAAATGAGAAAAAATCATATAGAGTACCAAAAGAAGTAAAATTTCTCCTTTTTCATAAAAACATTTCAAGTGGAGTGTAATAACAAAAATAAATCAGTACAATGTTGCTTATGGATCAGTTTCATCAGATATTCAGGCATGGAAAATATGCATCAATCATTTTTGGTTTCTATCTCTTCTAATAAGGGTAGTATGAATTATATTTAATTTTTATATAAGAAAAATCTGTATAATCTTTCTTAGAAAACTATTGAAAATCTGACTTTCAAATTGTTGCTTTTAAGGACTTCATTCACATGATAAAATATGCATATTTTATTTTATAGCTGTAAATTTCTTTTGATGAATAGATGAATGAATCAGAGAATAAGTAGATATAGTTATTGATGAAACATTAATTTTGTTGCAAATATCTTATCTATCCTTATTTTTATTTTTCCTACTTAAGGATAAATTAAAAAATAAAGATCAATTTACCTGGAGTATAATTCATTTTATTTTTTACATATGAAAAATAAAAAGGAGAAGAGCTGATGGGAATTGGAAAAAAAAGAGAGACAAGATACATCATGTACAGACACAAATATCCTATAATGAATGTAGTCATTCGATAAACTTAATTTGTACCAATAAACTTAAATTAAGATCTCAAAAAATAAATAAACCAGTAAATAAATAAATGGTAATAATAAAAAATATCTCACTGTTGTCATCAAATTTGAATGGGTAATCTGTATAACTTTAGATTTGGTTATCATAATAGGTAGATACAATTTGATAACGCATATTGGAGTGCAATAAAAGAATTGGAAGCTTGGTAATTTTTCTTTCATTAATCAGTGCTCTCAAATAAGACTACATGCACTATTAATATAAATATGGGCTTGCAAACATGTTTAATCAGCCAGCTATGACGTAGATTGAGTCTGCCGTCTTATTCCTGATTGTAACTGCTGTAATTCTCATTGAGCATGTGCTTCTTTTTCTGTGTTCTATTTGGTGGTTTTATGTTTTCTGTGTCAGCAAGAACTTTCAGATGTGCTAGTTATAGTGATGTCTGATTCCATATACTTAGTGACACCATGATTTCTCATTTTCAGTCAAAATCTGGTAGTGTGAAGCTCAGTGACAGTTTGATTGCATGGCAACTTTTCATACAGTTGAGAGGAAATGTTTGTAGCTAGAATGAACAAAAGTGGCACCTTAAAAATCACTATGGGACAGGAAATATATCTCAATGGTAGATTTTTGCCTAACATGTGAGAAGTCTAAATTCAGTTCCCAGTATTTCAAAAAAAATAGCACTAACAGAAACAACCAAACAAGCAATGTAATGGTAAAAAAATAATAGTTTATAATCATAGAGACAGAATATCTTGATGCAGTTGTCTAGAGCTACTGTATAACCAAAACTCAGGTGCTGTTTAAATTAACAATGATCCATTGGAATGTCTATTTATATCTCTTTCTCTTGCATGTTTTGCTTTCCTTGTATTTGAAAGAAAAATAATTACCTATATAAAATATTAGACAAAATATTAGAATTGTGAACTGCTGTTAACAAAATAACCATGGTGAGAGAAAAAAAATCCAAAACTATTGTTTTGCTCCAGAAAGTCAGAATATATAGCAATTCGAAAAAGTCTACTTTTATTAGTCATGTGTTCAAGAGGGTTGGTTGGCATAAACCTGTAATCTTAGCATGTTGGAAACCGAGAAAGGAGGATTTCAAGTTTAAAGCCAGCCTGGACTGCATAGTGAGACTCTGTGTCAAATAAATAAATAATGGTAATTTTTAAAGTAGCAAAACAAATTGGGAAAAATAAATAAATAAATGCATTTCAGGCAATCTAGCTACTATTTCAAGGCACCAAACTGTCTATTTATTCTGTTTATACATCTAAAGTTAATAACTGTAGTGTATGGATTAGAAAGAGAACGTGAGAAAAGGCTATACATCATTTTATTTTTACATTTCTATAATTTTAAAAGGTTTTCTTTTCAAAACAATTTTGTCTTATTCCTTTTTTGTTGGAAGATATAGTGTTGTATGCACACTAAAAAGAGAAGTGAAACATAGTCCTAAAATAAATGATTACATATACTTAAAACACTTCACATATACTTAGAACTTGGAAAAAAATTTAATCATTTTGATTTAATTAGCCACATTATGTTGAACTTTTTTAATTTACTAAGGCTGTTCATTTCATTAATCTTTCCTTGACATGAATATCTGATTTCATTCTTTAGGATTAAATTGAATATAGTTTTATTTCTAAAGCTAATGGTTTTATTTGTCAAGAAAAATAGCACTATGAATATAAATTCATTTTTGGATTTGAAAATTTTTCTGCTGACCTAAAAATCCTACCCTTCTGAAAAAATTTTAAAAATAATAAAAAAGAAATTAAAAAGGCAACTTGTAGCTCTCTTCTATTTTCAGTTCTTACTTAACTGTTTTCTTCCTTTAAATAATTATATACATTTAATTTCCCTCTCAGAGATGATAACCATCAACATAACTGTCCTTTGATTCTATTTATCTCATTTGCTATAATGTTAATTCTTATATTTCTCACATTTGAATTTCTTTAAAAATTATATAAAATTTTATGTGTCCCTCAACTACATTAAACTACATTAAAACATGTTACCAAGTTTAAACAGGACTTTTTAAAAGTTCTAATCTGACTACAGCACTTTGGTTTGTCAGTAGTGTATCTAATCAGCCCTTGACTTTGTGGCCTCTTTAAATTATGTTTTCCTCTTGATTTCAGTGACAAGATTTTTGTTTGTTTTCCTTCAGCATTTCTCCCTCTTCTATCTCTGACTAATCTCATCTATTCTTTCACTATTTTCTTTGAGAAAGCAAGTAATCTAATTTCTAAAAACTCACTTCTCTTTTTGGGTCTGTATCATTGTTACTTTATTCATTCCAGGAACAGAATGCCCCAAATCCACAAATTGAAGGTGAAAAAGTTCATTTAGGCTCATAGTTGGTAGAGGTTTCAATCCATAGCTGCCAGTGTCCAAGGCTGGGCAGCATGGTAGAGTGGAATGACACATGAGTGATAGTCCAAAACAGGACAAGCAGCAAGCAGCAAAGAGCCTCTCCCTTTTCATTCCACTTAGGCTACAAGCCTGTTGGCTAGTGCCACCCATACCTAGAATGGTCTTCCTATTATCTTCATTCACAACTACAGCAAGCCAATCGGTGGACTGTAGTAAGCCAATTTTGCACTATAGTAAGCCAATCGGTGGTGTATACTCATACACATTATATCCAGCTACCTGATAAAGCCCATTTATGAGCTCATTAGGCTTTGGAGGGACATTTTAGATATAAACTATAACATTCTGCCCCATCCCACAAAAGATGCTCGTAAATTTGTGCAAAGTACCTCTCAAATTTGCCCAATTCCTAGTAGTTTTAGCATTGTTGAAAGGTCCAATTTCAAGTATTCTTCTGAGATTTAAGGCAGACTCTTAATTTTGAGCCCCTGAAAAGATAAAAAGAAAATTAAACATTTGCAGTATACACTAACACAAAAAATACATTCCAATCCAAAATGTTAGAAATACTGAGACAAGAATAAAAGGGGCAAAGCAAGAACAAAGATCAACAAGGCAAACATTACATCCCATGGAACATAGGTTCCATGGTCAGCACCCACAGCAATCTGTCAAAAGATGTGAACCCAAAAGGGCTTTGGGGGTTCATCACCATGGCACTGCCAGTGATTGTCACTCTCATGACTTCTCTCTTAGCCCATGTTCTTGCTCACTCTGTGACTTTCCTGAGAAGATCCACACTCTTGACTTCAGCCTTCTGGGATCTTCCCTTCTTCATACAACTTCACACTCAACCTTTTTAGAAAAATGCTGGGCTTCCCATAACTTCCTAAGAAATATGGATGGAAGTTTCTGAACTCCACAAATCTTGTATTCTCTGTGTGTGTCGACCAGCACCATGGGAGTGATTTCAATGTCTGTCACCAGCTAGAACAGCAGACAGGCTTCGTTCTCTTGGCTGTAGGCATTGTAGTGCCTGTGTTGCTAAATACTATGAACCCAATCCAGAGGAACATATTCTCCAGGTTGAAACCATTTTGGAAGATTGTGCTCTGGGGTTTTCTTCTAAAAGTAAAGTCTTTCAGCTTTACATTTTGAGGCTGCAGAGGCTGGAGTCCTTCTGGTTCTTGTGATGGTCTCAGATCATCATTTTTATTGTTTAGTTTCAAAGTACTTGCCTTTATAATATAAATCTTGTCAGAAACCAAATTCCTTGTTCCATCTTGGCAGGCTGACACTTTACTGAAGTTCATTTCAGACCAAACTCAAAACTTTTAAAATCATTTTTCTCATCCATTTGCTTTGGATTCTTAACATAGATTGGTTTACAGCCCCAAAAGATAGCAATGCCACTGCCTCAACATTGGACTGCCTAGAAATTTCTTCCATCACTCAGTTACTCCATTGACATGTCTCTGGACACAGGCAAAAGTTTGAAAAATTTCCTGCCTATATATACCACAACATGCTCTGAAGTTCAACTGCTAGTACAGTTCTTATTTTCAAATGAAAATTTATTTACTAGGTGTATTTCTATCAACGCTCTGGTCTTCTCAGCTCTGAATATAATCTCCCATCAACCTCTGCTCATAGTATGATATGGCTCCCCAAACTTTGTCAATGTCTTCCTGTCCATTACTTTAATGGGCTTATAAATCACATGATCAGTCACAGAAACAACCTCACTTTTCAGATACTAATATGACTGTTAGTTACTCTCCACAGTGCTGGAAGAAAATACTTAAAACACACAAGTTATGTAGCTCACAGGGTGTAGTAGCTTTAGTTCATTGTCAGCTGGCTCCAAAGCAGAGCAGTGTGGCAGCAGGGCCTTGCAGGGAAGAAACAGTCCATGGCAAGTCAGCAGGAAGGATCACCAAGAATCCTTTTCAGTTTATTTCCATTCAGGCTATAAGCTGCTTGGTTGGTTCATCCTCTATCCAGGCTGGACTTCCCATCATCCACATTCAGAAGTACACTAACTCAATTGGTAGACCAACTTAGTTTTGAAACACACTTAACTTACATTCACACACTGTACATCCAGGATCTAGCTACCTCTGAAAAGTCACCTCTGTGAGTGCATGTGGCTTTGGGGGGATATTTGAGATAATCATAAAAGATACTTACAGATTGTTTCCTTCCGGATTCAATACCACCTATTAGTTACAGGTAAGTTCAACTTTTATGAGTTTGTTTTTTCTGTTTACATGTTTCATTAAAGTTCTGTATGTAAATTACTTTTGCACTTATCTTCAGATAGATTGCAGTTCTTTTATCTGAGGCTATATCTTTCATAAATTCTTGAAATTTCTAAGAAATTTTCTCTGAATATTGTAGGCCTTATTTATCTTCATGTTTTCTGAGTTTATTACTTGAATGTTACATAATTTTACCTTAACTTCCATGATTCTTCATTTCATTTAAATTGTTATTAATTTTTAAACTGCAGCAATAGCAATTTCTTTGGAATTTTTACTCCTGTAATTCCTAACTATATTAATTTATAGTTTATGATATAACTTCATTTTTACAGTGTAAGTATGCTATTTGCTTCTTTTTAATGCTTGCCTGTTTTCTTAGAGTCACTTTTTACATGGTTTTTATTTCAATTTTTATCTTTTCAATATCTAATTGACTTTAAACTACCTGTCAAATTTCAATCTATAGTCTCTACAGAAAAAGAAACTTTTAAGTAACTGAAGATTTTGTGAAATGACTACTGTCATTTATTAAGTCTGCTGAATTTTACTCATTATATTTTACCTTATTTATTCTTTCTATAGTTTTTAATTTTGTGTACATCCATTGTGTTGAATTTTGAAAATATTGTCTCATTTGTGGCTCCTTTGTGTACTCTCAATTATTAGAAGCTTGGATTAATTGTACTTTAAATTTTAGTTTGAGGTTTGTTGAATTTTGGAGTGCACAAGCTTCTGGTCATTTCATGATTACAGATTTTCAGGGACACAATTTTTTTTTCACACATGGTTTAGGTTGATACATGGAGGTGTACTAGGAGGTGTCATCTAACCTACCCCTGTACTTCGGGATTGAACTGCAAGCGTGCTGGGATGATGTTAGGATCAGGACTTTATATGAAACTAAAAATTGTCCTCTGCTCCATATTGGCATTAATACCTAAGCATCTACCTTATAAATTCAGCTTTCTTTTCCTTTGTTTTGATGCAAATATAATATATATATATATATATATATATATATATATGTATTCATGATATAGACTAATGTAAGTTTAGAGTACAAACACATTCATATACACAAAGTACTTATTATATTCTACTCATTTCTAATTCCAGCACTACATTTCTGGCTTTTGAATATTTACATTTTATTTATGCATTCAATCATGTATTAAAATATTGGTTGTTATTTTACCTAGCATTTCCAATTCATACTTACAGAGCTATTCAATGTTCTTTCCTGGCATCACTGTCAGTCACATTCTGTATACACTCCCTGGATGTTCTCTTTGACTTCTAAGACTTTGTCATCTAAGTAGGCTTTAGAAATCCGTCTTCCAAGGCTATTTCACCACTTCTGTTTTGTACCCTTTTGCAACCATTCCGAAATGTTTTCAATTTATTCATTATTTTATGTATTCCTAATTCTGGGTTTTCACAGATATCTATCTCTGTTTCTGGCACATTCTAAAAGCTTTCCCCTCCAATATTTCTTATCTAACTTGAACATATCATTCATAGTAGCTTTTATGTCAGTTTTTCTAAGAAGCAATAGCTAGCAACTTAAAATTAGTTTTGACACTTCTGCGTGTTACAATAATGTCTTATAAAGATACTCCTTAACTTAATGATAGAATTATACTCCATGTATCATAAATTTAACAAAATTTAGGCCAAAATGTATATAATACTCCTAGCCTAATGAAATCATGCCTTTTTATAGCCTAATTGAAATCTGCTAGGTACACGTACGTAGGCCTACAGAAAGGCAGAATCACCTAAAACTAATTTTATAATAAAGTATGAGATATCTTACATGAATTGTTAAAAGCTTGTATCCAAAGGTCCTGGCAACACTGAACACAGTAAAGTATTTGTTGGGTCCCTTCATGATCCTATGATGGATTGGAAAATGTGATTCAATGTCATTTCTAAGCATGATGAGAGAATAGCACAGCATATCACTAGCCCAGAAAATAAACAGCATTCAATATTTGAAAAATCATCTCAGATGAATTCACAGTGTTTTTACATCCTCCTTGAGGTGAAAAAATTATTATATTAAAGGGACATTTTTCTATCACCTATAATGGTATTTATCAAATATTTATGAAAATCACTCTTGTTGCCATATTCCAGATGATGTTCCATTTTCAATTGTAAGTTATGAGAAAAAAGTATATTGAAAATTATATTTCTGTTACCTTGATCTACTTTATTGCTTTTGTTACTCCATTTTTCCATTCAGCTGATCTGTCTCTACAGACTAGAATTCTAGCTCAATATAATATCTTCAGCGAATAAAGCTTTCGAAGTAGTTTTCTCATTTATTTTACAGATGAAGAATTTGGGGGTTGAGATGTTAAGTAACTGCCAAGGCATCACATTAATTAGTAATAAGGTCAAGATTTAAACTGGTTTATCTCTTTGCAAAGTCCATGCTTTTTATACATCATATTATATATAATAATAGGGTTGACAGCTATAAAATTAAGACAGTTTGTAATATACTGCTCACACATAATTTTCTCTAAAAAGTCTTCAATATATTGAACCTCTTAACATCTGTCCTATGTAAGCACCAATTCTCTCACTACCAATTATATTCTCATATTATGTATAGTTCTATAATAGGTATAATGTTAAAAACACTATTTTCCAGTACACAAAGCATGTATGCATCTATATATCAATATTTATAACTCTATCTATATCTGCATCTATATACATATCTATCTGTATGCAGGTACAAATCAAAATTAGAGTTTTCATGAAGAAAAACCATTGAATGAAGAATTAAATTTAAACAAATTTCCAAATGTTTCTGTGCTATAATATTCTTTTAAAGATGTTGATAGTGATCAGCATGGTAACATCAGCTAGACTAATATTCAAATTTTACTGAGCCACTTTCTAGTTATATGATATATTCTTATATCAAAGTATGCTGTTTTCTTCAATAATTTTCTTAACCTTGAACTCCCATAATATTCTTACCCTTGCACTTATTTTAATATGAATTGTATATATTTTCCATATTCTTGATCATTCAAAATATGTGCTAACTTCATGTATTTTGCAGATGAACTAAGTGATCTTAAGCAAATGTAACAACTTGTTGTCTGAGACTTCAATAACTATTTACTTATATATTCCTTTAGGGCAGAAACAAGCAGAAAAACCTACAAAAATTCCTACTCTGAGACAAAAAGGTATCATCTGAAATTTACAAACTGGTATATGTATAAATTGCCAATAAAATTTAAATGAAGTATGTAATAGATACATTGAGTATACTACCTACAGCAATAAAATATTTTTAACAATCTATATTAAATATTTTGTGAATTTGAAGTAACTATCAGGATAAAACATAGTTTCCTCTGCCTCATTGTATTTGTATCATGATAGCATATGAGCTATTTTGATCATAATTTTTCTTTTTCAGTATCAATTAAGTAATCTAAGTGTTCTATGACTTTAAGAAGATTCAAAGTCAAAGAATACTTTCACAATAAAGAAAGATAAGATTATAACCTTTAAATATTTATTATAAAAATTCACAGTGTTATTTTAACAACACAAATAATTGAAACAAAATGAAGTATTCAAATACTATTTTCAACTTTAAATTAACATTGGTATAGAAATGTAAATGTCAACTTTATTTGAAAAGGGTTTTATTTATTTTGGGAGAAAATGTATATAATGAAATGACATTATTGCTCTTTTTTAATCAGATTTTATTGGTACATGTAAATATACATAAAGATCACATTCATCATAAAGAATTTTTACCTGTACATGATATAACCTGATTCTATTATTTCCCAATCCCCTGATACTGTAAGCCCCTGATTTATGGAATTTTGAGTTGCAAACTTTCACAAACTCTCATTAAAAGCATTCACGTATGCAAGCAAATTGCAGAAGTAGCTCATGTGTCTGCTAAGCATACCCACAGCTATGGTGCTGTGTGCTCATTGTACAGAGACACAGTGTACGGTAGTAGTGTTCAGTCAGAGCCCAGGATGCCCAGAAGCAAGAGGACAAGCAATAGTGGCATAGAAGAGACAGGAGATAGTGCAGAGCAATATACATCATATACAGTATTGGTGGCAAAGGTGTATGAGACTCATTTTAGTTGAATTTATGAACAAATAATACTTATAAATGCTTTCTAGAACACAACATGTTCAATTGGGTACTTATTATATTGCTGATAAAATACCAAAGTATTAATATTACTGTACTTTTTTACATTAGTAAGAATAAAAGGACCTATATTTTAAAATATTTGATGTGAATCATCCTAAAAAGTACTGCACACTTTACTGAGTAATAGGTGGAAAAGTCAAGGTAACTTTAATATTTCTGTGTTGGCTCTACCACTGTGCTTTGGTGGGATACTCATAACCCCAGGTTACACTGAGGCGCTAAACCCTATTTTTGCCACATTAAATGCCTTCAAGTGGTTGTGTGTCTAGGCGATCTTTTTTCAGACTTCTCATCTTTATGATTTACAGGACCAGTGAGATCATATTATAAATCAAAGATCTGTGACCAAAGAGGATTGAGTGATTTACTCAATATCACACTACTTTAAGAATATAATTGTCATAAAACAGTAGTAACATATATCTTTACAAAAATATCTTTGTTCTATTTAGTAATTTAACCTCTCCTATTTTCTACTTCTTAATTTATTTTTCCTTCATAGTATTTTGCATGCCTTATGAGCTAAATTAGATTTAAAATACTGACATAATAAATAAATGCAAGCAATTAAATGTACAGCAAAATCTGAACAAGTTATAATACACAGTTATTTATTTGTTTAATCTGTGTACTTATGTGTTCAAGAGATATAATTGTCTTCTAAGAGGTTGAAGATGCACTGAACTATAGATTCATTTGTTTTTTTCTGGGAATATTTTTAACCATTGGAAGATAATTCTTTACTTTTATGACAGTTTTATTTAAGAGTAGAAATTTAACAGCTAAAAGCAGTCTTAAGCTCATGTACCAAATTTCCAGCCAATGAAATATCACTGTATTTTAGAAGTTTCCAGAGATACAGGATGATTTATTTGTTTTACTAGGCTTATGATGTTGTGTAATATGCTCCTATATTTAAAAATAATCCTTAAAATGTTAGTTAACTTATAGATTCAAAATATGTAATATTATTTTTAAAAATCACATCTCATCCTTAACTCTACTTTTCAGTGTTTACTTATTTGAATCAAAACTAGAATCTGTACCTTTTTGAAGCTCCCAATTCATGTCACATTAAAACTTACAAACACTAAATTTTATTATTTATCAAAGAAAAATAGAATTTTGAACCACATTCATGTTGACTCTTGAAACATGAACATGAGTCCTCATAATCTGGTCTTGTAACAAATGAAAATTTCTTAGGAGTACTGATGAAAGCATGGCTTGGTGAAATTTCCTATTGTTTTCTAATCCTTACTATTATATAAAAGAGTATGTGTTGGGTTGCTGCATACATGGTTTTCGATATAACCTTTACCTTCCTTGTATTATTTTCCAGTTCTAGAGTAAGACTACCACTGTTTCCCCATGTTCTTTATGAAATAACAGACATTTATCTCATTAACTGGATAAGCTATTGATGCTAAAGATGACCCGCATCTGGAAACTTCCATTGCCTGTCCCTGCAGAGTGTCCTGGAAAACTCTCTTTTCCAGATTGCTGAACACAAGGCATAGTTTTTATCAACTCCAGTGGTGATTTGCTTTTATATCACTGTATTAGGGATGAATGTTCAACCCTCTGATTTTTATATTTCACTTTTAGAATTCACAATAATAAGCCACTGGTATTACGAAAAATTTACTTGTTCTTATTTTACTACTACTTTATGGGACTCATAGTTTGTCATGACCTATGGGAGATAAAAGACTTTTAACTTAAAAAGATCACTGTTTAAAAAAACATCACCTTAAGGCACCAGAAAAACAACGAACATTGAAATCCAAATTCCAGATAAGGAAGGAAATCATAAATATCAGCAAGGAAACTAGTGAAAGTGAGACTAACAATATACTGATGCAAACAATGAATTGAAGAGCAGATTCTTTGAAAGAATGCATGAACGGAGAGAAAGCTGTTGATAAACTTACTAAAATAAGAAAAAACCCACATCAATTCAATTAGGAAATCAAAAACAAAGTCTTATAAACAAGTTTGAAATCCCAAAGATTACCAGTAGATACTATGAAAAATTATATTCCAACAAATTGGAATCTTAAAGAAATTAACAGATTCTTACATGTATTACCAAATTACCAAAACTGAACAAGAAATCTCAAAACTTAAAAAAATATATTAACAGGTAATAAAACCAAAGACATAAAAAAATAATTGCCAAATAATAAAAGACCATCACTTGGTGGATTTACAGCAGAATCAGATCAGAACTTCAGTGAGTACATAACACAATTATACCTCAAATTAGTTAATGAAACCAAAGAAGATGGAGTACTTCAAAATGCATTTTGAAAACTAGTAGTACTATAATTCAAAAACCAATCAAGGACCCAAATAAAAATGAAAGTTGCAAATCAATATCTGTGATGCACAGAGATGCAAAACTCCTCCATCAGATATGACAAACAGAATCCTATAAACCTTCAAACAGATGATACATCATGAACAATAGACTTCATCCTAGGAATGAAAGGATGGTTCAATATCCAGAAATCTGTAAATACACATGACAAGAACAAAAGCAATAACAAATAAGACACAATGATCCCAACAGATGCAGAAACAGCCCTTAACCAATTAAAAGAAAAGAAAACAAACAAACGATAAAAACATAGCAGATTAATCCCCTCCCCCATGAAGACAAAAAAAAAAAAAAGGCAGTTGAACAGTACTAAACACAGAGAAGAGAAGGGATCCTCTGCATTTTCTCTGTGGACACTTAAGTCTAGGTAGAGATTGTGATTCACAGTGAAAGGGAGAATTTTTCCTCAGGGAGAAATCTTGCAGAGGAACAGACTGGAGTATCAGGGGCTGAGATCTGCAAGGCTATAGTGGCTCTCTGCTTCCAGGGCCTCCTTCTATGGGTAGCAGCTGGGAGTGACACTACCACAAGCTCCCTCCATCGCCCTGGCCAGATTGCTGGAGAGAGTGCTTGATCAGACGTTATTCTGGGGAAAGTCTGACTGTCTGACTCTGGGACACTGAGCAGTTACTTGACACCAGGACTCCTACTGTTACATTCCCAGAGTGACTGGGTGAGAGACTGTCACAGGAGGCAGCTGACAGCTAGAGAATGGGGTGGAAAAAGACCCCCTGAATCAGGAGCTGAAGAACACAAACCATACTTCCACGGCCAGAGGCGAGCCTCGGACTGAGTTGCTTTGGCTCTGAAAGTTGCAGCATGGATGCCCTTGGGCGACTATCTGTTAAATGTGCACATCCATCAGGGATCAGGAGTCTAATTGCCTTGTTTACCTAAAAGTGTGAGAACAAATGTATACATCTTATCTTGGACACTGCCCCAAAAGTGTACATTCTGAGAAAAAACCCCAAAGATTCAAGTCACAGAGAAATGCTGGAAGTGGTGGCACTGGGAAGGCTGAGGCAGGAGGATTGCTGTGAGTTCAAAGCCACGCTGGACTACATAGTGAATTCTGAACCATACTATGAACTATACGCTGAGGCCCTGTCACAGAAAAATAACAACAGCAGCAAACAAACAAAATAATACAGAGAAACTGTTTTTGCCTTTCTTTTTAATGATAGTATTTGTGCACGTATGTGTGTGTGTGTGTGTGTGTGTGTGTGTGTGTGTGTGTGTGGTGTCCTTGCTTTTTTTGTTTTTCAGGAGTTTATTGAAATTTAGAATGTTTTTCCTCATCCATTTTTCTTGCTTTTTTTTTTCTCTATTTCCTTTTCTTTTCTTTTTCTGGATTTCTTACCTGTTTTTATTTCTTCAGTATTTCTGCTGTGTTCTTTTTTCCTCCTCTTCCTCTGCCTTCTTTCCTGTTAATTTTTTTCTCTGTCTTTTATTCTTCATGCAACTTTTATTTTCTCCTTTATTCAGTCCCCTGCTTGTCATGACTTTTTTCTGTTATATTTTCCTGATTCACTAAGCATCCCTTTAACTTCAGTATGATCATTTGCCCTTTTCTCACTCTCCTCCTCGTATCATGTAGTTTAAGGTTGCAGTTTATACTGCATTCTCCTGTTTCCAAACTCGCATACCTTTATTAATACCATAAAGCTTTACTATCAACAAGAAATCAAAGAATAACAAATGTTGGTGAGGTTGCAGGGTAAAAGGAACTTTTTTACATTGTTAGTGGTGACATTAACTAGTATAACCTCTAAGGAAATCAGTGCGGAGATTACTCAAAAATCTAAAAATAGCAACCCCCTTTGACTCAGCTATTTTCCTCAGTAGTCTCCCAAAAGATTTAAAGACATAATATTATAAGGATATATACATACCCATTTTTTGTAGCAGCACAGTTTCTACTAGCTAAATATTGGGAAAAGCCTGTATGTCCATCACTAGATGAATGGATAAAAATCCTGATATTTCTGTCAAATAGTGGAGTACTACTCTGCTGTAAAGCAGGATAAATTTGATTCATTTATAGGAAAATGGATGTACTGTCAGACCATAATGTCAAGTGAAATAAATCAAACATACGAGTTTAAGTGTTGTATGGCTTCTCTTGTATGAGAAACACAAAGTATAAATAAATTGAAGGGCAAGATAAACATTAGATAATGGGAAAAGGTAGATAAATCTTTTGCATATGAGGAGAGACCTTGAGCTAGAAGGAAGTGGAGGGGAAGCGAAGGAGATATAAAAAGAGTTAATATGTGTTGTACACACGCACCAGCTCCACACCAAGAATGTAACCATTATATCTGGCAAACATGGACTTCAAACTTAAATTAAAATAATTTTATGAGATTGAAAAAACCATTGGTTAGCTATTATGGTAGTGTACTTCTGAAATCCCAGTGTTTTGAGAGATTGAAAGTCAAGAGAATTACAAGTTTGAGTCCAATTTGGCAAAATGGTGAAACACTGTTTAAAACTGAGAATTTAAAAAAGATGGAGATTTAGCTTTATGTGAAAGTTTTGAATTAACCTTCAGCATCAAAATTATAACAAAACCACCGCCATCACCCCTATAGCACAATAAAAGAACTAGTAATAATAGTATTTTTAAAGTAAAAATACAAATCCTTCTAGAAGCTTCTATTAACTGAAGTACTAAAAAGACACTTTGTGTCCTAATTTTGAACAGAACCACTGGTAAAAGTACAATGTAAAGTTCTCAAACTCTCAGAGTCGATCAGATATAGCTGTGTTTGAAAAAAATATTTAGGCTAATCTTGGTACAATCTTCACTATAAAAGTTAATAAAAAGTTGATTCTGCTAAATAATTTAATAATAATATTTAGTCAGGTGTGGTGGTGCATGCCAGTAATTCTGACTGGCAGTGGTGACACATAGGAGGCTGAGGCAGGAGGATCACTGCTAGTCCAAACTCAGCAAGGCTACAAAGTGAGTTTAAGTCCAGCCAGAATTGCACAACAAAACCCTGTCTCAAAAAAAACCAAACAAATTATCTAAAACATTTCAAGTGATAGCAATATCAACAATTATAAAATTATGTAAATTTAATGACTAGAACTGGACAAAATCTTGTGAGCCAAATGTGCAGTAATGCAACTATTTTTGAGACACATTTCTGATAAACTTAAAGAAGTATTACTCTGGATAATAAATATTTTTGAAAATGTTTAATTTTTATATATAATATATACTAAAATATGAGTATACAAAAATAGTTTGAATACATTTGTGATTTGTAAGTGAAAACAAGAGAAGAAATTAGGAATAGAGTATGGTAGAAAGAAGAATAAATGCTGAATTTAAAAATTGAATTATAAGAATTTTTTTTTCTCATGGTGATACCTATAACATTAGCAGAGCCTAACATTTTCTGAATGTCAGTTGCCTTAGGACTAAAATGTTTGGACATAATCAACACTGTAGTTTTAGTTTTTTAAACTATAAAATACATTTTTATTTTTTACATAATTTCCTAAAACAAGTTAGTGTACAAAACTCAAAAATTAAAACCACAGGTGCATATATACATAGCTTATAGGTAAACAGAATTATAGATGTATAGGTAAAGGATAACTACATTTGTTTATAGTTTAGCACTGAATTCCAACTGGCTTAGCCCTGTGATATCTTAGATAATCCCAAGACAACTTACAAAACATAATTTGAAAACATGCTGTCTTCTATCAAATTTATTCTGCAATTCTAGGGGAGTTATCTTAAAGATTTAAAAAAAAAAAAAAACCTTGCTACAAAATGTCTTTGGCTTCAGTTGTCAGAGGAAGAGTATTTCTTATCTATTCCTTTATATGAATGAAATGATATATTCTTTTTTTCTTTTTCTTTTTAAGAATTTCTTCAATATCTGTTAAGTAAGCTGTAGTGTGTGAAGATTTATGATTCCAAGCTTATTAACTTGGTAGCTAAATGAAGGGTGTTGAACAATTCTTAAAATACTAGGTGAATTGCTCTGTGTGTGAAATAAGATGAACAAAATATTTTACTGGTAAATACTATTGAGTTACTCAAAACATTTGGATGATTTATTTAGCAATTATATATTTCTGTGGTAACTATTACATTTTAAAAATCAGTATTGATGATTGACTTATGCCAGTGTTGTCATCTGTATTTTCCAAAAGCCCTTTTCTGTTCTATTCTATGCTTTTTGTTGTTATATTTATCTAAGGATAAAAAAGATGTTTATTTAATTGCATATATTTTCATTTTAAAATCCCATTCTTTGCTATTTTTTCATGTTTTGTTCTTACTTTAGACTCAGAATTCATATTTACAAAAGTTTTGTAAGTAATACCAACTAAACTTAAGTTTAAACTAATGTTGAGGTAATTTATTTTTGCTTTCACCTTATGATATTGATATGTCTGAGTCCACAGTTAGATCCAGCTGTATTATTCTCTCTCTGTGTTCACAGAAGACTTTTTCTATTGAAGCATAAATGCAATCCAAGGCAGCAACAGTATATCAAACACCATCTACTATTATTCATTGTTTAGGAATTGAGTCCTGCTGTACATAAAGTTAATTTTTATTTACTTTTCTTCACAATGTAATAAATCTAAATAATTCTGCATTAGGTGACCCGCTTATGCATCCAGTCACTGGGAAACACTCCTTTGAAATATACTGAAAATATGAGTCCTCAGTAATGTACTGTTACTATATTCCATTAGCTACCATTTCCTCAGTGCCTTCATAGAGAACAGGAGAAGAGCTCTAATTACATTAGTAAATGAGATGCAAATTCAGTCAAGCATAATTAATAACATGTTTCCTATTGGATGTTATTTTATCTTTCACAGAATTCCCAACTTGTGAGCCACTGACTCAATTTATATGCAAAAATGGAAGATGCATTAGCAGCAAATGGCACTGCGATGCTGGCAAGTACCAAATACACACTCCACAGATTTGACTGGGGGCCTGGTTCTCTGGGCTGCTTGGCTACAATCACAGATACTTTGTTAGAGAAGCTTGCAGAGCAATGAAAAACGGTTAAGACAAATGGCTGGGGGTTAGTGCTGAGGATAATGGAGTTCAGTGTTTGCCCCATGGGGCTACGAAAGAAGCTTGTTTTCAAGTATCGTGTTGCACACAGCCTAAATCTACAAACATAAAAGGGGGTGATTAAGAAAAGACTTGGATAATTCAGATACACCAAAGCATTTATGGGAACTGAGGATGAGTTAGTTCAGAAAATATTGTCAAATCATCCAGATGGCTTCAACAGTGACACCTTGCCTTTTATGAACAAGTGATGGTTATTCGCATACTCAGTTGTATCACTATGCTAAGTTATTCCAAAAGCAAATGAACTATATGACTCAATGCATTTTCAGCCATTTACTTTAATCTCTTTCTTCACGTATTCTTTTCCTCTCTCCTGCAATTATTTTTAATAAAAATCTGAATCACTTCCAATCATATTGTACAACAATTTCCAAGTAGAAGTACAAGCATGGTGGGTACGTATTATAGCAGGAGTGCCGAGTAAGTCTTCATGTTGGAGAATGGAGAAGAAGGGACCAAATGGAGGATAAAACTATAAATTCTGGAGCATAGGGATTTTAGATTGAAGAATAATTTTCTGTAATAATTAAGCCATCGTTTGTATCATTCCATGAAATTTCTAAATGACTGTTTTCCCTTTCTTTCATGCTGCATAGATGCATTCAGTCATTAGTTATTTCTGAGTGAAAGAGAAGTTAAGATTTAAAATCCAAAGTCTGTGATTTTTCTTAGTTTATTCGTTCCTTTTAAAATTTGAATTGTATTAGTACAATGGTAGCGCATAAAGATTGCATTAATCTTGAAGAGTAGGTCCTTGGACATAACACAAATTACTTCTTTCTCAGTCCCTTGCCCATTTCCACCCACCTCCCTCCTTTGTCTCTTTCCTTTTCTCCTTTGCTTTCTTGTTGTTATTATTCTTATATTTATGACATGTAACATCACTGTGGGTACTCATCACCTGTAGGTGGCATATTTCAATGCTTCTTATTTCTCCTTACCTTCCCCCACTTCCCTCACCTTTGATCTCCTATACTGATTGCAGTTTCCAAGAGACTTGTTTCCTTTTATTCATCTTTTATTACAGTCGTGCTTGTGCTTTGCCTTAATTTAGGAACTGATATTGAACTAAAGGAGAAGCAATCAACTGTATCAAGTTGAAAATAATTTTCACACTAGGCATGGGAAATATTGATCACTGAATCATTGTCTCTTTTTTCCAAGACAAAAACAAACTCTATACAGAAAAAAAAAAAAAAAAAGATACATGTTTTATAAATAAAAACAACAAAAACCAAACCTGTCTTCCTGGATCAGTTTTTCCTACCTGATGTTGCTGGTTCTTCTCAGATGACGACTGTGGAGACGGGAGCGATGAATTGGGCTGCGTTCACGCTTGCTTTGACAATCAGTTCAGATGTTCCAGTGGCAGATGTATCCCTGGACATTGGACCTGTGATGGTGACAATGACTGTGGAGACTTCAGTGATGAAACCCAAGCAAATTGTACCAAAGAAGGTTAGCAGCTTTGTAAATCTATAAAGCCTTATTCTAAACTGATATATGTTTGGAGCACTTCTAAGTGAATCATTACATATAAACTTCATTGCTCTTCTGATTCAAAATACACGTGTGGAACTATATGAAATTATGTGTGTGTGTGTGTGTGTGTGTGTGTGTGTGTGTGTATATATATATATGCTCACTACTTGCTTTCTTTTCTCAGCTTTCTCATCTCAATGATCACTTATACATTGATATTTTATGTGATGTTTACTTAACATCTTTTAAAATTTTACCCACCTCAAGGCCATCCAAAATAGGAGTAAAAAATAAATAGGGATAATTTTCCTCTTGTATCAACCTCAAATTTCTTTCCTTAAAAATTGAAACAATATTTTATTAAATAGAGATACATCTACCCTGATTTATTTTGTGAATGAGAAAAAAGAGATGAAGGCCACTGTTCTCAGCACGTCTATGAGGAGGCAGACACTAACATGGATTTACATTGTTTGGCAAAGTTTGAGTCATCATAGGAACAATATATTAGATATTGTACTGGAAATTGTAGAAAAATCATCTCATTTATCAGTGTTGTAGTCAATGTTCTTTGATAGAAATTTCTTCTGCTAAAAAATTGAAAGAATATTTTTTTTCATTTCCACAAATATTTGTGGAGGGCTAAGGGATAGACAAAAGGGAAAAATGCTTCCCATGTAGCTTAAATATCTACTATACAAATGGACTAAATATCAAATGTTTTCTATGTGGTGGAATGGGGGAATTAATGCATTCTGATGACAGGAAGTAAAGTTGAAATTTCTGCTTCTCAGGAGATATGCCTGTCGTCTACAAATATTTGACAGCCTCTACAATGGACAATTTCTAGAGTATTTTCTCTTTACCTGAATTCCTCTTATTTATTCTCTCTTTCTTTGTCTGTTTGCTGCCTTCCTCAACATACTATATATATATATATATATATATATATATATATATATATATATATATAATGGTGTTTGTGTCAATGTTCTGAGTGATTCACAGAAACACACAGTGTTTGATTTTTGTTCTACCTGTGTCTTAGATTACAATAACAATACAAATGATCCAAATTCATATAGTTTAAAGATGACCCTGTGGTAGGAAGGAATGAAAAATAAGTGTTCATGTGTAATGGTCTTCGCAGGATTTGTGTCTTTTTTGGGGCTGTAAACATAGGAAGAAATATCATGAGAACAAAGTGATCAAGAACACTTTGTGGTAATATAAGGTTTAATGTAAAAATAATTTAATTCAATTTTACCTAAAAATTTAAAGTTATGAGGTATAGATAAAGTTACTATTTAATGTTTAATGTTTCTTACATTATACAAAAGATTAATATTCTCTCTCATTTTCTTTCTGGCCCATTTATCTCTCTCTTCTTTTTTTTTTTTTTTTCTATCTTGTGTCTTTACTCTCAATTCTATGAGTGTAGGGAACTAGAACATTTTTGCTGGTGATTAATCTGGCTGGAAAAGCAAATTATATATGAAGAATTATTTCTGTTAAAAAAAAAACTTGAAATATCTTTCTGGGCGGTGATTGACATTCATTTCTACATTAAGTTTAATCTGTATCTACCTCACCTGGCAGATGTCTCTGAGGCTCCTGATGGGGTGTGCATCTGTGGCCTGTTGGCAATGCTCCACACATTGTTATGAGATATAAATAGCCTCAAAGTTAATTTATTTCCATCTCAGAAGCAAGATCCCATCCCTTTCGTCTATTTCTGTTTATCTCTAAGTTAAAATAGCCATTTTACATTAAGAAATTTTGAGAAGATTGTTTTAGACTCATGAATGTCCATAGTGAATTACATCGCCTCTTGTAGGATCTGGGGGGTAGATTATTTTTTAGATTGAATTATGTAGAAGCAGTGGCAAATAGTGTTAGTGGTCTTCAGGGAAGCTCAATTTTAATAATGAATTACAGTCAAGGACATATTATCATAGGATGCCATATATTCCTTATGTCATTAAGGTGAGACTAAAGGAAATGATTGAGATAATCTATAGCAAAAAATAAGCAAGAGAATGAGGGAAACTTCATATAGAATTACTATTTTATCACATTATAAATGGTACTTGTTTCCACAAATCACAACTTTTATATGGTAAATGCAATGCACAGGAATTTGGAAAAGTCAACATTCTGTGATGACTTTCAGTGTTTACCCATCACTGTTTTGATTATGTATTCTGATAAAGAAGTTATAAAATAGTGGTGAAACATAGAATTAGTAAAGCTTATTAGCAAACTCATTTACACGTGCAGAATTTTTGAGGCCTTTGCCAAGGTAAAGCAGAGATTTGATGCAATTAGATATATAATTTGGTCTGAAAACCTTCTTTGGAAGAAAGAACAGGGGATTCTGGCTTGAATTTTAGACTGCCTGTCAAAATTAATCAAATTCACCATATAATTGTTCAGCACTTTGCTTTACACTGCTTGGGTAAGAAAAGCATATGATGTGATTTCAGTTCATTCATACTGTTTTCAAATGGTAAAAGTACTCTTAAACTAATTTTAAGAGGAAAGAAACAACAGAATCCTGAAGGTGGAACATCGTGTATATAATCTCCATCTCAGAAAATTACTGATCAGTTCATATTCTGTGTTAATCACTCTGACATCATTTTGAAAAGGAAATATCTCCACAATGCAATAAGTTTTGAATCATCAATGTGATTAATACATGGGAAACTTGAAGTATATTGCCCTTAACAGTACCCATCTCTCTAGTTCCCTTTTAATATTATGTTAGCTTATTTTGCTCATTTTTCAACTTTCTTATAAAGCAAAAAAAAAATTCAGTGTCTTAAAAATCATTATTTTTTATGTAGTCACTGTGGTATACACGCAAACACACACAGAAAGAGCAGGAGGCAAAGGAAAAGGGATCACAGACATGCAAATCATGGAAAGAGACCATCTGCGGCACACTTATTTCCTTCCTTAGTCCAAAGCCTGTCATTAATTTACTTTGGTTTTACTTTTGCTTCTGAAACCTTTGGTTTGTACAATTTTTAAAGCTACAGGGTGTACTGTTTTTCTAACTGGAAAAAATAAGTGAATCTAGACTCTCACCAAATTTAGTGTGAGGTACCAAAATTACCTCTAAAGCTCAGGGATGGACATGTATTCATCTATCAAAGGTTCTTAGAGAAAGGTGGCTTCATCTGTTAGGACATAGAGAATAAAGTTAAAATCAAACTTCAGTCTTTTCTTATAAGTCATCTACTCATTAGTTGTATTAGAAAATTAAGCATAATGTGGATATAATTTCACATTTATAAAATACTAAATATATGAAATTATTTTGACATCATTTCAGTCAGTTTAATTTATTTGAATTATGTAAACTTCCACTCACAATATTTGTTAAATGTCAGCTATATTCATACATGGAATAAGGCATTTCTAATATGAAGATTTTCAAATTGTTTCATATCTTTAGATAGGTCTTCCCCAAAATAAATTTACACTCAAAAACTGTTCTAAAAATATATGCTAAGCAATCTCAATCTAGCACAGACTTGATAAAGAAAGGAACAGATATTTCTCTCAGTTAGATTTCACCTAAATGTAATTTTCCCTAATCAAAATGTTCCTCAAATATTTGTATTCTGTATTTTGATGTGACATCTGATTCTGGTTTTTGTTACTATTTTTAATGCCTTCTCTTTGGGGGAAATACATACTGCCTGCTCCTTGAGTGAACAATGTCAATGATGGTTGAACATACATAAGCTTCTATTTATATGATCTTCAATGTAAATTTACCATGACTAATCTAAAAAGATTGCAAATTCATGATCTATTTAGTTAGATGACATTGCTAACATATATGCTCACATATGTTCATGCTCATCTATTTCCACTATTTACTTTGGTTCCTTCTTTGGATACTTCCACCATTTTTTCCATCTGAGTCCTCATTCATTGTTTTGTCATTCATTAATTTCCTTACTTACTGTTTCACATTTAAGACATGAATTAGGATATTCTCAGTATTGTACTTTCACAAACATGCTATTTAACACACATTGTTAAATAAGTGTTAATTTCTTGACCACAAAATTTGATTACACTATTAAAATCTATCCCTTCTTGGTCTGTCTTTAGCAGGCTGTAATATATGGTTTCATTTTCATATGATGTACAAGAGTAAGTGCACTGAATGAGTGATGCACATTTTTGTAGTATGTTATCATTTTTATTTACTAAGTAAATATTGACAGTTCCAACTCTGAATTCAATTTAGAGGAAAAAAGCATAAGGTTCCTCCCTTATCTCATGTTATTAATTCCTTTTGTTTTATTTTTTCTGCTCAACTGTCAATGAATTTTGAATCTTTTGCATCTATCATTTTGCATTATGTGCCAGTAAGGAAATTTCATTATTGATAAATAAGGGAAGAATAGTGTGTTGATATATGTTGCACTAATTGTGAAGTACTTTATAATTCTTACCATATTCAATTTTCATATAAACATTACATAGAAGTGTTAAGCTATTTGTCCAGGATTGCAGTTGAAGTTCCACATAAAAATTGGTTATTCCTTATTCCTAGATCCAATATCTATTTTTATAGAGTATGATTTTTTCCTAAGTTCATATGAATTAGCATTTATAGAACACCAAGTAATTACTGCCTTACTATGGATTGCATACTGCTTCATTCAAATATCAAAAATTTATTACAAGAGATTGTAATGAAATTTCATAATAGACACTAGAAGGGACCAAAGCTATTACATTAAAATCTACATGTAATTCTTTTCTCAATTCTATTTTCCTTTCCCTCTGTATCACTTTGATAAAGTAGATTCTGGAATTTTTCTTGAGAATGACAGTGAATATTTCTGTACAATTTCGTCAGGCACCCAAAACCGTATTTGTCATTAGAAAAAAATCACTTTATAGAGCCAGAAAATTTTCAGTAAACTGAAAGAAAATTAAAAAATCATTTGGTTTAGTTCTTGCACACTGTGTCTGTGAGGAAAAGAGCTCAGCTGATAACACCCCCTCCGTGGGTATATAATTATACCAAAGTATTATGCTGCTTCCTGGAAGGTGCTGATAACATTTGGTGTTAGAAATACTGAGACTGAGGCCTTTGAACCACCAAGACATTTCAGAGAAGATTTTGCATTCATATGATCATGCTAAGTCCTTTATGGAAAATTAAAGAAGTTCTGACAGAAATGCAAAACAAAAGAGTTCACTGTCTTACAAATAAAGCCTGAATACGCTGAGAGCAGTGCAGCTATCACAGTCTAATTATAGCTGAAATCTTAGGTTATATGTTTAACATGTACACAGTAAACCTTAAAGCAACATCTTTTTTTTTTTTTTTTTTTTTTTTTTTGTCTTTTTCGTTTTTATCGGTACCGGCGATCGAACTCACGACTGCCTGCTTGCAAGGCAGGCGCTTATGCCGCTGAGCTAAATCCCCAGCCCCAAAGCAACATCTTTTGACTTGCAGCCTATATCACATCATCAGCTCAACTATAGAGTGTGAAAGAGTACAATGTAGTCCTTGCCACACAGAGAGCAAAATACCAAAAACTGCTGTACACAGTCATGTTCAGGGATGCTATGTAGACGTTTCTATTCATTTATTTTCTTTCTAATTGTAGTAAAATTTATATAACACAAAATTTATTGTTTTCACTATTTTAAGTGTATGTTTCATAAGTATTAAGTACATTCATATGGTTGTACAAGCATCACTACTTGCCCATCTCTAGAAATCTTTCCATTGTGCAAAACTGAGACTTTATCTATCATTCAGTAACTTAGCCTTTCTTACTTCCAGGCTCTGGAAAGCACAACTCTACTTTCTGTATCAAGGTTTTTAAGTACTCTTTGTACCTCATAAGCAGAATGATGAGCATTTATCTTTTGTGACTGATTGATTTTACTTAGAATTATGATTCAGGGTCCATTCTTATTGTAGCATGTACCCATATTTCCTTTATTATTAAGGCTGGATAATGTGCTACTACAGCCATTTTGTCATTTGTTTTCTATGTACAGTGTATCTTTTTTTATCTCTCAGTTTGCTGCATCATGGCATTTGTGTTTAGTTGTCATTTTTTTGTGATGAAATTCCTCTCTCTTTTCCTTTGGGTTACATTCTATATCTATTACCATCATGATTATCATGGATAATTTTCTTAACCTCTTACAGTTACTGTCATAAAACTATGAATTTTGTTCATATTATGTAAATTCGATAATATTTAAAGACTCTGCCTCATATATTGGCCTTATTTCTTTCAGTTGCCTATGTCACAAAATTGTATTCTTATACATTGTGTACCTAAAACATAAAAGAATATTTTACATGCATTTCTTTTAAATTACTGTTCATACAAAACAAAATATGAAGTTATAAACCAAAGTTATTGTAATGCTAGCTTGTAGACTGTTTTGTTCAAAATGTATTAATAGCTTAAATCATATAGAAGACATGAAATTTAGTTATAACCACAATAAAAATAATACCAGGTTTTATAACTGCCTACATATTTCCCTGTACTGAAACCTTTATTACTTCATACAGCATTCAGTGTCAGTGCCTTTCATTGCACTGCCTTGATTTTTTTTTCAAGTTACCTCTAGTAGATGTGTTCTCTTTTTCTTCCTATTTTTCTTGGGAATTCTTAATTGTCTCTGGTTTGAGAAAGTTTTATCAGATATACTATCTTGGTCGACAGTGCCTCCTTTTTTTACACTTTTTAATACATAATTCCATATTACCTCTGACCTCCAAGTTTCTGATTTCTGTTGAGGATCTTTTTCTGTAAGATGACTTCCTTCTGTCTTGCTGCTTTTAAAATTTTCATTGACTTTAGTGTTTGATCTTCTGATTGTAATGTGTCTCAATACAGTTCTAAGAGTTCTTTCTACTTGTTTGTTGATGCTCTTCAGTGTGGATTTTTATGTCATTCATCAAATTTTAAAAGTTTCCATGCCTTTTTCTCTTCCAATGTTCTCTTCACACACATCCTTCTCATTCTGTGAAATGGATGTTTGTTCTCTTGATAGTGTCTAGAGGTTCTTTATATTGTTTCCTTCAATCATTTTTCTGTCCTTACATTTTATATTTCCCTTGTTTTATTTTCATGCTTGGAGATGTTTTTTTTTTCTTATTATTTTAGTACACAAATGAAAATCTGAATTTCTCTGATGAAAATTTCATTTCAATTATTATATTTTTCAATTTTGAACTTTCTTGTTTATTTTTTGATATCCATCTCTATTGACTATTTTTATTTTGCTCGTTTTCTTGACTGACCATATCTCTTTGCATTTCTTTAAGATAATTCATTGAAAATCTTTAATGTATCTACCATTGAGTCTTTGTCAGGAGAAGTTTCTATTGTGGCTTATAACTGAATTCTGATCTAATGTTTAGCTATTCATCCTTAGTTCTTTTCAACAGGCCACACTCTATTGTTTCTTTATATGCTTTGTAAGTTCTTGTGGATATCTGGAACTTTGAATCAAATAGTACAATAACTGGAAATGATATTCTTACCATCACCCTAGGTGTTTTTTAATTTGTCTGTTTAGTTTGTTATTGCATGCTACTTCTGTCAAATGTCAATCTAAAGTCAGAATTTAAATTCTTCTCAGATTTGTTTCTTAGCCTGTACATTTTCCTGGATGTGCATGATAGTTTTCTAATTTTTCCAGTAACATGTTTGAAATTTTAAAACCTACCTGTTACTTTTTGATTTTCAAAACGAGGAAAAGTGACCAAAAGCATGAAAAAATAAGCCACACTGTAAAACTTATAGAAGTCACCTTACCTGGCAAAATAAAAAAGGTGATAAATAGTCACCATTTCATTGTCTGAACCTCTTAGACCAGTAAAAGCCATAACCTGTGACTATCTGTCAACATCTGTGGGACAGGTCTTCTGTTCCCAAAATGGGACCCAGAAGTTGGTCTGAAACTATTCCAGAAATGAATGCATGATTGTTTGCCATAGGTCCAGGGTTTGAAGGATTCATTGTGGTATTGTATCAAGGTCTGACATTGATCAAAAGTAACTATGGCTTTACTATCTAAGCTTGACTCTACACATTTCAAGTTTTCCATAGAGTGTAGAGTTACAAAATAGTTACAACACACAGTCTATCAGTGCAATTGTTCTCTAGATGATCACAGATATTTCTGCTTTTCATTGTTTTCACCATCATCTTATTAGAATTCCCAATTAGTTTTTTTCCTCAAAAACCAATATATAAACAAAAACTGCAGTTAATTCTCATAATTAAGGATAAACGATAAAATTTGAGTTTAGGTTCTAATAAATCGTGCTATGGATTTAGTAGAATCATGTGTGTTTCTGATCTAATGCTTAGCTATTCATCCTTAGTAAAAATGGATTTTTTTCCTTACAAGATAAAATTAAATGCAAATTAAGCTCTGTATAATTGTACAGAAGTATAAAATCTCTTTTCAATGAAACAGAAATTATCTGGCTTAATTTTATTCCTTCACATATGACTTTTTTAGAAAATGTTAATACCAAGATATCAAAACAGCGTTAATTATTAATGGATTTTATCAGTAGGAAACCCCTTTTTTGTTTTGCAGGACAAAATATTTCTGTTGCAATCATTTAAGTCTTAATACTACAAACAACTTTTACATCCACACAAAGAAACTCAAGGATTTGCAATCAATTAGTAACAAAAAATATCTGTTTTGAGACTCTAAAGTGTTTCTAGCAATGTGCTTATTTGGAAAATCAAAAGAATCAGATAAATGTAATTGACAAAAGAAAACTATTAGAAAAAGTTCATGAAACAGGGAAAAAAAGAAGGCAATTATCCTCATTTTTACTGTGCAGAAAATGGATAACAAGTGAAGCTTAGATATTCCAGATTAAAAGAATAATTAGTGTATTGATATCAAAGTAATCATTTTTGGGAAGATACAATTAATAATTGAATTCAATAGTTAACAACAAAAGAAATGCTTTTAATGAAGACCTTCACTCTGTTTTCCTGCTATTTTTAAAGAGATGAAAATAAGGACCATCGTGTCAGGAGTCAATTAATTTTCATCTTCAAATCAGCAAACTCTCATACTATCATCAAAATAATAGGACTTATAAAGTTCAGGAGAAAATAAACTAGATAAAGAGTTGTAAAATGTATGAAATAATGAACCACTTAAATATTGAGTGATGTTTATGCATTCATGAGAGTAAAGAAATAGGAAGTGATAGGGCTACAGATTTAGTTCAGTGGTGCAGCATCTGCCTGGCAAACATAAGGTCCCTAGTTTGATTCCTGGTACACCCCAAAAAGAGATAATAATATTTCCTGTTGTTGGGGGTTGGTATTTAGATTCCCTGAGAAACTATTTAAACTGTCATCATCTGTTTCCTTATTTATATCGTTTTAACTCAGTTTTCACTTAGATATTATATTTTGATACTGTACTGACCATTTCTCTCATTTTTTTTTACATCAGTTACTTGAGGTCTACTTCAGTATTCATGACTGAGTGGGGTTTCTGAGGAAACATTGTCATTATCTACATTCAAACTTTTCTTTAAAATGTCCAATAGGAAATATTTTAGTTTTTTCCTATAGCGGTACCAGGGAATGAACCCAGAGCCTTTATGCCGAGCTCTCTCTCCATTTTTCTTTTTTCTTTTGAGATTAGATCATACTAAGTTGCTGAATGTCCAGAGTTGGCTCAAATGTTGGATCCTCCTGCCCTATCCTTTGCCTCTTGGATTAGAAGCATGTACTAATAATCTGGCTGCTATTTTAGTTCTTAATGAGATAATCTTGGTAGAATTCCATACACCAAAACCTAAACTCTGTGAACCAAAACCTTAACTGTGAACTAAGTCAATTTTTAAATAGTTTTTAATCTCAATAATACTTCAACTTTTTAGGGAAATATTGCTTACCTTGAGTTGAAATATTTGATATTTGTATGTCTGCATGCCTATGCGTTAACACTAAGAATGATTTTATATTTTCTTGGCCATCCATACTTTTTTTTTTTTCTAACATTTTTTTCTAACTGGTTTGAACATTAAATATAAAAACTTGGATTCTAGAATCTGTTTTTTCCCTCAGTTTATTACTAAACCCATGTGCTAATAAATGTTCTTGATTGTTTTACAGAGCATCTTAGTGGGATAATATCTTGGGGCATGGAATGTCTGACAGATTAAAATATGTTTGCAGGAAAAGAGAATAAATTACAAAATCTATGCCTAGATGTGGGTGGGAGGTTATAGGAAGGACAAAGAAGTAGGAAAGTAAATCAAGAGACATGACAAGTCAGATGACCTACAGTCATCAAAGTCCCGTGGAATAAAGACAAGAAGCTTTAAAAAGGAGGACTCAGTTTAATTAGTACACAGCAGAGTTTATGGCAACCTCACATAGAGGGCATCCCATCGGAGACTTTTCTACTTAGATGGAGAGGAGCAAGACAGCACATCCCCACCAAGCCCAGTGCAGGCTCTAGCATTCAGCCCAAGACCTAAGACAGGAGGGTGTTCAGTAAGCATGAGTCTCCTGAAGACTTCTGAAAGGCAGGGGGAACCTTGCCTTGTTAAGGGAACGGAAAAGGTCCCCTCAGGGAGGGACAGAAAAGCTTATTTCCATATACTATTTGTAAGTGGAAAGAGGCCATCGACAGAAGTGCAGCCAGGTTGTTTTCTCACACTGTCAAGGCTGGGAAATGAAGTCTGGAAAAGCAAAGTAGGGCAAATAGTTGCCATGGTACAAAGATTACTAATAGCGATTCATGGAAAATGCAGAAATACATCCGGGCCTGGCACCTGGTTATTTGAAAGGTAGGAATATCTGTATTCATGCTATGCATAGTGTTTTTTAATGTTTCATAGCACTATAATGAAACAGAATTAAGATATAAACTGCATTACAGCAATTTAAAAGAGATCTCCTCCCATGGATTGCTCTCACAATTTAAGTAACCCATTGTGTTGCAGACCCATTACTAAGTATAGTCTCAGAGGAGCTTTAAAACCTTTTATAAACCAGGATTTTGACTAAAGAATATCTATAGTTTAAATATAATTGCTGCAATCTTCATGTTTTTATTTTGACTTTAGGGAGAAAAGATTCTTTCTATGTAGTTGCTAGTCTTCCAACGACAAATATTTAGTCACTGTTAATTCATTTAAATATTTGGATAAATTCCACCATCAGTTGGCACATTTACTCCAGGGCTTTGTATTTATTTATTTATTAGACTTCTCAAATTGTGTGCTTGGTTTAAAAAGCTTTAGGGCAAAAACAGTAAAATTGCATTAGTTAAAAATACAACCACCATCGGCAACATGAAAACATAACAAGTAAAACAGCATGAGCATATACATATTAACATAGTTATCATTTTAGCGCTCCCCTGGGACAAACCATGTTGCAAAGATAGATTCTCTGCCAAGCCCTGAAGCCCAGGAGACTGGAGCTCTGGGCAACTGTGCATACCTGAAACTCGGGTTTCAGGGTCAGCACAGGCTCCTCAGCAGAACATAGTGCTTTGTCCAGAGGATAACAGAAGCTACTTTTGCGAGGCAAGACGTTTTGGAAGAAATAAAATTCTATGACTTTAGAAAATGTTTTCTCACATTAAAAACTTTTTCTGATGTTTCAAAGCATGAACACCCACAAAACTTAAAAGGAATATTGAGAAATATGTTTGTGGTATTTTTAATTTATCGTAATTAAATGAGAGATGAAGAGGGACAGGAAAAGTAGCAGTGTAAATATGTGTCTGTACATTTGTATGTGCTACTCTACCTGACTTTAGTGTAAACTCTCAGAGTTGAAACAGATGAAATATACATTTAATGCATATATATATATACTATGTAGACTGCATACCAGATCAAGTCAGAATTTCTGTGATTTCCATTGTCCACTAGGGTTAAATCTAAATAATTTAGTGTAGCATACAAGGATTTTCAAAGTCTAGGTCTAGCTTGCATGTCTACCATTGTCTTTCTCCTTCTCTCCTCTTCCTTTTACATTCTACACACAAGTTTAAAAATACTGCTTCGTTCAGAAAATCTGCCATCTTTTTGAGATTCCCTTTGCTGCATTTTTTATTAGGGCTCAAACCTGTATTTTCTGTGGCAAGTTGCCATATATGAAATCTTGCCTGGATCAGTTTTCCTCTATGTGTATTTTTTGTGACATTCTCTTTCATTGTAATACTTATGACATGGTTTTATATTTGTATGTATTGTCTGTTCATGTGTGTACATATCATTCTATGACCTCTTCAAATGCAGAAACTGCTATTGTGCACCTAAACTCCAGCAGCAAAAGTCATTTATCTGGTTTCCCTGCTCCCATATATGATGTCGTTTTTTCCACGTGTAACCAAAAAAAGTCACAATGTAAATTAAATTACACTGCCATCAGCCCCCAGTAGAGCCTCCAATCCCCAGTAAAGACTCCAATTAAGTTTCTAATGGTTGTTAATAAATCCCTGTAAGACCCTGCCACTACCTGCCTGGCGATTGTAACTTTGCTCACTGCCATTACACACTTTCCTTTCTCTGTGAAAACCAAAGCTGTTTCTGGCTTTTGGATCTGTGCAGTTGCGGCTGCCCCTGCCTGGTATGCTGTTTACCTTAGCTTTTTCATATCTACCATTTTCCCTTCATTTTGGATTTATCTCAGCTGGAACCTTCTGTGATCAATCTTCACAACATGTAGTTATGCTTCAGTCATTGTTTATTGTGGTCCTCAGTTCATGAAGTATACATCAAGTTAGCTCCTTTTCTAGGCGTACTGCAAGATGGCACTTTCTGCAGCCATTGTGATTGTATTGGACCAAATAATAGGCACATAATTTGTATGATTTAATCATGACTTCTGATTAAAAACAATGTACATCTATTCCTTTCAGTCCTGATAGGTGTTCACCCAAATCTTTCCTTTCTTTTCACTCAGTCTCAACCTTTCAAGTGGCTACTAGCTGAGCATGGTGGCACATTCTTGTAATCCCAGAACTCTTTGAAGCTGAGTCATGAAGACAGCAAGTTTGAGCGTAGCCTGGGCAACTTAGCAACTTTCAAAAACGTATATCAAGACAAACAAACAAAAGAAGCTTGGAGATGTAGTGAAACCTGGGTTCAATTCCTTACATACAGACACACACACGCCATTCAAGTGGTTACTCATATATCAACTTGAGTCTTTCAGTGATCACATTGGAAATAGCCTTCCCACTAATCTACTATGTATATGTAATGTGAGCCATAGTTACAGTTTTTTATATTAAGATAGAGTCTTTTTACTTGTCTGTGACTACAGTATAACCATATTACTAATTTCTTATGCTTTCTATGACATTACTATGATCCATGTTATTCATAACTCTTAATACTTTATAGACTAATTTAGATTATTTCTCATATAATAATTTATGACATGACTACATGCTGTCCTCTACTCTCATGTAAGTTCTATGTGATCAGCAATTTTTCTGCATTGTTTTATGCTCTATTCTTATACATGGAAAAAAACGCCTGAAACATCACAAAAAATACACATTGAAAGAGAAAATAGAAATTATTTAAGGCTGTATTCCAATTTTAAAGATGATAAAAATTAATTTTGTAGCTATCTTAATTAGATCATTGATTTCGTTAACCAAATTTGCTTACTCCTTGAATCTTTCTGTCTTTTACATGGCTGGCAGCTGGCTGAATAAACAAGCCCACGAAGGCTAGACTGTAACTTGGAATTTATTGATCTTTTCATAAAAGATCAAATTTATGTATGTCATTATATCACAAGAAAATAAGTATTAAATTTTATTAGGAAAACACCAGATTGAACAGCAGTAGTTTAAATATTAAAATTAAATGAGTTTCCAGACTCTTTTTTGATTATTACATGAACTAATTATATTGTCACTCTTGATCTTTTACAAGAGAATCAAAAAATTAATTGTGGTATGATGATACAGACTTGAGGCTCTGGGATTAATTACATGAGTGCATGTGAAATCTCTGGTATTGCTTCCGGGAGAACATGGCGGACAGATAACAGCAACTACCGGCGGCTCTCTGAAAGACTCGGCTCAGAAGCCAGGAATGGTGCGGACTAAGGAGACATAAGCAGGTGGAGATATGCTCTGCTGACTCAGGAACGAACTGGGCTGAGAGAAGCCAACTTGGAATGCAGTCCTGGTGCTAAAACAGGAACAGAAAAGACTCGGTGTGGAGGCTGGAACCGCGCCATTGTAAGCCGCGATTTGGGTTTCCCGCCGCGCAGCGGCTGGCTGCCTCTACAGCGGCTCGGCAAGGGGAGAGACGTGCAGAAGCTCTGAGAACGGCAATCTGCGAACGGCAGGGAGGCGTGCACTGACTTATGGTGAGGTGAGTGAGAGAAACTGACACTCTACCACAGTTTGACTCCAGCAGAGGACTTTCTGGGCCCGAGCAGTCCTGCGGGAGCAGAGCGCGGTGGCAACTCCAGCCACACATCCCCCTCTCGGGCGGGATTGGTGAAAAGTGCCTGGCCTGCGTGACGCTGCCGGCGGACCTGGTAGGCTGTCCCAAACCAGATCCCAGAGCCTGACGGTGGCCGGGAGGGGAGACGCGTAGGCTGCCTGGTCCGTAACTCCCTGGTGCGCAGCGGTGAGCGGGAACACCTAACTGGCGCAATTCGATCAGGCTGTGGCTGACTGGGAGAGAAGCTGGGCCTCTTATATAAGCTTGCATATATAAGGAACAGAGAAGAAGAGGCAGCATGGGAAGAGGCAGCAACAAGAAAGTCTCCTCGGCCCCCAATTCTGAGAAACAGGCAATAGCAGACACCGCACCAATACACATAAGGCACCATATAGAGAGCCTCATAGACCAATTCAGGAATGAAGTTATCAACAACCTGAAGCTAGAAGTATGCAGAATAGTTAGAGAAATGCTAAGCACCACCCAAGAAAAAACAGGTGATGGAATGGAAGAACAGAAAAAAAGGGGAGAATTGTTTGATGGAGAAAACAGAGAAAGCATAGAATACGTGAAGCAGGTTCAAAGGGACTACCAAGATACTAAGAAGTCTATCGAAGACTGGCATAACAGCTTGAAAGAAACTAAGGACAGACTATCTGAACTGGAGGGCAGAATTGTAATATGGGAGAATGAAATGAAAAACTTCTTAAAAATAACAAAGAAACAAACAGCAATAATACAAAGACAAGAAGATGATAAGAGGATCCATAACTTAAGGATTAAGAACATAAAAGAAGAAGTAGGGATGCAAACAAGTGAACTACAAAAGCTACTCACAGAAATAATCCAGGAGAATTTTCCTAATTTAGCAAAAGGTAAAGATACTCAGATGTATGAGGCATACAGGACCCCAGCTACCTACAACCCAAACAGAGCAACACCCAGGCATATAATAATAAAAATTCCAGAAATTCAATACAAGAACAGAATATTAAAAGCTGTCAGAGACAAGAAGCAGACCACTTACAAGGGAGCACCCATCAGAATTACAGCAGATTTCTCTGCACAAACCATCAAATCACGAAGAGCGTGGGGGGAAATAATTCAAGCATTGAAAGATAATAATCTCCAGCCAAGATTGAGATATCCTGCACAACTGTCCCTGGAAATTGATGGAAAAACAAGGTGCTTCCAGGATAAAGAGGAACTGGGGGAATTTGCAACCACCAATTCAACTCTACAGAAAGTATTGCAGGATATTCTAAAAAAAGAAAAATACAAAGAACCCAGAAATAGTGGCGGGGAGGCCACAACAAATGGAGCAGAGAACAAAATGAAGAAGACAAACTGACAGCTACTGACAGAAAAAGAGCTTAACAGAAATGAGGCAGAGAAGATTGGATGATAGGAACAGCTATTTTGGAGAAAATGACATCTTAATAGGTAATACTGATTTAGTATCATCTTGTTTTGAAGTCTCATCTAGCTTTTGTCCTTCTGTCTCCAATGGTCTAAATAGGCTGTATCTTATTGGATTTTATTATGTACGATAGTATAAGCAAAAACCTTTTAAAGACAAGGAGATTATACAGAAACCATTGTTCATTTTCTGTTAGTCGATTCTAAATACTCTGTAATGCTGTCATTCTCTTGAATGGTTTTACATTGTTTTGATATACTTAATGCTACAGTATACGAAGTTGTACTCAAGGATTTCAAAGAAAGAAACAATATGGTAACTACTTTTAGGTTAGGATTATCTGGTGGTGAAACACTATTCTGCTTAAATGGTTATGTTTTGATCTGCGCTGTTTCATTGTTATGCCCTCTTTTATCTCAATCTCCACTCCATTATTTACTTTTTTATCTTTATCCTTTTAATTAAAGGAAAAAAATAGCAGGATATATTATAGTAACCCATTTTGACTTTTCACTACCTTGATTTAAAGCCCTGTATTACTCTCACCATCTGGTTTTTAACTGATGTTCCCCTATTCTGTTTTGCTGGATAGTATCAGGTTCGAAAGTTTAGGCATCAGCTGTGAAGATAATGAGATTCATTATGACGCCCATTCTTGTTGACTTTTAGCTACTTTTGAAGACCTACAATGTCTCCAATGTTTTGGTTTTGTCGGTTTTATTCTTTACTGTTTTGTTCAATTGTATTATAACTAATGATATAGGCAATTCTATTAGAGATAGCGGGAGACATTATGGTAACCATTGTTGATCACCTGTATTATGTTTTTACATTATCTATTATGTCCACCCTTTTGACTTGACCGATTCTGTTCTGTTATGTCACATTTGGTTTTACTCTCTTCCAAAAAAGTAATAAGAACCATGGGAGCAATGAAACCCAAAATGTGTAATAGTCATGGTACAAAAGAGAGGAAAAGAAAGTACTCTAAACTATATAACTGCATATATATTTAAGTGTATAAGATAGAAAATGATATCACAGAGTTTTATTGGATCAATGAACAGAACTGTTTGCAGTATCATTGATGGAATGTCCACTTTACAAGCTTTAATTTTGTGACTTGAACAATTATTTCTAAGATGACAATATGTAATCCATTAACTAGTGATTTCCTACTGTTCATTTTTTTTCTGTAAATCTGTATAACTTGTACCCTTTCCCTGCTTTTTTTTTTCTTTTCTCCTTAAATAAAATTAAAAAAAAATTTTTTTTTTGAAAAAAAAAAAAAAAAAAGAAATCTCTGGTATTTATTTTCTACATGAGTAGAAAATTAATATTTTATATTTCTATAAAATGGTATGTCCTTAATATTCTTATTTATTTATTCACTCATTCATTTTAATCAAAATTCAAGGAGCAGATGATCTTTATTCCACTGGGTTTCAAGTTCAATCCATCATAGTCATTGTGAAGCACAAGCAGAAAGGAATGCCCTATAGCCTACATATCCATACAAGGTTCCCAGAATGGGAGAGAAAAAATCAGAAATCTGAAGGCCTGGCATATTTTTGGAGGTTTCCTTGTGACTTAAAAACTCTAAATTTCCTCTACAAGCAAAAGAACAGTACTGATCACACAAAACATCACAATGGTATCTGTGTTTTTATAAACTCTATAGTGGCTACCAATGAACTCTCTGAATCTCTTGACTGAAGAATAAGAGACTCAATATAAGATCATCTTTTTTTAAAGACTTTTATAATCCCAGTACTCTTAGAAGCTAAAGTAGAACCTCAAGTTCAAGATCAATTGGAAGATGTATCTCAGCAATAGCATGTTCCCACTTATAATCCTTAGTACCACGTGAGACATAAGAGGGGCAGGGAGACAAAGAGGTAGAGGGAGATGGGAACAGGCAGAGGGTCCCAGACAGGCTGAGACAGTGACAACGACAGCAACACAGACAGAGGCGGAGAGATAGACAAAGAAAGAAAAATTTAGATATTAATGAGCAGAGTATGGACAAGAATATTCTTCCCAGTCTAGGTTGGGAAGAATATTATAACCAAAACAAGATTTGTACTTTGATAGCATATGTATTAACAATATTAAGTGAATTTTTCCCCACCCAAGTTTGGATGATGGTATTCATATGATGAATTTTTTTCCTGCAGACTATATAATTATTTTTAAGTTATTGTAGTTTGGTTATTTGTGGTGGCTCTTAATTGGTGCTGTATTAGCATATAGGAATTCAGATAAGCACCTTAAGAAAAAGAAAGAGAAAATCTCCAACAGATTTTCACACTTGTATTTGAATTTATAAGTAAATATAATTTAGAAAAATAAAAAAAAAATGAATGCATTTGCTTATGAAGCCTAAATAGATAAACTAGGTAATAGCCAGAAAAGTAAAGAAAGTAGAATTAAATCAAGAAAAAAATCAGGCAGTAGGAACATGCTCACTCCATTGAGAGTGTCTGCTTACATTTTTCTGGCCATAGCTAGTTTTCAGCAGTAAATAATAACGAGCTCTTCAACTCCAAACTCTTCTTGACTTCACGGTTTGTGTTGAGAAGTCTGCTGTGATTCTGACTGATTTTCCTTTACAGGTGATCAGTATCTTTTCTCTAACAGCTTTTAATATTCTTTTCTGGTGTTGAATTTCTGGGATCTTCATTATTATATGTCTGGCTGTAGATTCACTTTGGTTATGTATGCCTTTGGTTCTGTATGCCTAATTTATACCAGATCCTTTCCCCATGTTTGGGAGTTTTCTGCTACACATCTAGTTAAAAGTTGCCAGAAGGTAAAATATGCTGTAAAAAACAGCAATAAAAATATGTATATAATCTCAAAAAGCAAAAACAAAACACAGAAACAATTAAAACACAACGCTCAAGAAAAAATGAACAAGAAAGAGATGAGTATATGGGATTTTTTATAATTTAGTGTTATAATTCAACTCTGTCCAGACATTATACTTTGTACCCTGTAAAGTAGTCAGATAGAGACTTTTCCTACTTGTCACAGTACTGAAATCTATTTTTTTTATTTTAAAAAATCAAATTTTTAAAAGGCCAATAGTTTCTCAGCACATTAAGCATATTGATGTATAGATTCAATTAATAAACTGCATGTATCAACCTTTATTTTTGAATGCACAAAATCAATAGATTCCAGCTTCTATTCTTTACTAAATATTTTTTATTTTCATGTGATAATTACTTCAAATATAACTTTTATGCGTTGTTGGCTGCATTTATAGTGTGATTATAAAATACAGGTCTAGCAAATTATGGTTTCATTTTCTTTTTTAAAAAATTTTATTTAAAAGGAAAAACAAAACAAAACAGTGTAAGGGTACAAGTAATACAGAACTACAAAAAAAAAAAAAAAACACACACACACACAGTAAGAAATCACCAGTTAATAGATTACACATTATCATTTTAGAGATAGTTGCTCAAGTCACAAGATCAAAGCATACAAAGTAGACATTCAAACAGTGAGACTGCAGACAGTTGTGTTCAATGATCCAACCAAAAACATTAATATGGTCATCTATTTAATATACCTAAGCACACTTGCAGTTGTATTCTTTAAAGCACTTTTTTTTCTCTCTTTTTTACAACAAAATTTACACATTTTGGGTTTTATTACTCCAAAAGCTTAGTAGTATTTGAATAATGGAAGGCCATTCCACTGCTGCACAGAAGCTGGCCACCTCCCCAGTGGACCTGCATAGTAAGAGGGTCTTGAAGTACATTTGACATGTCTTCTCCATGAGTTTGGAAAATACATGAACTTTTCAAGTTAGGTTCTTGTGTCAAAGACTCTATAATATCTTGTTTATGAAACCAGTCCCTAACTAGTTCTTTACAAGCGTAGCAAGTAATCTTTTTTTCTATATAAATAACTCTGCAAATACTAATTTAAATATGGTAGAAAGTTGCTGTAACATTTTCTATATATGTGTTCTGTTTATACATAGCCCTTACCATCTTTATTTATGGTATATATGAGCACCAAGAATTTTATTTAATTAGGCAAACATGGTGGCACACACCTGTAATCCTAGCACTCAAGAGGCTGAGGTAGGATGACTGCCACGAATTCAAAGCTTGGTGGGGCTATAATAGTGAGACTTTGCTTAAAAAAGAAAGAATATTGCTTAATTATAACATATATATATATATTCAAAGTGAGAATAATTTGCATGGGAACAAAAAATGGAAAAACAAAGTCTCTGTTTTGGGAAGTGACATTAAAGTGAGGCAGGGCTCAATAAGTTCACTATAAATTTGCTATGATATTGTATATTATCTTAGCAGTTATTACTTTTGAAAAATAGTCAAATAAGTTATTTTTTTTTTTTCTGTGAATGGCAACTCCTAACATAGCTTCTTTATCTTTCTTTATCGTGACCTTAGTAGGGATACTTTTTCTTGGTTATTTACTTTTAAAACATTAGTGCTTTAAGAGGATTGGAAACCAGAGTCAAATATACCATATGCATCTTTACTATACCTGTCAGACGAAAGGCTACAGTTGAAAGTCTTCAAAGAAAAAAAATCAGAACTAAACTACTCATACTATAAAAACAGAAAAAATATTTTGTAGTTAAAATGATCATTTGCAGGTATATGATTTAGTATTCACAGTAACATGTTCCAGATTCAGTAGCTGCTTTTGTAAAATCAGTGATTTTATTAACTTTTTTTTTTTTTTTTGTCTTTTTCCTTTTTATCGGTACCAGGGATCAAACTCACGACTGCCTGCTTGCAAGGCAGGCGCTTATGCCGCTGAGCTAAATCCCCAGCTCCCAATTTTATTAACTTTGAAGGATTAAGTGGATCTAATCTTAAATTATTATCACAGATCTCTACCAAATCAGCATATCAAGTAATGGGTAACTCCCATGAACCTGCTTCAAATTTGTCAAAATAATGTATAGATCACCTATTAGAATAAATTACATATCAAAACAATTGTTGATATAACTACACAGATATGCAATTAATTTGCTACAGTAAAATTTCAGTCTCAAAAATCATATGTACTATATTGTATTTTATAACATTATTGGAAAATATTGGTGAAAATACTTCATTGTAGTAATAATAATGATATATATGCGTGGATTTTTATGTGATTCTTATTTGTTCTACCCTAAGAATTTGTCCTATATTTTAGTCTTAGGTTTTTGAACAATAGTGTTATTGGATAATTGTATGGAATTTTGAAAAAAATTAAATTTGAATGTATAACAGTTCATATATGTGTTTGTTTTGATTCTAGTATTGAAAGACTATATCCCAAAGAGGATACATTTATTATTTGTTTCTCATCTTTCAAACTTTTGTATAACAAATTCTTTAAAATCTTTGTTAGTCACAGAGTAATTATTCTTGCCATGCATGATGGCACACATTTGTAATCTCAGCACTTGGGAGGCTGAGGTAGGAGGATTTCTGTGCGTTTGAGGCCAGCCTGGAATACACAATGAGACCCTGTCTCAGAAAAAGAGGGAGAGTGAATTATTCTTTGGTTATTTACCTCTTACTAATTTGAAGTAAATTCTCCAAAGAAATGTAAAAAAAATGATTATTCTTGTATTATTTACTTCTTACTAATTTGAAAGAAATTATCCAAAGAAATGTGAAGAACTCAATCAAAGTCTTACCCTGTAAGAAAGCAAAATGAAACTCTTTAAATATGTCTTATGGAAATGCCTTTCAAAAAAGTCATTTTTAAAAGCCTAATTAAAAGCACAACAAAATAATTGTTTAGTATCTTACTTGCTCCTTCATAATTTATTTAGTACTTCAGAAATTTCGTGAAAAATAAGATATATCACTTTCCTTTATTATCAATGTTTGAAATGAATATAAAAAAACTAAAAACTATTACACCTGTTAACTAAAATAAAATATGTATTGTCTATAGCATAATGTTAGATAGATGCAAGAAAGTTATTATCAAGTAAAAATTGTAATTTCTATCTTCCTCTCTCCTTTATTTCAAATTAAGAGATTCAGTCTCCTGCCGGTTGTAATGGAAATGAATTTCAGTGCTATCCTGATGGAAACTGCATCCCTGATCTGTGGCACTGTGATGGGGAAAAGGATTGTGAAGATGGTAGTGATGAGAAGGGATGCAATGGTACCATAAGACTGTGCGACTACAAAACCAAATTTTCCTGTCGGAGTACAGGTAAGCAGACGGTGGGTTTAGCTGCTGTCTGGACTCTCTGATAGAATTCTTTAATTTATCCTCAGGCTGTGTCTCACCTTAATTAAATGTATTCTTTTATTTTCTGGTAGATTCACTTACCTTCTATATGTAATGGTAATAACTAATACCTATTAAGAAGTGTTCTGGGCCCGACATAGTTCTGTGCATTGTTCCACATGAACTCATGAGGCAAAGAGAATTGTTTAACTTGATTAAGTTCACAGCCAGCCTGGCAGAGTTAAGACATGATACCAGCTAATTTCGATTTACCATTGAAATTTCAGAGTCAAGAAAGTGATGAGTGTGCTAAGCCTCAAACAATATTTCTCTTCCTATCAATAAAGTTTACCCTAAACTTTAAATGAAAGTCACTGGAAGGAAGAGGGGAATTATATATATTTGTGTTCAACTAGTTTCTTAGATTTTATTATGTTATTAATTGATTCCATTATACTGGAAGTTTTTGGTTGCCATTTAAATCTTTGACTTTGAGAGTCACTAAGGTTATAGTAAATTTTTGTAAAGTGTTTTATCATCATAACTTTGGATTATGTTTTACAACATACATTTTTCCTGCTTATATTCAGTTCTACTTAATATATGAAAGTAAACTATTTCCCTGTGCAACAGATTAAAAAATACATTTAATAGAAAAAGTAGAATGTAATACACTGCTGTACTATAATTTCTGGAAAGTTAGTATCATCATTCAAATAAGCCACAGAAAAACTGATCTACAGATTTCAGAATATATTCTTGAATTACTTCTCAATTTCTGCTTAATGTGAAATTGTCTTCAGATTGCTTAATCATAAGCACCTAGTGATTCCTTTTGCAATTTCAGCAAACAAGTAGAAGGGAAGAGCTCTCACAGTTGTAAGTAAAAAGTGGAAAGATGTGGTCAATCTTCGTTTAGAAATACAAAAAGAATTTTCTTTTGCAAACATTCTTCTTTATGAAACCATAAAAATAAAGAAATATGTGTAAGGTAGCATAACTATATATAAATATCCCTAAAGTCTGTTGAGGCAATTGTGTTTCTAAAATGATTACTTTTTGAACAAAATCTTTTTAAAATTATATGATTCTTCAATAATTAATGAAAAGTTTTAATTTGCCAAATATCATTTAGAAAATTTATAATTTTTAATTTAGTGATTTTTTGAATATATATTAATTAAAAAGCAACATATGTTGAATGAATTGTTAACTTCCTAAATAATTTTTTACTTAACAGTGAATTTAATACCAAAGAACAAATTATTTTGCTCAGATTGTACAATATACTACTGTATGTAAAATATAGTAATATACATTAATAGTATTATTATATATAGTATATTTTCCTTTATGACTTGTAGTATCTGGTTAATTGGACTAATGTTGAAGTATAGCATGTAGAAGAAGATGGTGGCTTGCTAGGTAACTGGGTAGGAGCCTCTCTGGGAAAAACAGCTCAGATGCTGGAATTTGACAACATGGAGAGGGCTGGATGAGTGGAGAGGGATTTTTGTGACCTTAGGAGGAAACTGAAAAAAAGCAAAATAGGAAGAGGAAGGAAAAACGCAGGTGGAGGGCTGGAGTCAGACTTGCTCATTGAGATCCATCTCACGCTGTGCTGGGTGCCTGGGGAAGTCGTATGATACAAGGTCGTGCTGAAGCCATGGCCACTGATAACGGGAATTGGTGAGTCCCAGGCCCTACATGGGAGGACACAGCACAATGTGGAGTACAGCCAAGGTTGAGAGCTGCATTAATTCTTGGTGAGTGTTGCAAATTGGGTCCTATGGCAGATGAGGCCAGCTGGAAGACATCTTAGAGTGGGGCAGAGTACAGTGCTATAGTGGCATCAGTCAGCCGCCCCTGGCCTAGAGAGGACTGGTGGGATCAGCTTGGGCTGAATCAGGCCTCTAGTCAGGACCAAATAGCCAGGGACAAAACTGTCCCAACATTGTGACATCAGCCACAGCACATCCTAAGTTGCTGAAGGCACTTGAAGGTTGACTGGCTCAAAGAAGAGCGGTTAGCCCACAGTCCCTGCATGCACCTCAGATAGCAGCAAACTGGAGAAGGCTGCAAAACCCCAGCCAGCATGCTTCGGAAAAACCATAAGCAATACGGAGAGGGCCTGAGACCTCCACTAGACACCTGTCTGAAAGAAACCAGAAACATGGCAAGAGAAAAAAATAAGAAAAAACCTCCAGCCACTGACGCTGGGAAATTAAGTCCAGGAGAAGTAAATACAGAAGTGAACCAGTGCAGCAATTATGCAGTATTGGCCACAACATCAACAGACATAAAGAAGTACTTTCGTGACCTCATAGACAAACTTAAAACTGAAATTATAATCCAAATGAGGCAAGATATAAAAAGATTAGTAAAATAAATGCTAAGCCCCTCTCAAGAAGACACAGATGGAAGAATGGAGGAACCCAGAAAAGGAAGAGAAACGTTTGGTGAAGAATATAACAAAATCTAGAAAACATGAAACAGATCCAAAGAGATTACCAGGGAATTAAAAACTCCATTGAAAGCTGGCAAAATGTCATGACAGAAACTAAAGTCAGCCTTTTGAAACTTGAAGAGAGATTTACATTGTGTGATCATGAAAGAAAAGACGTATTAAAAATAACAAGGAACCAAGAAGTAACAATTTAAAGGCTAGAAGATAATAAGAGGATCTATAACTTAAGAATAAAAAATGTGAGCGAAGAAGCAAGAGTAACCACAAATGAATTACAAAGGCTAGTCACAGAAGTAATTAAGGAAAACTTCCCAAGCATAGGAAAAAGAAATGATATCCAGATAAATGAGGCATACAGAACTCCAACCAACTGCAACCAAAACAGATCTTCACCCAGACATATAATAATCAAGATTCCAGAAATCCACCACAAGAAAACAATATTAAAAGCGGCCAGAGAAAAGAAGCAGATCACCTACAATGGAAAAACATCAAAATAACAACAGACTTAGCAACACAAACTATCAAATTGAGAAGAGCCTGGGGGAAAGTAGTGCAAGCCCTGAAAGAAAATAACCTCCCACTCAGATTGATATACCCTGAAAAACTCTCTCTCAAAATTAATGGAGAAACAAGGTGTTTCCAAGACAAGGAGGAACTGTGGGAGTTTGTGGCCACCAATCCAACCCTACAGAAAAATACTGAAGGACATTCTAGAGAGACAGAAAAAAATACCAGGATTCCAGCAACAGTGGCTGAGAGGCCTCAATGAATGGAGCAGACAGTGGAATGAAGGAGAAAGTGGACAAATAATAGCAGAAAAATAGAAAAGCAGAAATAAGGCAGAGAAAGTGGGCTATAATCTCTAATATAGATGGCCTTGATACACTAACAAAAGAAACACAGGCAGAGTAGATTAGGAGGCAGGATCCATCGAGATGCTCTGAATAGGAAATATACTCAACCAGAAAGAGAGTTAATAAGCTGAAAGTCAAACATGAGAAAACAATGCTCTATGTAAAATGGAACCAGAGAGAAATAGGGACAACTCGTCCAGCAGCCTCAGATAGGTTGTAAAGTTATGACACTTTTTTTAGTGTAGAACTACACAACTAATAGGAAGGGAAACCTTGTGGCTTTAGTAAGTAAAGGAGTACAGCTCAAGATCAAGCTCAGGGTTAAAAAGGTTCAGCACCAATCAGATAATGGGTTGACCCCGTAATCTAAAAAACTAAAGGAGCTAGAGGGACCCAAAATATACATAAGGAAAGGTGAGGAATTGCCTAAAAAAGGAAAGCAGAGGACATTGTTAAACGTGTCTCAAGATTTAAAAGCCTTAGTAGTCTTATTGCTCTGTTTAATTTGATTTTATTTTGTTCTGGTCTGTCTGCTCATACTAGATTTGAGGGCACAGGAAGCTATCCCAAAAATAGCAGGCTGTACCACGGTAACTATCCTTAATTTCCTATTAACTTAAAATGAAGCCCTGTATTACTTACATTGTCTTACTATGACTGATCTTATTTGTGGCTGGTTTGTTAGACTGCTATTTTGCCTTGACTGATTTTATTCGAATTTGGTATGCTTGATAGTATCAAGTCTAATAGTAGAGGCAACTACCTGAAGATGACAAGATGTAATAAGATACCCATTCTGCTTTGATTATCACTGCTTTTGAAGTCCTACAATGTCTCCAAGTTTTTATTAAAATAGCTATTAAATGCTATGTTCAATTATATTATGTCTGATGATGTGGACAATTCTATTGAAAATAACAAGAGACAGCATAATAACTACGGTGGATCACCTAATAATGTGGTTTTATATGTCTTTTTCATTTCGTATTTTCCTAGGAATTTGTTTTGTTGTCTTGTTTTGATCTGTTTTACAGAATACAGAAAGGATACAATACAGAAAGGATAGATAAATATGTAGAGATTCACATGTGAGGAGAATTTCTAAACAGTTTATGGGAACAGATTATATAATGCATGATGTAATGAACAGATCTCTGAAGAAGAAGAGAGACTAAGATACCCAGTGCTAATTATGCAGCATTATGATATAAAATCTAGCACTACTATTATTCACTAGTAGTGATATTAGTCTAGTCTCTTATGTTCAGTTTCAGCATAGGTAAAGATAAGGACAGCTACTTGAAGAGAATGAGAGACATTATAGCAATCGTTATTGACTTCCCCAATGTCAGGTCTGGAAGAGCTAAAAAGCCTTCATTATCCTGTTATGATTAGATTAGCTCTATAATGTTCAGTATGTATTCAGTGTGCGTGAAGATGGGAACAACTACTTGGAAGAAAACTACAGACAATAAGAAAAGCAAGTGGACTTGCCTTCGAATCCTTGTTTCTTAAAATTGTTTCCTGATCTGTTTTGTTCTGTTTGCTATAATTAATCTTACCCTCTTTAAAATAAAAAAAAGACTCATGCATACATAGAACCTATAAACAGTTTACGATAACTGATCTTATAATGCATGATGAAATGAACAAATACTTTGAAGAAAAAGAGACACTACCGTACCCAGTGCTGATCCTGTAGTGTCATGATGTGAAATCCAGCAATGCTATTATTCTTTGTTCAGAGTTATTTTAGCCTGCCATGGTTTGTTTAATCTCAACATAAATTAAGGTATCGATAACTGTATATATGTTTAGGTGTATAGGATTCATAACCATATTACTAATTTTTTGTTAGTTAAAGAGAACTGTTTGCAATCTCGCTGTTTAAATCCCTACTTTGTATGTTTCACTTTTGTATCTTGAAAAACTATTTGTAAGAGGAGAATATGTAATCATCAACTAGTGATTTCTTACTGTTTAGTTTTTCTTTGAAACTATGTATTATTCTACCCATTTTCTGTTTTGTTTAGTCTTTCTTTAAATAAAAATTTTAAAAAAGAAATACAGAATAAAACAATCTTTAACATACATATGATTATTAACTTAACCATGTTATCTTGAAACAAAATATAAACTTACATGAAAAAATTTGAGTTTAATCTAGGTGGATAGTAAAATTTGAGAAATATGAGCCATAAAATCTTTATGAAGGAAAATTACTTAAAATTTTTCATTAATAGTGATTATCACAAGGTGTAGAAAGTGGTGAGAAGGAATGGTTAGTGTGCATAAGAGTGAAATTGGGTATGAGGGATCATTTCCAAGGTTCTCTTCTAGCGCAGAGTAACATAATTTGGCAACACAGCTGTATCATGTAATTCAAAATAGCTAGTTAAGAGAAGGTTTATGGTTCTTAACACAATGAAATGCTAAATGTTTAAGGTAATGACTAGGCTAATTAGTTACATTTGATCATTATACATTGTGTGCATCTGTTGACATATCATGTCATATCTCATAAATACATGCAATTGTTATGTATCAATTTAAAAGTCTAGCAATGTACTTTCTAAGGGATACAGTGTCATTGAAAACTGGTATGTACTTACTACACATAGGAAATATGCAGAGAAAATATAAATAACCAATAAAGGCATAAAGAATAGTTATTACAAAATTTTAAGTGCAATAGAGTATATTACAGCATCTCATACATTAGTACAATAAATTCTTATGTAATTGCTTTCTGTAATATAACTCAATTTAAATATGAATCCAAGGTATGATGTACATGGCTAGCTGTCTTTGAATAATTGAATTTTTAAAATCAATTTTATTTGTATTTATTTGGGATTTGGATTATAGATGTAAAAATGTCATTAATATATCAGGTATTTATATCAAATTATTTTCATACTGCCAGCATAGTTATGCATGAATGTAATCCTACCTACTCCCAGCTGACCTACAAGTTCCAGTTGAGCAAATTACTAAAAGCCTGTTTCAACATAAAATTGAAAAAGAGGTTAAGGAAGTAACTCAAAGAGAGACAGAGAGTAGTTGGGTAGCATTGGGGGAGCCCTGGGTTTGAACCTTAGTACTATTAGAAAAATGCTTTCAAGTGAACAAAACTTGAAATAAAAGAGCAGGATTGTGATAAAACTGATGCTTCATTTAAAAAGGAATATGAAATTAACCATGCAAATTCTTGTAATTGGATTGGTTTGTACATTACATCAAACCAGAACAAATGAAACTGTGAGTAAGACAAGATGTGCAACTACATATTCATACATGTGGTAGACTTTTGAAAACTGGAGTCAATAAAATAAGCCACAAATAAATCATTGGTTTGAGTATACATATTTAATCCTTTGACACTTTTTTCATTTACCAGAATTAAATTCTCAGTTTACAAGCTAAAAGACCTTCATGCTATTCAAGATGTTCAATCCAGAGTTCATTTTTATTTTCAAAGATTTCTTAATTGCTAGCTTGAATTCTTACTATTTTGCAAGATAATAAATGTACATTCCATTCTTCAAATGGCCTTTCTTTTACACATAAATTTCCATCTGTTAGTATTTGTATGTAGGCACTAACACATTATTTCTATAAAGATAAATGAAAGCTAAGTTCAATTAAAATACAATATAACCACTAACACATAAGAGCTTCTAATTCCAAAGTACCTATCATTGACCAAGGTGAGAGAGGTTAAATTTGATTACTCATGGAAAAGAAACTCAGAGATTTCATTTTCAGGTGATAAAACAAAATAAATAATATTACCAAGATGCCAAGATCATGGGGAAGGTAGACCCTCCAGGTGTTGACCTTAAGTTTAACCCTTCTGGAAACTCATGTGAAAATAGTAATTTATAAAATTACATGTGCTCAAAATATGCAATATATATTTTTACTTTTACAGCAAAAAATAGAAGAAATACATTACTTATCAGTAGATAAATCATTTAATAATTACAGTGTGATTGCATAATGAACTATCCTAATGTCATTAAGAGGTCATAGGAGAGGCATTTATATGGAATTGAAATTTTAAATTCACATTTTGAACATTCTCTTCACACATGAAAAGATGATCACATGCAAGTAACTATATGAGAAAATAAAGGACATATTGACTTACTGAGAAATAAAGGATTTTTCTGATGAAGAGAATCAAACCAAAATGCTGAGCTGGACTAAATTTGATTGCCTGACAGAATTAGATATGAAAAGAAGAAATGAATTCCTTCTTACATTTTGGAGTCAATGGGAAATTAAGCAGTCTTACATGAATCTAGGGAATGGAGTCAGGCTCACACTAGAACTCAAAAGCTAGAATCAAAATTCACTTTTGGGAAGAATGAATATTCATAAATAATCAATATTGGTTGATTATCACCGTCAGTTTCTAAACCATTCAGAAGCTTTCTTGACTGAATTGCCGTGCCTCCCTCCATCTCTTTGGATACACAGGAAAATTACTTAACTGAACTGTGTACCTAAAGACAAAGTAAGTTTCTTTTGCTGTGCATAAGCTCTTTAATGAGATTCTATTTGTTGATTCTTTGTATTATTTTTTTCATGATTGGGTTTTGTAAATAAAGTTCTTGCCTACATCTGTATCTTCAAGAGTTGTACCTATTCTATCTTGTAATAGATTTAGGATTTCTGTTTTAATATTAGGTCTTTGGCCCACTGAAATTTTAGTTTTGTGCTAGGTGGGTGACTTAGGTCCAGTTTTAATCTTAGGAATGTGGAAAGACAGTCTTTCTAGCACCACATATTAAAGAAGCTATCTTTCTTCCAGTGAAGGTGTTTGACCCTTTTGTCAAAGATAAGATGGCTGAGTGGTCGTTTCTGTATTTGCTAATCTGTTCCATTGATCCTTGGGTCTGTTGTTGTACCAGTACTTCATTGATTGTATCACAGTAGTTTTGTAGTATATATTCTAGTCAGGGATTGTGATACCCCTGACTTGCCTTTGTTGACCAGAATTGGTTTAGTTAAAGAATTTTAGGTTTATTTTCTCTAATTCTGTGACTTATGCTTTGGTATTCTGATTGGGAATGAATTAAGTCTCTAAGTTATTTTGGAATTGTGGCCCTTTAAGGGATATTTTTATTTTTTGATATCCTCTTTGATCTCTTTTCAGAGATTCATGGTTTTAATGTAACAGTCTTACTTTCATAGCAGATTGATTCATTAGTGTTTTATTTTTTCAATGATATTATGAAAGTTGTAGTTTCCTTAAGTTTTCTCTCAGTAAGTTTATTATTTGTGTACAGGAATGTTAATGATGTTTGATCATTGACTTCATATTCAGCTATGGTACTGAATTTGGTTATTAAATTTAGAAGGTTTTTTATGGTGGAATTTTTGGGTATTCTACATCTCAAATACATAACAAACTCAAAAGAATCAGACGCCCCAAATTTAAAGGCCAAATCCAAAAATGGATATCTAAAATGAATAAGCATTTCTCAGAAGTACAAATGATAAATAAATATATCAAAAAGTTAAACCTCACTGTCATGTGAAAAAATGCAAATTTTAAAAAATGATGAAATTCTATCTCATCCCAGAAAAAATAAACAGGAAATCAACCAACAACAAAGGGTGCAGGGTCTATAGGGATAAAAGAACCCTTCTCCACTATTAGTGGGAGTGTAGACTAGTGCACACACTTTAGAAATCAGTTTGGAGGTTCCGATAAATAAATAAATAAAACTAGACATTCCACTTGACCCTATTATTCCCTTTTTGGGGGTCTTCCTGAAAGTATTAAACTCAAAATACCCCAACAATATAACACATTTATATTTGTAACAGCACAAATTGTAATAGCTAAATCTTGAAAAATCCCAAATGCCCGTAAACTAAAGATGGATAAAGAAGATTTAGTATTTTTATATAATGAAGTGCTACTTGACCATAAAGACTGATAAATTTGAAGTAAGTGTATATACCTTGAGAACATTCAATTAAATGAAATGAATCAGATAAACAATGTTTAAATATCACTTTGCTTCTCTGGTGTGAGAAACTAAAATTGTAAGTAAGGACCAAAATATATAATAGAGATTGGGAAGTAGGAAGAAAATGTTCAAATGGGAAGAGCATAAAGGGAAGAGAAGGGAAAAAAGAAGGGAAAAGGAAAGAGAATACAAAGAAAAAATGGAATCAAAGCACTGGTAAATAAGGAGGGGAAGAGGGATTGAAGGATAGGGTGAGAACTGAGGAAAAAAGGCATCAAGACATATCACATACAGGTACAGATTCTCCAGGAAGAATGTGGTCATTATGCATGTGTCAAGAAAATGTAAAAAATAAAAAGAAGAAAGGGCGTGGATGTCACCATTCAAACAAGCAAGGCTCTGTGTGGGTCAGAGATTGAATATGATTTTTAAAAATTCAATATTGTCTTAGGATAAAATCCTTTTTAAAAAGCATGCATAAAATACATTTCTAAAGTGCGAACAGAGTCACTTATAGAAAGGTATATGTAAACACAGAAAAATGGAAGTTTTTCTACAAGATGAGTTTGCAACCCAGAATTCTAAAATACATGAGGAAACTCTCCAACACATCAGTCCTAAAATCAGTCATTACCAAATGAACTAGTCATCATTAAATGAAAATAAAATATAAATCCAAATAAAGTTTAAAATAAGAATGTTGAAATTCTTAATGAGGAAAAAATTCAAAATATTCCTAAAAATAAATAAGTAAATATGTACACTATGGCATATAATCATTTATATACACACATACATATTTATGACAAGTACAAACACTGAAATCTTAAAAAATGAAAATTTACACTGTCTTACTTGAAGTTGTAATAACAAATTACAATAAAGTAGGTGGTGTGAACAACAGCAACAATAAAACTATTTTTCACAGTTCTAGCAGTCAAAAATTCAAAGTCAAATGCCAGTAGATTACTTGTCTGGCTAGGACCCTCTGGTTTACAGTGCTGATCATTTCATTCTGAGAACTTGACCTTGGAACCTAATTACTTTCTAAAACTCCTGTCTCCTAGTACCTTCACAGTGAGGACCCATATTTCAGTGTAAAATTTGGGAAGACTCAAACATTCAGCTCATAACACCCAAAACAATAGAGACACCACATTTATACAATACCAGTTTTGTAGCAATTACCAAATCCAGTAATATCTGTGTTGATGAAAGTAGATCAAGCAGACGTTCAAGGTTAGTGGATTTGGCAACAGATGCCAGTGTTCCAAGGTGCTTGCTGTTTCACCCACAATTCCACCAGTATGTGTTTATCAAATAGATTATCATTTGAGGATGAGATGTACAAAGATATTTATACAAATTTTACAAAATGTTTGAATAATGTGTTTTAATGTACATAACTCATTATATTGAAAGATTCTTACAAACGTCACTGGCATGTACTCATTTTTAATTTGACTATATGTTACGTTTCAAAGAAGACTTAAAACTTTCAACTTCTAGGCAATTTCCAGAAGGCAATCTTCATACACAAATTAAAATTAATAGTATCAAAAATTTTGAAGTCATCCATTTAAAAACTAAAATCACCCTTCACATTAAACATTGCATTAATGAACAAACCATAATACATGTGTTTAAATGTTCAGAATTGAATAAAATTTTTGTAATGATTTAAGAGCCACTTAAGATCACAGAAAAACAAAAACTATAAAGTTTCCTTAAGCCTTTTGTTACCAGCCCATGCTCGCATGGAATCATTATCAAAACTTGTAATGGAAGAGTTCATTTCTTGAAATCAGTCAACCTCTGTGGACAAAACATATTATCCAAAATTTATTTACATGAGGATTTACCCTAATGTAACACATTTTCTAGATGTTCACAAATATATGATAATATTTATCCTGAAATATCACAAAAAGATAGTTTTACTCCCCTAAAATTTTTCTGTTTTCTGCTTGTTCAGCCAGGCTTTACCTGGCCCGAAATCTCAGGCAACTGCTGGTATTTTTTATCGTTTCCATAGTCTTGCATTTAAAGACTTTTTTGGGGTTGAAATTATATGTTTTATAACCTTTCATATTGGCATCTTTCATTTAGCAATGCATACTTACATTTCCCTTAAGTTTTTATAAGTCCTTTCATTTAGTATTGAATAATTATCCATTGTCTAGAGGCACCACAATCTTCATATTTATCTACCCATTGACAGATACATTTGTCTTTCCCAAGTTCTAGCAATTATGAATATAACTATTATAAATATTCATATACAGGCTTTCACATGAACAAATTTTTCAACCTTGGAACACATCAAGGAACAATTGCTAGATAGTATAGTAAAAGTGCATTTTGTTTATAAAAACTTATCAAACTGTCTGCCAAAGTGACTTTATCATTTTGCATTCCCACATGGTATGAGTGGAAGGCTGTGTGGCTCTGCATCCTTCATACCATCTGATGTGTCATTATGTTGGATTTCTGCCATCATTTGCTTATGAACATGTGATACTGAGGATTTTTTCATATATTTACTTTTTATTAAACTGTTGCTAATACTTTACTGCTTCAAATAAAATCAGTTGGCAAAAACAGACATCGTGCGATATTCTTAAGGTAGAATACCTTGCAGCAAATATAAAGGCTAGAAATCATTGTATTGAAATGGAGGTTTCCCTCTGATTAACTGTTGAGTGTAAAGTAAAAATCATAAGAGGCATAGTATATAATATTTAATTAAATGAAATAATTCATGCCTGTAATAAATTGTATTTCTGTAAAGAATTAAAAAATGATTGTGAATTTTTATCTTTTCTTAGAGAAGAGCAAGTAGCAGGAAAAAAAGCATGAGAAGTCATTAAAGTTTTACCCTAATGTGATTTATTGCCTTTCCAGGAGTTGCGATAGATTGGTGCTAACACACGTAACATGTACTCCAGATTCCCCAGAAATAAGCAACATGCATTTTCTTTAAGCCTGAGCCCAGTGTAGGGTTAAAAGTTAGGATGAAGTTCCAAGTACAGTACCATAAGGCCTATAATCCCAAATGTTGGGAGGCTGAGGCAGGAGGATCACTGTGGATCTGAAGTCAGCTTGGGCTACGTAATGGGTTCAAGGTCAGCCTGAACTGGTACACATGGAGATTTCATATTGACAGTTGCATCATACTGTGTTCTGCTTCTATGAATGGCAGTGTCTTTTCTGTCTTCCTCTTTCCCTTTCTTAAATCACTTGGTGTAGTGAACCTAGTTGTCTTTTGTCCAACTCATCCTTGAGATCTAACAGCAAGTCCCACCACTGAGGAAAACTGCTCTGTCACTAGTTGCCAGCAATAACTTTTCAGTTCATGCTCTTCTCAGCCGTGGATTCTACTTTACCATTCATTAACTGCCTGAGTTCAGTTCCTGAAACTCTCTGCTTCAGTTTTTTGACCTGTAAAATAGAAGTGATAAGAAATAACAAGTAATAAAATGTACAAAGAATGACTAGAGTGTGGTAAACAATCAATGACACTTTTAACTTTTAAATCTACAATATTTCTTTTTTCACTGGAATTCTTGATTCTTGCATGTTCTTTCATTGAACACTTCTGTGCTTATGTAGTCTCACAGTATGATTTACTCTTTTATATCCAGCCTTTAGACTTGTCTTTCTCACTTAAATATTTTCGAGCACAAATTAGGAGCAAGTGTTGCACAGACATTTTTTCCTCTGAATTCACTTGTTTTACTCTTTGTGTTCTTTCTATGAGGTCTTCAGAGTTTCATCTAAAACCTAAAGGTAAATGCCTCTCAAATTAACAACACTGAAATGTACTCCATACTTTAAATTTATTTTGTTTAATGCTTAACTGAATATCACTCTTCTAACTGAAAGTAAAAAATTCTCCCTCATTATTATGACTTTATTAAAATCATCTTCAATCCATAACACACTCAGATATAAAGGAGACTGATGCTGTATTTTGGATTATTTTCCAAGTCTTGACCTCAATAATTCTGCCTCTCTGTTGTCTCCAAATTTACCATTTTGTTACTGACCTATTATTGCTTTTGGTTAACCTTGAATTATCTCTAACTTGGAATGTTTGGGCCTATGTTTTCCTCTCAGAATCATTAAATTCAAGTCATTGTATGAGTAGTTTTGCCTTCCTTTTACTTTTCAAGCTCTAAACTGATCATACGATTTATCTTGACATAGTACTTAATGATTATGTGATACATGGTCCCAAATGGGTCCATTATTTCTCTCTGATCAGATCTCCCATGGTTTAGATTTCAAATGGACTCCAGAGCCCCTTGTGTTTAGGTGGTGACTGACGTATGGGATGTTACAGATGGCTGCTGTTGGACAGAAGAATCTGGTGGGAAGCAGCAGGTCACTGGGGACATGACTTACAAGGGTGTATCTGCCTTCCTCAATCTGCCCTTCAGTCGTTTTCTGTATGTGTCACTCTACCATGCCAGTCTGCCTCTGATTAGGGCCTATAACTTTGAATCAAAATAAATGTGTCCTCCTTTAAATATTGGATGTTTAGGATTGTTTCTCAGCAGCAACAAAAATTACTAAGTCAAGGTCCCATCTCCCCTTGTTTTGGGCCTTTAGATAGGAGTTCCATCTTTTAGGTCAGTTAGACTTAGAAAACAAGGCTAATCCTGTTTAAACAAGGCTAGTACCACTGAAAGTCATCCACAATACTCAGTGTATATAGTTCTGTCAATATTGTTCTTAAGATAATTTGTCCATATAACTATATCAGTCAGATACTTTTTACTGTAAAACCAAAAATAGATGTACAAAATAGAATTTTATAGTTTATCCTCTCAGTAATAATACAGAGACCAAATTAAAGATTGATTGATGTCCACCGTCTATGCCCAAACATATTCTTATTGAGTACCAGGAATAATTACCATGCTATTGACTTTTTTCTCACACTGTTTATGTTTTGTGTGCTCCTTATTTTGCAGACACTATATGTTTGAATGTTAAGATTGCATGTGCTTGGTGACTCGTGTACAATTCCATTACTGGAAGAAGTTAAATCAGGAGAATTCCAGGTTAAAGTCCACTTGGGGAATGTACCTAGACCTTATTTTAAAACCAAAAACATAATAGAATGACTAGAGATTCAGCTCAATGCAAATATTCCGGATTCAATCCTAGTACCACGGAAAACAGTTGTTTCTATGAAATTATTTTTCTTTGTGTCCATATGTAAGATTCTCTACTGTGTCTCATACCCTTTTGTAAGAATATCTCAGTAAATCTTGTTCTCACCCTACTAATCATGCATTGTTCTGTGTCCTTGAAATTTCACAATATTGTGTGATAGTTATATGGCTTTTATCTTCTTTTTTATACGTTCAGAATAATAATTTTGTCTCTAACTTTGTTGTCCACAAGATGACAAATTGGTCTTTCTCATCTCTCTGTACTATTTAATAGATAATCTTGCACATACTACTCAATAAATATTTGCTAAATTGAATTGAAACTGAACATTACTAGACAAATAAATATTCATGTGGCATTAAAGGTCAGTGGTTTAAAAATTTAAAGAATGATTAAAGTTCAAAGGCTGTATTGTAAAATATATGGTAAATATCTTCTTTGAGTAAATCTATTAGATTTTTCTCAAATATGCATTTCTCTTCATGGTCATACTTTAATATTAACTGCCAGTCAAAGCCCCAAACAGAAACTATCTTTTAACATGAGTTGTCTTTTATTACAATAAGTGAAGCAGCTTGCATATACTTTTTAAATGGACAAAACATTTGAACAAGAAAGAAAAATTCAAGAAGTGACTATATTAATTTATTTCAGGGAACTAGCATGTGGTGTAGAGATTAAGAAAAAAACATTTTTTTCTACAGCTGCTAACTTTGTAGCAATTTAAACCTTAACTGCATATTCAAGGTAAGTAAATTAAAATAATTCTTAGAATGTCTGCAGTATATGTGTGTGACTTTTCTAGATATTATTATATTAGCATGCTGTTTTGTTATTTTAGGGGATATAATTTTATTGAACTTGGTCATTATTGCACATTTTTAAAACTTTATTTGAAGAATTTGGGTGTTTTATACCTTGGATACTTATAAATTGTATAACACATTTAATATTATTAATTTCTATTTGTGTTTAAAATGCCATTTTGACCTAACTATCCAGTATGATATATAAAGGAAGAATTTTCAGTAAGGAAATCTGCAGACTTTATTCATTTAGGACTTCATGTCCAAACTAAGCATGCTGGCACATACCTGTAGTCTTGGCACCCTGAAATGCTGAGTTGACAGATCGCAAGTTCCCAAACTTCTCTGGCATTCGGTGAAGCCATGCATCAAAATGAAAAACAGAAACGGTTTGGGATATAGCTCAGTGCTGCAGCTCTGAGATCAGGCTTCTGTTCTGTAAGAAGGCCAATGACTTGACTAGGTAAAAATCTCTCTTCATGTGGAGCAAGTAGAAAAGATTTTTAAAATTTATTTACTGAAGTTGTTATCTTTAACCCAACAAATGGTGAGGGGTTGGGAATTAAACTTACAAAACCAAGGTCACCAACTGACCGACATTTTGGTAAAAATTGAAACTAAGATAAACAAGAAAAAGATAAACAAGCTTCCAACCTTCTCTGCAAAATTAGTGAGAGAAGGCACCTAAATAAGCTTGAAAATTTTATTTGTGTTATATACTTGTATTTGTTCATATTTCTGATGAAATAAACTATGATGGGGTTTTAGAATCATCTGAATGTTATTATTCATTGCTTTCTTTAGGAAGTATTTAAGTCAGGGATAGCAAACATTTTTGTTGTTACTCTTTCTCTAAATCATCAATTTTATAGCTACATTTATTGAACTAATTCTACAGCCATGGTAGGTTCAATAGTTTAAAATGTTATGATATATTAATGATACTTGGGGGAAAAAGAAGTTGTACATTATTGATAAAAATTATATTGGAAATTATATTATTTTAAGTCTCTATTACATTTGCAAATGGTACCAATTTAATACTTAAGTATAGGGTGTTGTCTCTTAAACTACATTTAAATGTTACACATTGATCTTTTCAACTGGATTATGAGCTTCTTGGTAATGGGGAGAGGGCTTTCTTATTTTTCCTGGAACGAGTCCCCTGTGGATACTGATGGATGAATGTACTTATTTTGATATGTTTATGGAAATATAGTCATATAAATTGATAGATAGGTATGTCCATTGTAACATGAAAGAAAGCCTATACATCTTAAGTTCTGTGCCTTCTTAATTTGGTGTATTTTGAAGACTTTTTCACTAAGATGTTTAGGGTCTCATTCTTTTTCACTCAAGCATAAACTTTCACAATGCAAAATAGTTGTAATGCATGGCACAAGCCTTGGAATGATGATTTAAATTGTAAGTGTAGTTTTTATACTATATTCACTATATATATTATAAATATACATATATAGGCGTGTGCATCTATTGCATTTGTGCTGATATATTAATGAAACACTGTCTACATTTAGAATGCCTGTGTTGAAGTATACATTTTTGTTTGCTAAATTTCTTAAAATTTTCATATAGACAGCTTATGTCAATTTATAGCCTCCAAAAATTTGAATTATTTCTAACATTTTTGTTGTCTTTTTTGATATTGTCTGACTTTTTGATCTTGATATAGCTAGTAAAGAAGAAACTATGCCAAATAGTCCTTTTAGTTTACTGTTTTAGTTCACTTTTTAAATAGCTAATGTTTGTAAATCATTATTGTAAACCTTGCAGTTATGTTAGATTTATGCTTATCCTATTGATTCCAAAGAAATCTTTGTATTTTAATGAAATGTGCCCTCTTTGTATTTTTAGAACTTTTATGAACATGTGTTCATAGTACATATTACTGTACAACGAGTTCTTCAGTGAGACATTCTAAAACATGCATACTGATTAAATCCAGTCTCTCTTTATTCACTCTTCAACTCAGTTTTTAGTAACTGTTATTCTATATTGAAGTGCATTTTTGTTCAGTTGTGGGGATTGAACTTAGTTCTGAAACACAGTCCCTATCTTTTTACTTTTTATTTTAGGGCAGGACCCCTTAAGTTGTTAAGCTGCTGCTTAGGGAAATCATAATTATGTCAACTGACTCGTTTAACAAATACCCAGGAGATTAGTTAGGCACACTTCTGGACGTTCCTGGGTGGGCCTTGGAAAAGTTGCTTTGTATATTGTATGTGTTGCCTGATCCTTTCCTCCCTGGAAGCATTCTTTGCTCTGCTTTCTCCTTATCAAGAAATAAACATTTTTCTATCGATCCTTCCACTAATTATTCCTGCCTTGTAACCTCCCATCATGGAATGAAGCCATGAGACCATAACTCATTAAACTTCTATTCATTTAATTTGTGGGTGTTAGGCATTGTATTCCAGTGACAGAAAAGGGACTAACAGAAAAAATTGGTACCTGGAGGGTGCCATTGCCGTCATTGTACCTATCATATGATTTAGAAGCCTTTGGAAATAGTTCAAAGGAGGATTTTAGAAGGATTTGTCAGTCCAAGTTGAGAAGCCTCAAAACAGTTTCTTAGCAGGCACATGTCTAAGTCTCATGCTGATAGGAACAGGAGCAGTAAAGGTCAAGCTCAGGGGGTGTCAGTAAGAAATGATGGCTTTCTTGATAATTAGACGGTTTGCACACTGGCAAAATATTGGTCTGTGTTTTGCCCATATTCTGAGACTGCACAAAACTGAAATTCAGGCATTTAGTGGGCTGATCTGGATGAGGAAATTCCAAGGCAGGCCAAAATGTAGGTTGCGGTAGGGCACTGTCAGGTGTTTATAGCCAAATTTATAGTGAAAATTGGGAGAAAAATTGAAAAACTTTAAGAACCATATATAGAATTAGAACCAAAGGATTATGGCCACTGAAGTTATTAGTATTGTTGGAAACAAACCAAATACCATCGATGGGTGTAGGAAAAAAAAATGTTTATAGAGCATATCAGAAATCAGCAGGACAACACCCACCATAAGCTCAAGTGTTCAAAAATGTAAGCCTGTTATTTGAGAAGAGATCCCTTTACCACTGCTTCAAATGGTCACCTAAGATACTGGTTTGCTGATTTCCCCTTCGCTCTGACATTCAGGCACTTAGATGCAGCTGTAGCTGTGGTTCAAGCTGGCCTCACAAACGTTTAACCAAGACCATATCTTGGTATATTCTCCGTGATACTGGTTTTCCAACATGCAGTTTATAAATGCTATGAGATCAGGGAGGCTTCTACCCAAATTTCAAAAGAAGACCTAAAGAGCCAGACAAGTAGACCTCATGATGACATTGTGTAATATCGTGGAAATAAAGCCAAAGTTACAATGGAGACTCTGGAAAGTCAGTTATACCATAACTGTGAAATGTCTGTCTAGTAAAGCTAGACAGACTGTTGGGATAAAACTGATAAGGCCGCAGGGACAGTGCCATCTAAGTATCTGGAATTCACATCACCACCAGATGCTCTGGCTGTTGACAATTGAACAGTGATTTAACTAAGTATTATTTTGTATATTGCCATCATTTACATAAATGGGCCTATTTCTGATGTCTTGATGCTACGTAATTATTGCTCTATTTATTGATATTGTTTCATAAAAATATTTTGCCTACTTTTCTTTAAACTGCTTCTAATTATTTGGCACATATACCTCTTACTCATAATAATTTTTCTTTTTTAAAAAATACACTTAATGAGCAATTTCTATTTCACAATTGTTATTATGCATGTTGATTCTTATTTATACTTTCAGTTTCTCATACCAGAGAGACAGTGCAATATTTTCATGTGTGTCCATTTTATTCCACTTAAGACCGTGGTCTCAAAGTGCATCCATTGGCCTAGAAATTTCTCAGACTTACCCTTCTTTGTGGCTGAGTAGGGAGTAGGGAAGGATAAAGCAAAGAATGCAAAAGAAAAAGTATGAGGGAAAAAAAAAGGTTAAATTAGAAACAAAGCTTTGTAAATAAGGAGAGGAAAAGGGATGAAGGGAGTAGAGGGGAATGGGAAAAATAAGAAGAATTAAGACATATCATGTACAGGCACAAATTCCCCATGATGAATGTGATGATTTTATGCATTTAAATTATACCCAATCCTTAATTTAAAAAATCCAAAAATAAAATGATGCCTAATGATTTTTGCAATTTCTTCTTCATAAATTTAGAATAAGCTTGTAAAGTTACCTTAAGATCATTACTCGTTTGGAAAGTTTGCATTAAGATAAAAATAATTAATATTTTTGCAACACCAAGTCATTCTAAGAGAAAATGATTTTTTTAAAGTCTTCTAAGTGTCTTTTAAGAGTTTTCAATTCTGTTTAATGTGAATATTATACAGATATGTTCTATTTAACACAAGAAGTATCTTAAAAACCCACACTTACTTGATATTCATTATATGGCATATAATTTATATATAAAATCTACTGATTTTTGTATTTTTGAAAATAGATTTCTGTTTTTGAATTATAATTTTCTTGTAGGTTTAAGTCTTAGTAGATTTCATAAAAATTATATTAGCTGAATATTTCCTATTCTCATTCTTTTTTGTAACCATTATCACAGGTATTATTTTCAAAATAACATATGCTAATATTCACTTTGTTCATTTGGTTAAAAGTTTATATTTCTCCTGCACTATTCATGAAGTATTTGTTATTCTTTTTGACTATTGTACTAATAATTAATATTCAATATCATTAAATACATTTTTATTTTATTGAAAAGATTATGTATGGAGTTGTAAGTGTGTGTAACTATTAATATATTTCTAGTACCAGATTTAAATTATTTTTCACTGTTATTTCAATTGTTTTAAACTTTCAAGTTTAGTCAGTTCAATATAATATATATAAATAGATGTTATAATATTTTGCATTTTTATTTACTGATATATATATTTAAAAAGACATGGCTATAGGGTCAGAAAATAATCTGATTTGTCTTAGATATTTCCACAATTTCTCCATAATAAAATATACTCCAAAAAATAATAGATTAAAAGACAAATAAAAAACAGTGGGGAAAATAACAATAATTTGAAAAGAAATTTAAAAATTTACACAACAGAGACCATTGTCCTCTGTGTGTTCCACACTGTTACTTTTGAAATGTGCCGTCACAAATAACCATCTTATTTTCTTTTAAAACAATTAAAAGAAGACATATTTCTACACTTTCTATGTATACATTGTTAGTTTAACTACAATTGACTGTCTTTTATGAAGTGGCATATATTTGTTTTTGGTATGAGGAACTGAAATTCTGAGCTTATACAGTCAAGCAGAAGCGCAGTTTATCCTCTTAACATGAAATATTTGCCTAAACTTAGACTTCATGTAGGAACTGATAAATTATAACTAAATTGAGGCATGTGAAATGCGCTGCTATACAAATGTGTTTTGAAATTTGCTTCTGAAAGCACTGTAATTAAACTTCCAAATAGTCATAAAATTTTATTTAATAACACAGGAAAATAACTTGAAACTAAATAAAAATTCATGAAATAAACTCAAAGAGTATTTTAAGATAAGAAGGATACACATGCTATCAGGAAAAAAAAAACTATCAGCAAATAGATTTTTCGCTAATTCCGTGTAATTTTGCCTGAGAGTGAAGACACCAGTGGTTACTCATTCTTACAGTGACCTAATTACAAAATCAAATGCATGGACTTTCTGTTCTCTCAAGGGAGATGCATCAACAAAGCGTGGGTATGTGATGGAGATATCGACTGTGAAGATCAGTCAGATGAAGAAGACTGTGACAGTTTCTTATGTGGACCCCCAAAGTACCCTTGTGCTAATGATACTTCAGTCTGCCTGCAGCCAGAGAAACTCTGCAATGGGAAGAGAGATTGTCCTGATGGGTCTGATGAAGGCGATCTCTGCGGTATCACTTATTTAATTGATCTGTCTTTCTCTGAAAATGAGAACCTTTTACCTTGTGATTTTGTTTGTTATGGGAGCATGAATTCCTGTTCATTCCCTTCAATTCCAATTTTAGCATTCAATCTTACATGTATATTTCAGGTACAATATATCTATGCACAATTTTTAAATATGATCAGAAATTTCTGAAAGCAGAAAAGAGCTGAACTGCATCCAACTCATTTAAAAATTGTTGAGCTATGTACAGCATTTAAGGCTCTGAATGTCCATGCTATTCCCACAATTAAAACAATTATGGTTGTCAGTGTGTCACTACATACAGGAGAAACTTTATTCTTGATCTAGGATGGATTTTGCTACTATTCAATGTATTTATACACGTCTAATAATCATTGCACCACAAATGTAGGTTTTAGGAAGAGGGAGAGGCTTGATAATGAAACAAACTGAATATAACCCAGTAAGTATAATGTTTTCTCTCAAATATTTAGTCTTCATCCAATAGCTTTATTTAGTGTCCTTATCTAGTTAAGTGATGATTCCATTTAGATTTAAAGGCACTTTGACTAGCCATTTCTCTTACACCAAAACAACAAATATAAAAGAAAATTGCATTTTCTGCTGTTTGGGGAAAATAGAGATTTATCAAGGAGATTTTAAAAGGTATGTTTTCTAGATAATACTGAAGGTGGCATCAATAGAGTAATGAAGATGACTTTATAGGGTGATAAGAACAACAATGAGCTGAGAGGAGGTTGTGAGAAAATGGCTTTTGGAAATGATGAAGCTTCCTGAAAGTAGAAAATAACTACATTTAGGTCTGCAGTTATCATATTTTTATCTTGATTGAACATTAATAGCATATTGAGTAATACAAAGACTGTTATTCTTTTTTAAATCTATGCAATAAAACATCCTTCAAAGATGCTGTTATTGTGTAAAATAACCTTGAAATGGTAAATAACATATTCTTCATTCGTTGACACTAAGAAACAAGAGATATGACAACAACAAAAGACCCTAAAAATAAAATTATAAAACACAAATTCACGCTACAAATTTGACAGGATTTATTTTTTTACATTTACGGTCTGCTCTCCAAGTCTATCTTCCCTAACATCATGAAGGTTGTAATGCTGTGTGGGCTCTCTGATGGTCTGTTTGGAGGTCTCAGCAGGTTAGGTATAGACTCTTGCCCCCCAAAATTAACAAAGAGCAAAAGTAATGGTCAAATAAGGAAATAATTTTTTGGCGGTGCTGGGATTGACCCCAAGATCTTGGCATCGAGCTACGTCATCTGTCCTTTTCTATTTTTAGTTTATTTATCTATTTTTCACTTTTTTTAAAATTTATTTTGAGACAGTCTCGTTGACTCCCTAAAGTGTCTATGTTGGCCTCAAACTTACGATCATCCTACCTTAATCTCCCAGAGTGCTAAAATGACAGGCCTGACCTGTCATGCATAGTTTAGGAAGGAACTTACTCATATAGCCACACTGGGAAGACAAGGAGGACCAAAGCCTTCATTAGCTTAGTCTAAAGACACTGCCATGAGATTCTGATTTAAACAGGGCAAGAACTGGAAGAAAAAAATTAAGTGAGGGTGCTAGATTTAAATTACTCAATCGAAAACTTCCCAGCAAATTTAAATCAAGAAATGAAAAATAACACTTCTTGGCTTCGTTCCACATACAGTTCTTAGGAGCTGGACCTTTGTTTTGCGCATGTGCCTTGGGTCTCCATGACTTTGACACATCCCTCCCAGTTGTTTGCACCATTATCAACAACTGTTAGACAGTAATTTTTCAAAGTCTATAGGTGGATTTTAACAGAAAGCTGATACAAAGTTTAAGGTGTAAAAGGAGATTATACAAAGTGATAATACAGGCTTCAAGCTTTTATCCTGCTTTTAGTTACCCATCATCACGTTAGGGCCAAGTAAAGGGTCAGTGATCTTTTGCAAAAGTAGATTTTAAGTCTCCATTATATAAGTGCGTTTCAACGTGGAAGAAAGTGTCAAGACTGATAAAACAGAAAGTATATATACACACACGGCACCAGAATGGTTCCGAGAAGTCCCTCAAAGAGGAGATTGCAATGCACTTCTCTCTTAGACTGACTGTTATCACAGAAAAAAGTTTCAGGACTTGTCAGTGTGAGGCCCAGTTCTGGGTTAATGGCTCCCAGCTGGGAAGAAGCCCTCCCTTATCCTGGGTTAGTCCCTCTCATAATCTGAGATGATTGTAGGTTTCTAGGTTTGTCTACAGGAGAATGGAACTGGACATTTTAAAATCTGACAGTACTATATCCCTACAAAATTTGAAAATCACTTTAGTCACTCTTGTCCTAGTATCCTCAGTCTTGAAGCAGACTGAGAGGTGAGATTTTACAGACATTTCTAAAGTGACTAACCTGCCTAAATACACTGTTGAGCAGAGATCTGCAATACCTCGAGGGATCCATGTAAGGGCAATACAGAGATGCCAAACTTTATCCCGCTTTTATTTACCCATGGAGTATGGGGTATCTGCAGTTAAAGATCCTAGATCCTGAGGTAAAGCAGGAAAAAAAAATTGTAAGTAGAAAGGAAACAAAGAAAATCATAATCTTGAAATTGTACTTTTAGTAAAAACTGGATCTTGAGGACACAAAATTGTTGGGAAATTTTTAAGTTTGTTAAAGGTGCACTATGCTGGGACTTTGCTTTTCATCTATAGTTGAACGTTGGCCAATTCATTGTAGCTGTAACTGGACATTTTTACCTGTGACACGACCATCACTTTTCACCTATGAAATGGACCTTTCCTTTATGGATGGGCGAGGCTCTTATCATCAACTATCAGTGGGCTGTAACCCTTCCCTTGGGGAAAGGCCCGTGAGTCTCTCATCTCTAAATTGAACCTATGCTTTTCATAAACTCATATGACCACAGATTTCTACTCCCGCTTTCCCTAAAATTTACCCAGCCCAAAGAGGAACCCAAAGGTTCCTCTTTCTCTTGAGGACCCCATTTTTAAAAATGTCTACACTTTAAAACAGTGCCTAATAAACTTCTGTATTACTCTTGTTGATGTATTTTGAAAATTCTTTTTCTATTATGAAATTCAGTGAACCTCAAACGTGCCCTATGGGTGGGGTGAGTTAAAATCCCCCACATCCACTGTGGGGATGTCCCAGATTACTTTTGCTAACATTTTCTTGTGCCTGTTTCAGAATGAACATAGACTTGGCCCACTCTGAATTACATTCAGTTTAGTCAATATGGTTAGTTACTCATATCTCAAAATGTTTGTTCCCTGTAATTACAGGGGAAGCAGTGCTATCTCTCCAGTACATAACAATACTGCCATGTGCACTATAGGTACGGAAGAAAAGTGGAGAGTTTCCATCTTTTCTCCTTTGATGATGTTAAATTAAGTTAGGAAAAATAAAAAATGATTGACGTTGCAAATAAACATATTAAAATAAAAAAAGAGGGGCTGGGGATATAGCTCAGTGGCACAGCACCTGCTTGGGAAGTGCAAGGTCCTGAATGCCATTCCCAGTACCACAAATGTAAATAAAATGAAATAAAATACAACACCATAAAAAGAGAATTATAAGAAAGCATACTTGTTTTCCTATCCTTCACTCACTTATTAAGTAAGAAAAAGGAAGAAATTCCTTAGTAATTCATTCTCTTTTCACTTTAAAACTAGAAAATCACTTTTGAACGACATTGATATTCCCAGAACCTTGGGGAGCCAAGGCTGGAGGATCCCAAGTTTGAACCTAACCTTGGTATTTTGGGCTTACCTGCACCCTGTCTCAAAAATTAAAAAAAAAGAAAGAAAGAAAGAAAGAAAAATAGGTTGGGAGTGGAGCTCAGTGCAAAACACCAGGGCTCCATCACCAGTAACACACACACACACACACACACACACACACACACACACAGGAATAAAAGGAAAAAAGAAGGTCACTACCTTTGGTTTATCTATTCATTATATTCTTCTGCTAAGAAAATTAGCACAGACATTTCAGAGGATTACAGAGTTGAGGATGTTAAAAAGAATCTAGCTGTGGACACACCAGAGAAATTATGGACACTTGTCCTAATTGCAGCACCTAGCTTAACAACAAAAACCAAAATTAAAGACGGCAAAAGAAAGATTATTGTCTATGTTTACCCAAAATACATAGAAAGAATGAGAGAACAGAAGAATGTTAATATTCTACGCTTACTGAAAAGGAGAACCTTTTAATAATTTCAAGGAAGCGAGATGCTTCAGAGAAGAAACTTGTGTCATTAAGACTGGAGTTCTTTATCCTTGTATTAAACCTATGTTAAATATAGACACAATTGGACACTAAAGCAGGAAGGATAGACTTTACCCATGTGTAATTACTATAACAGGAAAAGAGCCCTTGGCAACTGAACTCAACTTTACTAAAAGGTAAGGCAAGAAATTTTAAGCCCTGGGTGCAGTGAGGAAAAAGCAATAGGCAGTACTAAGAGGTCTATCTGTGCAGCGAAGCCATTTGAGTTTATTAAGTGATTTTTATCTGGAACACAAGTTTCTGTGCCTTCTATTATGAAGTGTGATGGGAGGCAGTGGCACCGCATCTTAGGAATGAAAGAGCAGAGCACAGAGCTGGGAAAGGGAGAAGGAATAACTCCAGGAATGTTTGCATTAAAAGAAGAAAGCCCTAGGTCTTTGAGAGGACAGTTGTGGTTGCCAGAAGATGCACATCTCAAAGGAACAAAGGAACAAAGCTGATATTTCAATTGCAAGGTTGCCAGAATACCTGTTCTTAGAGGACGTGAAGTGTGAAGCTCTACTGTACTCTGGTGGTTAAGTCTCTCACTATGTAGGAAGGGGTCAAGGAGAGGGAGGGCCTCAGATCATCTGGACTGGTCTGTGGTTTTCCTGAACCTAGGTTCAAACTCTGGAGAGGTTTGCCCCCAGGCTCCTAACCAGAGTCTGATTAATGAGAGATTTGCCAAGAAATAATAGAGTTTGAAAGATTTTGCAACATTAATTACAGGTTTAGGCTGAAAGCAGAACTGACAAGAGATTAGCTATGTACAATTGATATTAAATTTGTTTTAGATTTCAAAATCAATTTTGTTTTTCCTAAAGTCTGCCATTTAATCCCTCCGATAGCATCCAAGAGAGGCATTTCCGTACTAAGAGAATAGTGATGTTCAAAATACACTAAAAGCATTGAAACAATTTTTTTCACCTGCTGGGCACAATGACATTTCTTTATAGTAATTCTCTTGAAAAAGAATGTCAATTGAAGTAAAATGGGGCAGATACTTTGAAATGACTGCTGTTTTGAAATGATTATGATTACTGGCGAGCAAACATATTTGAAGAAACCAAAAAATGAATCTCTTTTACTCTTTCTATAATACCAAAGTTGAATTGAATTCTTAGAGAAAACTGTTAATGCAAACATTCTCCTTTTTTATTACTGTAACTTTTTTGATGGTGACAAAAATATGAAAAAGAGTTGAACTGTACAGAAACTTTTAAAATGTAAAAATAGTTATTTAAAACCTTATATGTTAGCCTAATTTTAAATGTAAATACATTTCTGTGGACACTAAAAATATTTGCGGTAGACAAATATTAGTGTAACTTAGCATTTATTAGTTAACAGTTTTCTTTAGTACATCTCGAAATGCATACAGCTTAACTGCCTCTGAGAAGCACTCAAAGATAATTTTCAAGCGAAGAAAAACAAAACTTCTTTCTTCTTTATTCCTATTTATCTACTAGTACACAGTGGTAAGGAATAGTGTGGTTGCAAAAGCAATACTCTACTATTGATCTATTCAAAGGTGTGCATTGTAACATTGAAATTTTCCCAAGCAGACAGTACTTGCTTAGTTTTTGGATAGATACATATAGTTTTATAAAGCTATATTTTATTTTTATCAAATTTATCAAATTTTAACCTCTTAATGCTCAGTGTTATTAGCTATTGTGTATGCAATGATGAACTGAACATATTTTCTATGACTTCTTAGGGTATACAATTTGGTGGTAAATATATCTGTAGTGTAATTACATAGATAACATGTATTTACATATTTACATAAATACATGCATATATATGTGTTAATGATAAAAGAGGTATCTTTCTTTATAAATTCATGATATTTACACAGTGACTACTAGTTGCTTATCATTTCAGCCATAATGCCAGGACAATTTTGAATTTTGATTTTTTGTATATTACTTATTTTGTACCCATGGCCTTACTGAATTAATAAAAAAAAAAAACCTAACATTTAACTTATATTGTACAACTTTCATAACTTAAATATCTTTAGCAATAAAATATAAGTAAATCTTCACATTATCACTACAGATATAGAAAAAATACAGGTATTACACATATATGTATGTTAATGTATTTATTTTAATAAACATAAGTGCAGTGTTCAATTCATTAATGAGTGTGGAGTCCTTGGAAGACATTTTTAACTGATCAGCATAGCTGCCCACTGCTCAGTATATTCCTTTAAATTATAGCAGAGTGGCTGATGGCATCTTATATCTATAAGATGAAAGAAACTACATCCCAAAGTTTTACAGAAATGAAATCGTCCATTCCCATTATATACCATATAAAATTAAGTTTTGCCTTTGGATGAATTCTTTTTAGTATACTTTTACTATTTGTACATAACCTCATAATAAAAGTGAGCTTTCTTATATATATTCATAATATGCGGATGACTTTTAGGCTTAGAGATAATTATGTTAATGATTAGCATTTACCTGAGGAAAACAACTGACGTATCTCTGATCTGCTCCTCTGTTTGTAGATGAGTGTTCCCTGAACAACGGAGGCTGTAGCAACCAGTGTTCCGTTGTTCCTGGAAGAGGAATCGTCTGTTCCTGCCCTAAAGGCCTTCAACTTAACAAGGACAATAAGACATGTGAAATTGTGGATTATTGCAGCAGTCATCTGAAGTGCAGTCAAGTATGTGAGCAGCACAAGCATACAGTCAAGTGCTCGTGTTACGAAGGCTGGAAGCTGGATGCAGACGGCGAAAGCTGCACCAGTGTGGGTAAGTCTGGGCTTGGATGTGTGATGTTTAGTCTCTGAGCGGAACACTCTCAGAATACATGAGAAAATTAGTAACGGAATTCAACTCATTTTAAATATAGTACTTGATGCTAGTAAATGATTTTAGAGCTACTCCCAAACCTTCTGATGAGAAAACATTACAATAAGCCTTACTATTTAAACCCATTGAATTAGACTATTTTTTCCATTAGATTCTTTTTCCTTGAATATTGCCTTCATTATCATCCTTTCTGTTAGCTTGTTTTGAATTCTCTGAAGCATTTACCTTATATCTGAGAACGCTTTGAAGACTCCCGAAGTCTATCCCTGTAGCACATTTCCAGTTATTTCTACTTTTCATGAAGTCATGTCTTGCTCTGACTGTGTTTGTCTTCTGCTGGACCATTTATAACATTTTGTTGATTCTCTAGATGCTATTCATAGTGGGGGAAAGAAACAAAAGCTTTAGAATCTGATATTTAACTCTTAACCTTGCAGTGGTCATTTGTTATATGTATGACACCAGCCACCTTACATAAAAACTTTTCAGCCTCTATTTTCTCATTTTCGAGTAATGATGCCCTTTCTTCCATATGCCATGTTGCAGGAATATCATGAGGCATTTAGTGTATCCCACGTCCATTAAATGCTTAGAGACTGAATGCTTCCCGGTCTGAGTTCACAATCTGCAGGGGTTCATGAACTGTGGTGTGCTCTTACGCTGCTATTTCTTCCAACTTCTAGATAAAATTTAACATTTCTTTCACTGTTTATCAGTACCACAGACCACAGATGCTATTATCAGCAACTATACATTTGTTTCCAATGGAAATAACAGGAATGCATATATATATATGTCAAAGTTAGATATACATAAATCAAAGTATTTCTATATGTGTGTGAATTTCACTTATGTTCATAATTTAATAATCACTACAAAGTTAATTATAAGAATCATGTAACCAATTGTTTGACACAATTATCAAATTCATAAATTAAATCCTCTGGATGCTTCAACTTTTCGCAACACAAAATGGAATGAGAATAAAGAATAAAATAGCTCATCAAATAAGGTGAATTTTATGCCATCAAATCAGAAAACTAGCATCTAAGTGTTTTTTTAATTTCCATAACTGTATTCTAGTATATTTGTTTTCTTATTTATATATGCTTTTAATAAGCATTTCTATTAATATTTTTGAACTTTTAAAACTTCCTGAGGAATCTTCAAGCTTCTTTATATTTCTATGAGCCCACACATCCTAAATTTTATTCATGTTATTTTTTTACTTAGTAATACTTTCACATCTTTTTCTCTGCAAATCTGGGATGTTACTTGAGATCTACTGACATAAATCTTTCTTGATTAACTGAAACTTTTTCCAGTGACTCTTATTCCCCATTTACTTCTATTTTCTGTGACTACAATATATTGTTGTGACGTTTTTATATTCTTATATGTATTTTCTCATTTATTTTATCAATAAAATAAGAATTTTGAAGTCAGAAATAAATTAATAGATTTTTCTATTGTGTTTACATATTATTTAGCCATTTCAGATAAAATAATATGAAATTAATAAATACAATGTTTTCAGATGAAATATTTTAATATTCTATTTTAAAATTTATTTTATTTTGCAGTTAGCATTTTAGTTGTTTTATTCTGGCTATTGACATTTGAATACAAAAGTAATACTGCTCATAATAACATCAAGAAAATTTAAAAACAGGGATTAACTTAGCCAAGAAAATAAAAGACTGCAACAAAAACTATGATACTCCAAAAATCCAGTTCAAAGAGGACATCAGAAAATATTCCTTGTTCCTTGATAGGTACAACCAATAGTGTAGTAATTGTCATACATCCAAAATAGATCTACAGACTCCATGCAATTACAATCAAAATATAACAACATTCACACAGAACTAGCAAATTCAATCCTAACCTGCTTACAGAACTATGAGAGACCCAGAATATCAAAAGCAAACTTGGCAAGAAAGGCAAGGCAAGAGACATCACAATTTTAATTTTTTAGTTATATAACAAAGTGACAGTGATAAAGATAGTGTGGTACAGGCACAAAAACAGACATGTGGATCATAAAACAGAGTAGAGATCTCAGAATCAAGCTCAGGCAAATTCAACTGTCTGATCTTTGCCAAAGGGGCCAAAAACTTATAATTGAGGAAAGAGAGATTCTTTAGCAGGTAAGTGCTGGAAACTAGCTATATATATGCAGAAGACTCAGAGCATGTCTCTTGGCATGTCCTTAACTAAAATCAAAATATATCAAAGAACTACATATTAAAATGGAGACAATTAACCTAATAGAAGATAAAATAGGTAAAACTCTTGAGGATGTAGGTAAAATTTTCTAAACAGACCCTCAACTGAACAAGAAGTATATCAAAAATCAACAATTATTACTTAAACTCAGAAAGTTTTTGCATAGCTAAAGAAAATAAATAACAATGTGGAGAGATAGTCTACAGATTGTGTTAAAAATTTTTCTAAGGTACACCTCGTATAAAAAGGATTCATATCTAGAATATATAAAGAAATTTAAAAAAAAAATATATATATATATATATATAAAACCCTAATAAAAGACTCAGTCAAAAATTGGGAAACTAGAGTGAAAAACAATGATAGAGAAAACACAATACAAAGCCCAATGAATACATGAAAAATGTTCAAGTTCCCTGGTCATTATGGAAATGCAAATTAAAACAATACTATCATTTCTTCTACTCAAAAAATAATGGCTATTATCAAAAAGTCAATAATAACAAATGTTGTCAAGATAGTGGCAAAAGGGAAACTGTCTGCATTTTGAGTGGGAACATGAGCTAGTAATACCACTATAGAAACCACAATGAGATTTCTCAGAAAACTAAAAATATCTATCACATTTGATGTGACCATTGCCCACCTAAATAGCTTTCCAAAAGAATCAAAAATATCATAGTACATTGATCCACGCATACTCATGTTCAAAGAAGCACATTCCATAATACCTCAGTATTGGAAGCACCCTATATGTCTATCAACAGATGAATGGATAAATCAAATGTGGTATTTACACATGATAGAGAATTACTCTGCCATAAATAAAGATAAACGAGTCATTCACAGGAAAATAGATGTATCTTGAGAACGTAAATGTTAATGCAGTAATTCAGACACACAAGCTTAATTATTACATGTTTCCTCTTTTATGAGAAACCTAAAGTATAAATAAAGAGCAAAAAGAGACAGTAGGAAATAGGGAGATAGATCTTTTTCAGAGGGATGGGAAATCAAGAGATGGAGGGTGAGGAGAAGGAAGCAGAGGAAGTGGATGACACACAAAGAGAAAAGATGGTACGTACACAGGGAATTTTAACATTATATACTACAGACGGATACTAACAAAGAAGATCATCTTTAAAAAATACAATTAGACTTTAAATATCTTCTTTGTTTCTGACATATTACTTGAATGTATTTCTTCAGAACACTTTCTACTGAATTCAGCACTCATACTCACTTATCTTGATAAGATAAGATACGATAAGATAAGATAAGATAAGGTAAGGTAAGGTAAGGTAAGGTAAGGAAAAGAAGTACAGGTTCATGCGGTATGTTAAAGTCATCAATCTCCATTGTTTTTGCCCTTGAATTTGCCTCTTCAGTTCTCTCATGTTTTCTGGTTTTTGCCCACTTCTCCTTCCTAAATTCTTTATAGTCTGATATTTACTGCCTTGCTGGATTGAGTCTATTTTCTATCAGCTCACTCTCGACATTTAAAAAATATAATATTTTTCCATAAATACTATGTTTATGCCTTTTACTTTTATTCAGTGTCTTATCAGTATCATTTTACTTGACAATCTCAGTGACATATTTTGTGAAGTCTTCTTTAATTTATAATTTATTCAGTGTCATTTCCCTAAAATATTGGTTTAGTTTATGTACATCCAGGCTATTATCATTACTAAGTGCCTTTTTTCTATGCTTTCTTTGCTTCTCTTATACATCCAACTGGTCATTTTCAACAATGTCTAGTAATGTTGCAAATAATACTATAGCATTCTTTATATTTTCTCTTAACCTGAATTTGTTTAGATTTTGAATATTCTCCATAGTTCTTGATGTAGTCAGGGGTTGTGAGGAGAACAATTAGAAATAAGGACACAGAATTTACTATATTATTTTATGATGGTCAACCAGAGTTAACACAAGAAAGTGCAAAAAATCTGTGCACAACATTGAAGATATAGAATGCTTAGCCAAAGGCCTGAATCCCACAACAATATCCTGCATGATTTCAGATGAACACATATATATAACCCATGACAATGCCTCCAATGAGTTCAACTAGAGGTCTAGACCCAAAAGGACTCACAGCAGTCTTTTTTATGAATCTGTGCTGGAAGACCCAAAGGTCAGTGGTGGAAGTTACAAAGTCTATGCCAGCAGGGTTAAGGAGCTGCGCTAGTAGGTTGAGGGCTCTACAAAAAGACCAGGGCTGTCCTGAAAAGAACCACAGCCATTCTAAGCACCATGGAAACCCAAGCTCCTTCAATGATAAGAACAATCGAGTACATGCCAGAAAGCCAGCATGATGAGTTTGTCCTGGAGGTTAAACAGCATACGTCTTCCCCTATAGAGCCAGGAAGTGATGCTGGATGCAAAGACCAGAGCTCCTTCAAAATGAACCACAGCCACTATCACCAACAAGATCCCGAACTCCTCCAATTTAATTCATAAATTGCTGTCTTCTTGTATATTATAATCTCTCACTTACCGTTTTTTAATTAGTTCTGTGTTTTTATTAACTGAGCTCTGTGTGCATCTGTTGTTTCTAACCACTAGATTTTGCCACATTGTACCTAGTTTACATTCAAGGTGTATCAAACTAAGACTTTTTATGGACATATGTATATTTCAAATATCTGTAGAGAAGTTTCCTTAGGATCAGTATTAGTGAGTCACAGACTGTGCTCATACTTATTATGATTAAATAGAACTTGCTCAGAATAGGTGTACACTCTACATTTTTATCAAGAGTAACTTCTCCAAAATCCCCTACATCTTGGGTCGCTCTCAAAATCACCCAACTCTCCAGATTTCTTCTCTACTGTAAATGTGATATAAAATAACATATTATTGCTTTATGTTGTTTTTCTTATTATTTACAAGTTTTAGCGTTTCTTCCTTTAGTTCTTAGCATTTTACATGCTTCAATTTCATTTGATTTTTGCCTTAAGATTATTGTCTTTTCTTATTAACTCTGTTTTGATCATTAGATATTCCAAATATCTACTTCATTTATTCATCTATTAATTTCATTCACATTGACTTTTCATGAATATTTTCTCTTTCTTCTTTATTTCATTCTTGTGCTTCATTCCTTTAAATTTTTTCTACTTAATATTTGATGTCTTCCATGGAAAATATTATTTGATTTTTATGTCATTATTTCAAATATGTGATAAAAAATTCCTAAATACCATCTGAAAAACACACTGAACCAAACTATGTCCTACAAAGAGAAACATTCATTTGTCCTCTAGTCCAATGTCAATGATATCCTTGTCCCCAACTGAAACTTCTTGTCAGTGACCTTTACTATTCATATTTCTAAAAGTATTACGGCCTTCTGAGCTCAGATCAGAGTCACCCATCCAGATCTACTCACAACAGACTAAGAGATCTACTACAGATCTCCAAAACATCTCCCACAAACAAATTTCAAAGGATTGTAAACTATGTGACCAACTTTAGTCACAGCAATGATACCACTTTTCAAATAGCAATTTTTCATTTTAATCAGCTTACTTGTTTCTGGGACATAATAATCAGTATCCACAAATTAAAGGAGGAGAGTTTTAATTTGGCTTATGTTTCAGGGGATTTCAGTTTATGGCCAACTGGACACAAGAGGGATACATCATACTACAGCAAAGCTACTTACTGAGTTTGTTGGACACACAGGAAGGGAGTTACCCCAAACAGGAAAGGGCCAGAGACCACATTGAGTCACATTCTACAGGCATACCCAGAATTACACTCACTAACCCTCTGAGTGGTACAATCAAGTTAACACAAACAAGTTCAATGGACAAACCAAGTATATAATTATTTTGTTCTGACTGATACAAAGCTGAATATTGATGTGCTGAACAATTCGACTAAGTTTATTCAGACTACAAGATTATGAACATTGGTAGCACAGGCATAGGGATCTGCCTAGTAACCACCAAGTAAGCCCAATATATCTCTTCATAGAATCTCTTTTGTTAAACCATTGGATATTTCTCCTTAGGTATAGGATAGACTAAGAACGCCAGAGCTAGTTTTTTCAACACTTTACAAGTCATGTGGTTGTGGTTCAGAGTTCGATTTATGTGCTAAAATTCCAAGAAAACAGAAGTTTTTCATTTTACCTTTCTACTGGAACTGGTCTCATTTTTTTTTTCATTATACAATCAATACATTTTTAAATGAATGAGTTTTGACTTTAACATTTCACTTAACTTACTCAAAGCATATAAATGTTTTCTTAACTCTATCAAAAATAAATCTAATTTCAGATCCTTTTGAAGCATTCATCATCTTTTCTATTCGCCATGAGATCCGAAGGATTGATCTCCATAAAAGAGACTACAGTCTACTGGTTCCTGGACTGAGAAATACCATCGCACTTGATTTTCACTTCAATCAAAGTTTGCTGTATTGGACAGATGTTGTAGAAGACAGAATATACCGGGGCAAACTTTCTGAAAGTGGAGGTATATATGTTATTGTTTCACTTACTCTTTAAACTACTTTTCAAATAAAATTCCAATATGTACTTCATTAAGAAAGATTTTAATTAATCATTGACTTTTGGTTCTCTATCCCATCTTTTTATTATAAAACCAGAAATATCACACATATATACGGATGATATGTTGAAGGAGTGTAGTGGTGAAAGGTGACTCTATTTATACAATGCTTAATTTTAGAATGTCCCACAAATTATCATGAAGAACGTTATTTACTATGGGGAGAAAATCAATTTCTATGTACTTATCATCAAATTGTTGTAAGTTAAAGTAACTTGCTTTTTATTTAGTAGTATCATTCTGTAGAGGTCAAACAGTGAAGTTTGTACAAAGACTGCTAACATTGGCTAAATAGTTTTGCCATAGTTTGTATAAACTAAATCTTTCTTAAGTAAAAGACTTTAAGATAAATATATTCAATATTTCACTGGAAATTTTGCCTTTATGTAGCATTTTGAGAGAAAAATATTTGTATGATATTGCTAATTCCTCTCTAAAATGTACTTGCAATTTTGAAAAATAATGTATAAATACATAATTATGATGTTTGAATTTTGGCTATGTATCATCTTAATTTAAAATGATGGATTTAGATCCCTAGAATTAGACTGTTAACTATTAAATAAAACAGTTTTAAACTTTCTAATCAAAGCTACTTTTAGTGTCATAAAGTATGATGTTATCCAATTAGAAAAAGAAGTGTTTTTCAAATGAAGCTTTTAAACATTTTATAAAAAAATTATACACTGCATAAATAAAATAATGATGAACCTTTCCACCACATTGCTTATTTTTCTTCAATTCACAATAATTTCTCTTTCTTTTGCATTTGTCCTTGTTATATCTCTACATTTTATAGCCATGTGAGGTTTATTTTGGGATTATTTAGGGATTATTTTGTTAAGGTTAAATACAGTAATAATTACTTTATCCATGATGTGTCTAAAGAATGAAAATTTTGAATATTTTATTATCCACAAAGTATTTTGCCCAAAATAACTTTTCTATTTTATTCAACCCTTGAAGTTCAACATTTGAATTAAATGTCACTATCTTTAACAGAAACAAGAAATGCTTATTTGCCATGTCATATTAGTACTAGTTCCAAAACCGTTTAAAAATATCACCCTATTGTTAATGAAAAGATTTATGAATTTAAATCTTGGAATTTTAATATTTGGAAACAGTTTCTTCTGCACTAGGGAGCACCTCTACCCTCTAACTCACAGTTAAAATCAGGTATAATTCCTTATACCGCTGATTGTAAGCGGGTCTTTCTTTGGTGCTTCACACATCCCTTGAGTGGCTGCACATTTTGGTTCTCCCTCTTCTACAGGTGTCAGTGCAATAGAGATTGTCGTGGAGCACGGGCTGGCTACTCCAGAAGGTCTGACTGTAGACTGGATAGCAGGCAACATATACTGGATAGACAGTAATCTGGACCAAATCGAAGTGGCCAAACTGGATGGTTCGCTAAGAACTACACTGATAGCAGGAGCCATGGAACACCCCAGGGCCATTGCATTGGACCCAAGATTTGGGTAAAGAAATTTATTATTTACACATACATTTTATATGAAAATAATCTTTCAGTTTAATATTGAATTTAACCCATATATTAAGGACCAAATTCTTGTTTGAGCATATATATGCATATATGTGCATACTTGTGTGTTTGGTTGTGCGTAGAGTACAGCAATAAATTTATTTCCACAAGTTTGATCAGAGGATAGTATATATGTACTATTAGAGTCTCAAAGTACTTTTATTCTAAATATGGGCATTAGACCCTATTGGAAGCTATTACAACTCTTTTTCAAAGCAGTAATTTAGTGTAGTTCTCTTCACTCTGACAAAGAAATACTGTAATTGTTTCTAATGGTTAGAAATCATAGGGCCGGCCTTTGTCCTATATTAGCACAGATGTTAACCACCTCACCCTTTATTTATTTTGCATTTTGTTGAAGTCAGTTTAAAGGAAATATAAAATAATGTTGAAGGATCCCAGCAGTGATATGCTGACTGTTGGAAATCTTAAAAGACAAAATACAAGATCCTGGAAAACAAGGTTAAATATTAAGTGATTCAGGCTACTGATCTGTCTTCCTGATTAATTTTTTTTAAGGAGTAAGAAATACCTTAGGTATCAATAGATGTGAGTTCCAGGTCCTACTCTTTCATTCTCTATGGGTAAATGAAGTGTATTATTTTCTTTAGGTTCTCATTTTTCACTATCTAAATGTAATTAGACTAACTAAAAGTAATTTTCTCTATATTTTTCTCCTGATCCACCTGCTTCTCTTCTTCCTTTTTCTCTCTTCTCTTCTCTTGTCTTCTCTTCTCCAGGGACTTGTTGACTGCTAACTTGTGCAGCTTGGGCTTCAACGTGAAATATTCTTTAAAGTGTTATAATTACAGGCATATACCCCCATACTTGACTTTTAAACAAGATGCAACTGATGTTCAAGAATATTTATAATTCTGTTTATTTATTTTATTATTATTGAATTAGCAGTTAATTTGCAAATCCAAACCTACTATCAAATCAAGAATATTGGATAGGAATATTTTGAGAGGAATTTGGAGGTCACGTTCCAGGAAGAGCGGGGAGTAAAACAAAATGGAGTTTAATGAAATACAGCAGAGAGAAAAGCTTCCCTTGGGTTTAAATTTGCTTCCTGGATGCACACTCTGGCTTTCACTCCGGTCTACTGCTCAAAACTCAGATAAAAAATAGAACATGAAGTTTGTTTTCCTTTTCTTTAGTCCAGATACTGAAATTAAAGGAGCAAAGCAACTGGCTGAAACAGGGCTTCCACATTAGCAGCTTTCAGTGAGGCATTTGCTTTTCTTTCAATGGTTTTTGAAATATATTTAAATCAATTGTCAAAATTTAAAATATTGAGATATTTTACCTAATGTTCTAGATTCTCATTCCCTTTGAAACTGGGGAAATATGGTAATAATAAACTGAGAAGTAGATTGATTTTTTTTTTTTTTTTTTAGCCTGGAGGGATGTTCTCTAATTTACACAGTCTACACTTTACTCAGTTCAGGTGCTACCATCTGTAGTAACAGTTCACCTGCAAACAGCCTGTTAGGTTTAATGAGAAAAGCTCTTATTTTTCAACACTATATTCCCACAGTACAAATAGGTTGCTGATTCTGTTCGTATACCACTCACAAAGGTACTAGCATATTATCAACAGAGGTTTTCTTTCCAGTGTAACCACTACTGATGTGCATATTTCACCTATCAAACCCATACAAATTGGACCAGCATCTTATTCGCATAAAAAACTATCTGTGTAACAGTAGAAGATGTGGTGTTAAATGCATAGTAACATAAGAAGAAAAGTAAATTCTTCCTAAATAACAAGTGGCACCGCAGAGAATAACAAAAAGCAGGTGTATGGAAGTTTTGAATCTGGTGTGAATGAACAAAGTAGTGTTGGGAGTTGTTTCACTTTCTACAGCATTAAATTCACGATATTTATAATACAGTCGTTTATCTCAGTTTATTTGGAGTATATCCAACCTTAGAGGAAAGAAGAGAAAAAGCAAAACAGAAACACAAAGGACACACAACTTGCTATGTAAGTGAAAACACCAAACACTAAGTGATATAAAAGGATTTCCAGAAGTAAAATATCCTCTAGTATCTAATATTAGTCCAGAAACTAAGCCATGTAGCAAAAACTTGATGATGTTCCTGGGAAAGAGGATGCGTTCCATTCTAATTGCTACTATGAAATTTGAAATTAATTAATATAATTAGAGTGGCAATAAGTATTTAAAAACAGCAGAAAGAAATAACACATAAAATTGTTTCTAGCATAAAAGACCAAAGTTCAGATGGCAATACTAATTTATTCTAGTCTAAGAGTTAATTGAAAGGTTGACAGGTGTGAATGTTATGATTTGATAGGACTTTTTATTCAAATTATTTTATGGAATTTGATATGATTAACATATGAGATTTGTTTAAACACCTTAAGCAATAATTGTAGCATTTAAATATAAAAACTATGAATATCAAATAGTTTCATTATTATTGGATATTTTCTAAAATGTTCTGAGATTCTCACAAACATTAGAAGTTTCCAAAGGAAATTTTCATATAGGAAAAATAAGCTTACATACATATGCACACATATCCAGACACGATACATACTGAAAAGCAAAGCACAAAAAGAAACAATGAAAAGTAATTATATATAACTGTATCCTACTATCTCAGAGCTATATAAGTAGGAAGACCTGATTTTCCTTTATTTCTCACAAAATACGTGAAGAAAATGAATCAGCATTGATATTAGTTTGAAAGCTTTTTAAACTTATAATGCAAGTTTATATTTTCAAAAAATCCACCAGATTATTTTAGGAGGTATGACTTGTGAAAATGTTATCAGCATTCCCTACAAAGTCATAGATTGTTCATAGCAAGAAAATTGCTCCCAAGTTTATGAAGTCTGTCATAGCTCTTTTTATATATACTGGTGCTAAATAAATGCTTGTTAAATAAATGAATGGATACATATGAGTTCATTTACATGCAGCATATAGGTACCCAAGTATGCATTTTAAGGATATAGTAAAAGACAGGCAATGGAGAATAGTATAAACTTTGTTTATGTAATAGATAAAAAGAAAGGTGTGCAGTGAGCCACTTTGTTCCCTCAGTATGGTGAAAAAACAAATAGTCCATAACATTATCCCTATAAAAGAATTTTACTTTCATGTTAAGTTCTTATAGTAACCAAGGTCCATCTGACGTTTTAAAAATACCAAATAGGAACTGTTTTCAATTAACTGTGCTTAACACAGCATCATAGTCATTGGCTTTCACTTTATATTAAGAGAGGTATTTGACAGCATGCTACATTTTTTCACCCTTTGTGTTTTGACCCAGCCTCCCAAGTGACAAGTTATTCTGAGATGGCAAATTGGGGCTCTTAGGGAGGAGCCATTTTTCTTTCTTTCCATTTTAAGGTAATACACTTATTGCTAAGGTGACCTGAAAGTGTAAATGAATCCTTTTTAAACATCAAGTTTATTATTAGGGAGTAACAAGCATCAGAGAGTTCAGAATCTACAGTGTAGTCAGTCAATTCCTGATTCTTTAATGCTTTTATTCTGTGCTATTGCATGGCATCTTTCTGCTCCATTGCTAGTGTTTATTTGTCACTTGTACTGTAATATTAACTGGATTGTGCTATAAGAGTTACATGGTGAAAAAATTATGATGATTAGCGATACTTCTAAATAAAGGTTTAAATTTATCTGGGAATATACTAAATGAAACTAATTTATAGCCATCGTTGGTTTTAGAAAACCTAAAACCTATAAATCAATAAACCCCAGTTTTCTGAGGGTCATTCATATTTCTTTTTGCAGCTTGACCTGATAGATGAAATTGTTCCTTTCGTGCCTATAAAGATAGCAGTTGTTCATGATCTGTTTGCCCAATTTAATCCAGGTGCAAACCAACCCACAGCTGCAGAAACTGAAGAATCCACGGACTATAGTTTCCCTTTTAAAAGCAATTGTCACTGGATATTTCTGTATGTCCTGTAAAAGATATTCTGCCTTTGTGCATTTGGAGAAATAATGTTATCATTGAAATCTTAATACATTTAAAATATATAAGGAAATAGAGAAAATCATTTTGTTAAAATATGACATTTTAAGGTCTATAAGAATAGCTACAATTTCATGAAGCAATGATCCTTGAAATCAACTTGGTTTTTTTAAATCTATTTTTAAGATTGGTTGTGTGAACTGTTTCATGACAAGGCTAAGAACACTTTAGGGTAGCTAATTCTACAACTGGTTACTTTATAACAAGTTACAGAAATTTCCCAATAACTTAGTGAAAGTTTAGTATTACAATGATCACTTTGGACGAAACATATTCACACTGGAAGTGTGAAGAAATGAAGGGATCACTTACATTAGAATGATGTAAAAGGGAAGAAGCTACTCAAAGGGAAATTATAATGTCTAACCAGTCTTGTATGCATGCATCTGGTAGCCTGAGCAATTAATTTGAAGATAACAATATGCAATATAGCAACCATTGTTAAATTCACATCATCTTGTTTTGAAATCCTATAATGCCATTGTTTTGTTTTTCTTGTTATCTTTGCTTTCTTTTTTTGTTGTTGTTGTCATTGTTGTTTTTATTTTAAACAGGATAAAACTAAGGAAAATAAAATAAATCAATCAAAACAAACCAGTGTAAGTGATACAGGATTTCAAAACAATACAAAATCAACAATAGTTACCATAATGCCTCTTACTGTCCTCATAATAGCTGCAGATACCTTCAAATATAGTAAAAACCAAACAGAAAAGAACAGAACCAATAAAAACAAAACAATGAATGTAATAAAAGACATTAAAAGAAGAGAATAGTGAATCCAAAGTGGCTATCATAATAGGTCTTGCTATTTTTGAAATAGCTGCTCATGCCATTGGATATAACAAAATAAAACAAAACAAAACAGAGAAAAACCCAACCCAGCAAAAAAATGAAAATGATACAAGATTTCAAAACAAGATAATAGGGAATTAACAATAGCTATCGTTTTCAGAAGGAGATTCCCCCTCTAGATGTCACATTGCATACCACTATCCTCTGAATAGAAGATCAGACCACTGGCCCCAGCTTATCAAAACACCACAAGCGTCAATTGCGTTTTACTTCAATAGCTATCATCACAGCCTGTGTTTCTCTGGAGCCGGTCACTTACTGGGGCAGAGGGCATTGGCATTTCTGATTTGCCAGCCTGCAATCCAGAAGGGGATGAGGTCTGGCTGCCCCTTGGCTGCAGGGGCCCACCACACAGGGCACTGGTTTGCAAGCAGGACTTGCTTCTTGGTGGATCCTTGCTTTCTACTTGCTTTAGTCTGCAAATGGTGCTAACTCATTGAGAAAGGCTGGGATCTGGCTATCTCCTCACCAGTAGCAACCTACCCATGATCTTTTTGTTGTTTTTAGTTGTTTTTTGGCTTTTCTGTTTAATTCTCTGTAAAATAATAAATGCATAGAACAAAACTTCTGAAATAAATAAAAAAAGAATGTTGTAAATTATGCTAAGCCATTTTTTATCACCATTAAAATATAATATCCTATTTCTAATAAACCTAATATAGAAAATGCAAAATTGCAAAACCGTTGATATACGAATTACACTTGCTACACTATATAAGGTGTAACTGGGTAAAAAAAGGGAGACACCATTTCTCCACTTGACATAGAAGTAGAAAAGAGTGCTTCAGAAATACCTGTGTCAGCACTGCAGTGCAAAGTAGGCATTATCTAACCTGACGGTGTCATTTCCAAAATACTCAAAATTGCCTATGAATCTAAAATTCACTAAATTCGTATTCAAGGATTGTTTTGCCTATTCTTTTTTAAACTTGCTCTCTTTCCTACATAGCATTAACAAGAGGTCATCAAAACTGTTACTGATGCTATGATGATATTTTCTATTTTATGTCATATGCTTTGGTGCTGCTTTAAGAAAAGCTGTCAAATAATAAACTTGTGTTAATAGAGATGTATTCATCTAAAATTTTTTGGAAGTGAGATCTGGTCCATTTCATATTCATTGTTTTCAAGAAAGATATTTAGCTATTTACTTAAAGAGCCTATTTGTCTAATGCTAGTTAATCTTTTACATTTTCTATGGACATAGTAGTATGCTGTATTATTTTGGGGTTAATTTTGCTTATAAATTACTTCATACTAATGTCCCCAGGAAATTAGTACCTTTTTATCCAAAACAATACAATCTTTAAATATAAATCTTTTCACCAAAACCCTAACAATACTATTTAACAAGAGTCTTCTGGTACATTTTAGACATTTTTAATCATTTATTTATTTTTTGAAGTACAATTTTATTGTAGAAAGTTCAAATACATAAACTAGAAGGAATTGCATAATAATTCCATTGTGTATGTTACTGTGTTTCAAAAATTATCAATACATTCTTCTTTGGCACGTTACTGTTCATTTTATTCTTTCTCAACCATTTAAATTATTCAGATATTTTGTGTCCAAAGAATAAACAATTGAGATACTGTGCTTGTGCTTATTTTCTCACTACCATAGTTATACAAAGTCTATGAAACTAATTTTTAAAAACAAAATGATCAATAATAACCTGATGTTTGAGAGACTTTCAATGAAGTGAATCCAGTCCTATGGTATCTTACTCTGAAGCATATTCTCATGGCTTTGATTCATACTTAGTTTATAAAAAACTAATCTACCGTCACAAACATGCATAGCTCTTTAAACACTGACATTATTGTCCTCTGTATCCCTCTTCCTACCTACATCCTTTTAGTCTTCTCTATGTATTTTCTGTTTCTTTTATAGTTTGACAAGTCTTTTTGAAATTTTGTCTTTTAAAAGTATATATATATATATATATATATATATATATATATATTATGGATGTGCATGTCTACATTCATATAAAATGTTTGCTGTTCTCTGTGTTAATCATTTTATGTTGCAAATTTTATGTTTGTGCAAATATATAAAATATAATACAATATAACCGGGATATCAACCGAGTGATACCTCGGTTGTCAACTGGCTCCAATCTCAAACTTTCCAGTACTCAAAAATCTGCTTGGTGTTTGTAACTGTGCTCCAGAGTAGAACTGAAAATCTGGTTTGAGAAATATCTACAGGTTGAGGGCATCACAGGTCACATCTGGCTTCTACCTAGGCACTGCTCCCATCTAGATTACATACCGTGCTTTTGTAATTACTGGACCACAGAACCAGTTATTTGGTTTTCCATTATTTCTTAAAAGAAAAATACATTTAGTTTTCAAAGTTTTCTGTGTTCAAAGAATTGGAACAAACTGAGTTTGATAACCAAAGTAACACTGTATAATGTAATATAATATGATTTGTTTGACAACCACGGTAACATTGTATAATATAATAAATATAATATAATACTGTACTATACTATACCATACTATACTATGCTATATATATTATTGTATTATATATAATATATAGTATTATATATATATTATATATATATCTAGGTCAGATAATATATGTATATGTTATATGTATTATAGTATTATATATTTATTATAGTATAATGTATTTTACAAGTTGCTGTGATTCATTCATGATTTCAGTCTGTTTTCTCCTTGGGAATCTAAAATCCTCATGTAGGTAATATAACTACTTCTCTTGTAATTTTTCACCTAACAAGTATCTGGCATATAGTAAGCATTCAGTAAATATTTCTGAAGCGAATTCATGAAATGTGACATTTATTTCTTCTTCTTCAGAATTCTTTTCTGGACAGACTGGGATGCCAATTTTCCTCGCATAGAATCAGCCTCCATGAGTGGTGCTGGGAGAAAAACCATCTACAAAGACATGAAAACTGGGGCGTGGCCAAATGGATTAACTGTGGATCACTTTGAAAAAAGGATAGTTTGGACAGATGCCAGGTTTTTAAAAACGATCTATTTTCTGCTTTGTAATTTCTTGGATATTTTCCTCTTATAGTATTAACAGTGTTGAAAAATGTTGATTGCAGTGATATTTCTCTTTGTTTCTTTTTTTTTTTTTGCATTAGGCAACTCAGACATATATCTATAAAGTATTTACAAAGTATTTTCTCATTTATGTGAGTCACATGTTATATCTCTATATTATTTTAATGACATTTGATAAACTAATATTTACTTTTCTCTAGGTCAGATGCTATTTACTCAGCCCTCTATGATGGGACAAACATGATAGAAATCATTCGAGGTCACGAGTACCTTTCCCACCCTTTTGCTGTGTCTCTGTATGGGAGTGAGGTTTATTGGACAGACTGGAGGACCAACACACTGTCAAAGGCCAATAAGTGGAATGGGCAGAATGTCAGTGTGATCCAGAAAACTAGCGCACAGCCATTTGACCTGCAGATTTACCATCCTAGTCGTCAGCCACAGGGTAAGTACCTGTCCCAGAACTGCTAACCAAGAAGTGTTTACATTTGGTTCATATAATGTGGGAACTGCAAAATAACTTTCGCAAGTTAATAGTTACTGACATTTAGTATATGTCTGAGAACATAAGCGGTTTCAGCCTTTAAGTAGATGAGGTCTTTTCTCTTACCTTTATAATTTTGCTCATATAGAAATAAACAGGCACATTTTAGAAATGAAGGATAGAAACTTAGTCCTCCAGTGTTTAATCACCGGTACTGCATCAACAAGATACTACAGGAAATTGAACACCGCCTTTATGTTTGGATTCTGTTATAAAATGTGATCAGTAAATTACAATAGAACACAAAAGACATATTCGTGCTACATGCACCCACTACCATTCTGAGGAGCATACTGTGGTAGAAGGTGGGCACCAGAAACTATGAGCCATTTGTTTGAGTTTCTCTATTCACGGAAAGTGAGATGACAAGGACATATATTCTGTTTCTCCTTGTGTAGCCCACATTTGGGTTCAGTAGTAATTTTTCTCATTGTATTGTGATTTCATTTTTTCTATTTTGTTTCTACTCAATACATGCAAATGTCCTACTGTATCTCAGTTATGGGTTTGTTTCTTTGTTTTCTATGATCTTATGGTCATCTGGCCTGTTTCACATTAATTGTGACATAACTCATAGAAATCTCATTCTCATGCAAATTGTGTTCACTTCATTTGAAAATTATGTACAGGTGATTCTGAGATGGCAAGGTCCCTTATGAGGAAGGTATGTTTCCTTTTCCATTTTCCTTGTCAGTGCACAGTTCTTATAATTTGTTGATATTTCTGCTGTTTTGATAAATGCTTCAAGACTTATTTTAAATTTGTGTTACAGATCAGTGATGGCAAACTGATCAAACAGCCCACTGTAGCACACAGGCTACAGAGTCGCACTAGTGTTACAGATTTTCTAGACTTGGTTGTACTCTGTCACCTCTGTGGCTAACACTGTCCCGTGACGATCCTTTGCCTTTGTTTAGTACTTGACCTTAATTCTCAATCACTATTTCTTCTTCCAACATTTCAAATGTTAAATGTTCTTTACTTTCTGTCTAAGTTTAGTTAGGTTTTCCTAAATGTTTTCAATTTCTGAGTTTTACTTTTTTACATGACTGATGCATTTTTGCCACATTAGAGTAACTATGCATCCTAGAGTAGGGGAACAATTACTTTAATACTTTCCAACATCTTGATGACATCCTGTAAGCTACAAAGCATTAGGACCTCAAAGAAATTATATTAACTTAATTATTTTTATATTTAATATGTATTCAGTAAATACACTAAATTTAAATAAGTAAAGCAAAATATTTTCATTCTAACCAGTAATATGCTAATAGTAAAATGAAAAAGTTACTCTTGCCTAAAAATGACCTTCATATGGAGGGTACTGTGGGTGACAAATGCTTAGACAATATGAAAGGTTTTGATACTGTTGAGAACAAAAATTACTCAGCTACATTTATCCACAAGATTGTGTAATATTTTATGAGAAACCCAACTTTTATGTTTAGAGCTATTTAAAGTAGGCCATGAAAATGGATCGTATCTCTTTATTGCATAGTTTCCTATCTGATTATTTCACACTTTTGGGAAATTCATAGAATAAAAAGGAACAGTGCACTGTCAATCCTTCTTGATGTTTGTGTAAATATGGAAAAAAATTAGAAATAATGGTAATTTGATTGGGGGAAGTGTTTTTGACATTTTTATTTTGCATGTAATAAGTGTTCAGTAAATATACTAAATTTTAAAAAGCAAATGGAGAGATCTTACAATCTCAAAAAGGAGATACTAAGATTTATCTACTTTGCATACAGTAAGACAGTTTTTACTATGTGGATTTGAGTTAGCACATTTCTCAGTATGCAAGGAAGGTATTTTTGTTATACATATACTTAGAGGTTACCATCTAAAAAGAGTATTTGCAGTTTCCTGAATGAAATTCAGTTATTTTCAGATTTTGAAAGTGATCAGAGATCATTCTACTTTCCCCCATTACAAGGATCACTGAGCATATAACAATCATTACCTGAGCTATTTATCTGCTTCAGTGAAGTAACACGTCCACTGCTAGGGACAAAAGGATGCAGGAACATATCCTATATTATCAGCAAGGATACAATTAAAATGAGAACAGTGACAAAGGCTCAACATTAACACAGAAAAGTAATAGTTTCTTCTTTAGTGAATAATAATGTGAGGATCATGAAAGGAATAATAGATTTTTTTTAATGCACATGATTTATGCTATAAAATTAAAATACATTTTTCACAAATTAAAGAAATGAGTGTAAATACTCTTTGAGGCTATCAAATCCATGTAGGAAAATAATAAAAGTTTTAATACTGGTTTTCTTAGAAGTAATTATTCATTGAGTACACACATTTCCTGTTTAGTTAGTAGAAATGAGCAGAATATTTCAAAGTCTATTGTAGATCTTTGGGCTCTTATGTTGTTGCAATACTAGATTAGGAAAACATAAATCAAAGCCTTTACAACATGAATAAGCAATGGGGGAAGTTTAAAATCTAAATTTAAAAAATATAGTACAAGGAATCTGACTAAAATATCATGAACTGGGGTCAAATCTTTGCCGTGATTTATTAATTCCATGATGTTTCCCTCATCGGTAGCATAGTTTTATTTTTATTTTTAACATGCTTCTAAGGCAATCGTTATGATTAAACTGTATTGACAAGTTATTTAAAAAGTTTTTTATTATCATTATAGTTTATATATATATATATAGAAATTATTGCACCATCTAATACACACATATTTAACATGAGTTACTATGAAAAATATTTTTAGAATACTACATCCTACATAATTAGTACTATGTATTTTATATGAAAATGAATTAAATTTTAAAGGTGTTCAGAGATAGAGAGAGCAAGAGAGAGAACTGGAAGTGACTCGTGTGATTATGGAAGCTGCCGTGTCCCACAGTGTATATGCTCTGGGTGAGCAGGGGAACCAGAAAGGAGAGTGATATAGCCTAGAGCCAGGTTCAAAGCCCTGAGAACCAAGAGCAATGGAGAGACAGTGGTTTAAATCCTGATTCAGAAATTTCCAGGCCCGAGGGCCAAGGATACTAGTAATGAAGGGCAGGAGAAGAGCAACATACTAACTCGGACAGGAAACAAATTTGCCTTTTGTCCACCTTTATTTCATACACTGCCTCATTAGATTAGGTGATGCCCACCTGCACTGGTCAAGGCAGGATCTTCTTTACTCAGGGTCCCAATCCAAATGCTAATGTCCCCCAGAAACACACTCACAAACAATGCTTTTAGCAGCCATCTGGGTGTTTATCCTCCCTGACAAGGTGATGCATCTAATTTCATCACAGAAATGTGCTGCAGTATTTTACAGAGGGTGGCCAGCAGCAAACTCTGGTGGTGTATAGTTGAGGTATGGATACAGGCAAACTTAATTTTATAAAATAGTGATAGAAGTTGTGGCTATGGAGGCTGTGGAGGGAAAGAAGTGAGCTGCCAGCTTTTGCAATAGGCTTTACAGTCACAGTATGACATAGAGACCATGGTGGAAGGTTTAAGAGCATTGTCAGCAAACTGTTTCTATAAAGGGCACTGTTTCTATTTTAGGCTTTGTGGGCTATGCCATAACTTTTGCAGTTACTCAGAAGCTGTTGTTATATAAATGTGGCCATGTGGAAAGTGAGTAAGTGTGACTGTTTAAAAACAGATCTTACTATTTGTATGCTGAAGTTTGAACGTCATAAAATTTCAGCATCTCATGAAATAGTACTCTTCAATGAATTTTCTTAAGCCTTTTAAAAGAGGCTTTCACAGATCATTGTTAGCATCTTTGTTAGAATGTGCTGAAACTTGGTTAAAAAGATCAACTAAAAAAATAAGCATTGGATATGCTGGATTTGTGGTATTTGTGGGAATTAGTTAGGTATTTTGGACTATAAAGCCAAGAAGAGTCTACACTGGGGCTGGAGCTTTCATAATGATTCAATTGTAGATTGAAGACACAAAGGTAGATGTCATCTCCTAAGATTGTGTAAGTCACAAAATGCAGAAAAAGCAAGAAAAGAGCAAGGACAGATTTTTGGAAAAATACCAGTGCTAAAGAGAAGGGTCAAGGAGAGTGTTAAGAAAGAAGTGACCAAATGATTACAGAATCAAGAGAGCATAATGACAATAACTACAAGTAAAGTTTCAAGGTGGCATTGGACAATAACATTAACTCTTACATAAATAGCATGAGACATAAATACATAAATGTGTTGTGTCTACTTGAAGACAGTTCAACAATTATTTTAATGAAAGCAATTTCACCATGTTTTTTTGTTTTTTGGCATTTGTGTAGTGATCCTGCATGTGCCTTAGATTAGATACTACTGTTAATTTAGAAAATTTTCAGTAAAAATAAATTATTAAACTGTAGTATTATATTGTTAAATAACACAAAGTGAATAGAAAAAAAGAAAACCTTCAAACAATCATCTTAAGAGACATAATAAAAAGAGATTGTGGAGTCACATTGTTATATTTCAAACTCCAATTTCTTGCTTTCATGGTTTATTCCTAATTTGGATTTCTTTTCCTACAAATCGAATTAGTACAAAAATTAAATGCAATGATCTCTGTTAAGGACTTTGGGGATTTGTGGCAAATGCTAAAGACTATTAAATAATAAGATAGATAGTTAAAGTAGATATACGTACAGAAAAATAATAACTCAAGAGGTCTCCTGTGCACTTTGTTATACCTAACAGTACCAAAACTCAATCTCCTGGCCTTGAAGAGATGAAGAGAAAGTAAAACTGTCTTTTATTAATTTTAAAAAATATTTTAAAAAGCAAAACAGAAAAAAGAATAGAAATTATACAGAATTTCAAAAAGCATGATAGTAGGAAATTAACACTAGTTATATCACATATATTTTAGAAGTAGTTGTTTAGATTATAAGATGTAGGCATAAAAATGATCAAACATTGGAAGACACAGTCATGGTAAGAAAAAAATGATCAAACAATCAAACAATAAAAACACAAACTTATTCTTTCGATGTACTAACAGATTAGCAGTATAGTTACCTACCTTGTGTGTGTGTGTGTGTGTGTGTGTGTGTGTGTGTATAATCTTTGATATTTTTATACAATGAAATATTACTCAGCTATATAAAAAGATAATCTTGAGGCTTTTATCGGTAAATGGAGGCATCTTGAGACTGTACTTATAAGTGAAATAATCAAACTCAAATTTGTAAATTTGTATTGTCTCCCTAGTTAAAAAAAAACCTGAAAGAGTAATACAATCCAAAGTATACAGTAGATATTGTTATAATGAACAATAACAATAAAGAAAGTGCTCAAAAGGAAAGAACAGCTGGGATAGGAAAAAGCAGTATAATTGTCAACTTAAAATATGCGTACTCTGTTGTCCAGCAACTTTACCTTTCTCTTTATATTCACTCGATCCAAAGGTATTTTTCAATCATACCTTGAATCAGGTTTTAAGAACTATTGGAGTAAATTTTCTCAGACATCCAGAGATTCCACTACTCTGTTTTTCTTTTTTTCTTTCATTCTTTTTGCTGATTTGCTTGTTTGTTTGTTTTGAAATTATTTGTTCTGATTGAAATCTTTAAACAATTCAAGAATGTGAGTGTCACATTAAATATAGAGTATTGAAAACCTTTTATTTTAAACATGCATCAGTTACAAGCTGTTTGTTTTTCTTGAAGAAACTTCTGTCTGAAAGTAATTCAGTTCAAAAGGAACCTAAATATTGTTGGTAACAATAGTACCACCTTTCATGGAATGATTTATTTTACTGTTAGTCTACTCTCTCAACTCCCCTTTTATGTTTTGAACTTAAAAGTCATGGACACTCATTTTTTAGATAACGTTAATGTTACAGTATCCTTTGAATAAACAAATCAAAATCCATCAATAAAAAAATCAGAAAATAGTGAGGAATTTCTCAATACAATCTTAGATTAAATATTATAAATCTACTTAGCCACTATACTGTGCTAACTGAATTAAAGACTTTCTAATATGCTACTTTTACATTAAAGTGGTTTAAGTGCTTCTAATTGCATCAGTAAAATATCTCCATAAAAATTAAAGTTTTCTTAATGATAGTTATAATAAACAATTTATTATTATGCAAAAAATTGAGATTCTAAGATTATTTGTAGTATTGCTCCTTAGGGAAAAAACTATATCACTAGTGAAATCTGGAGGATGAAGGATTTCATGTATTGATACAAACATATTCAATTATAAGTTTTTCCATATCAAATTATTTTACTTCTTATTTTTAACACCAAGTTTCTTATTAGAAAATAAGAAAGTTATAAAATATCCTCATATCATTCTTAAGAAATTAAAACTAAAAGAGAGATTAAAACCAAAACCAAATAGAGGAAAATAATGAAGATCAGAAAACAGTCTAATTTTGTCCCTTCACCAAAGTTGTTTAGACTATTCTGAGTCTTTTGTGTTTCTACAGTAATGTAAGAATCATGTTAATCTTTATGAAAAATGATATTGGCATTTTGATAAGCAATTATAAATAATAATATTTATATATGATTAATAAAAGTCTTTTCCAAACCTCCTAAAAAAATACGCACAAAATACTGCAAAAATGTTCCAGTACAGTGAAGGAGAATCTCTAATCTTTGGAGATTGCTTAAGCTGTTCACTGTCATAGTTTCTTTTAACATTTAACCAACTGTTACATCAACTATTTTTCCCTTTACTCCTTTCTCATGTATACCCACATATACATATGAGAGTATGATCCATCTTATATAGTATTCACTTTTAAAAATATTGTCCTCACTGTAATAATGCATTTCTTTCCTTTCCTTTTCCAAAATTTTCCTTTCTCTGTTGTGTTGTCTTGTGCTCTATTCTGTTCTTTTTCCAGCTATAGGGACAGAACTCAGTGACTCATGCTTACTAAGAAAGTACTTTACAAATCAACTATATTCCTGGATCTTTATTTTGTAAAATCGTATACTATCTCTAGCAGACATACTTGATCTGACGTATACCAGCATTGTAGTGCTGGAAATTTCTTTGATAAAAATGGCTTCAAAGCATATAGCAAGTGAAATGAGCAACAAGTAAATTAAAATACAAAAACAAAAACAAAAAACAAACAAACAAACAAAACACCGGTGACCTTTATAGAGTGACTTAAGATTTACTGGTATTTTAACATTCTCTTCACCCTTAATACTGTACTACACATTCACTTTCATCTTTTCAGGAAAACTTTGCACAAATAAATAGTAATAATATTTTGACATTAAATATTATCACTGTGTAGTACAGATATCTGTGATGATCAGATAAATTTTTAGTCATTTTTATAATTCATAAAACATGAGTAAAGCATAAAATTAATTCATAAGATATAAAATAATTAGAGAAAATATCTGCTACCTACATACCATTGCTGAAATCTGGCAAAACTAAAGGAATAAGAACATCTTTTACTTGCACATATTACAGTAAAGTATGTATTTTAAATAATAAATCACCTGGAGTGTAGCTCAATGGTAGAGCACAACTAACATGTTAAGAGTACCAAAATCCTGCCTAACAATATTTGTCAAATGAAATTAAGGTTAGTTTTTAGTGCAAAATGCTTCTAAAAGTTTTTTCAGAATATGAAATTCAGACTAGGGATATTGACCAGCACCTGCCTGGCAAGTGTGAGGTTGTGAGTTTGATGCACAGCACAAAAAAGGAAGGAAGGGAGGAAGGAAGGAAGGAAGGAAGGAAGGAAGGAAGGAAGGAAGGAAGGAAGGAAGAGAGAAAGAAAGAAATAAGGAAGGAAGGAAGGAAGAGAGAAAGAAAGAAAGAAAGAAAGAAAGAAAGAAAGAAAGAAAGAAAGAAATCTTTTCTAAAGGAAAATTAGCAGTATAATAAATTACTTCATTGTGTCTTTGTAGCAGTAATGTTCATTGATAGAAAAAATATTGTTTACTATCAAAAATGACTAGGTTAGATAGAGAAAAATATTCCTTTCACTTAACAAATTAGATCCTGCCATACTTCTGTTGAACATAGAATTTTTGAATAATTAAATATCAATTGTATTTTATATTGAATCACATTATGTATGTTTTATTAGTATTTACTGAGTAAAATAATTGTTTGGATTAAGAATGTTTAATTTTTCTGGTGAGAAATGGATATTCATTAAATATTGTTTGTATGAAATTATCTTTAATAGCACTGTTTTCTTCACATAATATGCATCAGTCTCATATGATTGCACAATTAACGTTTGGTTCTTCTCTAAAAATATTGTACTTATACATTATTGCATCTTTTCTCTTGCTCCCATTTTGTGCATTAGATTAATTCACTTTTCAATTTTTTAGATTACTGCCATTTAATGTACATACAGACATATATTTGAGTGGATGTTAATCAAAAAATCATTAAGACTAACACAATAATCTATTCCATAGAAAATTTAAGAAAAAATAATGTGCACATATGTAAGTCATAGTTTTGTAGCCTAGTACTTCTAGATACAAATAATAATCTGCAGCCATCAGCCTAAATTCAGCCCTCTCTCAATTTTGTAATTTACTTGAACACCATGCACCTGTTCATTTACCTGTTGCATTTTTGTTAAGGAAGCAGAGTGACAAATAATTATTGAATATATAAAGCCTTCAAGTGTGAAAGTATTTACTTCTAGCCTTGTCAGAAAAAGCCTGGCCAATCACTGGGTTTAGCTAGAGAGATCAGCATTGACTGATATAAACATAGAATTATATATCACAAAATGGAAAACAGCATAGGCTGAGGGCTCAGCTCAGTGGTAGAGCATTTGCTTAGTATGCATGAGCTTCAAGCCCAGAATCAAAAACAAATAAATAAAGTAAATGCCTAGAAAATAGTGTAATAAAGAATACATTATTTAACAGTTTGTAGTGTCAATAGTTAAAACTACTATTTAGCTGTGGGAAGAAATCAACAACTTTGGCCTTATTAGAAAATGTTTCAGGCAGAAAATGATGTGAGCTGGATCATAGTGACTTGTAATATATATACAAATATGTTGGTGGAATTCTAGAAGAAAAGCATGTCAGTTGTAGGTGAAAAAGAAAAGCTATCTATACTCAGATATAAATGAATAGTCTATTTTAGCATGTACATGATACATATCTGGAAAAAGAGTGGTAGATAATGCTGGAAAATGGGTTAACAACTTAGAGAGAATGTTTTACTTAGGTAAATACTATAGAACCAAGATGTAAGGCTGTAGCCTTTTGTTGAAAAAGACAAATGGTAAAAAATACAAAAGAGATACTTATTAGTGAATATTATGAACCAAATTCCTTAATTTAATAAGAATAAACAACTGATAAATGAATGATTAGAAAGGAATTTTTAAAATATTTAACAATATTATTTTATAGTAAGACACTAAAGTATAAAATAAAAGTTCTTTGTGGATTTTCCAATCTGCAAAGCACAAAATGTTGTGGATTATATATAACGGTGTTATCCATAATACAGACACTTCTACAAAGTCAGTATGCTTCTTTTATGTATATAGAGATTAATATTCTTTATTTTAAAGAAGTATTTCATCATAATTATAGGATGCTAAGGAAAGCTAGTATGATTCTGGACTAAAAATAATGCTGCACCAAGTGAAATACGAGAACCCTCCATTGGACTGCCATGAGTTTCTTTTAATTTCCCTAAAAAGAATCATTTCCTACGCCATTTTTTTTCAAGTAAACTTCTCCTTCTTCTTTCTTTTCTCATTTATTCGGTTTTCTATTTAGTATTTTTTCTTCATTCTTTTATTTAAGGGTGGCAAATTTTGAAGTTTCAATTTCCAGCTAACATTTTCTTTGAAACCGATCTAGTATTAAACAGAACTTTAATACTGTCTCGCTTTCTTCTTGACAATGCTATTCCTTAGGCACTCCAGTTATTACGGATAGAGTCAGTTAGTTAGAGCAGAATGTAGAGTACTCATGCTTTGTGAAAGAAGAACTTGCACTAAGGCATTCCACTAATTTTTACTTCTTTTTGAACAGTTTTTACTCTTAATGTACTTTTTTTAAGAGAATGGTTTGTTTCAGTGGCTTCCATTTCCTTTTATTTATTTTTCATAAATGCAAATATATTACTTTTTGTTGTTGTTGTTTTTGGGTACTGAGTTTGTAACTCGGGACCTTGCACTTGCCAGGCAGGCACTTGTGCCACTGAAGTACAACCCCGGTCCCGTATATCACTTTTATCCTCTGGATGTGGTATGTATGAAGTTGCCGAATCTACCATGAATATTATACAGTTATATTTATTTGATTTAAATTTATTTGTGTTTCAAACCCTCACAACACTAATATCAACTGTGGTAGATGAGAAAAGGTTAATTCTCTACTCTAGATTAATGACTGAGAACACCATAGCAATACATAGATTAACAAAGAAATCTATATACTTACTACAAATTTTTTGTTAAATAAGGGAACTTAATAAGGAAAAGAAAACTCAAAATTCCTGGGTATTTTTGTAGTAGATCTGATGAAAAGTGAACAGTTTTATATAAATATTGTAGAACAAAGGGGTTAGATGTAATGTTAATAAACCAGGCAAGACTTAACAAGGGCATTTGTCCAGATTCTTTATGGGCTTTCCTCTTCAGAAAGGGTTCTGCTTTCCTCCTGGTGTTGGGAGGGCACCTCTGACATGGAAGACTGCTTCAGGGAAAGGTCAGAAAATCCCTTCTAGATTTTGTGACTTGCTTCAGAAAAGAAGACTGGAGAGGTTAGAGAACAATTTACATATGTCACTTTTCATTATATCAAGGTCACATGGTTTGAGATATGTTCTAAACCAAGTATTATCGAGAGCAATAGGTCTAGTTTTTTAGAAAGATAACATTCATTAATTGAAAGCTAAAATATTGTTTGTGGGTCAGAAAATTTAATTCTTTCTTGCCCTCAAGTCAGTAGCCTGGTTTGATAATCTTATTCTACTAGGTGGTTCTAGGGCTGGATACATAGCTCAGTGGCACAGCACCTGCCTGGCAAGCACAAGATGCTGAGTTTGGTTCCCACCAGAAAAAAAAAAAAAAAAAAAAAAAAAAGTTCTGCTAGGTAGATTGTACAATACATAAAATCAATGATGGCAGTATTCATCAATTAAAATTAAAATAATATCCAGAAGACATAAGATGAAAACATGCAAAATGTAATATTATTTTCCAAATTTAAAAATATCAGTTATTTATTCATACAAATGAATATTTAAGTATGTGTATTTGGTACAAACTTTAGCCAGGGAATTAGTTGATATAGAAAAAAAACTTAAAAAGTGATGACTTAATAATGCAGGAAGACAAATATTTCTTCAATATTGACATAGAGGAATAAAACTCCCAACCTACTAAATGTCAGGTACAAGTTTGTGTTCTGTAAAATCGAAGAGTGAATTTTAGGAACAACAGAGGTTAAAAACAGAAATATTTATTAAGAGAAAGAAAGCTTCTGTCTGGAAGAGAGACAAAAGAGGTCCTAAGTGGGTTGCCAAAGACTCTACCTTTCCTAGGGACTTCTTTTTTTTTTTTTTTTTTTTTTTTTTTTTTTTTTTTATGGGTACCAGGGATCAAACTCACTACCACACACTTGCAAGGCAAGCACATATGCCACTGAGCTAAATTCCCAGCCCTTCCTGGGGACTTCTATAGAACAAAACCATGAGATGAGATAAATCCAAGATGGGGAAATGGGAACCTGTAAGGCAGGTGGGCATGAGGTAGGGTCAACCAATAAGGTTAATTGTTCAGGTAAAATAGATTAAATGGGAACAAATGAGGAAGCCAGTCAAGTAGTAAGTGGGCATCCTTAACAGTGACTCTTCCTGTAGAAGATTGGGGTGGTGACTCCTGGCTTCCTCAAAGTGAGCCATAACTATTAAGAATATCAATTCTTGAGGTTTATCCTTAGGCTGTGGTTGCATTTGTTTTGTCTTTTGTCTGGAGATACGGCCCACAATACAATACGAGATGTCTGTCTCCTCCGAAGTTACAAGATATCTGGTCTTCTGCACTGGCTCCTTTGAGAGCGTAGCTCTGTCCCACCGCCTGTAATATTTCTAACTAACTCAGCAGCCTGTAACAGTATAATTGGCCTGAAGAAAGATTACGTGGGTAAAAACAATTTCCTAGGGAAAATTGTAACATTGGTGTGCTAAGGCAGGAGAGGAGTCTATATTTAGAAGAGCGAGGTGATGGTTTCCTGAATTTCTGGTTACTACATTCAGTAATTAGTTCTGTTTATTTCTCTGAATCCTTAAGAACTATAGTTCCACTAAAACTAGGCTGCACACTATTCATCTTAGAGGAAAATCAGGGAGTTACCTTAGTTGTTGTCTTTGAGCAAAAGCTTTTTAGTAATGTAACGACCGTGTATGATTGTTTATTACTGTCATATAAGTCACCCTAATAAAGCAGAAATGTTGAAAACTACTTGAATCACTGACAAGATAGCCCCCGCCTGCCAGAGTTTCCTTCGTCCATCCATCCTTCATCACTCTCCACATTTCCCTGTGTCTTGCAGCCCCCAACCCTTGTGCAGCCAATGCTGGCAGAGGCCCCTGCTCGCACCTGTGCCTGATCAATCACAACCGGAGCGCCGCCTGCGCCTGCCCCCACCTGATGAAGCTTTCCTCCGACAAGAGGACCTGCTATGGTACATTTCTGACTGTTCTAATGAATTCTCTCAAATCGTATTAGATGTTACTCAAGTAAAGGAGAAGTGGGTTTAACATCTATAAATACATTTTAGGTACTGATATTTCAAGCCGTTATTGACAATTCGTCTACTTCTTGAGGGACTGACACATTTTTCCAACAAGTAATGTGCTGTACTTTGCTATTCAGTATTGTACTACTGTTTTTCTTGCTACTGTCTTATTTGGTGCTTTAGCAGAATTTATCTCTGCAAAGCAGGGAGATTTTTAAGTGGAAGTGCATTATCAGAAAATGTTGATTTAGGTACCTGCATAACAAAGAGGTACTTAACAGCTTCAGCTCTGTTCTCCTGCTCCTACTCTAACATCATTATGTAGGCAATTATCAACCTGGAGGGGGAAACTGTAGTTAGATATATAATTTGGAAGACTTGTAAAAATGTTTCTACTAAAGGCTAATGATATTTACGAATGAAAACCAGACATTACCTTTTTATTTATTCATATTTTTTTGGTACCAGGTATTGAACACATGATGCTGTGCCACTGAGCTATAACTATGGCCAGATAGTACCTTTTAATTGATAAATTTTATTTCTAAATTGTTTACTTAATTTAAGTACAAAAATGAAACTTATTCACCAGAAATTATCTTGAGACTTTAATTATAAATACATGGTTTTAATTCTAGACAGTAATAATATGCCTCAAAAAATAACAATAACTTAGAGAAAGTAAATTATATAAGCTCAGTCCTGGTTTTGATGGGGTAAACAAGAAACAAAAAACAATTTTAAAGGGATGATTTATTTTATTTTACAAGAATAGTACTAGAAAAATACTATTAGATCCCTTCAAAAATAATTTAATGTGAGGCTATACTGTTAAAATTACAGTATATGTGAAAACAAATATGATTTTTGAACATCTGTAGCATTTATGATTTTTAGCAATGTTTGTAGCATTTATGTTTTTTATATGTTTGAAATTCCAAGATCAAGTAAACTACTGAGAATTTCTTGGCTAACAGAAAATGTTGACTGAATGGTAATCGGCTTGTTTTACATTTGCTCCTATTAAAAGCTCTAATTTAAAATAGATAAATCATTATGTAATATTTTTCATCAAATATGGTTATTATTTTAAAGTATTACAATATTTTCAATTATTAAAAGTTTCATTTTAGAAATTCTAAACAGTTTCAAATTTGACAATATAAGAGAAAAAACCCCTAATTTCTATTCTTTTTCTAGAAATGAAAAAATTTCTTCTTTATGCAAGACGTTCTGAAATCAGAGGAGTGGATATTGACAATCCATATTTTAACTTTATTACGGCCTTTACAGTCCCTGATATTGATGATGTTACCGTGATAGACTTTGATGCTTCCGAGGAACGTTTGTACTGGACAGATATTAAAACACAAACCATCAAAAGGGCTTTTATTAATGGCACTGGTTTAGAAACCGTAATTTCAAGAGGTAAAATATTTGTATTTTACAACTTTTTAAAGTATTTATATTTAATTGTGATAATTATGTGTCTTCGTATGTTCCGTATTATTTGACTGTATGTGGTTAGTAAAAAGTTGGAATTGGTTTATTCTAAAGACTGAGTAACATATTCTGTCCTTAAAATTGTAGGATGCTATAAATAAATCGCATATATTAGGCTGAAAAACTGTAAAAAGTTTACTTTCTCTCTTCTTTTCTGGAGAACAATTTTTTTTTTTTTAAAATCACCTTAAAACTTTGAAATGACTGATAATCATTTTAAAAAAGCTTTCTTTTTGATGACGAAATTGTATTTACTTACATAGACAGCATATAGGATATTGAAGAGGATTAATTTCCACCTCTGAAATGAACATATTGTGGATTTCCCTTTCTGTATGTTTGCACAAAATGAGACTAGTTAAAGAAAGCAAGGAAACTTTTAAAACGTCTTACTGATTCGGTGGGTAAAATAGAAATTAAACAGAAATACAAACTAAATATAAATGCATTGAGTGAACTTTAAATATTTATCATTGAATTATTCTAAAATTTCTTAACTTTTGATAATTTGTCGGGTCAGTCATAAATTCATTAAGTGAATCTTCATTTCCATGAGCACAAAATCAAATAAGATGCAGTTTCTCTTTGAATTTATCCTCTCTAAACTCCTTAGATATTTAGAGAAGAGTGGAAAGGAATGCAATCAGTAATCCATGTTGATTTTTTAAACATTTATGCTTTGAATTCTGCTGAAAATTTAAAATCAAACAATATTTGGAGAATGGCTAACTTCATAATGAAAGCATTACATTTCTTACTGCTTTCATTAAGAAGTTTCAGGTTAATATTATTAAAGGAGCTTACTGGATGTATTGGCTATAAGCTTATTTTAATATTAATTTCAAAATTAAATAAAGATTTCTTCCTAAAAATGTTAATGGAATATTTTCTGTGTGCAGAGTTTTTGACATGGTTGTCCATAAAATATAACGGTGATGGATTAAAGGTCTATAAGATCCTTCAGAAATCAGTAAAAGGGAAGTCAAACAGACCTTTAAAAAACGATTAGAACATCCTTAAGTAGTTTGTTGCAATTGTATAATACTTCCCAAATGGTCCTGTGAGTGCTATACACTCTATAGCTAAAGGTGTTATGTGTTAAAAAAAAATGGAATCGTTTTCTGTGTTTAATTATGTATTGGTATCTAATTATATTTTGATTAATTTATCTTTGAGAAAATCACAGGCTTATTTTCATTTAGCAGATTCTATATACAATTATTAACCAAAACTTAAGTATCATGCCACAGTAATATCTGTGAACCCATATATATAGCAGCACAATTAATAATAGTTAAATCTTAGAAACGACATAAATGCCCATCCACTGTGGAATGGATAGAAAGATGTGGTATTTTTATATAATGGAGTATTACTCAGCTATAAAAAAGAATAAATTTGAGGCTTTTTTAGGTAAATAGATGCACCTTGAAACCATACTCATAACTGAAATAAATCAGACTCATATGTGTAAATATTGTATTGTCTCCCTAGTTTAAAAAACTGAAAGTGTGAATAAGAACCAAAATATACAATGCATATTGTGAAAGTGAAAGGGAAAGAAACTGCTCAAAATCAAAGAATAATTGGGACAAGGAAGGGAGAAAAGAAAAAAGGGAAATGATTATATACTTACACACACACAAGATAGATAACTATACTACTAATCTCCGTGAGTTCATCAAAAAGAACAATTTGTGCTTTTATTTTTCAGTTGATCATGTTTTCATACTTATATCTGTAATTCATGCTTATATCTGTAATATTTTTGCATTAGAAATTAATGCATATGATTAGAATCAATAACTACTAATTCCAACATTTTACTAAATACTGGGGTTTTTCTAAGAGAGAAGAAACAAAAGAGGAACAATGCACAAAGGTGTCATGGAGTACACAGAGAATATACATATGTGAGCTAAATGGGCTGAATAAATAGAAAGATAATTCAATTAACTTTCTTCTTTTTTGTTTTTTGGTTTTTTTTTTTATCGGTACCGGGGATCGAACTCATGACCGCCTGCTTGCAAGGCTGGTGCTTATGCCATTGAGCTAAATCCCCAGCCCCTCAGTTAACTTTCTTAAGACAACTTTTTATTTTTAAGTTAGGACTCAAAATAATGCAAATTAAGGAAGTCTTGCCTTTGAAATAAGTTAAAATATTATTTGTGGTAGAGATTTCTGTCGTGGGGAGGAGGAGGAAGGGTGTCCACTGGAAGTCAGGTTACTTGGCAATAGCTGTTGTAAAAGGTGATGGAATCCTGAACCAGAGTGAGGAAAAGCAGAGATGAGGGAATGTGGACAGTCTACACAGATATCAAAGACTATGAATATAAATAACTTAACAACTGGGCTTCGGGGTAAAGGAATAGGTGTTAGTAGATGACTCACTATTTCTATCTTATGTCACATTTTGAATATTGTTGACATTTTCTTTCTTTTGGAGAACCCACAGTGTTTTATTTTATTTTTCTAAACATTTGTAATAATACAAGCTTGCAATGCAATTAATTCATCGTGGGGGTTTGATATACATGCATAACATATCTTCATTATCTTTATTTCTCTGTCCCCTCCCTTTCATCTCTTGATCCTCTTCTCATTTGCAAGAGATCTGTCTCTGTTTCCTATTATCTGTCTTTTACTTTACTCTTTAATTTATATAGATTTTGAGTTTGTCTAATAAGAAAAACCATCTAATATTTAAGAATGTATGTTTAATTTATTTCACTTAATATTTGCTTTCAAGTTCTATCCATTTCCGACAAATGATTCAAATTTATCGTTCTTTGTAGCAGAGTGATACTTCGTGGTGCATAAATGCCACATTTTTTAAACATATTCCTCAGGTGGTGGTCATGTAGGCCACTTCCAAGCGTTATGTGTTGTGAGCTGTGCTGCTGTAAACATAGGTGTGTATGGGTCACTGTAATATGATGCCTTTAATTCTTTCACGGAGGTACCCAGGAGGGGAAGAGCTGATTCAAGTGGATTTTCTAACTTTAATTGAGTGATTTTTATAATGACTTTACTAGTAAATATTCTCACCCATGGTATGGAAGCATTTCTTCTTCCCTGCAGCATCTCCAGGGTTTATTATTAATTGATTTTTTGATGGCAGCTATTCTTTCTGGATTAAAATGGAATCTCAGGGTTGTTGTAAGAGGCATTTCTAATTGTCAGAGATGGTGAACATTTTGTTTCTTATATTTAATGGCCGCTTGTACTTCTGAGAAGTGTCTTTTCATTTTAGTTGGCCTTTATTTATTGGGTCTTTCATTAATGGTCCAATTTTTTGGACTTCTTCATATATTCTAAAATTTAGTCTTCTCTTTAAAGTACAGCGGAGAGAAAAACATTTTGTTATATTCTGTACATAGTCTCTTCACTTTGTTGGCTGTTTCCTTTGTGCACTGAGCGTTTGAATTTGATACGATCCCATTGCTGATTCCTAATGTCTGTGTACTGTGGATTTGTTCCAGTAGTCCTTGCCTTCAAGAACTTTATCTATTTTATGTTTAACGGGTTAAATGTTTCTGTTTTAGCATCCATCTATTTTATTTATTTTGATCCAGCTTAGTACATAGTAAGAGATATGCTCCTAGATTCAGTCTTTTACATATGTACCCATTTTCCCAGTGGCTCCTTTTACTAAAGTGGCTCCTTTCTCACCATGTGTTTTGTCCATTTTGCCAAAGATCAGGTGAATGAATGTATCTGAGGGTTGTTTCTGCATCTTCTATTCTGTTCCATCAATCTACAGACCTGTAGTTGTTGCTGTTGTTTTTATTTCTGCTTTTGTATATTTTCTTTACTTGCTAGTACAATGGCATTTTTTATTGCTGTAACTTTTTAATACAATGTGAAATTCAGGTTTGTAATGCTTTCTGCTTTTATTCAAATACATTTTTGCTATTCTGGGTCTCTTCTATTTCAATAAAAATTTTGGAATTTTTTCCCTTTAGTCCTGAGAGGAATTCTGTTTGTATTTTAACTGGGATTGTGTTAAATGAATATGTAAAGCTTGGAAATGGGTTTGTTTTGATATTTGTTCTACTTATCCAGGAACTAGAGACATGTTTCTGTTTTCTCAGATTGTCTTTGATCTTTTTTTTCAAAATACTGCAGTTTGTGTTATGCAAAATTTTCACTTCTTTGATTAGGTTAATTCCTATGTATTTAATTTTTCTTGATGCTACAAAAATGATATTGTTTCCTTAATTTTTTTCTCAGTGAGTTCATTATTGTTTCACAGAAAGGTCTTGATTTTTATATGCTGACTTTCTACCCTGGAACATTACTGAATTTGGTATGAATTATAGGAGTCTTTTGGTAGACTTTTATTGATTTTCTACATAAAGGATCATGTCACTTACAAACATGACAGAGTTTTTTGATTACCTATGCTTATTTATTTTATTTTTTTTTCTGTTGTTGGATTGCTCTGGTTAATGTTTTGAGTACTGTGACTTGTGACAATAGACATTCCTTGTCTTGTTCCTTATTTTAAAGGGAAAGCTCTCAACTTTTCCTCATTTAATGTGAGGCTGGCAGTTTGTTCATGCTATATGGTTTTTATTAGGTTGGAATTAAATCCTTCTATTCTTCTTTTAAAATCATGAATATATGTTGGATTTTGTCAAAAAGTACTTCCACATATATCGAGATGATTATGAAATATTTATCCTTGCTTTAGGTTACCTAGTGTATTACTTTTATTGAATTGCATATGTTGATCTGATGTGTCATCTTTTTAATAATTTGTTGCTTTCTGTTTTCCAATATCTTACTAAAGATTTTTGCACCTATATTTAATTGAAGAAATTAATCCCTACTTTCCGTTTTTAGTTAAGTCCTTGCCTACTTCTAGAATCAACATAGTGCCAGGTTCCAGCAGTATGTTTATCAGTATACTTTCTCTTTAAATTTTGTTAATAATGAGTTTAAAGAGTATTGCCATTAGATCTTTCCTAGAGTTCTGCTATAATACAGTGATTGGATCCTAGACGTTCTTATTTTTTATTATTGCTTCAATTTTATTATCAATGTTATTAGATTATTTAAGATTTTTCTAACCCTTGTTTCAGTTTTGGTAATTCATATGTATTTAGAAAAGCATCTTTTTTTTTAATTCTCCAATTTATTGAAGTAGAAGTTCTGAAGTAGTTCCTTCTCATCTTCTGATTTTGGCAATATCTGTTACAATTTTGAATTTTATAAGTCTTTTCCCTATTATTTTCTTCCTGGTGGGATTGGCTAAGGGTTGGTCTCATTCTTTTGAAGAATCAAGACTTCAACTTATTCATTGTTTGTATTTTGTTTTTAGTTTTAGTTTCATTTATTGTTGTATTGATCTTTATAATTTCTGTCCTTGTACTAGATTTGGATTTGGATTGTTCTTGTTTTACTAAGACTTTGCATCATTAGACCTTTCATTTAGTCTGACTCTGCTTTTCTGATGTAGGCATCCACATCTGACTTTTATCAATGTGTCCCATAGCTTCTGGTATGTTTCATTAGTATTATCAATTGATTCTGAAAAGCACCTGCTTCTTTGATTTCTTTTGTAGCTCACTGATTAGTCAATAGCATATCGTTTAATTGATATATGTATCAGGTCCTGACCTAGATTAGGAGGGTCAAAACCATTTAGCTGAACTTGACACTCTGAGGTTAAGACAAAGACTTCTTTGGATTGCCTATTTTTATAGGTCCCACAACAAAGGGTAGGGAAACTGAGGACAGCTCAGGCAATGAGCAAGAGCTTGGGAGTCATTTCAAGGATGTCTCCAAGTAATGAGTCATGTCAATTGAAGAGAACTGTCTGATCATGAAGACACGGTAGGATTGAGACTGTAGGAATTATTCCTGTAGCTACAGTCTCTATCAACTTAATTGATATTTGAGCCAAGTGTCCACAGCTGTGGCCTTATCTTGCCCTTTGAGGTATCTCTGCCCTCACAGGCCACTACAGGCCTCAGCCAGGACCAGTGATTCATAGAGGTTCACTTACTATGAATCAGTTCCCGTTGCCTAGGACAGACTCACAGATAAACATAGAAAGCCAATTAATAAAATATAACTCCTGCTCAGAGCCACTTCTTAGTGGTCTCCAACACACGTGTTTGTATAATTTCTGTAGGTTTTTACTATCAGTTTCTAGGTTTATTGTACAGTGATGAGATTATATACATGGAATGATTTTGATTTGTTTATGTTTATTTAAGTATCATTATGGGATAGTATGAGATCTGTGTTGGAGAAAGTTTCATGTGCCTTTGAGAAAAATGTGTATTCTGTTGTTTTATGGAACGCTCTGTAGATGTCTATTAAGTATTTTCATTCAATATATCATTCACTTGTGATACCTCTTCGTTAAATTTTTGTCTACATACTCTGTCTCTTGGGTTACCAGGCTATTAAGGTCACCTGTATCGATGGTTGGTAACTCTTCATGAAGTCTAATTCTTTGCTAAACTGATCAGTCATGTTTTGTATTGTTTGGTTCAGATCAGCTAGCTTTTTATTGGTGTGGTCTGTAAATTAACTAATCACTGTGTTTATTAGGTCCATTAACTATTTAGTTATAGCATCTTTGACATCACCTAATATCTTATTGATTTGCTCTTTCATCACTTCATATAATTAAAACATTAGGCTTTTGATTTTCTCTCATTGACACTTCATGGATTAGCCTTGGAGGAGTTGGGAGTTTTTAGAGGCGTTTTTTGGTCAATTTCTCATGTTTATATTTTTTTTTTCTTTTTTGTGTGTTAAGGGTTGATAATTGATCACAGTGGGAAGATTTTATTACTAGTATGAAGACATTTCATTAGTGATGGTTTCTGGGCATGACTAGCTGTCAGCCTTTGCCTCTGTCCTAATATCCAACCAGCTCCATTAATTTGGGGAAAGAAGAGAGTTGTTGAGTCAGCCCAGCACCCAGTTCTATGAAAATGAATTGCAGTACAGCTGATGACACAAAGACAAGTCAGATATTGGCATACAGTAAAAACCAATTAATAGTAACAACTCTACCAACTTGTCAATAGCAACAATATTAGCAATTATAGTCAAGAACAAATCAAATATTGACATGCCATAAAAATTAATAAAAGCTACCACTGTACCACTCTTAACAGTAGAAAAAATAAGAATGCTACAAGAGTAATATAGACACCAAGTACTGGAATACAGTAAGTATCTGCTAAATGCACAAAGAATAACGTCACTCACAACAGAAAACAATTCAATAATAATAGCATGGTCAACTAGGTATCAAAAAACTAATAAACCTTGACAGTAATATTAGTAAAAATGAGAAATTGAGAAGAAAAATTTTAAGTAAAATTTCAAAATTAAAAAGAAAATGAGAGGGAGGAGAGAAAGTGAGAGAAAGGATCTGTTAAGCAGTAGAAAATAATAGAAAAAGTAGCAGAAAAGGACAAACAAAAAACAAAAACAAAATTAAAAAACATAGAAAGGCCAAAAGAAGAAAGAAATAAAAGGAATAAGGCAAAGAAGTAGTAACAGCAGTATTAGTATAAGAAGAAGAAGAAAAAGAAGAAGAGGAGGAGGAAGAGGGGAGAAGGGAAGTTTCTACATAATCTTTCTCCATAAAGAAAGACAGAGATGACTACCTAAAAAAAAAATCTCTCTGTGTTTTATGATGAGAGATTTCTTTCCAAGGTGTCAATATTGGAATCTACCAAATATAGGAGCAGGGCTAGTAAGTCACTAACAAATTCTATTTTTCTCCACTCAGGCTTTTTGTGTGACTGATGAGTCTAGCTTTGCCTTTTCTCCTGGGCAATGCTGGTCAATGATATGATGTCCTCCCAAAGATTATGGCTCCACATCCATCTGGTTAGCCCCCGACACTGCATTTTCCATCTTATTTTATGGCCTGTGGGTTTGTGAGTTATCCCTCACATCCGGACACAGTGGACCCTTGGTCCATACACTCTAATCTGTGACAACAATTCAAGTTTATCACAGTGGCAGATGGGAAAAGCACACAAACACATGTGTTCTTTGCAAGAAGTAGGCAGTGGTGTGAAGGAGTGCGGGTGTGTTGTATGGGGTGGAGATCAAGTATTGAAATGGATTCAGTGATAGGACTTTCAGACCCAGCCCTTTGCAAAACACCACACACAAATGTGTCCCTCCTGGCCTAAGCTTAACCTTTCAGGAGTCTGTGTCTAGCCCTTGCTCTCTCTGTGACTGTCTCTTGTAGACTTCTCCCTCTCATTCACTGTGTAAAGGTGCTCAGAAACCCTGAAGTGTACTCATGCTATTGTTATCTTATAACTCAATCTTAGACAATGAGCTCATTCCTAAAATGACTCGTGTTTAAACAAGTTCTAATAAGGATATATTGCACTGGATTTCTTTTTCAATTGTTGCCTGCCATGTGCAAGACATTGCTTTCAGAATAAAACAGCATATGCTTTCTGAAATTTACAATAATCACTACCTTTTCTTGGGACTATCTCTGCTTGCCTGTTCCATTGTTTCTTCCTGGAGTTTCTGAACCTCTTTGCAATTATCTTGTACTAGCAGAAACAGGTCCTTCTCCCTGGGATGCAGGGTTAGCATTCCATATAGCTTTACTCTTTTTTCTGCATTGTGCTCAATTTCTCTCTATTCTCCATAGTTTTTTGGTTAGCTTTCAGCTCCCTCATAATTCATAGAGTTCTACACCCTTTGTTTTCTTCACCAATTTGCTATCTTCCAGGAGTCTTAATTTCAGTTCCTACAGAAGCTATATTTTGCTGCCATTCTTTACTCTGCCATTTTTAATTCTCTGAAGTACCATTGTTAAAAACCTGTTGAACATTCCATTAGCAACAACACTTGAGATGACCTTTTGAAAGTCCAGCTTTTAAGCTCGTTAAAGTTCTCAAATCTCACTAGTAATTGGACTTTATTTTCTCTTTTTCGTATTTTAGATTCCCTGTGAATGACTCTGGACTCCACTCTGACTTCTTACACTACTGCACTGTTGATCCCTGTATTTTCTCATTTACTGTTCTTCCTCTATTGGACTTTTTCTTGAGAGATTTATATGCTCATCTTGAAATATTCAAGATTTATATAAAATAATATTAAAAATTGGACCCCCACATAAATCTGCCATCCCATGACTTCCCATTATTTTCTTCTCAAATAGGCGATTTTCTGAAGAAAACACAGATGTACTTAGGCTTTCTGAGTGTGTCTAAAAATTGTTTGCATGCCTCACCATTTTAATATCCTAAAATATTATATTGTCCGCAGAAGTTACTTATTCTAAATGGTTTAGAATAAGTACAGTATATTATAAGGAAAATATGCATATATGATTAAGATACGTTCATTGTATAATTTAACAATGATATGCTCTATAGACACATAAACACACGTATAAATACATACACACATGTATTATTTTCTCTTTCACAAAATACATTAATTTAATTCTAAGTAAATGACAACATTTCTGAAAGTGGACTGAGATTTCTACTCTTGTGAAAGTTAGTTCTACTTTACTCATAGGATGGCCAAAATATTCAGTTACTTATTTTTGTAACTCTATTGATTTGATATGATGAGTAAAGCTGTCATAAATTTAACATTAAAATTACCTCATTTAATCTTTGCAAATCTATTATAAGGAACAAATTGCTTCTATTCCACTGATGATAAATTTTACACTCATAGAAGTTATAGCTCTGCTCAAAGTCAAGGTATAGAAATGATAGACAGCAATTTGCATTCAGGACTACATTTTTAGACATTTTGTGATCCCATTACCTTATAATAAAAGAGCTAGCTATATTATCCCAAGTCACTAGGGGTTAATTACATCAGTCCTGGTTTGTCTTTTAAAAGAGTTCCAGAAGTTATATTGCTGTTCTTGAGTATTCATATACTGCCCAGAATTACTCTATTAGATAATAGATTGTTCACAATATTTGAAAGCACTGCTTGTCATTAACAAAGTAAGGAGGAAAAAGACAATATATCTTAAAATTATTAATATAAGGCTGGAGTAATACAGGTGAACTTTCACATTTTTATCCCGTTTTCTTACTTTACTTTTCCTATCATTTATTCCTTGTACAATGCTTTGAGATACAAGTTACTGTCTACTTTTTAGATAAAAAAAGATTTTATTTAGGTTTGCCATTCTAGTAAATAGACAGAGATTTGCTTGTATCCAAATTTGGATTTAGGCCTCTAGACTAAGATTTTGTACACTTTTTTCCTTAGAACATCTTTCTTTTATAAATAAATAACTTCAGAAATTTGGAAAAAAGAGATTTACATAAAAGAACACTGTTGGTTCATGATAAACCCTTTTAACATTTTGTAATACATGCTTAGCCATTTCCACTGAGATTATCTGGTAGTGTCCTCTTGAAGCATACACAACCGTTGCCAAGGTTTCCAGGAGGAAAATGTGTTGGTAGATTTATCATTTACCAGGCCAGCACAGATGGAATCTCTTTGTTACTGAAAAACAAATTCATGTGTTTAGTGTAGGGTGAAATACACCTTGTTAATATTAGGAAACTAAGGATAACTCTTGGAAAGTAGAGTTGCTTGAACAAACATTTTTTTTTAGTAATACAGTAATTTAGTATCAGAATGAACTGGATTGTTATGTTTAGTTAAGCAGAAAATTAAAATGCATAAAAACAAGATAAAACTTTACATGTGTACCTATTTATTTCCACGAAGAACATTGTGTTGTACATAATTGTCATATCATTACTTGCTTTAATTCAGCTACAAAGATATAGATCATTTAAGTCCCAGATCTTTGTGTCATATTTCTATTATTCAAAATGCTATTCTTTTAATAATAATTTACATTTATTTTAACCTATTTGGGAGTAGATATTTATTTAATTTGAAATGTTGCTCATTCCTGCCAACAATTGCTTTGTCAGTCAGGATAAAAAACTGACTAAAAATAAGGCTAAATAGAATATGCAACTTAGCAAGTATATAAGAAAAAGTTGTTAAATTGCTCACTGAAGGTGCAGTAATAAAATGAACCTTTGGTATTAAATGTGAAAAATTATTAGATTAGAAAATTGAGAGATACAAAGGATGTGATAAACACAGGAAGTAGAAGACATGGAAATTGAACCTGATGACTGAAAGATAGTAATTGCCAGATATTTGGAAAGATGGTTATACTGTTTCAAATAAAAATATGAGGAGATTGCTTCAATCATTTTCCTAAATTAATAGTAAATAATTTCTTTAAGTGTAATAAATTAAATTTTTATGATATGGAGAAATACAAAAATTTGTCAAATTTAAAATTTTGCCCCTGTGTATTCTAGGGAAAACTAGATTTGAAACATGCACATACATAATAAAACTGAAAAAAAAAAACAAGGTAGCAATAAAGAAATAAACAGTAGATTACTCAGACTTGAGAAGCAATAAAATTGATGAGTGTGGCACAGAAGTTTCCTGTGTAGTTATACAATGTATAATTCTTATGGTGGATTGTCAATGGACATATTTAACTGTACAACACATATTGTGCATAGTAACCTACAGAAGCATATATCAAGTATTTGCTTTTATAGTTTACCATATAATGTCAAATGGAATATTTAATATTATTTATAAGTTTTCCTCAAGAAACATTTTCAAAATCTACAAAGTTACTTTTTAAATTACACTACCAAGACAGAGAAATAATTGCCTAGAAATACAACTCAGTTGAATTTTAATGGGCTATAATCACATCTGCCCTTATAAAATATGAGAGCTTCAATACTCCTTTGAAGGTAGGTCTGATTTTAGGAAACATAGTTTGTGCCTAGCCTAAATGCACCGTTGTCTTTTCATGAAAAGAAAAAAGGCAAGAGAAGAAAAGAGAAGGGAAGGGAAGGGAAGGGACAAGAAGGAAAGGAAAGGGAGGAAAGAAATAGAGAAAGAAAGAAAGAAAGAAAGAAAAAGAAAGAAAGAAAGAAAGAAAGAAAGAAAGAAAGAAAGGAAGGAAGGAAGGAAGGAAGGAAGGAAGGAAGAAAGGAAGGAAGGAAGGAAGAGAATGGGAAGAGAGAGAGGAGAAAAAGAAATACATGAAAAAAATACCAATTTTACAGGCAAGGAACCAATAATCAGTGCTTTTTCATTAGTATTTCCTCTTTTACCCAAGGTCTTTCTATGTTATCATTTTCTTTTCTAAAATACATCTTTTAAAATTTGGTTTAAATAGTGCTACCCTATCAGTGATAATTTCAGACGTAAAATATATTAACTGAGCATTTATTTTTTTGAAAACTATTTTTTCAAAATTGTGGTAAAATTCATATAATATGTACTATCTTAATTAACTATTTTTAATTGTATAGTAGTAGTCTTGAGCACATTCACATTCACATGGACAAAATAGAGGAAGTAAAAGTGAAATAAAAATAACTCTCAGCTGAGAGGACTCCCAGAGGGCTGTCAGATGAACTCCAAGTTTATAAAATTTTATGGATAAGCAGAGCATGACAGTTTGCTCGTTTATGTAGTGGACACGTATCACAGGTGACTTTGTGGGCTTCAAATGGAACTCAGGTGCTCTAATCCAGTTACTCAACATGCAGGGTTTAAAGGGAACCAGATTTTAAAAGAAACCTGGTTGTTTTACATGTTTTAAGTTCCTCCAAACGGGACTGTGAATTAAAGAGGAGTCACATTCCCCTTGGCCTGAGAAGCTCCTTTCCTATTCAGTGTCCTACTGACTAATCTTATGTTAATTCCTATCAGGCAGGTTCACAATCAGATCTCCGTTTCTTGCTAGCCTATTCCTAAGCTAAAAAGCTAAAATGCCCTTACATGGCTACCATTCTTCTTTCTGTCCCTGTGAATTTATCTACTCTAGGTAGCTCATATAAATTAATTCTTATTTGAGACTGGCATTTTTGTGATTGTAATATTTCACTTACCATAATGTTGTCAGGCTTCCTTCACTTGAATATGTGTTAGAATTTTTTTCTTTTGAAAGTTCAATAATAGTTCATTGTGTTTTTATCCATTTTGTTTATCTGTTCATCCACCCGTCCACACTTGTGAGGCCTCTGAATTTGACTGCTGTGAATAATGCTGCTTTTAATATGGGGCTGCAGCTATCTTTGAGACTCAGTGTTCATTTCTCTTATCTTTTTCTTTCTGATAAGGGCCATTCTCACTAGCGTGCCATTGTCTCATACCTGATTTTCATTTGCATTTCCCTAGTAACTAGCTATTGGAACACATTTTCATTTACTTATTGGCTAGTTCTCTATCTTCTTTGCTGAAGAAAGTCAGAATTAAGGTCAAATGCCAGATTGGTGACCAAACTGACCTATTTTATAAGTTACTGTCTTTTAAAGATTTTGTAATCTTCACAGTTTTTGACACTTTATTTTTATTTATTTATTTAGTTAAAATGTGCAATTACAGGTAAGACTCAGTTCCATCATTGTTTTTAAAGATGCTTAATTGAATAATCAAAAAATAAGAGCTTAAATATTCATAATGTCTGCACTCTATCCAAATAATTAGATTTGGTAATTTTTGTAAATCCAGGTTAGAGGAAATATTCAAACACTTTTAGTTTCATTTCTCATACATATTTCATTCAATTCTTGTTAATTACCTATTTTGAAAGATTTTCAACTCTGGTGATTTTTTGGATAATTACTTTTTTTTTCATTTCAGTAAACACTTGGTATTTAAAATATAAAAAGCACATTTGTGGATGATTGAAAAGTATTTTCATCTAAGTAGAATATTCCACCAACTGGATTAGCTATTATTCTGATTTAAATATTGGTCACCTTGCCCATTAGACTTCAGCCTATATCTGTTCCTAAGTGTTCACAATGAATCATTGGCTGCTAGTGTAACTTCAATGCTAATTTTTGCTCCAGGTTTTCGAATGCTTCAGAAGAAAGACGTTAATGATTATTCATCCTTCGAGAAGAATTGATAGGGAATGAGATTACAATCATGTACAATTTCAGCTAACAAATTAAAGTATAAATTAAATTTTCACTTAGATAGAAAATAACTTATTTAAAGAGACAAGAGAATGAGAAACTTCATTTGCTTTTAATTTCTTTTTCCTGTTTTACAGATATTCAGAGTATCCGAGGGCTAGCAGTGGACTGGGTCTCCCGTAATTTATACTGGATTAGTTCTGAATTTGATGAAACCCAAATTAATGTGGCACGGTTAGACGGCTCTTTGAAAACCTCAATTATCCATGGAATCGATAAGCCACAATGCCTAGCAGCTCACCCAGTCAGGGGGTAAAGTATGATTAGTTTTTTAAAGTTTTGTTTTTCAAAATTTCACACTTTTATACTGACTTTATATAAAAACATTGTTTAGTTTAGAAGTCAAATATTCATTGAGTAAATAAATCTAATATGAATACAGGAATTTTCAAAGACACCTCTGATTAGGAGTTTGTATCCTTACAAAACATGATTATGTATATTATAATTCTATTAATTTATGCTTTTAATGAATTACAGTTTAGAATAAAAAGAGATGTGGGGAACAATCATTGACCTCACTTCACATGCCAGTTTTTAATAACATATTTGCTTCATGTTGACAGTATGATCATTAATAAGTAGAGTATATTTCACATCGCTTATCTTCTGAGGAGTCTTCATGTACCTGTAAGAAAGCTTTTACAGGGTGAAGAGAAATTCTTTCTCTCTATTACTTTTACTTGGAATGGATGAAATGAGTTTGTTCTCATCTCATGTCTGATTTCTTCTTGGCCAAGAGGATTCAATCATGATGAATTACCTAAAATGAAAGTAATTTACTGTAGTCATTGTTAAGTATTCAGTTTTGAATGTCAGAGGAAAAATAGATTGAGATAATTTTCCTTCAATACCAGGAAAAAAGCAAGAGTGGTGCTTTCTTCCTAGGCAAGTATGTAAGATATTTTTAGCAAATAGCTTGATAGTTTGAGGTTTTTCTGAAAGGAATTAATTTCAAGTCAATAATATATTTTGATATTTCCCTTGTTCTTTATTACCTTTCTACTTAGCAAGTAAGTCTACATCTAATATTATTAATCTATATCTCTTTTAAATTAAGGAAACTCTACTGGACAGATGGAAATACAATTAACATGGCAAACATGGATGGGAGTAATAGCAAGATTCTTTTTCAGAATCAAAAGGAACCAGTTGGTAAGTATTTTATTTTAAATACTTAACTATTGCACTTTTTAGTGTGACAAATCTACACTTGGACAGTACACTTTGATCTAGATCCTGAAAGAAAACACTGTACATTAGTAATAACATAAAAAGAGAAATGGATCAATTTCAGTGAATCCATTGGCTCTATGGAAGATGTAGGGCAGCCTATATTCATGACCAGCTAGTTTGGATTTTTTTCTTTTATGAAGGGTAAATGTATAGGAAAAAGCTTTATGTAGAAGGTAACAGAAAACCAAAAAGATAAAATGGAGCTTAAGCAACTGACAAAATCATGCCACCCCTTACCAAAGAAGAGCAGGCAGAATAAGAAAGGACTTGCACAGTAACAGAGGAAACACTTTTTGAAGGGCAGAAAACTGGCTCACCTACTAAGGTAGGAGCCAGCTTTAAAGGGATTAGCTGGTAGACTGGAGTGCTGGCGATCATGACCACAGTCCTGGTGTTATAGCTTTGGAATCTGCATTGCTTTAAATGAAGCTCTGATCTATGAAATGCGTGTCTCTCTTTGTGGTGGTTTCAGTCCTATTTGAATCCGGCTGATCAGAGGTTTAGAACAATGGCTAGAGGCTTCCGGGAATAGTTGAATTCTCATATAAAACCTTTACCTTTGTCTTTGATCTTGAAGGGGCTGTCATTATGTGAATTCATTGCTAATCAACCTTGTTTTGTTTATTTTAATGCAGACAAGCCCTGAATGATGAACATATGCAGAACTGAGAGGGTTTGGATCTAATGATCTAAGGATACAAAATGAACTGAAATAGTGTTTCGCTAACTATTTAGTGGACATCTGTAGGCTCACATGCAGAGTCAGAATTTTAGCAAAAATGGCTTTTAAGTCCCTGACTCCCAGAATAAAATACAATTCCTGCTTAGAATAAGTAGTAAACTGAGAGCCTAGGATTCTGCCCATCTCCATTTGTACGTTTGTCTCTGACTATCCCGTGACTTTGTAACAACTTTCTTCTTAGTTTTCTTAGGAGCCACAAGAACTGAAAGTGTTTTAGTTCACTGTGACCAACTTTAATACTGTAATCTCAAACAAATAACTGTTAGCTTGATAGTACCTTTTCTTTCATCCATATAATGAAGGAAAATTGAATGAGAAAAATCTCATGAGAAAAAAAAAATCTGATCTTTAATAATAGAACCTATCGGTAGTAGCCATACTTTTTACAACAAGTTCAATATATTAGAATTTGAATTGCCTATCATATTGACTATAAGTGAGCTTAGTGAACAATAAACTAAATAGATTTCATACAAATCTGATAAGGATAGATATGTAACCACATGAACAATTCCAAGTTGTTTTATGCAAATATGAGGATTTAACCCTGTATTATGCTGTTGCAAGCCTAAGAAATAAACAAGTAAAAAAAAAAAAAAAAAAAAAAAAAAAACACTAATTAGGGGCCGGGGATTTAACTCAGCAGCGTAAGTGCTTAACTGGCAAGCGCAAGGTTGTGAGTTTGATCCCATCACCAAAAACAAAACAAAACAAACAGAACACAAAAATGAAAAAGTTTAAGGTACATGCATTATACCCTCAGATCCCACCACCAAAGACAAAAGGATTTTACCTTTCTCTTGCTGTTCTTTACATGTTCAGCCAGACTTGGTGGCATAAGCCTACAATTTCATCTTCTGGGAGGCCCCGCAGGCATTTTTCAAATTGTAGTATAGCCAAGATAATTTAGAAAGACCTCTTAAAATAAAATAAAATTACAAATGGAGGTAACTTACAAGTGCCTTCTATTAACCTGCTTTGCTTTAGCTAACTAGTTTCATTAATCAGGTAATCAGGTCATCAGGTCAGTACTGTCCTGACTTCAGCATGGGAGGCTATGTTGTCCCTGTAAAGGTAAGAAGTCATCTTACTTTGTAATGTTTCCAAAATCTGGGTGCTCTGTGGCAAACACCCAAACTGTTGTATTTCATCACACAGAAATCTTCCATTACAATATTTTCTATATTGAGGCAGGGCATTGTGAAGTTCCTAAATTGCAGATTTGCAATCCTCCTGCCTCAGCTTCCTAGAGTGCTGAGGTAACAGGAGTGTCCCAACATTCCCCCCCTGCCTCTGTTGTTTCCCAGCTCTGTACCCAGAGCAAAGGTCCTGTCCTGGCAGGACACTGCTGTGGTTTATATGCCAGTGTCCTCTCAGATCCTTATGTGCTCACAGGCAAGGCCTTGTGAGGTAGCTGGATCACAGGGGTACTGTACTCATAGGGACTTAGTCCACAGATGAGCGTCTCAAATGTGCCATCAGGAAGTAGGGCCTGTTTGGAAGAGGTGGCATGAACTGGGATAGTATATCTGCTTCCGCAGCTCCCATCTTAGCTTTCTGCTTCCTAGTTGACATGATATTTGCAGCTTTTCTTCCTTACTCTGTGGCCTTGTCATCCTGAGTTGGATCTAACCAACCTTGGACTGTGATTTAGGCCAAAATAAATCTTTCCTCTTTTAAGCTGTAAGTAATGACTATTGATAGGATTATTTCCAGAAGATGAAAAATATTCCCAAAACATGAGGAGGATAAAACAAAAGAGGACTGGGGTTGGAGATTTAGCTCAGTGGCATAAGCGCCTGCCTTGCAAGCAGGCAGTCGTGAGTTTGATCCCTGGTACAGATAAAAAACGAAAAAAACAAAAAAACGAAGAGGCGTTTTTTCTGGGAACATGGAGAGAGAGGACTGGCATGTCAGCTGCTGAAATCTGGCGATCTCTCTCATGCAGACACGTGAAGTGGGAGAATATAAGTAGCCTAAGCTTAGGGCAGTGCTCTAAGGCCATTAGAGATCCACAGGTATTTCATTGGCACACATTTGGCACCAGGGGCAGATTCCCAAGGGTGGGGGGGTAATAGGGTTACAGGTAAATCTCTAGGGGTGGGGAAGACAGAAGCTCCCTAGTTCTGGCTGAGGAGTTTTCTGGCTACAGTGTCTGGTCTGGGTCAACAACCCTTTCATATCCCGTCTTATGATTATTAGGAAAAGGGGTGAAGATTTCTCCCTTTAACTACATCCTGCTGGCAGGGGGCGCTGTACTGGAGCCTAGGGGAGTTGACGGGATGAAGGTTGATGCCCAGGTAGATGCTGATGCCAGGTGTTTTAGCCAAGACAACTTCACTGGTGAATGTACGTATGTCAGACTGGAAAAACAAAGAGACATGATGTTATTAGGAGACATGGCACTGTCATATTTAAGGAGCCAGGTGAGGTAGAGAGGAAGGTGCCTTTGATTTAGACATGGTATTTTATCAGGATGTCATTGAGGTAGGATCATTATCACGGTGAGGTAGAATTCTGAAAAATAAGTGTGAGGTTAGAAGGAGTGAAATTATCAGAGGTGATTATTCCCCCATCTGAAGGCATAAAAGTTAGGAGGGTAGGCATGTAAAACTTGTCTCCAGTCTAGGAGTTGAGCTGGAAAAAATAGGGGTAGTAGGGGAGAGGGTGGCTGTACTAGTATAGGGAAGGTGAGGGCTTAGGCTTTCAGGGATGTCACGTTTAACCAGACAGCTGAGGGTAGAAAGAACCACGACAGTTATCACATAGAACATTATAAAGATGATCTTACGCATGATGTGGGAGTCTCTAGGAAAGACTGTCAAGAGTCCTGCTGTAAAAATGATCATTAATAGAGCGTAAGAGATTAGGGACCAAATTGGATAACAAAACATGACTTAGCCTGTTAACTGCGGCTGGGGCCTTGATGAAACGGAGACGGGTGGGTGACAGAAGATGAGATGACCACTCAGAATGATCAGATTTGGGGCTGGGAGGGCACCTGTTAGCCTGAGTGATGTGAAACCAGGATGGGAGTCCAGCAACTTTGACCGCTGTAGGGGTAGCCAAGTAGACCAGGTAAGGGCCACTCCACCTTGGTTGTAGTCCTGTGGATTTAGAACATTTGAGATAAATTAGATCTCCTGAGGATATGGGAGGATCTGGTTTGGCCTCTCCAGAGGGTTGTGGAAGGCAGAGATCAGCATGTTGTCACAACAGGTGTCGGAAGAAGGAGAGGACTGGGACATAGTCAGCCAGGGGAGGGAGATTTTAGGGAGCAGGAAGATTGTGGAGTAAGCATGGCCTGCCATAAGTAAATTCAAAAGGACTTAAGAAATTAGGAGCCCGGGGAAGTGCCCTGAGCTTGGCTAAGGCTAAAGGCAAAAGTTGAGGCCAAGGTTGGTGTAGTTCTAAAGTGAGTTTTGTAAGGTGTGTCTTTATGAGGCCATTTGCCTTTTCTACTTTTCCTGAGGATTGTGGATGGTATGGGATGTGTAGGTGCCAGGTGATGTGTAAGCTCAAGGATACCTGTTGAGTGATCTGAGAAATAAAAGCAGGACCATTATCTGACTGAATACTCTGAGGTAGACCAAACCTCAGAATAATTTCTTGTAATATGATTTTGGTAACTACATCAGCAGCTTCCCTGGTTGTGGGAAAGGCTTTTATCCATCCTGAAAAGATACAAACAAAGGTGAAAAGATATTTGAGAGTCTTGTGGCGGGGCATGCGTATATAATCTATCTACCAGTCCTGACCAGGGGTGTGTCCCCAAAATTGATGGGTAGGAAAGGAATGGGGTGCCATGCATCCCTGAGGAGAGGGCACAGAGATCACAGGTGTGAGTAATCTTAAGAATGATAGCTTTTAGAGAAGGGTGTGCATCTATTGGGGCTAAGAGTTTGTATAGGGCCTGTGATCCTATATGAAAACAGTTGTATAAGTCTGTGATGTTGTCTGAGGCCTGTTGATGAGGGAGAACAAGTTTAGATCCCTGAAAAATCCATCCCTGAGTGTTTTGTGTGTAACCTGGTTATGAAGTAACTGTAACTGCTCTGGTGAATAATTGGGCTGATGTAGACTGTTTGGAAGAAGATGAGAAGGGCAGGGCCTTTTTGTAGCTAACTTGGTTTGTGAGTCTGCAAAGGCATTGCCTTGAGCAATAGGATCTGTAGAGCTTTGGTGTCCTCTGCAATGGATGACTGCTGCCTGCTTTGGAAGTTGGGCTGCCTCTAGAAGCTTAAGGATAAGGGGAGCATTAATAATGGGGGTTCCCTGAGTGGAAATAAAACCCCGTTCTTGCCAGATAGAGGCATGAGAGTGTAAAATGCTAAATGCATACTTTGAGTCAGTGTATATATTTATAATCGTGTCTTTTGCTAGTGTAAGGGCCCTTGTAAGGGCAATAAGTTCTGCCCTCTGGGAAGAGGTCCCAGGTGGCAGTGGATTTGCCTCTATAACTTTTGACTGGTTAACTATTGTGTATCCTGCCTTCTTTTGGTTGTCTGTGTTTGTTGAACTGCCATCTATGAACCATGTGTCACAGGCCAAGGAGAGAGGTGTGCTACTGATGTGAGGGAAAGAAGTGGGAGTCATCTGTAAAAACTCTATACAGTCATGGTGAGGAGGGCCTTCTGAGGTGGGAAGTAAGGTCGCTATATTAAGAGGACCACTAGTTGCAATAGAGATGCAAGGGTCTTGAGAGAGAGCTAAGTGTACCTGTTGAAGGTGAGAAGGGGTCATTAGGGCGGGGAGCACCTTATGTGAGATAAGGTCACGTAGGTGATGAGGTGAGTGTACTGTAATAGATTGTCCTAATGTGAACTTTTTAGCTTCCTGTGTCAGGAGGGCTGCAGCTGCAAGAGCTCAGAGACAAGGAGCCCATCCTTTTATTGTGTGATCTAACTGTTTTGATAAGTAAGCTACTGCTTGAAAGAAGGTCCCTTTTTGTGTCCTAGTACACCTATGGCATTGTGGCCCTGACAAATAGTGTATAGGATGAAAGGTTGGGTGGGATCAGGAAGGGTAAGAGCTGGAGCTTTTAGGAGAGCCTCTTTTAATTTATGAAAGGAGGCATGTATGGGCTTAGTATGGTCCAGGGGTTCTGATAAGGGACCCTTAGCAGCCTTGTAGAGGGGTTGAGCTAGGGTTGCAAAGTTAGGAATCCAGAGACAAAGAAATTAGCTAAACCTAGGAAAGATGTAACCTGCTGTTTAGTTGTGGGCACCTGGAGATCTCAAAGAACTGCCTTACGATCTGTGGTGATGGAGCGAGTGGTAGGGATGAGAGCAAGACCTAGGTATTTGACTTTTGGGGAGGCTATCTGGGCTTTGGCAGGAGACACCCTGTATCGACGGCTAGCAAGGAAATTAAGAAGACTGGCTGAGTGGCGTATGGCTAACATATGGGATGGAGAACATAATAGGAGGTTGTCTATGTATTGAAGAAGAACACTAGGTTTGAGATCGAGTTCTGTGAGGTCAGTAGCAAGAGCCTGACTAAAGAAGTGGGGACTATCCCTGAACCCCTGGGGGAGTGCTGTCCAAGTAAGTTGTTGAGACCTGAGAGTGTCTGGGTCAGTCCATGTAAACGCAAAGAGGTTCTGGCAATCAGGGTGTAGGAGGATAGTGAAGAAGGCATCTTTAAGATATATAACTGTAAAGTGAGTGGTGGAGGGTGGGATATGAGAGAGCATGGTATAAGGATTTGGTACCACTGGGTAAGTTGGGGTAACAGCACTGTTAATTACCCTAAGGTCCTGTACCAGGTGATAGAACCCATCAGTCTTCAGTACCAGGAGAATGAGAGTATTGTGGGGTGAGTGGGTAGGTTTAAGAAAACCATTGTCTAAAAGCCGCTTAATGATGGGTTTAAGTCCCCTTAAATGTTGGGGGGCTATGGGGTATGGGGGAGGGCAGGGAAAAATTGAGGGATCCTTGAGACAGTTTAAATCAGGCATGGCATGCATACCCAGAGTGGGATTGGATGTGTCCCAAACCATGGCGTCAACCAGAGAAGGTGGAAGAGGAGGGATGGCTTTGCAATGCATTGTGATTAGGATTAGGGCTGTGGAGAGAGAGAAAGTAAAGGAAAAATTGAGCTTTTGAAGAGGTCTCTACCTAAAAGGGGTGTGGGACATGTTGGGATTACTAGGAAGCTATGGGTAAAGAAAAGGGATAGGCCCAGTCTGCAAAGGTTGATTTGGCTGGCCGTCAATGCCCACAACAGATATCAGAGACTTAGCACAAGGTCCTGGAAATTCAGGAAGTACAATATAGGTCGCCCCCATATCCACAAGCAGAGATATTATTTTGCCTGAGACTTCCAGTGAGACTTGGCGCTCCGTCAAGTTGACTGGGGTGGGGGTTGTGAGCCCTGAGCCCCATCGATCTTCCGCAGCAAGTCCAAGCAGATCGGTCAGTGACAAATCTGGCACTAACGAAGTCTCCTGTGAGGGCGAGGGATTAGAGGATGGCCTAGTCGCTCACTGGCGCTTAGGCCAATTGCTCTTCCAATGCTCTTCATCTTTGCAGTATGGGCAGGGCCGAATATCAGGAGAAAACTGTGAAATAAAATAGGAGTTAACAATCATCCCTTCATGAGAGTCTGGGTTTACATTGATATATTTAATTAAGGTTTCCCGAAGCCGATTTAGAAACACAGCCGGGTTTTCATTAGCCTCCTGGACCTGTTCTAAAAGCTTGTTATAATTAGTTTGTTTGTTAGCGATCTTATTAAGGACCACAATCAGACATTCAATCAACTTATGTAATTTTGTTGAACCTTGACCATTTTGATAGTTCCAGTTAGGGTCTTGGTCTGGCATAGCTACAGGCCCAGGGTCATTGTCAGTAGTATTTGCCCTGTGCCTGCAGTCAGCTTCCTCTGGAGCTGCTTGCCACAGCTGGTTTCACTCTTGCAAGCTAAGGGTGGTATTTAAAATCACATAAACATCTTTAAAATGTAAATCATAACAATTGGTGATAAATTCAAATTGCCTGATATAATTCTGTGGGTCAACAGAAAAGCTGCCTAATTTATGGGTAATCTGAGACAGATCAGAAACAGAAAATGGCACATGGATATTAACAAGGCCTTCGGGGCCAGCTTGCTCCCAAAGTGGCAGCAGAGCCTGAGGAGAAGAATGTGAAGGAGAGTGCCATTGGGCAGCTATCTGCCCGGTAGACACGTGTAATTATCTGAAGAGTGGCTGTAGAGCGGCTGCCACTCACCCTGTGAGGAGGAAATACAGGCAGATGGCATTGTACTGTGTGCCTTGAAACGAGAGGACTGGTGTGGGCCTTTACCATGGTCATATGGACCACGACAAGGCAGCTATTGCTGTTCCCAAGAGGAGCCACAAGAGGGTGCCCATTGACCGTGAGACCAGAACGAACATGGTGGCACCCTGTTGCCATGGTAACCAAACGAACATGGTGGCGCACTAACTGACCCCTCCGAGCATGGTGGTGGCCCGTCACCATAGCAACTATCTGAACATGGTGGTGTTCCATCACCATGTGACCCGTCTGAACTTATGGAACATGGTGGCACTGCATTATCGCTACAGCTGTTTGAACACAGGAGGCATGGCAGCTATTTATAGTGCAAGCTGGAACAATCACGTGGCCTGCTGGAAGGACATAGTGACCGAGACCTAGTATGGTGGGCGGGTGGTGAGAATGCTGTAGGGGATAGAGAATTCTCAGGAGAACAAGAAATCGGAGACTTTGAGGAAGCACTAAGAGTGCTGGGAGAGTTATGGGTCCCGGAAGGCGGACAGGGAGACGATTGCACAGCGGGAGGTAACTGTGAAGCATTGGGACCAGGACTGCTGAGAGAATCAGGCATAGGGGGAGGGGAGAGCGGTCCGGCGGGAGGTAACGGCAGGGAACGAATTTGGGGGTAGGCATGCAGCGACCTGGAAAACACCAGAGGAACATCCCCAAGCAAATCCTGAGGGCAGGAAGGAAAAGTTTGAGGTGCAGTAGAGTTAGCTAGAAGTATCTCAGCGGGAACACAAGACTTAATGAGAGACTGGCATGTTCTCAGAACCAAAAACGCCTCAATGTACGGGAGCTCTATGACTTTGTCACTGGCTCGACAGAAATCATGAAGTGTTTTTAGAATGGAAACATCAGACGTCCCTTCCCAAGGCCAGCGCTTGCCAAGGAGTGGGGATGTAGGCCGAACTTCCTGGCAGTAAAAAGTTAATAATTTAGTTTTTATGGTACTTTTAATTTTCAAGGTATGTAAATTGGAAATTAAGCATTGTAATGGCATTTTTTTGGATTTAGCAAGTAAATTTCCCGTTGTTGATTAAGGCAAGCAAAAAACTGGTGGCCCAGAGAAAAAGCTGTCACTGATCCTATGGCACCACATGGCAGGGCTAAGGTTCCAAAACTCTCATATTCCAGTCGTCACTGAGAAATGTACGAGTGGAGTTTGTGTAAGGTCAGTAGCAGCTTTGCCAGTGAAAGCGCGAGACTTGTAAGGAAAGCAAGGTATTTTTCAGTGTGAGCGGTCCAAAAAGTTCTGCTTTGGGCTATCAGAACCCAAAGAACGTGAGAAATTTTAGTGTGGACACAGGCTAGCCCAGAAAAAACCTGCTCAGGGCTGTCCTAGGGATGTGAAAATGCTAGAGACCCACGCAAACAGGGGAGACTAGTCCACTGGGGCCCGGCCCAGTGCCACGAGTTCCCTGGAGCATGCTCACCTTAAATCAATCTGGGTGGTGGTGCATGGAGGCTGCTGGCAAGAGGGGAAACGTGTCTCGGCAGAAGGAAAAGCAGAGAATCAAGCCACGATGTTACCGGTTTGTGAATCGGCCAGGGACCCAACTGGGCATATGTGTCCCAAGAGTCAATCGCCTGCCGATCAAGTCACATGGCACCAAATGATAGGATTATTTCCAGAAGGTGAAAAATATTTCCAAAAGATGAGGAGCATAAAACAAAAGAGGCCTTTATTCTGGGAACATGGAGAGAGAGGACTGGCATGTCAGCCGCTGAAATCTGGCGATCTCTCTCATGCGGACACGTGGCATGGGGGAATATAAGTAGCCCAAGCTTAGGGCAGTGCCCTAAGGCCATTAGAAATGCACAGGTATTTCATTGGCACACGTTTGGCTCCAGGGGCAGGTTCCAAAGGGTGGGGGTTATAGGGTTACAGGTAAATCTCTAGGGGCAGGGGAGGCAGGAGCTCCCTAATTCTGGCTGAGGCTTTTTCTGGCTACAGTGTCCGGTCTGGGTCAACAATCCTTGCAACTATTGTGTCTCTGTGGCAAAACAGTGACTAAGGCAGTCATAAACATCTTTGATAAATATTTCTCCTACCTAACTGCAAAACTAAGTCAATTAAGTCAGGGTCTAAGTAGAAGAAGACTAAAGCAATTTTAGCCACCTAGAAACCAGAAACAACTTCATTTCCATATTCTTGCAAACCTGCCTTACACTGTGTCTGAGAGACAATGCAACTGCGGCAGATTCTTCAGAGAGTAACACAAATCTGGATTTGTAGTCTTGCTTTGATGTTTATTAACTCTGTGACTTTAATGATTTTCTTACATTTCTTAGGGCTCCATTTTGTCATATGTAAAGCAGTGATATTGGCTCTAGATTTGGGGTTATATAAAGGTATAAGGTGCATATGAAATGAATATTGCCACAATTTCAGAACTATTTATTCTGGGGAGTTTTATTTATGTGTTTCAAGAAACAAGTACAAACAAGTTAATTATACCACTGTTGTCATACTATTAAAATTTTAGAAAAAATCCTAAATCCTCATGAAACGATAGTGAATAAATAAATGCAGCATGTTCATCTCAAAAGCACTGAGCAAAGTGAGCAGCAAAATCATACAGTATGATACCATTTGGATAATTTAAAAATGAAACACAAATCATTAGTAGGTATTACATATGGATGTATCTATTTATAACCTTAAATTAAAAAAGTCACCTACGTTATTTTTCCCTTGAGAAGAGGCAGTAGGAACATTTGAAAGAAAACTTTCATTTTATCAAAGGGACTTTGATTATACTCGTGTAATGTGCTACACGTTTAATCAAAACATTCTAAGTGGCATAGTGGTGGATCCCTATAATTCTAGCACATTGGGAGGCTACTAGAGGAAGATCATAGCTTTGAACCCAAACTTAACAACATAGTGAGACCCTGAATTTAAATAAAAATAATATAATAACAATAATAATAAATTAACAAACAAAGAAGATGCAGTTTAAGATGAAAGCCTTACATTCAGTTCCAACTACCACAAAATGCAAATTAGATTTAATAAAATTATATTAATGTTTCAATTTTCTATTGTGAATGAATGTTATTATCTTCTACTTTCCATGTTGAATATAGGCTCCTCAATATACTACCCAAACTGTCGTTTTGACAAAGTTGAGCTCTTTGTTTATAGTGGCAAGCCAAAATAGTAACTTACTGAATCTTAGTATTTCAGAAACCTAATGACAAAATCAGAAGAGTAATTGAAATTTTAATGTCTGATGTAAAATAGTGCCTTCAGTTGAATAGCTTGTTATAGCTGAGTAAGGAATAATACACAATAATTTTGCATTGCTGAATATACAGAAATTATGAGAAGATGTCATTCAAATACTCAAGGTATAAACAATAATCTGATTATTTGAATTTTTTGTTTATTTGCTTAGATTTTTTTTTTGTTTTTGTTTTTTGTTTCTTTGCTGAAAGAGTGATACAACTTTTAGGAACTTCCTGAAATGAGTAGCGATATCTACTATCTTTATTTTCTTAGGTAAATTTTTCTTGAAATAGTAAAGTTAAGTCATTGAAGCTAATGGAGTTGGAAAACTATGTTAATGTGCACAGTAAACTGTGATTTTGGGTTTTATTCATGTGTTTTATAGATTCTTTTGATTTTACTCATTTTTAAGTATATGAAAATATCTTTTATAAAAATAGTCTGTATATGTGTGTGGTGTGTGTGTGTGTGTGTGTGTGTGTGATATATATATATATATATTTCTCTCTCTCTCTATATATATATATATATATATATATATAGAGAGAGAGAGAGAGAGTTATTGCAAGGATTTGCTAATATGAATTTCTGGAGATTGTCTAGGCACTTCTGAGCTCCTGGACAGACTGTAATCTCAGGCAGGGCCCAAGCCTGTAGGCACAGACTGCACTTACTTAAGGGTACCTGGGTTTGGGTTTTTAAGACCTTTTATCTCATTGAATCAGTCTTGTCTAAATTTTGAGGATAATTTCATTATTGAAATTTAACTGATTGCAGATTGTAGTCATATCTAGAAAACACCTCCAGACATCAGCTAAATTAGGGTTTAATTGAATAACTATGGATCACAACCTGGCCTTATTGACACATAACACTGATCATTAGATTTGAAGACAAACTTTTCTTTATTTACTCAGTGATATAGATGTGTATGTGTATTTCCAAATGAAGCAGTTTTGTGTATATTGGTCTAAAATATATTTTCATAAATGATCACCTAAAATCAGAAAAAAATTCTATTGAAGACAGATTGTAAGTGAACAAAATGCACAAATCATACTTTCTGTATGGAGGGTGGTAAATGACTTTATTATACTGAACTTATCCTATGATGTCATTGATATTGGTTGTTGTATAAATTATGGCAATGCTCTTTTTAGACATAGGAGAGAGAAACAAACATTACAGGAATTAACAACTCTGTATTCAGTGCTTCTTAAATCTGAACTCATGTGTAAAGTGTCTCCTAGATTAGGGTGTTGTGCTGACCACTGGAGATGATACAAAGGAGACTACATAACATTGAATTTATTTTATACCTCAGTGTGAAAAAATACAAAACTTTGTTCATATATAGGAATCTTGAAGAAAAGGAAACGAAAAGAAAAAGTTAGTTTCAGTAATGTGAAAAGATAACAATAAAAGAATAATTGATTATGATGATAGTGATGGTGATATGAGCCTGGAAAACGTAATAAGAGGAAGAAAAAGTTGTGGATCATTTTTTCATGGAGTTTATAAGTTAAAACAATAGCGCCATGATCAAAACTTTGCATGTCAGTCACATTTTCCTTATTTGATTCTGATTTAGTTATTGGGCATCTTCCACTAACTGTATTTTCACAAATTACTCTTCACTGTAGTTCACTTGCTGTATCTAATAAGTGTTATTCCCTTCTTTCAACAAGCCTTACCTGATCTTCCTGACTATGCCAAAGTTTCTTAAAACAGACATTTGGCACCAAGTGTTTCTGCTTTCAGCTCATGATTGTTTTAACTTTCAACTTCTTTGCTGAATTCCTGAGAAATAACTACATCAACTATACATAAAACTCAGGAATAATATTTGCTTGATTTATCATGGTGCCACCCTCTCACAACTACAAATATGACACATACGTAGATCTTAGGTAAATTTTTACTCAGTGAAATGAATGCCGTCTCTTATCATCTATAAAGAGACTCTCAGAGGATTGAATACACTCAAGATTTGTTCAATACCCAGTACCAAAAAAAGAAAAACAAAAAAAAAGATTTGTTCACACATTTTAGTTAAGATTCTCTTGTGAATCTGTGATATTAATAAAACTTGTTAGTGGAAAGGGATACTTGATGATCTGGGTATGGATTCCTGTTGCATTTTATACTGTGTAGCTGATGAGTAGACAACAAATGATCATGCTGTCAGATCTAGGTTTATAGTGTCATTTTTGAAAGTATGCAGTACAAAATGACATTAACGCCTGTGATAGACAAATGGAAGGCTGGCTAGGGAAGCACCGGTGGAACTATTTGGTTTCCAGAAAGTTGCTACTTGTTTCTGTTGTTGTGTCTTCTTGCCCTACCTCAGGCTAACCTCGTAGACATGTGACTCTTAGTACCTCAGTAACAGGTTTTTATAAAAATAAAAAAATGGAAGAGGCAGAAATAGAATTGGTCAAGTTATATATTACTGTTAAGTCCTCTTAGCATAGGAAATAAAGGTAAAATGTAATGTTCTGACAGAAATCTGACATTTATGCCAGTCTTGTTTGTTGTAAATTTTTATATTTTTCCTTAATAGTCTTTCCATGACTAACCTAGATGAATTAGTGCTGTGACATTTCTTTTTAACCTGAGGATATTGGGAATTTGAACCCAGGGACTTCACACTGACCTGTATCCTAACCCTAATTTTTAAATTTGTTTTGTTTAGTTTTCATTTTTGTTGTTGTTGTTCTGAGTCAGTACTGGACTAAATCACCTTATTGTCTAGGCTGGGCTTCAATTTGTGTTTCTCTTACCTCAACCACGCAGAGTGCTAGCACTACAGGCATTCACCACTGTGTCTGGTTTACATTGTAGGTTATTTAAATTATTATAACATTTTCATTTTGCCTGGACACATAGTCTTAATATATCTTTAGTAATTTACATTATTTACTAACAGACAAAATGAAGAATTACTTCAGATTATTGTGTTTTCTATGTTTAAAGAGTATTTTTCTTTCTTCGCAATTTAATACCATGACACAAATCATTAAACAAAATATTTTTTGATCTTTACATACACATTATAAATGCCATCTAAAGTGCATTCTTGGTTAAATATCCCCAAGTTATCACTTCTAGAAAATTCCATGCCATACTTTGGTCTTCACATGCTCTATCTCTGATGTAGTAGAACCACAATTGCATTGTCAAGAAATTCAATATAATTCTAATGAAATCTATGTGTGTGCAGTTTATTGTAGTTTATTAGCACATGTGTGTAGTACATAATGTTTGAATTCCTCATATGGAGTTAGTTTATTACATAACAGTGCACAACTCAATGCTTTTTAACACTTTAGCTCTTCCCTCTTTTGTCCCTTTCTTTCTCTTGATCTTCTCTCCCTTTGAGAAAGATTCTATTATCTATATTTTATTTCATTCTTTATTTTTACTCTGGGTTTTCTCCTATAAGAGAAATTATGTTATATTTTAACTTGTGTGTCTGATTTATTTCTCTTGACACTATGACATCAAGGCATATCAATTTTCCTACAAATGACTCCAGTTTACCCTTTTTTATAACAGAGTGGCACTCTACTGCGATTTCTTGTCTTCCCTTTATAGATTCAGAAATTGAGGTTTGTAGAGAAAAATCACTAGTGATGAATGATATAGTTGGGATTCAAAAATAAATTCATATGCTTCCGGAGCAATATTAAATCTTTATAATTAGGTTTTGACCAGAGATACTGATTTCATATAGTAAATATCTGACCTCAAGCAAAGAGCAGGGATTAAACCTTGTATGCTTTCAAGCACAGAAAGTAGGAAAGATAAAAGTCAAGATTACAGCTACTCTTGCAAAATGCAGCCCCAATTAGGAAGCAGCAGCTGGCTTTTCCAAGGAGCCAGGAATATGAAGAGCCAATTTTACCTCTGTGCCAGTTGTGCCTCACAATTAATTATTTTTGAATGTTTAAATACTAGTTATAAATGCCAGTGTCAATGATACACTAGGCTTTCTCATTTGTGGAATTAAAATTTTTACTATAATTCCCTGATTCCATTTGCCTATTTGCTTTTTAACTCATATGGTAATAAACTTGAAATAGAAATTCTGTAGATGAATAAAATAGATAGTTTTGGGCTAGGAACATAAGTCAATGGCCTGTGCAAGGTCCTGAGTTTGATTCTCCATACCAAAAAAAATAGGTAATTTTATAATAATGCCCAGCTTGGAATTTTATGAGTGTGTATCATGAAAAAGTCAATAATTGTAGCCATCAGCATTTTGGGCTGAATAACCCTATTTTTGTTAAATACAAATCCACATCCCATTTACTCTGTTATTGAACTAAATATCCTCAATTACAGTTTATTGCTCAGAGGTGGATACATTAGAGGCATAGGGAAGTATACATAACAAAATATTTTAATTTACTGTTTAAAGCAATTTCCATGTTATACCATCTCCATACTGTAAATTTTATCTCTTAAAACTCAGATACAGGAGCTTAGCTTATGAATCAGCATTACCCTTCATGGTTACTTTTTAAGAATATAGTGTACTGTCTATTTTATTTATTTAATGTTTGCCCTCTGTTTTTTAATATGATTCCAGTCAAAAGACATGTATTTCTATTGCCTCAATGGAACCTTGAAATTTATCAAACATTTTCTGTTAATCAGTCCAGCTTATGTACAGTATTATATTTAGAACTATATTAATGGGTAAGATTCATAATAATTGTTACCACATTGGACTAACTTAAGGTATATTACTTTTGTAACAAAATTTTTAGAAAGGTATAGCATATTTTTCTTAATGCAATATAATCATATTATTTATTTATAGTTAGTACATTGCACTATTATATAAAAATTATGAAGAACAAGTACTATATATATATATATATATATATATATATATATATATATATGGCTGGGACTCTATGCCTGCCTGGCAAGCACAAGATCATGAGTTCAATCCCTGGTACCAAAAGGAAAAAAAAAGAAAAGAAAAGAAAAGAAAGTTATATACATATAATGAAACTGCTAATACTGCAAAATTAACAAATAGAAAACAATATAATTATGAATATACACAAGTAATTTAAATCTATTCTTTAATATGATGGTTATTCATGTAGTTATTCTTTTGAATATTAAGCACAAGAAGTAGTTATTATTTAGGAAAGACTAAGAAGATATACTGTTTAAGGCAACTGGATTCTTTCTTTCTTTCTCTTCCTTTCTTTAATTCTTTCTTACTTTATTGGAACTATAAATCAAACTCAGGGCTTCATGCTTGCCACACAGGTGCTGTGCCTCTGTGCTATATCCTTGTATACTACAACTGAGTGATTTAAATCCCCCCACCCATTACAACTGAATAGGTAAAAGCCCTCCCAGCTAAGATGATTGTCTAGTGAAAGGAACATTCACAGTGACTGCTGCAAGTTATTTGAAGGAGGTCTTAATACATTTTAAAAAGACAAAAACACCTTTAATATTGTTTATGGTTGCACTATAAAAATATCAAAAGAGACTATGAAAGTACAGAAAACCACAACAGGGAAAAGTATTGTTGCCCAATTTATGATAATATGCAAGTTTAACAGGGTCTTGCAGAAAATATATACTTTTGTCTTTAAAGAAATGACAAAAGGAGATTGTAAAGCAAAAAAATAATCAGCAAGAAGAGGCATATATACACATAAAAATAGAATTTTATTTTATTTTATTTTTTATGTTTTAAAGAGAACAAAAGCATAAACAAACGGTGAAACTCATTTTCAAAACAGGTTATTGGGACAGTCACATTGTGTACTGTTGTCTTCATATGAGTTATTCAGTGTACAGGCTATAGGCACATTATCTCATCTAAACAATCTTAACATAAAATATTTTCTTCAAGAAACAAATGGAAGATAGCTGTAGAATTATCTTGACTATCTTGTGTGGTCCATTCTTCCCTTCTCCTCTTATGTAAAGGGTAACTAGCATATGGAAATGTTTCACATTATGTTGTTAGAAAGTACAATTTTAAGATACTTAAATGGCATAAGATAGTGCTGTACAATTTTTGTTCTATTTTACTTATCAAGCTATACAATATCGTTTTGATAATCTATAAAACTGTACATAATGTTTTCAAATGCCTTTGGAATAAAACACTTCACAAGAAATAAACTGTCACTACCTTTCCTCTTCTCTCACTGTTTTTCTCTTTTTACCTGTTAGTTTTACAAGAGAAATAATATTACTGCTAATCACCAGACACTACTAATGTAGGATAAAATGCCTGTAGGTACAATCGTTTATGTGAAGGCAGATGAAAGAGTTTCTGAAATCTAACTTGATGAGATAATTTAGTTAGGAAACTCAGCATGCTGTTAATGATTTTTTAAGGCAGGATAAATTGAAAAAAATGATTTCCTGGAAAAACTCAGGTCAGTTAAAATAAGGGCAATCTACTCAATTTATGATTGACTTAAGTGCTTTCTAAAAGTGAAACATTTATTGAAATAATTTTAGAGTTCAATGAACTTATTAAAATAATAGAGAGATTCTCAATTATCTTCTTTATTCAATTTTCTCCAACTAGAACATTATGAAAAATTATAGTGTAGTATCATAGCTAGTTATTGACTATAATACCATCCACTAGTGTTACTCAGATTTCACGTTTTACTTCACTCATGTGTGTGTTGGCATATATAGATCTGCACAGTTTAATAACATTAAGTGCCCAATGTATATAGGTTTTTAAATCCATTTCCATCAAGATCCTGAGTAATTTGGACACCACAATGCACTTTCATGTTGTTTTTTGCCTCATGCCCTTCTTCTCCGGGTTTGTTCACTAAATCAGAAATGTTATCACGTTTAAGTGTTTTATAACTAGAACTATACAGATTGTAACCCTTTAACAGTAGCTTTTTTTCTCTCCATGTATTTCCCTAGAGAATAATTGCAATTGTTTCTGTGGACCAAGTTTGCGTCTTTATTATTGCTCTGTAGTATGCTGTCATGCAATTATATCAGAGTTTATTAACTAAGCTCCTTTAACCATTAAAGGACATCCAGGATGATTCTAGTTTTGGACTATTACAAATAAAATTACTGTAATCATTTGTATAAAAGTTTTTGTGTGAATGTGTCTTTCATTCACTTGGAAAACATTCTGAGGAATTCGACTTCCACATCCTATGAAAATAATAGTCTTTATAAGAAACTCACTGATAATTTTTTAGAATGGTTATATTATTTTATACTCCAAGAACTAATATGATAGTGATCTATATTTCTGTATGTCATAATTTATTATTCTCACTATTTCTTATTTTACTCTTTCTGGCAATTATGTAAGTAGTAAACCATTTTAATTCTGATTTGAATTCCCTTGAAGGTTGAATATCTTTTTGTATCCTTATTTACAATCCATATATTTTCTTCATCTCACATATTAGCCCATTATCTAATTGAATGTTTTAAACTGTTGAATTTTGATAATTCTTTTATTGATAACTTGCCTTCTGTTTGATTCATAAGTTACAGATATTTTTACCCACAAGGAAGCATAGCTTTTATCACCTTTCACAAAGCAAACATTTCTAAATCTGATGTGCTTGTTTTATAACTAAGAAATACTACATAAAATTATGAAAAATAATATATTTCTAATAATATTTTCAAAATTATTAATTTTATCGATCCCCAAAACATGATTACAAGTTTTAAAATAGTATTTTAACTCAAAAGAGAATATTAGAAATAAAAATCTTCTACTAACAATAAATGACTTTCATTTATTGAATGTTTGCTCTGTGCCAGACACTGTAACATGAAGCAGGGATTCTTTTTCTTATCACAGTACGGTGTTGAAGTGAATGCATCCAGGGTAAGCCTGCCAGAGACAGGTACATAAGGTAATTAAAAAGTGGCCCATTAGATTTGTGCTCACACAATTTAGGGATGAAACAGAGGATCTGTGGATTGTCTCAGCATATTTATCATTTATCTTATGCAAATTTAAGTTTATTTCGAGCTATAATGTGTACCAACTCCCTGTAATGATTATGTACTGCAAGCACATACTGATAAAAATAAAATACACAAAGAAATAGTAAATGGGCAGTTAGCCTCACACTACCTTCTCATACAATAACAATCCACATCAGAGCTCAAAGTTTACTATTTCTAAAGCAGTCACGCCAGAATTAATCATGCCATCCTGGTGAACTTTGAAACAATCTTCATTTCAGTGAATTCAAAACATAACCGTTATTTAGATACAATACAAGACGGAGAATTTTGAAAACAATTTTTTGGGTAAACGTATTTTCGATAGCAAGTTTCTATACCTTTCAGAATCTCTGAGTTATTAAGTTATTAAAGTTATTAAGTTTTTAAACTCTATGAACCAGCAAAGTATCCACAGTGCAGACATGGATATTTTTCTTTCCATCACTTATAGGACAATCTTACAGGTCTGCTGACATTTAACCTGTTTTCTCATAGATATTGATTGTGAATTCTAACATCATTGAGTTTTAATTTCACTAAACAACCAGTTGTTTATTTTTTAGTGATTTATTTTTAAACACAACAGATTTAATCAGAAATTAATAAATGTATATCTATTAATACTTCTATAATAGAAGTACTTAAATGTATGCTAATAATGAGGTAAACAGATACTACAATGCAAAACATATTAAAAGACTTGCTAAATAAGGCCAAACATACTTACATTGATGTATGTAAAACATATTTACTAATATCTTTACATTTATACTAGTATTTATAGAATGTTGCAGTTCTGTTTTATGAAACCTGAGAAAAATACCCCCAAAAATATTCAATTTATATTCAATATGCATGAAGAATATTCAATATATATATGTGTGTGTGTGTGCATATGTATATTGAATATGTATTAAATGTTATATTTGATATTATACATACATATAGAAAAACAAAAATATGTATAAGGTATAGATAACAATTATCATATGCCTGTATAGATTAATTTGGGAAGTTTGAATGCTTTTTTTCTTATGACATTCTGTATGCAATTTTAAAATTTATGTACAAATCTAAGCCATTTTAAATAGTAGATCTATTGAATCACTACTGTTTCTCCCTATCTGTCATAGTATTTGGTGTAAGTAAAATATGAAAAAATTCCATTGTGAGGACATTTCAACTTCACTTGGAGGTCTAGAGGTGTGGCTTGTTTGTAGAGGGTTTGTTAATAAGAGCAAGGCCCCATATGTGAGATCTGCATTTCACCACAACAAAATAGAATAAAACAAAAACAAAAAATAAAGAAAGAACTTAACTAGAGAAGATGTCTTTAAGAAATTATAATTTTCGTTATGCATGTAAGCAATCCATTTACTCAGTGTCTCTACCTGATTCTCTGTGTTGCAAGCTTCTTATGGTTAGGGAACATAGTAAGTATGGCCCAGAACCTTTCCTGTGTGCCCTCGCATTCCAAAGGCAAAGATTTCAAGAGTCTAATGATCTGTGACTCAAACTCTGTAACATTCCTGCTCTGTATATTTCTACATTATACAACGTACATTGGAGTAGAGAAACTGCAGGTTATTTGGTGAATGAGAAAGTTCTGACATTGTAGGCTAATTTGGGGTCAGGAACATTCAGTCTGAAGGCATATCCTCTTTCCAAAAAAAAGAATTGAGGAAAGTTAAACAAATGCATTCCCTAAGGAAGAATAGACAAGAATACTGATTTAAATAATCCAAATGAAACAAAATAATAGATTAGTCTATCAAAGTCGGGGCTAAGGCTAATAGTGCGAATATAATGCCTTTACAGTTACTGGAGATGGGTCACACAAATCTGATTCCAGTTTCCTTGCAGCCAAAGCAAAGGGAGAGATGTGATCAGTTAAAATTTTATGTTTCCACATACAGCTTTTTCTGGCACAGTGCCCTGAAAAAAATCTCTCCCTTGGGTCCTCGGATAAAGAGGTCACACTGTATGATGTACTGCTTTCAAACACTATATTCTAGGAGTGTAACAGAAGGTTTCCTATGGCTCTATCTTGCATCATCGTTCATTCAAACTGAGGGCACAACGCCAAAGCTCAGTTTAGCAAAAGAACCAGGGAGAGACAAAGATACAACAATTTAAAGATGCAGCTCTCAGGTAGTTTGGCTTGATTGAGAGATACAATTTAGAGTATCCATGGACGTGAATAAGCTGAATTTTAAAATGTGTTGGTTCGTGGAATTCTAGATAAAAAACGTGGCAACACAAATGTTGATGTGATAATTTGTGTCATTAATCTATAGTAAAGTGCTCTTTATTGCTATCCTTTAGACAGACAGTTAAGCAGAAGGCAATGTAACTTGCTTGTTCTGAAAATCAAGTTGCCTAAATTAAGATTTGCAGCACCAAGCTGGTTTCAGTTCTTGCAGAATAACCAAACATTCTCTTATAAATAATCAAACACTGACTTTCAACTTGAAGATACCACATCATAAAATAGGAATGTGGTCATTTTTATTTGACTATTTTTCCTTAGTAATTAAAGCCAACCACACATATATTTCATCAAAAAATATGAAATCTACTTCGCTGAAATGTCTAATTTTGGAAAATTGTGATTTTTGGTCTGAACTCTCCAGACAACTAAAAGCAGAGCATACCATAAGTCAGGAAAAAGCTGATAAGTTGTATATACCTTTTGAATTATTTCTACTTGATTAAAGCTCATCTAATAATCAGTGATACCCTTTGGCTCAAAACTCACTGTAGTTGAGAATTATTTAGATAGGTGAGAAATTCTGTGTACCTGACTCCATTATTTTCTCCAATATTCTTTTCCTCACATTTTTTTTTTCCTTCCTCATCATTTTTTTTTAAGTAGAGGAACTATTTGTGGTTTTTTTTTTACTTTATTCTTTGAATGCGATGTTAGGGAATAGTCCGCTGCTTTGTATGTCGGTATATCTGTCCACATATGCCTTTCTATAAGTAGTTATGGGTTTTAGAGGCATTCATATTACCTCATAAATACTGTTATAAAATAAGTTCTGATTTTTCAGAGGATTCCATTAGTTAGATATATGTGCACTTGAGAACGAAGATTTCTTAACTATTCTTTTTTCTTTTTTGCAAAATTCAGCTGTCATTTCTTTCAATGTCATAGTTTTGATAATTAGCATAGATATATATTAAAAAACATAATTTTCTTAGCCAGTAATGACAGTGTATCTCTGTTTTCTTGTTAATCAGATCTCATGTTTTAAGACAAAATTCTGAACTTTCAACTGATTTTCTCCTCTCTCATCCAGTGATACTAAGTGAATATTGCAGTTTAAGTGACTGCTATTATTTTTAAATTGTACAATTTAATTACAGGTCTATCAATAGACTATGTGGAAAACAAGCTTTATTGGATCAGTTCAGGAAATGGAACCATAAATAGATGCAACTTGGATGGTGGTAATTTGGAAGTAATAGAGTCAATGAAAGAAGAATTAACAAAAGCTACGGCATTAACTATCATGGGTAAGTGTGATGATCCTATAGCTAAGGTATTTCTTATTGATTGGAGTTTGATTAATTACTACCTGTTAAAAGGTTACAAAAGTTACTACTCTAGCATCATCAAAAGCACATTCAAATTGCACATTTTTATGAGATTCAATTTCTTTCTTTTTAAGTTTAGAAACAGACTGATAAAATTATCTAAATCAAGGACTTAGTACTGTTGGCATTTTCAACCCGTACCCTTACTTATTCTTGGCTTACTGTGACTTGTATTATTTACGGTTCTTTTCTGTGCTCTATCTCATTGCTGTAAACTGTAAGGACTTTGTGTATCCGCCACAAAAAGTCAAGGTGGTTCATCTTTGTTAATAAAGATAGCAAGATACACATATATAATTCATAACATAAGTGAACAAGGACTATCTGATCAATGAATGGCATTGTTTACCTCAAATGATAATCCTTCCACTTCTTCTCCATATATAGGAATGAGTATAGTTTCATTGATTTGAGTCTCATTTTTATTCTTTATATTTGGTCTTCTGGAAAAAAAAAGTGCTAGGCAACTGCAAAAGATGAACAGGGACCTAGGAGTGATGTGTGGTTTCCCAAAGAACAAAAAAATCTATATTGCATTGGTACCAAAATTAATTTTTGAGTTGAAACTTATAATTTAAAAATATAGTTCAAATTGTTGACAAGATATGAGATATGTGAGATAGAGATATCTCACATATCACATCTTTGGTGAGATATCTGTATTTTTTATTTTGAGAGCAGTGAGCTTTCAAGTAAATTTCATGTTAGCCAAACACATGAAGATTAAATATTCCACAGAATCACAGTGCTATAGTTTGTTACAGAAAGTGAGAAAACTGACTCAATATTTGCAATTTCAAATATTCTTATAATTTTTAAAAAGTCATATTGTTTATGAGAGATCAAATGTAATATCTTTTTTAATTTTAATTCTAATAGTAATAAATTAGGTCTTTATATGAATTCCACATTCTACAATCATTTGAGTCTCATCATTTCTTAGATTTAATGTAAATTTTTTATTCTTGGAATGAATCAGCATATTCATTTATAAGCAGATTGTAATGAAGAAATATTTGAAAATTAGTTACTAGACAAAACAAAGATATGTGTTGTGTTGCCTTTTGTCTTACTTTCCTTGTTGCTGAGACCAAACCCTTGACACTCAAAGTCAAACGAAGAAAGGTTTGTTGTAACTCACAGTTTCTAAAGGTTTCAGTTCCTAGTTGGCTGACTCCAAGGCAGGGTAACATGGCAGAAAAGGAACAGTTTTTGGTAGGTGGAAGACAGCAAGGGAATGAAGCAGCAAGTGGTGAAAGCAGCCTTTATTCTGTCCCTTACATTTTGTCTAGTGTACATGTCCTTAGGGTGGGTAGCACTCACACCCAGAATCATGCCAAACCAGTGAGTAGACTAATTTAGAAATCACACCCCGAAAGCTAACATCACTCACTTAATTCCAGCATCACACATTCTAGATCCAGCCACATCTGAAAAGCCCCGCTTATGACTGCCTGAGGCTTTGGGGGACATCTAGACCTAAACCATAACACTTCTGATTTCTGATCAGTACAAAATATGAATGAAGTAAAAAATGTTTAGATGTTCAAATTATTACTTAAGATAATGAATCTTCCTCTTCATTTTGAGAGGGAAAATGAAATTGTATTAACCAATCATAAAATGGTCTCTGTCAATTTTTATAATGATAAAATATGTATATTCAGTATATCTGCCTATATTGCACTGTTATTAGAATTACTTAAAATACGCATACATGTACTTTTTAAAAACTTTTCATGCATATCTTAAAATTAAAATCTTATTTCACTTCATTTGATCCATGAGTACTCTCTACCTTTCCTTAGTTAGACATTTCTAGGCATCTGATGCCATTCCATCAGGCATTTCTGTGGCTTTCTGTGTTGTAGATTTTTTGCAAATTGTTGTGCTATCGCTTTTATTTTTTTATTTTTTTTTTTTTTTGTCTTTTTCATTTTTTTTTTTTTTTCTCGGTACCAGGGATCGAACTCACGACCGCCTGCTTGCAAGGCAGGTGCTTATGCCGCTGAGCTAAATCCCCAGCCCCGTGCTATCGCTTTTATTAATAGTCTTTTTCAACTTATTTTTTAGAATTGGAGTTTTTCTTAACTGTTTTTCTAGATGAAAAACCAATTTGTACGAAAGCAATCACTTTGTAAAAATTAATCTTCGATTTTCTTTCCTTTTTTTTTCCTGTGCGTTTTTTTTTTTTTTTAATTCTTGTGCTGTTTTTACAGCTTTATGTTGATGTTCTTCTCATTGTGTGTGTCTAAAAGCTACATACACAAATACACTTACACATCACAGCTTATATGTTACAGGTGGCCAAAGGAGTTCATTTATAATTGCCCTATACATCCTATGAAATATTTTTAAAATATTATTTTATGTTATTCAACCTTGCCAAATTGACATGGAAATTTTGTTTTATGTGCTTTTTTACATATGTTAAATCACTGAATATGAACAAACATAGATTAAGTGCTTTAAAATGGTTGAATAGTAATTCTCATTGTGTTGTTAAAAATTGAATTCTAGTATTTTATGAAATCAATCCAAACTAGTGGATGATATAAATAAATAAAAAATTAGAGAAAACATTTTAAAATTCAGTCATAATAATTTTAAGGAAAGTCTTTGAATTTTTATTGACCATTTTGTATAGTACACATATGATATTATGAAATTCATAACCTTAGTGAAATACTTAAGGCTTAAGGTTTATTTCTGTTAATATGAATACTATTAATACTCTTCTGTGTAGGAAATGAATGCTCTATCCTATGAGTACAGCTTCAAAAATGAATCAAGTCCATTTTAGCAAAATACATTCTCTGAGTCAACAAAATGCAAGAAAGTTTGTATGAAATCATGTCTATATCATGTTAGCATTGTAAATTTTCTATAACATGAAGTCTCCATGGTAATCAAACATTGAAAAAAATTTTAATGTGTGAATGGTTATGTATGAATGGGTATCAAATACATGTGAATATTTAAATTTAAAAAAACATTTTATAGTAACAGAAATATGACCATTAATTCTCCTCAAAATATTTACCCTCACTTTGAGCACACTCACCTTATCATTCCTGATGCTTTCTGAAGCAACATCTGAAATCTTTGTTAACGTCTTTATGAGAGATGTGATCAAATACTCAGGGAATGCTGTTGCCAAAGGTCATCCAGGGGAGGAGGCCAATGAAAACATTATAGCCTGTGTGTCCTCATCCACATCATCACTAGATCTGGCCTTGTGTAGATTCTGGCTCTTTGCCAAAGTCAAACTGCCCTTGAAAATTAAACACTTTGAGTGAATTCCGGCCACTGAAGCAGGCATGGCCTTGCATCTTAAGACATAGAGGAGGATTTCATATCCTCTTATGGCAGGGATAAGCATGTTAAAAGTGAAGGTAAATGTTTTGAAAGGGATTGATGTCACTATAAATTTTACTGTAATAAATGCTTAAAAATAATTAGATACTTTGTCTGTCTCTCTCTCTTTCTATATATATATATACATATATACACAATTATCTCACATTTCATTAGCTATAGAATCTCATATATCATTAGCCATAAAATAATAAAATAAATACAAGAAGAATACTAGAACCTTTATTGGCAACAAACTAACTAGATATATCAAAATACATTTAGCAGTTCAGGGATTTAAAATATAATTGGCTTAATGAAAGAGATGCATGGGAGGAAACTTTTAAAGTTTCCTAGTTAGCTCTGGCCTTGTGTTCAGGCTTCACCTCCTTTCAGAACATCCACCCTTTATTTTTGAGAATGGAATAAGGGGGTCGGTTTAACTGCTTCCTGTTGAGGGTGAATATTATAGTCATGAAAAGTGCAATAAAAATGTCAAACTCAGAAATCTCACTAATATCCACAAAATTATCACTGATTGCAGTTATAAATGCTTAAAAAGAAAATTTCCTTCAGTAATGATAAAATTGCACAACCAGGAAGGAAAGAAATAATTGTGCTATACAGTAGCTAGTATATACAAGTTTATGCCAGCTTTCAGACTCACAGAGACTTAGTGAACAATGAATAGTAAATGAAATTTGTGCTTCACTGAAATTCAGAGCGATTTTTCCAAAATCTGAGAAAACAGGTTTCTACATATCTTTCACTCATTTTTAATTAAATAATTTTATAAATTATAATCACAGGATTTCCCAGTTTTACTTTAAATACCATATAGAAAATAAACTGAAAAGAACTTGGAGATTTTTAATTTGAATAAAATAGAGCATATCTGACAATACCCAGATCAAAATAAAGGAATTATTTGATGTTTCTACAAATTCTGAAAGCCCAAGGTCAGGGGTGTTTTCAAGATTCTTTGCTATTGTTACTGCCAGGAAGTAGAACTTAACTCCTCTCCCTCTGAATGCAGCCTGGATTTCATGTTTTTTTTTTTTTTTTTTTTGATGGAATAAGGCAGAAATGGTGACCTAGGACTTGTGGTGACAGGCCATGTGTGACACGAGCCTTCTTCCTTGCCTTCTGCCTTCCAACAGTCAGTTTGGGCCACGCCATCAGACACATAGTGAGGACCCCCAGTCAACCACAGGGAGACGTGAACACAATAGGAAACTAGAGCTCTCTGGTAAATTGCTTTGAAAATGATCTTGGAAGCAGAAGCTCTAATCCCAATCCCAGTTTTAGATAAGTAAAGCAAAGGCCAGCAGTATAAAGGAACCTCAAGGAGACTCTAATCCAGAAGCACACACACACAGAGATGCTTCCTGTTGTCTGACTCACAGATCACAGGAACCACATAACATGATAAACATGGACTAAAATTTAGCTTTTCTTGTTTTGAGCAAAGTTCTCACTAGGTATCTCAGGTTGGCCTAGACTCATACCAATCCTCCTGCCTCAGCCTCCTGATTACTGGCATTACAGGCCTGTACCATCCTGCTTATCTTTATCATAAGAAACATTGAAACTTTGTGCTATATATTTCACTTTTAAAGAAAGTAATCAGTCCACAGCTTTATTTAAAAATCTTACAATTTTAAATGTTGTCAAGTGATCATTTAATTATAGAAAAATTCCATGAAAGCTAACATGAGGTACCAGCTAAGTAGGATGCCTAATAGTATCTAAGCCAAGCAAACTACTGGCCCAACAACAAACTATCATCATGACTGTTTGTTGGTGGCAGCACAGAGAGCAACAGAGGACGTTTTCAAAGGGTCATCTGTGCTGATGATAAGTTGCTGAGGAAAGGAGATGGAGTTAAAAAAATGGCAGGTAGGAGAGCTGATACATTTTAAAGCAGAGAAGAGACTCATCATGTGGAAGACCGGAGATATGATTTTCTGGTAAGGCTGTGTGATCTTTTACCAGTTTATATTCTAACTGCAGTACAGTCAGATGAAGAAGGTACTAAGGTGAGTCCTTTTTTGAGTCCTCCCTCTGAGTTAAACTCTCAACAAGGAAATACGATTGCTAGGTGTAGCACTTCCTCCCCTGCCAATAATCAAACCAAATGCCATTCATTCTTTTATTTATTCAAATACATGTATTATTGCCTACTATATATTCCACCCACTGATATATGTTTGCAAGAATACTGACTTCAGCAAGCCTGCAGATCATAGTGGAAGATGGAATATAAAAGAGATAAATAAATAAATTATGTGGTCTGATAGTTGAGAGTTGAAAAAATAACAGAGCACAGCAATGAGGAAGTGTGTGGTAGATTTGCACTGAGACAAATAACGGCTCACTGAGATGGTGAGTTCTGAGAAATGTTTCAAAGAGGCAGCGAGGGAAGATTAAAATGACACTGTGTGAATGGTCAAGAACTGGTTCAGTTACTTATTTTATAATGTTTATGTTATTAAAAATGCATTACTTTCAAAAATTATATAAATAATGACATTGACATAAATGTTAAATTTGATTCCAACAGTTTACTAGTTTAGAATTCTTTTAATTTTACCATGGTTCGTATAAAAAATTGTCTGTCCTTCATCTGTTCTCTGGTGACTTAGGCATTCACTCTGTCACATATGTTGTATGCTCGTGTAAGATGACTGTTTGTTGAAGTCTTAACATCTTTCATGTTGCTGGCCAACTCACACCTTCGAATATCAAACTTCCTCTTTCTTTTTTCCTAATTTTCATTTTATTAATTTCTATTTTTTATTTTATTCTATTTTACTTTCTTATATTATATTAAATTATTTATTATTGTATTTTATTTTGAGACAACTATCTTGCTATGTAGATCAGGCTGACCTTGAACTCACTATGTAGCACATGCTGGCTTCAAACTCATGGCAGTCTTTCTACCTGAGCCTCTCAAATGCTGGGGTTACAGAGGTACATCACATATCCTGCAAAATTCTTCCCTATTTCTAAAAGCAGCTGCATTCTCAATTGTCAAAATGGCAATAACAGTAGTTTCTACTTTTAAATATATTTGTTATGAAAATATAACATTTCATAACAAAATAATACGTGAGTAATAATAGTTAACACATTACATATTGTTATCTTCAATGTAGTGACTTATAGCACAAGTTATGGGCATAAAAATTCTCCAAATGATATTAACACAATAGCTAATATCTGTAAAATCATATGATTTGCAAAAATATTTATTAGACATTTTGCAGTATTTAACCAATTTTTAAGAAAATTTTCTTTTATGAATAAACTTTAGGTCCATGAAATAATGATATTCTAAAATACTTTTCTACATGATTTTCAGTATAAAATCAGGCATGTGGTATTTAACTATTTATCACCAGATTTTCAGTAAGAGGGCTTTTTGTTTGCATTTTTTTACTGATCTTCTAACAGTTTTGAAATCCTCTTCATTGTTATTCCCTAGTAGAGACACTGAAGTAAACTCAAATCAATCTGCTGCTCAGTGTTAAGTGCCTCTGCACTGAGGAACAAGAGAAAGAGCATAACATTATTAACTAAAATATACATTTTGTGCTATTTATGAACTCTCTTTAACTTGCTATCCATCATCAACATATGTAATTGGAAAGCGCATTGCCTATATTGAATTTGTGCTGAAAAAAGTTACAAAAGTCACTTGATGAAGCCAAGAGAAAAATGATATAGCTGTATAACTAACATACTAATACAAGAGGCTTATTACTATTTGGGGAAACAAAAGACAGAATTCAGAAAAGAGCAGCATGACATTTTACTTGTATTTTGTAATTTTAGTGTGGGGTGGAGAGACCTAGTGCAAATGGATTATAAACTTAAAATGGAAATAAGAATATTAAACAAACTCAAAGAAATTGACAGACGTGTACATAGATAATCTTTGGCATTCGTGGATTTCATGATCAGCAAATGTTTTAATCACAGATGATCTTGATTCTTTCAGCTACAATATGTCACATAGTAATTTGTCAAATTTTCAGATGAATTTGTGTCCTGAGCAATATAAGAGATAGGAGGTTGAATTTAACCATCTACTCCACTTATTGTTCTCTAATACCCTTGTGTGTACACTGTTACTACCTTTTAAATTGCATTGTACATCTAATTTTATTCTTCTTTTATGGTACTGATATGGGGGAATGAGACCCCCAACCTACTATGTCCACGAATTCATGTTCTCTAAAACCGAAGAATGAATTGTAGGAACAACAAATGTGAAGAGTAGAATATATTTCTTGAGAGAAAGAAAGCTTCTGTCTGAGAGAGACAGAAGGGGGCCTGAGCAGGCTACCAAACACTCTGGCTTTTTCAGGGACTTTTATAGAGTAAAACCATGGGTTTAAGGCCGGAGAAGACTGGGAACCCACAAGGCAGATGGGCATAAGGTGGGACATAACTATAGTTAGCCAAAAAAATCAATAGTTCAGGTAAAATTGACTACATTAGGGACAAATGGGAAAGCAAGTCATGCAGGAAGCGTCATTCTTAGAGAGCAGTAATTCTTCCCTAGGGATTGGAATGGTGAATCCTGATTACAAAATGACCCAGATTTAATCCATAAGGATTATATTTAAGGGTGTGGTTGCATTTGTTTTGCCTTCTGTTTTGAGATCTGGCCCACAGCAAGAGGTGTGTGTCCCCTCCAAGGTCATCAGATATCTGGTCCTCTGTGCTGGCTTCCTCCAGGACCTAGCCCTGTCTGACTGCCTACAATGTTTCTAACTGGCTGAGCTGCCTGTAATAGTACTGTATAATCTATGGAAGTTATATTTACCTTAATAACTCTAGGTAAGGATTACAAAATTTTTATGGCATATTCTTCATGTTTCATTTATACTTATAGCTATGTACTTTTAAAGCTTAGTTTGAAGTGCTACAACAAAATATTATAGACTATAGATTCGTGAAAACAGCAAAAATATTTTTTCTCACTGTTTTGGAGTTTGGAAGTGTGCAATAAAGGTCTAATGAGGGCCTTCTGATGGCAGATGATTGCTCACTTTATTTCTTCATCAGATGGGGGAAGAAAGAGAGAGAGAGACAGAGACAAAGAGAGAAATAATTCTTTTATTCTGATGCCCCTTTTATCAGGACACTAATCTGGGGGCTTCACCACAGGACCTAATTACATACTGTTTTACTACTTTCTTGTTGCTGCAAAGCTATACCTGACACCCACAAATTAAAGGAGGAAAGGTTTATTTTGGCTTTCAATTTGTAGAGATTTCAGTCAAAAATCAATTGGCTCCAAAGCAGAAGAGAGGGGCAAAGAAATAGTTAATGGAATGGCAGGCAGGAGGTAGAGAGGGATGACGGGAGGCAGAGCAGGATGACAGGAGGCAGAGCAGGGATGTGTACTCTTCCAGGTCACACCCAGTGTCCCACCTCTCCCCACTAGGCTTCATCTCTCAACCATCACACCCAACTATGAACTCATTCATTCCCATGATCTAGTGTCACACACTCTGACTGATTCAGTCACCTCTCAAAAACCACACCTGTGAGTGCATGAGGCTTTGGGGAGGTTTTTTGGAAACCATTCCACTTCCTTAATGCCCTGTGTTGTAGTCAGGATTTTACTAGAGAAAACAAGATATAACACAAGATATACAAATGTGTAAGAAATGACAAGCTTGCCTTAGGATGGTCAGCCGCAAAGTCAGATGAGAAATGTGCAGAGGGTGTCTACATGCTGGAGGCCAAAGGATTCAATCCAAGGTCTGGAGTCCACCCTAGTGTCTCATGCAAGTCCACCCCAGCAGGCTGATGGGTCTGCGGCAGAAGGCCGAAAGCTCTACTATGTCTACAATGAAAGGCTGAAGCATCTTAGTCTACACTGGAAGCCAGGAGAGGATGTCCAAATCATAAGGGAAGACTGGAGCTTCTCCAAAGGATGCAATGCATTTGTTTTTTGCTCCTTCCCTTTTATAAGTCCAGGTGAAGACCCAGTTTAAGGTGTAGAGTTGCCAAACCCATTTAGTGAAGTTTCTACATGTCTCAAATTGACACAATCAATCAAACATTATACCATGCCTCCAAGTATCATCACAGTTCTGTTAGGACTCTAACACAAACATTCCATGTATTATATGTAACTTCATATAACTGTGTAACTTCATATAACTTCATATAACTCTATCAACTTCATTATTTAAGTATCCATAGCTAAGTATTTATTTATATAAATTATACAAAATGAATTCATAATCTTCACATTTTTAAGTAATAGACTTTAAGCTTATATAAAGACAATTAAAATTAATCTCATTTTTAGTTAAGTAAGAATAGATTCCTATTCATCACCAATCAGCCATGTGATCTGAGAAAGTCATTAAACTCTAGTAAACATTATTTTCTGTTCAAGTATGAAGCTTCTCAATGTGAGTTATGAAAGTTTGACTTTGCGTGACTGTCAATAATAGGCTGATCTGAGGTACAAGAAATAATTTTCAGTAAATTGTTACATAGGTAGAAGCAGTACAGAAGAGACTATAATATTATACAATAAAATCTATTTGTGGAGTTATGCTTATCAGAGTTCATATTAACCTGTTTTATAAATTAGGCAAAAATTTTACTTTTGACTTTTAGTTGGGGTTTGGTTTTATAGTAGATTACAATAGAAAGCTGGCCCCCTTTAAATAGATTCTTGCTTTCTCTAAATGTTTAAGAAGCCGTCTCCAACACCATTTAATATTAGAATCAATTGCAACTAACAACCTGTGCACAAAAAAATTCACAGATAATAGCAAAACAAAATGTTTACACAGTTTTCATGAATACGTAAGCTGTCCCTACTGAAATTTTCTGGTATCAATCAAATTTAAATGTACTATTGATCTGTTTCAAGTAGCAATTAGCCCCAAATGCACTTAATAATTAAATATCTGAGAGTCATTTATTTGAGTCACTTCTGGGATAACCACAGGAGGAGAGAAGGAAAGTTCTATATATGCTTCCAGTCTCTTGTCTGAAACACACACAACCCTATAATAAATTTTTAAAAATTGACTTTATTTTGTGCAGAATTTCTTTTTTTAACTCAAATTTCAACAAAATAACTGAATAATTTGTGTCTTAAAGAGCCCTTGAAGAGTCTAACAAAAATAACCCTAAGGATATTTGCTCATACTTTGAGCACAGCAAACAAGCTTGAAACCACTGTATTATTTGCTGTGGAAATTCATAGGACACTCGGGGAAAAAATTCACTCTTGGAAATATGAAGGCTATCAGATTGAAATGTTTCTAGACTCCATCTGAATATCACAGTGTCATGTTCATTTGCTTAAGAATGAATACAATGCTAATATTGTTGAGGATTAATTGCTTCAAATGTTCCCACAAGACTATGACAGAGCCCTTATATGTGTCTAACCTCTACTAATTGAAAAACTGAATTGATGTGGCAAAAATTATTCTTTACCTGCTTTGACACAAGCCCTCAGCTGATTTTTCAGTGATGTACTTTTTTAAATTTATATCTCCATTACTTTCAGCAAAATATTATTTACTATAATAAATAATATTTGGACTTATTGAAATAAAGCATGTCTAGTGCTTAAGTTATACACTCGTTATGAATTTCATCAGATGAGTAGTATAGTTCATAAGTAATCAAAGACAAATATAAGATATACATACATTAAACAACCTAGTAAAACTGGCATGCAGAAATCATCAAATGCCTTTTTTTGTACTTTATTTTCTAAGATAAATTATTACGGCAAGTTGTCACAGCTTCCTTGGAACCTCATAAATGATGGCAGATGAGGAGCTGTGGTTTCTGGCAGTTCATCTTGCTAAGATCCTCTGACAGAGCTCCCACACATTCATATTAAAATCTGGTCAGAACTGATGCTACCTGGTGCCTTTACCAGAGTGGGAGTCTGATAATTTGAAAGGCTTTTACTTCTATCCTCCACTTTAAGGATGCCTGTCCTCTGTTTTCATCACTGAATCTACTTTATCTGTTTTCAAATTTAGATTATTTTTTCAAATCCAACAATGACTAAATTGTCTCACTCTCTCTAAAAGTGAAAAAGAATTGAAACTTGGGATCTTTCCCTTCTTAACTTTTCTTTTTTGTTTTAAGGTCTCCATCTTTCTGTCCCTGCCCTCGGCTTTCTTTTGCTTTTCTACTTCTTTTTGCCTTTTCTGTTTTCTTCTGGCTGCCCATTTATTTTCTTCATGAAATAAAACTTTAAATTCCTAGGGATTTTGCTTTGAGCTAAAAGCCTCCCCCACCTTTTTTATTTTTATTTTTTTTTTTCTCATTTGGGACAGGATCATTTCGCAGTAATGGAACTTTAGCTAAAATTTTGATTTGTTTTATGATTTTGAGGAAGAAGACTGTGTTTCTGTTTGTTTTGACAAAAGCATTCCTGAATGAGGTATTGCTGCATTCTTATTTTCTGAAAGTAATTCAGTTCAATCACTCTAAAATGTACACCCCTTTTATGAGTTTTAAACCTGGGAATTGTATGGAATCGTCTAGCATAATGCATTAAATCTAGTGCCTTTTGTTGGAATTGTCTTGGAAGGGTTGATACTGTGTTCTTTTTTATTAGATTGTGTTTAAAATAAAATTTTCCATATTTTAAAAGTTGTGAAAAGCACTACCTGCTTTGGAGTATCTAGTTAGAAGAGTGCTATTGCCTACACTTAGTGAGGAAATAAATTTCTGGGGAACTGAAGAGAGTTATAGGTTATCGTTTTGGGGCTCAAAGTGCTGACAGAGTAGGGAGGATAGATTTACACATATGGGAAGGAAGTGTTCAGATCCTTGCATAAAAATGCAGGTGAGTCTTGCAAACGTCTGCAGAGGAGGCCTCCTTGAAGAGGCTGGCTCTGAGACTGGTCCTGAATGAAGCTCAGTACATGGAGGGCCCTGAGGGAGAGGAACTCAGGGTGTTCCTCCTGGAGAACTCTCCGCAGGGAGGCTGCACATGAGAACAGCCTCTTGACTAGGCTGAAACTGCTTAGCTAAAATCTTCACGTATTTTTGAGCTTCTCTTTCCTCTCATAAATAGTGACTAGTTGGAAACTGTACCTTTGAGGGCAATTTGAAATAAGCTTGAATTTGGAAGTGTGGCTCTGGTCATTGCCTCCCTCTCTTTTTATATAACAAATAGAAGACAATGTTCTGGCAGTAGTGTAAGTGAGAAGCAAGAAGAAAATGATTTTTAATTAAAAATTATGAAATAATTGGATCAAAATTAAATTTGAGAAATAAATTCTTTTACTTGTATATAGAGTCATTAGAAATGCCATAGCTAAAAATATAGATGGCTGCAGGTATGCTGTGCTGGCAACTCTAAAATAACAACTGGAATTGATTTGCATGGCTTGAATTTTCTAAAGTCATGCATAATTTTTGGTAATATTGTGAGGATGTAATAAATAATTTTAATCTTGAAAAATTAAATAGTTTTCTTCACTGTGCAGAAATTGCCTGTGTTTTAATATGAAGGAAAATTAAGGTCTGATTTCAGATATTTACAATATTACTAGGCTAAAAATATTTAGTTACTTAGTTTTTTATCAATATAAATGTTTAGTGCTATATCTAATAATCAGTGCATTCTAAAACATATACATCCTTGATCCCTGGCCTACTAAATGTCAACAATAGTCCCTGGTGATTTTGACAGCCAAAATAATCCTACAAATTTCCCCAGTTCCCTTAAGCAGCAACCACTGCACCATTTACAATCACTGCACAATTACTTGATGAATAGAACTAAATTGAATCCTTACTCCCAAAGCAACTCATTTCCTTGGTTCTCCTTTTTTCTGCAGTAAATTTGTATTTTCTCTAGGCACTTCAGCTCACAAGAGACAGGAACAATTTTTTTGTTTGTTTGTTTGTTTTGTTTTGTTTTCTTGATCCTCAAATATATTGGAGTTTCTTTTATTTTGTTTGTTTTTAATATATGATTAACAATGTCTTGTGTTTATTCTTTTGCTATTTGATTTGTGTTCTAGTCTTCCTCTGTAGTCTGGTTAGATACTTAACAACTTCTGCTCTGAACTACTGCAGTAATTTCTACATTTGTGTTTATTCTTTATTTTCAGTCTCCAAGCTTTCAATATCTGCTATGCAGGTCTAGCTTCCTAGATCAAGCCTTCGTAAGACGTTGAAATCAATACTCACTCTGAAATGCTCATTTACTTCACTTCACTCTTCAAATCTTGTTTGACATGGAGTTATTATTCTCACCTTATGAATAACCTTGGGGTCAGTAAGATTTGTTAAAACACATCACTATGAAACTGAAGCCCCAGGATCCCAACTCAAGTGCTAGTTCAACTAAAGAAAGAACCTTGTATATACAAGGTCCCTATTTCTTACCCAGTTCTCTTTTACTCCTACTACAGTTTGGTGCCCTGCATCTGGTTAAGCTGTTCGTGCTTTATTTTATTTAATTCTCTAAGCCTTGTGGTTCTTTTTGGTGAGGTGATTTCTATATGCATCATTTAGATGAGTGCATCTCAATGAGTGAAGTACTATCCACCCTTACAGGGGTGATAACTTTACTTCAATAAGATTTGAAGTATTGGAGATATATTTTTTTTCTGAACCTGCTCATATTTTACAAATATAATGGATTTTCTTTTTTCATGTTCAGAATTGACTCTAAGTTTTAATATTCTACCAATGAGCTATATATACAGTTCTACAATATTTTTTGTCCCTTGGTATAATCATTTGCAAACTTTTATCACTTCTCTATAATTTGGAACCGTGTTTTTTTTTCACATATATATCATTTGTGAGGCAACAGAATTTAATATTTTTCATTAAATAATAGGAGGACATTTGAATAAAAAAACAATGACTAGACTCAAAATATCTGCCTCTAAGATCAACAAGTAAATACTTGTTTAAAATAACCAAAATCATAAATAAGTTGTAAAAGTTAAATATTTATTGAAATAAATTTACACTACAGATTTAGCATTGATGTAGAAAGAGTGAACAAGGTATATAAAACATAATATCTGACACATATTACACATTCATATGTATGTAGAAATACAACAAGAGAAGGAATATTTTGAATTTTGTTCTTAAAGCAAATAAGTAGTTTACAGAAAGAAAAATACAAACAAAAATGAAAGAGGTTAGCCAAATGTGGTGGTGCACACCTTTAATCCCAACACTCACAAGAGGATGAGGCAGGAGGATCCCTTGTAAATTCAAAGTCAGTCTGGGCTGCAAAGTGAGTTCAAGGTCAGCCTCTACTGCAATAGTATATGGAGACTTTGTCTCAAACAGACAGCAAACAAACAAACAAACAAACAAACAAAAAAGGTTCCAAAATAAATAAAAACACTGGCAGTTGGAATATTTTGGTTTCTAAGGGTAGTCTCACGTCTGAGCCTAATAGCACTGTTGTATGGAATAATGATGATAATAATAACTGGTAATGTAAATAAATAAAACATTATATTTAATTTATAATTCTTAAGCTTTTTAATTCTCACAACACTCTTCTGAGAGAATGACCATAAACACAGTTTATTTTAGAGATCCCAGGGAATGCTCCTCTAGAGTAAGCTGATTGGTCAGGTTTAGAAGACTATAAATGTTGTAGCAACCTTTCTAATTTGTGATGCTTAGATTTTAAGTTGATTTTTATAGCAATTTCTCTGTAGCTATACTTACACTGAGTTATATATTCACTGAGAGGTATACAAATAATATACTTTTATTATTGAGGACAAAGTTGTCTTAGCTTGGGTGACCATAACAAAATGTTAAAGATTGGGTCGCTTAAGCAACAGAAATCTGTTTTCTCAGAATTTTGAATACTTGACAAACCCAAGATTTTAGATGCAAGGTAATTTTATTCCCAGTAAGATATCTTGAACTAGTTTGGAACATTCTTACTGTACCCTGACAGGTAAGGAAGGAAAAGAAGTTTCCATATTTCTACTAATCCCATCAGGAGAATCCCAACTTCATGTCCTCATCTACAACAAATCCTCTCAAAGACTCCATCTGCAAACATCATTACCTTCGAGGTTGTGACTTCAACATAAGAACTGGGGTAGTTCACTTGGGGTGGGGAGGAGGACAGAGCTCAATCCATGATCTAAGTATTTTCCAAAATATTTGAATCACAGATGCCTATGTTTAAAAAGCCTGTGCAAACTACTTGGATTTTTATTCTTGCATGTAATACATGTAATACTTTAATCATGTGTTCTCCTGGTTATGTGAGGCTGCTTATCTTCCTCAATATATCTAGAAAGAATCAATTTTATTCTGAAATTTGCACATATTAGTATTAGTAGATACAGTAACCAGGAGATAATGTGATTACGATATTACTGCGGAACACCGTGTGTAACCTGAGGTCAAAACTGCCATCCTTTCCACTACTCCTGTGATTCTCAACCTCTGGTGATTTTGCCAACCTAGGAATGTTTTAAAATGTCTTCAGATTTTGCTTCTAACCAACTTGAATTAAGGACACAGGTAGACTGTTATCTACTAGGTAGAGACCAAGATGCTCATCAACATTTTATAAGGTGCAAGACAGAGAAATTACAGGCTGAGAAATTTTCCTATTCTGAAAGAGTGTACTAACCCTCATATGCTACTAATATCTATGAAAATTGCTATTAGGCCTATAGGCTCATCATCATAAATTTTGGTTAAACTAGAACCACTTTAAAAATAAATAAAATTGAAACTGGAATCTATAAAAACTGATATTGTGATATGGTCTTGCAATAAGTGCTTCAGAGAAAGATTAACCTTTCATCTTCTTTCTTTTAAATGTAACTGAATAAAAATAAACATTTTGCTTCATTATTTTTTACTTATATATTGTCATATGATGTTGCTGATACTCTTATTTAATTTGTTTGTTGATTCAATAATTCATCAAGTGATTATAATGAGCCAGGCGTTAGGTCATAGAAGCATGGCAGTGCAGAAAACAGGTAATGATTCCCTGGGTTTAAGAACCTGAGATTCCACGAGGAGTAAAACTGCATATACAAATAAACAAGTGAAATTCAGGCTGTCAGATGGTGAAAGTAACTACTGGAGAAAATCAACTACAGCATAAAATAGCAAGTGAGTGCAGAGTTGGGTCAGGCTGAAGGAGACAGCAAAATTACAATTTTAAGTGGAGTGGTCATGGCAGGAGTCCCTCGGAAGTGACAATTGAGTAAACATCTAAAGGAATGAGGAAACAAATCACTCATCTATTTGGGGAAGATAACATGAGGAAAAGAGATCAAGAAATGCAGGCTGGAGTGTGATTCTAAGGTGGAGCTTATGCTCAGCATGTTTGTGTCCCTAGTTTCAACTTCCAGGAGGAAAAAGAAAAATGCAATTGAACCATTTGCTTACATTTTTAAAAACCATAGTTTTCAGAAGGGCTGCCTGGATCTTTTCATTTTTTTTTCTTTTTAAAATACCAGAGGGATACAACATACTTTCCTTGCGAAGCTATAGACTTCAAAAATACCTGATCTTTCTTGTGGTTTCTCTGCTGACAGTAACGTGCAAAAACAGAATACATAGTTAACTTATGAATGTAATATGCTTACAATTAGCTAAAAAGAATAATCTTCATAACCTTATTTTTTTAAATGAATACTTGAAGCCTTCATGTACATGAAATGATGATGATATTAGTTCTACTCCATGTGTTTTATTTTGTTTCCAATTTATTTAATTCAGTGTTACTATTAGTGATTTTGCATTTCTATAGGAAAACAGAAACATATTTAGCAAATATGATTATTTCAAGCTTTTATACTTAATATTTATAGAAATAACCATAAAATCAGGCACATGAAGAAAACATTCATAATTACTTAAAATAAACTAAACTTCGAAGAACTTTTTATTTATTGCTTGAATTTCATATGCTCTAAAATGAAAGCTTAAATGTTTCATGTTTTATGGGGCAGAACTTTACCAGTTAAAATTATGAATATTTCTAAAAAATTAACTTATTAAACAAAGATTGACTTTGGTGGGGGGAAATTATCTCTAGACACCAGTTTTCTGAAATCATGCATTTAAGAAATATTACCTAGGAGAAAGCATTAATGGATTATAGAATGTAATGCTAGAGAATTGTTCTTTTAATTAAACCTTTAAAACAAATTAGGAAAATAATTCCATTTGTAGCCTATCTCAGGGATTGGAAAACAGTTAATTTTCTTAGTTATGTGAATGATCATTTATGCAATTATGTTAGGTTTTTATATAATTATTATAATATTTATACCTGGCTAGTTTATATTAGCATTTTCTACTTAAGAAAATACAAAGAGTGAAAAGCTCTGCAAATAGCATCACTGAAAAGGTTTAAATGGCATCCTATTTACTGAATAATTGTGTTTACAACCACTTTTAGGCAAAAGATACAGCAATTTTAATTGTTGCACTTGTATTGCATTTCCCCTGCAATTTGATACTTGCAATGCAGTTAAAGTACACTGTAATTATACTATATATTCTAAATTTTTCTGCTTTTGAATCATACTTTTCAAAAAAGATACTGCTTTGTAACACGCTGCGTAGTGTCACCTAGCTCAAAGAGCTTCACATATTCTCCTAAATTTTCTAAGCCATCAGTCTTCTAATTGCCATAACATTCATCATTAATGTAGCAGCAATATATGAAGTAGAACCAGGCAATTTGCCCAGCACTATGTACATACATAGTTGTCACTTCTAAGTACTCATACCAAAATTAATGAAAAGTAATAGCCCATCAAAATTTACATTAAAAGTTCTATTTGAAATCTCCAAAGAATATATGTGATACTTTAACAGCAATTATTGTCACCTTAAATGCTGTGTTCCAAGGTTTTTCTGCTTAATGTTATTAACTAGTAGTATGGATAAAGACAACAAGCATAGTACTATTTTTATAACCAGATTAAAATTACTAATCAGAGTATTTTTATTAACATAAATGGAATTATATCATCTCTGATTTATTGCTCTTAAAATGTTCAATAATGCTTTCCTTGTACAAATTGCTAAATGTCAACTTCATCCAGAATTATTTTCAGGAAGAAAAGTTACATGACTCAATGGTTATATTATTAAAAGTAGAAAAAAAATTGAAATGCATACTTTTTGGACTGGTAAATAAATGTTGTATATTTCACATATCTCCCTTTTAATATAAAATGGATCAATAAAATATTTAGAGTTTAAAATAATACAGAATATTTTAAATCTGTAACAAAATTTTGAATTATATTATTTCTATCTCATCCCAAGGGATATTTTTCAAAACAATAGTGGTACCTGACAAGATGGTTCTAGCAAACCCTACATAAATCTTTTTGGCTGTGCATTCATGCCTATGATAAAGTTTAATTAACTAATTAAGAAATGATTAACAAAAATAGCTAATAGTAAAACAGAACAATTGAACTACTATATTAAAATCATGTGAATGAGGATTCTCTTTCAAAACATCTTAGTATTGTGTATCTGTTCTTCACGGATGTTGTGACCTGCTGCAACATCTACATAGTCAAATGCAGGATGATGAATGGCTAAGTGCTTATTACTCACCGTGGTTGTTATTTTTCCTATATGCATGAAACATCTGAGCTAGCCACATTTCTTTTCCCTTCTTCACAAGTCGTAGAATTCTTCATTGGTTTTAACAATCTCAGTATACGGTTGTATTTCTTTCCTTAGTGAGTGGTGAGCTTGCCCATTTTCACTTATAAAAATACCTTATGACCTCTTTGCCATATCCAGATTGTTAGCATCACTTTTCTTATGCTTTCTGACCATTGTTAAGTAAAATAAGGACACTTGAACTGACATATGAGTCTGACAGTCAGTCTGATACCTGAAAGGGCCAAGCGACTAATGAGCAATTGAATGTTGACAATATAACCATGCTAGAGAAAGGCACAGGCTAGAACAGCTTTATCAAGCTACTCAACAACACCCAATTTAGCACTTATGAATTGTTTACTTAAGGAATTTTCCACTTAATATTTTTGTACTGCAGTTGACTGATGGTAATTGAAACCAAGGAAACTGCCAACAAGGGTAATGCTATTGGGATATAATTATGGCTGCATTTTAATTAGAGGCTAAGCATGAATAAAGGAAAACAAAGAATTTATTCCAGCTGTCTGGTCATATGCTGCAGGTATTATGTTATGATTCATATTTACAAATACCATGGACTTGTGTCATGATCAACCAAGTGTTAATCATTCAAACTGAAGTTATGCGGTAAGCTCTGTCTTTTCTGGGAAAGTTTTATTTCAATTAAAATGTATCTCATTAGACAACTCTGACCAAAAAAATTCTGGCATGTATAGGCTTTGTTTTAGTTATATTTTTAAAAATATAATAAATATATACATATAATAAATGGTAAATATAAATATATATCGATCTGAAGGTTAATATGTTTAAATTCTTTTTAACCTTTTATAATGAATATCAGAAAAATCTAATGTAATATAAGAAGAATTTTACAGATTAGCAGAATGACAGTATCAATTTAGTTTCAATTAATATTGTCCCATATTAAACTTTGGCCATTTAAGAAATATCTTGATTAATACAGAAAAATTAAAGGACTATAAATATATTCAATTTTTAAAGTATTTTTTAGATCTTAAAGTCTACAAATAATTTTCTGTGTAGTTTTAAATATTTTATTCTCATATATCATAAATCATATATCATATATTTAATAAAATTCAAAAGTTCATGCATACATGCTTTCCACCAGCACAGAAGGAGCTCACATCTTGTTTTGTTCTACACAGTTTTTACTGTAAGTATATTAAAGATGTGTAATCCTCCAAAGACCAGTAATTAGATTATCTTATGATGGACTAACAAATAATATGTATAATGTATATTGTCCTTAGTGACTCCTTGTGTGGGGAAAACTGGTAAGACTGAAATTAGCAAGCAAAGTTTATTCTTTGAGATATTTTGCCTTGTCTTGAACATTGTCTTAATGGAGAAAGACTTGAGGTTTTAAAAACTGGACTATTTCTTCTATTTCTGTTGCCTGAACAATAGAATCCCCACAAGCTGGAGTTAGAAAAAATATTTGTAATACAATTTTAAAATTAAAAATGTAATATTTTTTAGCTGTATCTTGTTCTTTTAACAGTTATCCGGACAGCCCCCTTAAACCATATTTTTTTTTTCTTTTTTGAAATAACTAATATATATCTTGATCACACCCATGCAAAGTAAATCTAAATATTTCTTCCTTGTGATGTTTTGCAATCTAGTGATTTTTTCTTGTCATAAAGGTTGTGAAAAATCTGAAGCTATTAATGTATAATGAAAAAATTATATATACAGTTCTGCCTTCCTATTTTTTGGGCACTGTTCTTCCAAAAATGACTATTATTCTTAAAATTCAAAATTTTAATATATGTACTTATAAAAATTCATTTATTTTCTTTGTTCAGTCACATTATAATTTATTTATCAGATACTGAGTTCATACTTATTGGATTTCTAAGTATAAACCTGAGGGCCCAATGAAGTAACATGATGATGCTCATGTACTTTCTTTATAAAAGTTGAGTGTATTTTTGCTCATGTCATAAACTATTAAAGTGATATTCATTGCAAAATAAACTATAAATTAAAAGACTAAAGATGCTCACTCTACAAAGAATAGTTTTATTTTTATTTTTGACTGCAGCGTATGCTCCAGCTGACACTCCAGCTCCATCCAACTGAAGCGAAAGTACTATAGCAGGAGCTGATTTTTAAAATAAGCAACATGTTTCTTTGCTATAATGTGGAGGTCTTTACATGGTTTTATTTTCAAATTAATAAATGTCATTGAATAATTTGGAAAAGACAGGAACATGGCAAATGGGTGCCCTGGAGATTGTATCAGTATTTATATATATTTTCTCAGAAATACATTGATATTTATAACCTCACATGTATTTCTAGTAATAAACTTACCACAATTAATTATTTGGCAATGTCAAGCATTTGGTGACTGAAACAACGGTCATGTTTTAATAATAAAGACAGCATTAAATTATTGAAGATAGAATAACCATTTAAAGTTATTTTTGAACTATGATCCCTTATACAGTGAGTTTAAACCAAAATAAAATGCTAGGTTTTTGATTCCAATTTAAGTTTTTTCAAAATCATTCAGTCCAGGCGTGGTGGTACCTGCCAGTAATCCCAGCACTCAAGAGGCTGAGGCGAAGGATAGAAGCAAGTTGGAGCCCAGCCTGGATGACATAGTTAGTTCTAGGCCATCCTGAACTGCATAATGAGAACTTGTCTCAAAAAAGCAAAACCAAGATTGTTCAAGTAGGCACTATAGAGATGGTTTAAATAAACTGAAATCAAAGTTTAAATTAGGTAATATTAAAGACAAGAAATTATTTTAAAAAATCTAAAACATTAGTATTTAAGATATCAGAAATTATCATTGTAGAAATGTGTTTTAAAGCCTTACTTAGAAGCATTAAAATTTATGATATTTTAAAAATATGTGCACATACTACCTTTCACTTTTAATTTGATAAAAATGTTGCTTTTAAGGTCAATAATCATTTTTATGACACTTGAATGTTTAGGCAATATTTCTGGGAGTCTTAAACACTAAATAAATGTAAACACTTCACCTAACAGTTCAAAGAGTCAATGCTGGAGTTTTTAGACTACAGTTTTTGCCTGAATTGTGGGGCCAGCCATGGAGAAGCTGGAGAAACTGGAGAATTTTCATTTCAGTTCAAGTGAGGGGCTGGTAGCCCAGACTAGGTTAACAGTGAAGAGTGGCAGGAGTGGAGCACTGGAGAACTCCTTTGGAGGTAGATCCAATAGCTGAAATATGTGTAGTGATGAGGTACACATCTGCCTCAGTATAGACTGGGATTTCCTTTTAGGGCTCCTGCTGCACTTTCTCAGAATGGACTTACTAAACGTCTTAGACCCTTTATAATGCATTTTGCAGCATTCTTTTCTGCTCTTAATGATTTACATGACAGAGTATATTATTAGTCTCTTTGAGTCGCCATAATAGAATTGGTGGCTTAAAACCTAGACATTCACATTTCAGTTTCTGGAGGCTGAAATTTCAAGATCCCGGGTTCAACAGGTTTGATTTCTCCCGTAGTCCTCCTGGACTGCTGATGCCAGCTCTTCCCTGTGCCCACATTTCTACTCTGAGCACACCTTCTTAGAGTGTCTTTTCCCTATCAGGGCCCACAGGTAGGACCTCATTCAAACTTAGCCGTCCCTTCCTGAAGTCTATCTATAAATAGAGCCATGTTTGTACTCAAGATTTTGATATATGTAGCAGGGGAAGGCTATGAGTTAAATGAGGAATCATATTTTTGCTTAAAGAATTTTTTTGAGGGCTGTTCATCTCACTTGTATACAAGAATTACAAATTTGTATAAATAAGAAGGCCTGTATTTTATTTCCTCTTTCTCGATACAACATGATTTTGTTATGACCAGAAGTCAGTGCACTAGAAGCAATGGAAAAGACATTTTAGGAACAATCTCCACAAGCATTCTGCAATTCTTTTATACAATAGTTGCATTATTAGTTTTTATCAGTTTCCCTGAAAATGCATGTTCCACTCTTAACAATAAGAGAAGTGATATGAAATCATAACAAAAATACTGCAAGTAACTGCCTTACTGTTGTTAGTGTGGGGAAATATTTTCTGAACTGGTTAATGTGATAGAATCAATAGTCACACGTATGCTTCAGAGTTTTTGTTAACCCATTCATCAGTTTATTCAGTGTGGCTGCCAGTTATTATTTATGCCATTTAAGTTAGTTGGTAAATAATTCATGCATATGAATATGATAATATAATCCTTATTTTATAGATGAGGATGATAATTTTAAGAGTGCAAATAAATTGTTCAAATCACTCAGTGTGTAGATATCACAGCCATATATCAAACTAGTCTAGTGGGACTCCAAGTTGCACTCTATCATCTACAGTTGTGATTCTCAAATACCCTTGTAAATCACTCAGGTGTTCTCATTTAGTATATGTATAGGAGAAACGAGATGTAAGAAGACACAATCCTTGTCCTAAAAAACCATGTGTTTTGATAAAGAAGACAGTCATATAAATTAGCAAAGTGGTAAAAAATTATGAATGTTATAATGCAAGCCTTTAGGTTCTAAACTGAATCAAAATGTTTACTTTTTGAGGATATTTCTACTTTGGGAAGAGTCAGATATCCCACAGTGCCAGAGGTGGTGATGAGACTAGCGAGAACTCATGTTTGTACCAGCCTACATTTCCACTGAATGGTACCCTACAGTAGCATTTACTTATTTGTCATACCATTTTGTAAAAACACAACAGAAGATTTTCAGAACTGCTTCAGCTTGGGGCAAGAACACTGGGGATCAGTTTGTCAGAGTAGGGAGAGTATTTTTCTGTGGTATTTTGTTGTTGTTGTTGTTTTGTTTTGTTTTTTGGTACTGGGGATTGAACTCACGACCTTGTATTTACCAGGCAGGTACTTATGCCACTGAGCTAAATCCTCAGCTCGGGAGTATTTTTAGGGAGTTTAATAACAACCTGTCTTTTATTGTCACTTTTTAAAATTTAAAATTTTGATCGCATCTCATAGTTGTGACAACTCTGACTTAAGATGAATGTCTAATACTAATGTTTTTAAAATGAATATGTTTACGGAAAATACCACAGTAGTTTGCTTTATTATCTGAGCTGAGTAGTTCTTTTCTTCTTACACCTATCTTCATCCTCTTCATTTTTCTAATCAAAATTTTAGGGAACATTTGTTTTCATTGCATAAGTTCTGATTTTATTTCCTAAATATTTTGGTCAGCAGTCACTCAAGGCTACCTTGTTTTTGTCAGCTAATTCCTTCTGCTCGCTGTCATTGTCTCCTTCATCATTGTACGAATGCAGTTCCCTGGCAACACAGTCAAGTCTTCAGTTTGAAGACTAAATTACCTGCCATTTTCAGTGTAATCCCAGACTGCCCTTGCTCTCAGTGAGGCAAGTCTCCCACCCTAACAATGAACCGAAAGAGTTTAGGGCCATATCTGTCAGTTCAAAGTCACAAAGTCTTCAAAACAAATTCTAGGCTTTATTTTTGCATCACTTTCATCCTACCTTTACTGTCCTCTGAATTATCTGTTTAACAAAATGAAACAGTCTTGAAAAGAGGCAAGGAAAAGGTATCTCTAGTTCCGTCACTGCCATATGAACACATTTTTGCATGCGTCTCCAGGCAAAGAGCAGAGAGCTGGGAGAGTTGCTTCCACACAGAAGAGCAGATACCATGATGATGGGCTGGAATGTATAACTTGATTATCCAGTTGGAAGGGAATTTCTGATATGTCCTGGACACAATGTAAAAATGTAATGGTTTCTACTTCATTATAAATAAGAGACTCATTGTGATATACAGATATCCTTGTAGTTCACAATGGTTTTAACTATTCTTTAAAATAAGCTGCCTTTTGGCTACTTTGTCCATATTTTTTGTCACATGATTAGTCTACCCTTGGAGAATTGAAAGTTGCTGCAAGTTAATGTTCTTGGAACACAAAGCACAGGGCAAAGTAACTAATCTGCTTATGGAAAATTAAGCAGGCATCATATCACAGTTGGCTTTTGCCTCATGCTAGGGGAAGCCTCTGGAGACTGAGTGACATGATCAGATTTACATTTTAGCAAGACTTGCTGCAGTGTTCCTGAACAGCGGCAGTTAGGAGTCTAGACATGATGAGGGCTGGAACTGAGCACTGTGGGGAAGGTGAGAAAGGGAAGTTCTTCAGTAGAATCAGAATGCATAATCAGTGGATTCCTTCAGTTTACATTGGACCTAGGAGACTTCTCTAGGTAGGGGAAGGTAAGGGAAGCAATACGGATGTCTAATGTTTACCTCTGATGACCACGTAGGGGCTAGCCATTGTGAACAGTCTATTAAAAAACACTCCTGGGAAGATTAACATGAATTTTTTCAGAATAACACAGAGATGACTTTATGGTGTGGTGAGTATATGAACCATGGAATGAAGATGAGAAGAAAAATTAAGCGTAAAGTAGAAACTTGCCACACCATTCTTCCAAATTGGAATGTTTTCATATAGTCTCAAGTCTTTTGAGTATTTTTGATGTTATTTGAATATTTATTGATTTTTAAAAATGTTGTAGATATTGCTTGACTTGATATAATGGAACTTTCCAAGCTGCCAAGCTGTTAGACTTATCTCATACACATTTTTTCTGAAGTTGTCTAACTTCCTACTTCAGTATGAACATCTTGCATTCAAGTTTGGATGTTGGTGTCCTTAGATGCCTATCACCATTACATTAGGGGTTTTTTTGCTTGTCTTCATTTTCACAATTACCACATACTCTGCTCATTTTAACTTCATGTTTTAGTTAATTAAAACTTCTGGCAACTTTCTAGGAAAAAGTTTTGATAAAATTTTAAAAAGACAATATTGTCTAGAAATGTCTTCTTCATTCTGTACTTAACATTTGCATGGTTGGATATGAAATCAAAGTTGGAAGTAAATGTGTATTAGATCTTCCAAAATATGTTTAATTATTTTAAGGTTGTCTAAGAAGTTTGTGGCTTGTTTTTATGATATTTTGTCATTATTTTTTCCTCTGAAAAATTTTGAAATCAATGTCTTTCTCTGGCATATTCTAATAATATTTGTCCATTTTCATCCGGTTTTTTTTTTTTTTTCTGGGAATTTATTTGCCTTTTTAAACCTAAAAATCAAAGTCTTTCAATTTTAAAAATATTAAATTGCTTTCTTGACATTTTCCCTTTATTTTTACATTATATTTTTCAAAGTAATGCAATTTAGTGAACTTTTATCTTGTTTCCTTTCGTCTTTCTGTTCATTTTTGCTTCCATGTAGATATTTTTCAACTTTTAACTCTCAGAATTTTCATTTCATCTATACTACTTTTGACTTCTAAAGGCTTCATTTTAGTTTCTGATAACACTTTTCTCTTATACTCTCCTGTAATTTCTTCAGATGTGTAATTTCTATTATTTATCTAAAGATTTTTAAATTCTGTTTAATTTATTTTTTACCTTTGCTGTAGATTCAGATTTCTCTGGGTATTTTGTTTTTGTGTTAATTGATTTAATTTGGTTGCTTGGTCATGGTACAGTTTCTATGCACTGGATATAGTTTGATTGTCCTTCTAAAACTCCATGTGATTGAACATTTTGTCTTGAGGGAGGTATAATTGGAAAGTTCATCGAAACCCTCAGGGTGTGGGGCCTTGTAGGAGATTCTTGAGTCACTGGGAGTGCTTCCCTCAAAAAGTGTGTTTTACATGACTCTTGAGTCTTCCTGAGAGTCTTGCGATAAAATACATCAGTCTTCGCTCTGCCTTTGGTTTCTTGGCTTGAGCTGTTCTTCTTATTCCCATATATGCTCCTGCCAATGGTGTTTGTCACAATACAAGGAGTTGCCCTTTCCACAGAGCCTGCCTATAGGATGATTTTGAATCACTGGATCTGGGAGTTAAACAAAACTTTCCATAATGTTAGCCTGTTTCAGGTATTCCATTATGGTAGCTAAAAAGCTCACTAATATTGTAGCCATTTTTCAATTATCTGGTGTTCCTTTGTTAATTATTAGAACTATGATTTCAGGAAGCAAGGATTATGTAATAATAAGCATCCTTTAAAATTCTTTTATTGAATAAATTTCTTTGGTAGTGAGAAAGAGTCTTTTACTTATCTCTTTGTTCAGTTCATTGGACTGTACAGTTTTACACAAATAGGAAACACATACATGATATGATAAACATAATCATGGATACCAGCTTCCTTTTTAAAAAAGGGATTAAAGATTGAAGTCTTGGGATTTAGCAGTGAGGTTTCTGGATTTTGAACTCACTTGTGCATGAAAATAATTTGATGCCATAGAATAAAACAATTCAGAGACAATCTTTGGAAGCAGTATTCAGCGATAACTTTGAAGGTGTTCTAGATGATTCTCATGTTTGTCTGAAGTGAAGACGGAGTAAATGAGCATGACCGACACATCAGCAATACCTGGGAATGTGTCATAACTGTATGATTTTGAGACCCTATATTAGACCTATGAAATCATGAACTCTAGAGTGTGACCTGACAGTTTATGCTTTTACAATTAATCATGGTGAGCATTATCCATGCTCAAATTTGCAAACCTCTACTAGAGATTACTACCTAATCCTCCCCCTCAATGGCTTCCTTAGTTATTTTGAGGAAATGTCTAGTTTTGGCCCAGAATGAAGGAAGAGCATTCCCTTGGTTGTATATATTGGACTCTGTTTTCTTAATAACAGAATTTCTCTTTCAACTACATCCATGTTCCTATTTTTGGATGATTAGAAGTCCACAGTTCTGATCAATTTTGAAGTTTGTGCCATGTTTATTAACTAATATCTAGCACCATCGTACTGCATGTCTAGATTTTCTTTCAATCATCAGTTTTAATGCACTCCCAACCCATAACTACTACGTTTTATTATTATGGCCTTCTGTTCTATTTCTTATTGTTGTAGGGCTATGCCTTGTTTCACTACGTTCTTGTCAATGTTGATGTTGTTGAAGTTTGTAGAGATAATAAAATAGCCAGACAAAGTAGAGGACATGCAAGTGAACTTCAATTTCAAATAAAATCATTTGTAAACTTTAATAAATATTTATTTATGTGAAACTCAAAGCATGTTTGCATTGCAGTCATTAAGTCTGATAGAGAGCTATTAGATACTCAATGTGATGTGGTGGGAAGAACACTGGAAGTCAAATAATAATAACTGGAACTTAATAACTTAATGATACATTTCTTCCATGGTACCTTTTGAAGATTAACTGACTTTCTGTTTGCTTATGCTTAAGAGAAGGTGTATTAACGAATCATATTCATTTATAATGTTAAAATAAGGCAATATTATTTATGTTCAGAATCTTATGTTCAGGATCTTATTTATGTTCAAAAGTTGTGGAAATTAATAGGTGCTTATTGAATGCTTTCCTTTCCTCTTCCTTTTGTTCTTCCTTATTTCTCACCAGCCATCCTTCCCTCTTTCTTAGTGAAGAATTTGGAGATGCCATGGTAGAAATAATATATTTACCTTAATTCTTTTTTATATTTTATAAATATATTCAAAATGTCTATTAGTGAATGTGTTATTTAGCTAGAAGGCCTTATCAAAGTCCCACAGACAGCATGACATACAGAAATAGATATTTTTTTCGCTTTTCTAGAGGTGACAGTTCTGTGGTCAAGGAAAAAAAGGCTTGATTTCTTGTAAGGTTGCTCTCCTCATCATCATGTGGCCAGCTTCTGCTGCTTTGACCTTGCCCTTCCTGTGTGCATAACTATGTCCCAACTGTTCTTCTCATGATGTCAGTCAATTGGATTAGGGCTGACCACGAGGACTATATTTTCATTTAATTATCTTTGTAAGCCTTCTGTCTCCAAAGACAGACCAATCTGAGGTGCTAGGGGTTAGAATTTCAGTATAATATATGGATTTGGAGGCTGATTATACATAAACCTATAACAACACATCGGGGTTTTTTGTAATCACTTGCGTATGACATAAGCAGTGTCTGAGTTCCAGTATCACCTTAGCATATTCATGTTATGAACAGTGAGAGACAAGTAAAGTTGAAGCAAACTAGTAACTACAAAACAAAGTACTTTATGTTAAAGGGATCTTTAAAAAAGCTTAATATTTTAAAAGAAATATTTCAAAGAGATACTATCCACAGGGAATGGCGGAGCTGATCTTATTTAAATGTTGTCTAAGTTGTGAATTGTAATGGGAAATACTTTGGGGGATATTTATCTCCCCAGTCATTTCACGGGAATTTAGGGAACCTCTATATCATGTTCAGTTCAAAAGAATGCAAAGCACTACGAAGAAGACAAGGAAGAACAAGGCTAGATCCTTGTTCTCAGGAGCTTTCATCTCTGACTAAGGAGTCAAAACATGTACAAGTGAAACAAAGAGAAAAAGCAACAATTAAATATTAAATTGTGGAATTCGCTCTGCAAAGATCTTAGAGCCAGCAAACAGGAAGATGGATGTGAATTAGTGTGAACTACTTCATTAGTAGTAGAATAGTATTTGTGTATTGAAGGGTGAATATGGTTTACATTCAGATAAAGATATAGAGAAAATAAGGGAATTGTGTTTATATTTTTCAGACACTAATAACTGTCACTCATTTCTTTTTCTATTTAGTTGTCTTAGATCTCTTTCTGACTAAAATGTAGTATCTGTAAAGGCAGTGATCTTATTTGTCTTGCCTTGTGTCCTTTCCCACCAGCTAGGATAGGACTTTGTAATAGTAACTTCTTGTATTAGTCGGTCTGTTTGTTGCTAATAACACAATAGCACAGACTGTAAATTTTCATAAAAAAAGTTTTTTTCTTTTGTCTCATGATGCTTGGTATAGGTCCAATGTCAAGGCATCACATTTGATGATGAGGTTTTTGAGGTCAAGGTCCCTAGAGGTTATAGCATATCATAAAGAAATAGACAAGAAACATAGAAATTTTTCACTTCTCATAGAAATGTGTTCTTGTTCAAGACCTTTTGAATCTAAAGGGTGAATATGCTGAGACAGTCCATTCACTGAGGGACCCAGTAGGTAGAGGTGGCTCAAAACAAAATTGCTGAATTCCTGGGGTTGTGACTTTTAGCCTTAGTCATTCATCCGTGTCCCAGTGGTGATGTGCTTTGCTCTGGGATATAAAAATGGAAATGCAACTCTAACTTAATTTTTATATGAATTATGTGGCATTTATTTGTTAATTGTAGGTATTAATGTATTAGTTTCCTGATCTGAATTGTGAAACTGTAATCATTTGTGTTATTTCTAATTTTTTCTACCTTCCATTTTATTCTTTTACTTAAAATATTTTGGTTATTCTGTCAGCTATGGTGTAACTATGTATTATAATCAGTGTCTATTTGCTTTTATTTTTGGTTTCAAATTGTCATTTGAGTCTTCATTTTTATTATGAGAATATTGTCTTTTTAATCTCATCTTCTTGAGTGCATGTAAGAAATTTCATTAACTGCTCTTTCATTTTACACAGCAAAATTCTTAATATTTTCATCCTACACAACTGTCATAGAAATTCTTCTATGCTTTCTCTAAAAGCTGGTTTTAAAAACTGAAAACAAATAGCATTTATTCAAGTGATAGGCTAGGTTAGGATTATTTAGGATTGTATTTGCTTCTTTCCTGTTCCAGAATTTTGACTGCTGATTCGAGTCACAGAAAATAGATTCTAGTCATCAATGGAAATTAAATTATCATTCTTTAATAACTCAATATTTTGTGTTTGAATCATAGTTATTTGCTTAACTTTTACTTTCTTCTAAAATTTCCTGTGTGATAGTTATATTTTCACCAAAACACTTTCAATTAACAAATTATTGGAGAAATAGGTACGAACTGTATAAGAAATCAAAGAGATAGAGAGGACTCAGGCATGACGATATATTCCTGTGATCTCAGAACTCTGGGAGGTTGAGGCAGGAGAATATGTTATCAAGCCAGGCCTGAGAAATTTAGCAATTTAGCAAGACCCTGTTTCAAAACACAAAAAACAAAACAGGCTTAGGATGTACCTCAGTGTGAAGACTCTACCTTTAATCTTCAGTACTGAAATAATAAAAATAAAAAGGGATGTAGAATACAGTATTGGAAGGTACAAAAACTTACATATTTTTAATAAGTAGAAAGTAGGGGAACAATGTCATTTTGAAATATTTCTAGATATTTTGTTAGAGTTTGTCATTTACTTACAAATGTAGCCCAGATTACTAGGGGGCAAGTAGGTGAATAATAAAGTCTATATTCCATATTAATCAGAAACTTGCTTTTATTTATATTTAAATGACACATATTAGATAATATGTAAGAATATTATTTTTTTGAAAAATAAAAATTTAAATGATTAATCTCTACTTGGGAAGAGAATAAGAACATTTGAAAAAGAAAATTTCAGTATGGTTTGCACTTTTAGAAGCCAAGTTAATTTTAGTTTCTCTTAATCATTTGAAAATATAATGAAAGAAATCAAGAGTATTTTTATTGACTATTATGTTGTTTAATGAGATTATTACATTTTCCTTTAAACCTTCATTTCTTTTTCACAGATAAGAAACTCTGGTGGGCAGACCAAAACTTAGCTCAGCTGGGAACCTGCAGCAAGAGAGATGGGCGAAACCCTACGATTCTGCGAAATAAGACTTCCGGAGTGGTTCACATGAAAGTGTATGATAAGGAAGCCCAGCAAGGTAAGACATACTGATGCTTCTTGTTTTGTGTATTATTTTCTCAGCTTATACAAGGCTCTTATTTTTGTTTCTAATAAAAAAGGAAGACAAAGAAAAATTTTGCTTAATATAGTCAGAGGAATGTTTTGAATTTAAGGTGGATAATAAGCTTTCAAAACATTAACACAGCTGCCCTAGGAATCTTAGTTTGTCAGGGCTTCAAAAACCTTTCCTTTCTCGTTGTTACTTAGAAAATATAAGAATAAGAGAATATGTTCCTGCCAGGTTTATGCAACATGTAATTAAGCCCTGAACAGAATGAACTATGACACATGAATGATATCAACATAAAAAATTTCACATTCAAAGATACATTGTCTGGCTCTAAGCATTTTTATTTTTGTTTTTGCTAGCCCAAAGGCTGTGAGTGAAACTGAGTGCAAGCACTAACAGATGGTTAACATAGGTAGACTTGTCACACTGCCCAGTGGCAAATGGATTACAGATGCCAGCAGCGCAGTCCCATACCTGCAGGTCCTTGCTTAGTTTCTGCTTCATGGTCCATAACATTAAAAGAACTTTTCCAGAAAACATAAAGCCTTTTCTGTATTCTACTTATTTATTTTAATCTTTACTATGTGAGTCTAGCTTCACATACTTTTCCTCCTTGGAAATTTTTTTCAGAAAAAAATTGCATAATAAGAAAGAAATTTACTCTGATGGATTTTGGCCATGCAGACAAGGCAGATAAGAGTAGGATGTAGAATCAAGAACCAAGGGGATCACTTTCTGCAGATAGGGGCCAGCCATCCAGTAGTCACAGCTTAGGGGCAATAGCAATTGAGAGTCTGTGAGTGCAACAAGAGATAGCATTGCACAAACTTTGATCTGGAAGTTTTACATGCAGATACCAGAGGAAAAAGTATTACTTTAAGAGAAAACAAGTGTTTTAAAAATAAAATTGAAATGATTCTAGGGCTGCTTTTATTATTAAGAGTGCATTAATGCCCAAATTCTTATGTTCAAATGTATTCTTTTTATGGCTTTTTAGAAATCATTATCTATAATGAACAGGGGTATTTTCATTACCTGTTCAGTAATGGAACATTTTCTGTATTGAAACACATAATTTGTTCTGGAAGAGTAGATCAGTAGTAGTATGCTCCGTTAGCCTATATAAAATCCTGGGCACAATTTTTCAGCATGGAAATAAGTAGGTAAGCAAATAAATAAATATTACTGGCATCCTGTGTATTAGGAATAGGTTGTATAATTAAGAATAAAGTATTGATAATTGGTAAATAAAATACACTACAACATATTTATAAACTTTTAATAGAATGAAGTGTAAAATGATAGCACTGTTATAAAGCAGGGCATTGTCTACATAGTCTGAGATTGTACATAAAATACAACATAAGATACTGTAACACAGAAGAGATGAAAGAAGAGAGGTAGAGAGAGGCAAAGAGAAAGATTGAATAAATGTGAATTTCCATTTTTTTTCCTTCTATAGACAGGATTCCTATGCAGTTCAGGCTGGCCTTCAAATAACTTTGAAGTCCAACCTAGCCTGGAACTCACACTATTCCTGCCTCAGCCTCCAAGAGCTGGGATTACAGGTGTGTGTCACGACACCCACACTCCAAATTCAAATAAGTTATTATTATAGATTTTAAGTTAGATAGATCTATTTTAGGCAGTCAGACAGGGCTGGGCCCTCCAGAGGTTAATGCAGAAGACAGCTGTGGCTAGGCCATATTCGCTGAAGATCAGACTTCAAGAAAAAGAACTACTCACCCATGAACTTCCTCTAGGGATGAACAGCAGTGATTGTATTCTGTCTGAGTAGGCATCAATCACCTTGGGGTAGAGGACCAAATCTTAACCCACCCCTTCCAGGGAAGCCCTTGTCTGATGTGTGCTTGCTATGTGACTTGCTTTTCTATTTGATCCTCGTTAAATCAATGTCACCCTACTGGCTATACTTGCATACTTATTGGTTGACCATAGTTTTGTACCACCTCACACCTTCCTATGACTTGCCATTGTATCAATATTGCCTAAGTGACTGTAATCTTATTGACTGATTATAGTCTTTCCCACCTTAAGCCTGCCTCACCTTATGGCTCGGTTCAGTAAGCACCTTTGAGAAGCAGGATTGGTGTGCAACTCACTTTCTGAACCCCCTTCTGTCCCTCTGAGACAGAAACTTGCTTTCTCTCACTGCATTCTCCTATTCTTAACCTTCTTTTTTCCTATAATTCATTCTGTTTTAGAGAACACAAACTCAGTGTTTCAGACATGAACCAAGTTGGCAGTTTCACTCCCCAATATGAATATTAAAATTCTATACCACTCTTTCCAAAAGTTAAAAAGCATACATTTTACTTCAAAATAAAAATTATACTTATAATAAAGTTCTGGAAAGGAGTGTTTATTGTATTATTCTAGACTCACTTTGTTCTTGTTGATACAATTTCCATTATCTTAAAGATTTGATTCTATTGATATAGTTGGGTTGTTCATGCAGTATGAAGTTACTGTCAAACTGATGAGGGCCTCTCCCATGTAGAGGTCAGTGGAGTAATACAACTAATTTTTATGTTGGAGGGGAGGACTTGAGGCAGCATCTCACCAGGTAATTCAGACTGGCCTTAAACTCACTGTGTAGTCCAGGTTGGCCTTGAAATCATGGCTATTCACCTGCCTCAGCCTCTCAAATGCAGGTCTTACAGGTATGAGCCACCATTCCTGGATACAAGTAACTTTAAGATTTGATGAAAATATTATGTTTTAACAGAGGTACCTAATGATAGCCCCATCTGCATTATAAACAGTCCCATTAACAGAATCACTACAGGTGATTTAAAAGCTTCATTAGCAATGAAATATGAGCAATTCAGGACTCTTTGAGGTGCTAGCATTACTACCTCTTTGGATTTCAAAGTACTATTAGTTTCTTCATTAATCATTTTGACACAGATCACTGGAGAGTTGAAACTCCTTGTTAGTTAAATCAACTTTCCGGCATCTGTAGTCACTAGGGGCATGAAGTGGGAGTATCAATATCATTATAAAATATTAATCATAGTACTAACTTGATAATCACTATGTCAATTATAAGTTTAAAGTACACTGTAATATTTTCCTATTTTCATTCATATTTAATAGGAAAAGGTATATATTATAAAATACATGTACGTGTATAATACTTTTTATTTTTCTCCATTGTTCACTTCTCTACAGATACTGTATGTGAAACGTGTATTGTTAGCATAAAATATAATTATTAAAATATGTCAAAATTATTATTTGTCAACAAATTACTATCCATTGCTATTTTTGAAATTGTATTAAAATTGTGCCAGCTCAGAAGTTCCTTTTCCTTCTTTGTTCACATACTTTTGTGATTACCAAGGCTATAAACCACCTCATTTTTTCTTATATTTATAAATTTTTTCTCTCTCTAACCTCTTTTTCTTTACTTCTTTAGTTCCACTAAAATTCCTCTCCACGTGATGCTCCATCAAACGATATTGTTATCATCATCAGTGAATTTTTTTCCAGCCTTTGCACTTTTAGTAGTGATTAAAGCAAACCTTGTATCTAAACATGCATCTATATATTTGTGTGAATATATACTGTTTTCTAACCATGAAATATCTATGTGATTCTATCGCAAAATTACAATAAAATTATCTCTCTATTAGAAATATGAGGGGTTTGGAATTCTATCTCAATCAATTTGGGAAATTGAGAATTAATCAATTATTCTTTATTAGTTTATATGGAAGATAAACATTATCATTTAAACAATGTATGTAATTTACCTAAGATGGAATTCAACATCGACTAAACAGTAGGTTTTGGAGATGAACAGAGAATGTAGTAAATCTCCTGATGAGAAACTTCCCAAATTAAGCATATTTCACATTTCAAAAATAATAGTTCATGACAAGATCCATTGAGCAATTAAATCCCACCAGACTACCTTTAGTGAGAACTGTGTTGGTACTTTGAGTTTTCTGTGGAGTAGTATCAATATGCATCTTTTATCAAACTGTTTAATTCTCCTGGCTTTTAATTCTCTCCGAGGTTACAGTGATTCCTGTCAGAGTTTGAACAAATGGCACTACACATCCTAGAATAATAAACATGTAAAAATGATATGTTTAATGAACTTGCTGCTTAAGATTGTAAATAACTTCATGTTACCAGCTGTAATTAGCACATTGGGGCTAGTAAATTCACTGAAGTGTTTTGCCAGAATATTACTTGTGATTTACTGATTAATATTTGTCATTTGCTACTATACAGAAATAAGGAAATTTCTTATTAATATAGCAATTAATTAGATGTCCCCCATGAGATTGTTTCTCATATATTGTGGGAAAATTATGTTTCTAGGAGTGCAAAAATATATTTCCTTCATTTAAAATATAAATAAATATATATATATATATATTTCTTTTGCTTTAATGACAAAGTCTTTGAGTTGAGTTAGTAATATAATTTAACTATTTATATGTTTGAATAAAATATTCTTGCCAAACAACTAACTATAGTGACACAATAAAATTTAAGAACCAAAAGGTTTTCTGATTTCTGTGATTTTAAAGTATTTGTGAAGTTCTATGTCTGTCCTCAGGACAAATAAATTTTTTTATAATTTCTGTAATTAAAAATGCTTCTGTTTCTTTTTTTTTGAAGGACACTATTCAACTGTGCTTTAACCTATTTGAGAGTACAGAATGTGATTACAAGCAATATGAAACAGTTACATTTAGAAATTAATAGTAAACATTTTTGCTTTTTTAGATAAAATTATTTTTTAAATTTTCACTTCTTTTAAAAACTTGTTTCGTTTTTGTTCTTTGCAGGCAGTAATTCTTGTCACCTAAATAATGGTGGATGCTCTCAGCTTTGTTTACCAACATCTGAAAATACAAGAACTTGCATGTGTACAGTGGGGTATTATCTCCAAAAGAACCGCATGTCCTGCCAAGGTAAAAGTTCATGAAAACCTTTGACATTTACTTCATCCATCACCTGCCATGAAGATTTTACACACCCCAAGTCAGTTAAAATTAGAAAAAAATCATTCCTTCTTAGATAATGGTATACACATACCATATACCAAACTATACATAGTTTTACATAATTTGAATCTTAATGGATGGAAGATATTTGAAATATCATTTTTTCTTAATATTATTTCCTAAATTTAATTAATTTCAGTAGCTTGAGTTTATTATCAAAGTTGAATCACGTGTAATAATTTGCTCAACTTAAGGAGGCAAAATTTGAAATAAAAAGCTATGATTGATAGGGTGGGATAAATGCACAATTTGAGTTTGGTTATGTTTGTTTTCTTTCAACTGTTTTATAGAGAGCACCAGACAGATGCAGATTTAAGATGTGCATAACTAAAAGAGAAGAATATTTCAGGGAAAGAATCACAACTGATGCAGTTTAGCTGTGTTTTTCTTATTTCATTGTCCTTAACTCTAATAGTCCCAAAGAACTTTGGTCCAGGAATGTTTTGTTGTCTCATAATCAGAGCTTAATTTGGATGTCGTTGTTACTTATTTTAGTTTAAAGGAAATATTTATAAGACATTTATTATGTGTTAGGCATTGTTCTAATTAACTTGTAAGTGTTGATTCTGGTATTACCCATAATCTTATGAGATAGGTCTCATTTTATAGATAAGATGCGGGCTAGGAGAAATTATATCTAAGTCATATGACTAGAAGTGACAGAAATAATTAAAGTAGGCATGTTGATCTTACTAAGAATATGTTCACATTATAAACATTTTATAGACCTATTTTCTAATATATTAGTAATATTAATAAGCATTATCACATGGACTTCTTGTAGTAAGGGTATCTTTACCTGTTTATTTTAGAACCAGTTTTTGATGCTGAGAAGTAAAATAATGTAGGAAAAATTAACCAATTTTATTGTTGGTGCATTTTTATTCTTCAAAGGATTTTAGAAGCTTAATATTCTTTAAGAAATTCAAATGTATACTAGAATAATAACACTAATATAGCTACCTAAAAGCAAAGTTTATTATCATATAGAAGCAAAGAGATTCTTGAATTCAGATGAGAGAATTAATTTTGATTGGGAGGCCAAGTCTTCCAGAAATTATCTACCAAATTGCTTATGAAAGTGATGTTCACATACAAGTAGCATCATCCTCAACTACAAACTTCACAGAATTTTAAATTACTGAACACCTGATATGGGGCTAAACAATATGTTTTAAAAACTCATCTAGGAAATTATGATGTTTTATGAAGTTTCAGAACCATGAATTACCTACCTTGCCACAAATATGGGAGTATATTGTGAGTTCAAACATTTTTAAGGACATTTAGTAATTTGTATTAAGATTGCTAAAATTAATAGTAACTAATTCTTTTTGATTTTAAAATTTGTTTTGGATTCCAACTCCCATCTTTAGGTATAGAGTCATTTCTTATGTACTCTGTTCATGAAGGAATCAGGGGAATACCTCTTGAACCAAGTGACAAAATGGATGCTTTGATGCCTATATCAGGAACTTCATTCGCTGTGGGAATAGATTTCCATGCAGGTAAATAAATTTTTATTCATAATTCATGTATAATGTTCATATGATTTACTAAACATTATGGAAATATAAATTTCTATGTGTACTTTGATATTCAAAAGGAAAAAAAGAAAGTGAATTAGAGATTAGGTTTTAAAGTTATAAATTGTTCAAAACATGCTTTTCTTGAAAAACATTAAATCAAATACAATTTTTGTAAAGCTTAACAATTGAATTGCAAATGCATTATCATTTTACAATTGCCACTTTTTTATTTCTCTGTTTTAAATGATATTTTATTAAAGCTAATTATAAGTAAAAAGATATTTAATGCATTTGGTGTATCATACACTCGAGTATAATCTGATTTAAAATGTTTTCATCAATTCTAAAATAAGCAGTGGCAAATGAAACTCAAAGTGAAAAAAGCTAAAAAGCTAACCTATTTAAATTATTTTTATTACAGTGTATATAATGTTGGAGTCAAATTTCACCTCACTTCCTTGTATTTTAAGAAACGGGAAAAAAGCAAACTGGGCGTTAATATTTTGCTCCAGCTAATAAATAATGAATGCTTAGAGATTAATAATAGACACTATTAAACTGATTGAAATAAGCAAAGTTTACTAATTGCTAAAATTAGATACAGCATAAATAGTAGATTTGTCTCTCTTATCTGCAGTTAGATTTATTACTACATACTTAAGGATTTTAACTTATGAAAACAAATCTTTCTACTTCTCTACTAAGTCATGTACTTTGAAACTAAAGAGAATAATCCAGAGTCTAGCACGAGAAAATTCTAATGACAGTAGTCATTTATTATCTCTGTGACCTTAGGTAGTTGGTGCAATTTCTGAGGCTCAATTTCCCTATTTTCAGGGGAGACATGTGCATCAATATTTAAATCTATACAAATACTTGACACTGTCAAGTATATATGTATGTTCAAAAACAGTAATATCAAATAGATGCTAACAAATTATCATACAAATTATTAGCAAACAAATTAGTATACAATTTTAAAAACACTTTAAAAACTTATTTAGCAAGAATTTTGTTTCTCTTGCCTCACTCCTTAATATATTTTCTATTCAGATATTCTTGTGGAATCGTAGGATTTTCTTTATTATTTGTGATCAATTAAAAGTCCTTATAAAATTTCTCCAGTGATGGAGAATATCATCATCATTATCGGTCTATAGAAAAGCTTTCTGACAGGAAAATCACCAGCTACATACAGTTATTGCATCAAAACTGAGGAAGTTAGCATACAAGACTCAGACACTAAGCCAACAAAAACATTCATGAAGATAATGATGGTAATGCTTGTATCAAGAATTTACAACCGTCTACTCTATAAACTGATTTCCCCTGTTTTATGGAAATATGCTAGAATCAGAATAAGTATAAGGAAGTTTATTTATGATATTATAAATAATGTATAAGACCTATAAATATCTAGAGAGTAAAAAGAAGGAAACATTATTGAAATACATTTTAGAATACAATTTTTGAGGCTCAATCTCTTACCTTTTTAAATATGATACTCATTTTAACTGGATTATAAGTTCTTCTAATATTATTCTTTTGCAGATACTATATTTCTTCTTCCACTCCTGATACCCACCTGAGGAACATAATGACTATTAATGCTAAATTTTGTGTGGTTCATAATTAAACTTTAGATAATTGCAACATTCAATTAGTGAAACTAATTCAGATTCTCTCAGTTGTATTTGCTTTGTGTTCTGTTCCAACATGATGATTATAGGCAGAATATTTATTTTAAGTTCTAGTATATTCTTTTATTTCTTTTTGAGACAGGGTCTCTCTATGCAGTTCAGGCTGGCACTGGGCTTACTTTGCAGCCCAGGCTGGTCTCGAACTCTCAACGATCCTCCTGTCTCAGCCTCCCGAAGTTTTAGTAAATTCTAGGTGAAACATGGAAACCTCTGGACATCAGATAAAAAGCAAACAGTATAACTTAAATGAGAATATTTTACAGTCAACCTCTTTAGTAAACCAAGGTGATAGAATTTGTTCAAACCAAAATATACTTGCCTGATTTATCTTCAAGCAGCAGTAATAAAATGTTTACCACACACACACACATATATATATATAGTAGATGAAATGAAGAAGGATCATTTGTTAAGTGCAAGATTCAATGCTTCATTACCACAGTTTATTGATATATTTTATAATGGTACCTTTTATAAGAATTAATAGATCAGAGTTTTGCTGGATTTAAGCCCCCCAAAATTAAAACTTTTCAATGAAAAGTCTTTTTTTCACCAGTTAAAGCAATTCTACATACGCTCCACAAAAGAAAGAAGACCCTGTGGCTGGATTCAAAATGATAAAACCATTTTTATCTCTTCAGTGCAAATATCTATTCCATTGGAAAAAAAATATTTTTAAGGTTTGAAAATCCTTGCCTGCTGAGTGGTGTTCTTTGTGATGAATGACTACCATATTTGATGCTTTAAAAGACATACTTTATTTAGGAAGAAAGCTCTCAAAACAAAACCCACCGTTCTACTTAGTTATGTGAGCTTCTGCAGGTCTGTAATGTGCTCTGTCTGGTATCCATCCATTCTTCTTGAAGGTATTTATGATTTTCTCTTAATAATCACATCATAAATTCTTACTTGAATCAGGTATTAAATAGTTGCGCAGAAAGTGGTGATTAATTTGACAATTTCAAGCTTATATATTTTTAAATTATTTATCTCTTTTGTTCAAATTTGAATCATTCAGCACAATGGAACAAATAGCCATTGCTGTCTAGAAAGTGCTGAACCTCATGTTTAAATTGATGCAATGGTTAAAGACAAGCCAAGAGGAAAGTCTGTTATTTCAATCTCATTGTTCGGCACTCACGATGAGAAATATCTGAATACCTTTGCACATAATTACATAGTGACATGTTAATCAGACAATAAGTGCACTGAAGGAATGTGTTATTACAGTTCCTCCTCATCTGCAGTTTGAGGGAGAAAATGTGACAAAATACCTTTGCAGTATTTACCTACTCAGTATTACTTATTTACATAAAAATGTCCATTTAAAAGTCCTATCACACTTACATACATGATATCTTTGAATGTTGTAACTAGAAAGAACATTTAATACCATTTTTACCTGAAATTTTTTGGTGCCAGGGATCAATTTCATGGAGACATTTTTTCTATGGACATCAGTGCGGGGATGGGGTTCGAGAAACAATGGTGGTGGTGGTGGTGGTGGTGGTGGTGGTGGTGGTAGTGATGGTTTAACGATCAGACTCTTATCAGGAGCAGGAACCCAGATCCTTCATGTGTGCAATCCACGGTAGGGTTCTGGCTCATATGTAAACCTAAGGCTCCTGCCTCTGCTCTGACAGGAGCTCAGCCTGATGGGAATGTGCAGAATTTGGCACCGATAGGTAAAGACGAATGTTACCTCACTGCCCACGCCTCACCTGCTGCTCTGTGACCCCATTCCTAACACACCATGGACTGATAGCATCAGTGGTACTACAGTTTGGTGACTGCAGATTTATGGTACTTCTCTACGTTACTGGCAGGGAGACTGGACCACAAATGATCAAAGAGATATATAATAATTGAGTATCCTACTGCCGTTCTGTTTGCTGTACCACTTTCCATTTTTAACCGCTGAAACAAAATTTTATCTAGATTATTTATTGCTAGTATTACTAATGAAGCTACAGTGCACTTCTGTGCTGGCTGAAGAACATATATTATTTTGATTTATATACTGAGTCTTATGATTTTGAACCCATTAATAATTTAAACAAGTGCCACTCAAGTAAGTGAGTCTTTTATTTTTTCATTGCCTGCAGGGTTATATAAAGCAGTTATTTACCATTTTTTCTAGTAATCACTTTGTCATCAACCAAGGCCAAGGAAGAATTATAGAAAGAATTCTTTTTATGTCAGTAACACCAATAGCTTAAGAAATACAATATTGTTGCTTTGGGACATTTTTTCAATTTTAGGAAAACCATTTCCTAGGCTATGAACTGATTTTTTAGAGCTGGCTCAATTTCTTTGTGTTCTTGTGACAGTGAACTAAAACTTCTTTGTGTTCTACTTGCTCCAGTAACCTAGTGTGTAAATCATTTATGCAGTTTGTGTGTATTTGTAGATGCTAAAATCAAGTAAATCTTTAAAAATTTAAAGCACTCTCACAAGAAAGCAAAAACTCTTCAACACTACCTAAAAGATAATCTACACATAGCATTATACATTTATGCATTAAGCAAGTAGACTCTCTCACAGATGTTTCTTGTTAATTTCTCAACCCAAAATGTTATAAACGAGCCTCTATTAGGCATCTGAAATATTCAGTTACCTTAAAATTAAAAATTGCCAGAGTATGTGTAATAATGTTGAGACTAAAATTTTGGCTATTTATTTGAGAACTGTATTTTTTCTATATTATTATAGAAAACTCTTACGCACGTTTCATGAAGCCTTTTGCACTTGAAGATCAGATTACTCATGATATTAAAGGTTTCAATATCGACTTTAGACTAATTCACATGAAGCACACTGAATCACCATTAATGCTTATCTCTTTTATCCTTGCCTGATTCACCCTGTGCTGCTGTTTCGTTTTAGCTGCTCAAAATTATTTTTAGTGAAGTTATATTCACAGCTGATCCCTAATACCTTCATACCTTCTCCTTCATCAAAACTCAACTGCTGAGAAATCTTTTCAGAGTGTCTGACTACACTAATTCGCAGTAAATTATTAAAAGGTGTTAGAAAATTGGCAAGTTTTCCTACCACGTATGTTTGAATAGATTACGATACAGATATTCCTCGTTTAATGACTTACCTGTTTAATAACTGAACTTATTACCCATTTTTGTCTGATGTAGTTTTGTACATTATGGTTACAAATTCTCAATGTCTGTTTTATTTTCAAAGTATACCTTGCTTATATAATAATATAATTGTTGCTGATTGTACAGTGTAGTACTGTAGTTTTATGTTCTTATATATTACAGTACTGCATAGAATTAGGTGAATACAAGCAAAATCATAAAGTTGAACTTGTCCTTTATCATTTCTTTGTGTTGAATAGTTTAATGTACATACTATATATTTATCCCTTATTCAGTAGCCAGATCATTTAACAACTTTGTCTCAGGAATAAAGCTTGGTCATTAAATGAGGAATTTCTATATCTCTATCTCACGGCCACAAATACAACAAAAGCACACCAGAAGGTGTTTTTAATGAATAGATCAACATTTTATATACATTAACAAATTACTGACTCTTAGAAAATAGACCAAAATCAATTCATTTCTGGAAACTCAGCCTTGAATATGCAGACAAAGTCAAATGATAATGAGAAAATCTCCTTTAGCATAAAGGTATTACTGCCATAGCTATCTTTGAGTTTTGTTACCCTTGAGAAAGTGTTTTTCTTTCACAAATTTTAAGAAAACTAAGGATATATTAGTTCATTTGTCTTTTTGACACTAATTAAAAAAACTATGATTTAGCTTCTGAGATTCATGTCCATTAGTTTTTAATCAAGTGCAAAAATTTCTAGTTCAGAGAGAAAAGGGGAAGTTATTTAATTGATTTTTGGACTGGTCATCAGCATTGGATTTTTAGTCGCATTTTGTTGTTTGGCATTACTTTTATCTAAGTACAATATATAGTAAGAAGATCTTTGTGACAAAGGATAAGATCAGAACCAACAGTTTCTATGCATTCTTTAATAATTATAGAACTTGACCAAATAGACAAAATTTTACTAGCCATCTACAGAAGAACTAGAAAAAATGTTTTGTAAAAAAAATTTAAAATAACAACAAAAACAATATTTACTGAGCACTTAGTATTACAGGAGTCATTAGGAAATTGTATACTGACATTATTTAATTTGTCAATTTTTTTAAAAAGGTGATCTACTTATTTAACAATGAAGAAAATTGTTTTGGAAAGAATATATGATTTGGGTATTAAGGATGTATAGATTTGTGAATGTATTTGAGAAAGATGTTTGTTGTTTGAAGTTTGTATTAAATTCTCCATTAAGGATTTATGTTTGGGCTTTTGCCCATGAGGTTGACATAATGCATTAATTGAAACTCAGTGTGAAACAATGAACATTTCTCCCTTTGGAATTTTAAATAATTGTTAACCAATATCAGGACTCAAGAGTTTCAGATAATGGTGATACTAGAGTATAAAATTTACTTTGCCAGAGAGAGGGATAGAAGAGATGGGGAAACAATCAGTATCATCATTATAATTTTAATCAGCATCATTGTCATAGAAGGAAGAGGATAACATGAAAAAAGAAAAAGTATTTATTTTGCTATATATGTTTTAGTCGTTTATTACAATGTAATACATTTTGAAACAGAATTTAAAACAATGAGCACATATCATCTTCTAGTTTTTGTAGGTCACATGATCTGGGTCTTCTGCTTGAATGTCTCTCAAGAGACTAAAATTAAGATGTTGTCTCTGGGGGAGATGTAATCTCACTTTGGGTATTATACCCAAAGTGACTAATCTTTTGGTGTGACTAAGCTGTTCCATATTAGACAGGGTTTCACAGCTTCACGGTAAATATTGACCTCAACTGCTTGTCCTGCAGAGTCACTTCACTTCAAATATTGACCTAAGAATTGGTGAATGAGAAAATAAGAGAAGGTATATAGAAAACAGAAGTCATAGATTTTGTAAGATAGTCTCTCAGTAGTAACACTTCATTTTTTGTGCAGTCCGTTTAATAACTAGTGGCAATTAGATCCAGCCCAGACCTCAGGGAAGGTATTATGTAAAGGAGTGAATACCAGATGCTTAGGACCATTGAGAGCAGCCATATACAGACTACTTATAGCAAACTTGTAAAAACTTGTAATTGTGTTAATTACTTTTTTGGTTACTAGAATAAAATACCTGATATCCTCAATTTAAAGGAAGAAATGACGATTTAGCTCACTGTTTTAGAGTTTTCAGTCCATGGTCAACCAGCACCAAGGAAAATGCACCATGGCAGCAGGACCTGACAGAGGAAAACTGTCTACCTCCACGCAGTTGGAGGCAGAGAGAGTGAAAACAGCCCAGGGTGAGAGCGCATGCTGTCACTGACTTCCTCTTCCAAAGAGGTGCTGCTTTTCTTTTTACTTTTTTTTTTTTCTGTTTTCCTTCTTCCTTTCCTTCTTTTTTTGCCTTTTGGGGACACATTCTCACTATGCAGTTCAGGATGGCCTTGAACTCACTTTGTAGCCTAGGCTGCCCTCAAGCTCACAGCAACACTCATGCCTCAGCCACTCAAGTGCTGCAATCACAGGCATGTGCGACGGTGCCGTTCGAGAAGTCACTTATAATAGTGCATTCAGCTCTAAATTCTGAGTGGATTAATTATTGAGACTTTTGGAGGATACATGAGACTTGGAGGGTATTTTAGAACTAAAGTGTAGCAGTATTATCTCCACACATTGTAAAAAGGCCAAATTCTAATGGGTGGTTGGGGTTCTCTGTAGTATCTGTGTGATGGCTTAAACAATAAGAGAATGTGTTATTAATGAACATCAAGATTGTTTTCTCCAGTTTACAGCCGGCCCTGATTATTTAGCTATTCAGACAGAAAACGCAAGGTTGAAAATGTCAATTGCCTTAGAAATGGAAGGGAATAAAGCTTTTCTTTGAACTCATTTCTTCTAATCCCAATCTCTTTCACACTTCAATGTTAGAGTGACAAGAATAAGGGAATATATTAGAAATCTAAGGGAACGTTGAAGAAAGAATGATATTAAATAGTTCGGAGATGCAGAGATACCTAGGTAGTTAGTAAAGAGAGTTCAGAAAGGCATGGTAAGAAAGAGGTTTGGTCTCAGTGCTGAGAGTCTGGCTCAGGAGACCTATGGAACTGATCATCAACTGAAGAAAATTGTACCTCCTGCATTATATTTTGCAGTATTTAGAAATATTGCTCATGGTTACAACTGATAGTTCATACTTTATCAGAGATGCCACTGAACAATGCATAGGAAAGTTTCCACAATAAAACATTATATTCTCTAAATACTATTAGTACCAATGATGAGAAATCTAGACCAAGATCCGATCTAACATGTGTTTCAGATGATAGTGACTATGTACTTTTAGCTTATGACCTCTATTTTTTTCTGACAGCAATAGAACCTAATGACATTTTTCAAAACCTTTATTATTTTGAACATTTCATTCATTTTCCCCAGCATTATGATTTTGCTTGTATTCAGCATTCCTAAAAAAAAAAAAAAGCTTCAACAAAAGCCAGCAACTCTCTATTTTCACTCTATAGTCTTTGAGCAGTTTATAAAAAGGCTTATTTTGATAAGTAATTCACATCAATATTTTCTTGATAACTCTCAGATACTGAAACTAGGGAATTGCTTATAGCTCTCTAACGTAGCTCAAAGAATGCAAAGATGGTGATACCAATGGAATTATTAATGTTGGTACATTCTCCTTGTCCCCAAGGCAGGGTATTGACTGATACTACTTACACTTTGATTTAGTTTAAATATTTCCCCACTTGTCTCCCTCTAATTTTGTAGCCAAAAAGGGATCTTTAAAGTTCCCAGCAATAGTTATGTGTTCTTTGTACCCATGAAAGAGCAGTTACACAACTCTGGCTTCCATTATAATGTGCAGTTTTTAATTGTTCACTATGGATGAAGCATTTTGCCAGTAAATTCATCAAGCATTACATTAGCAAAACAAAATAAAGCAAAACTGACTTTTTAATCAAGACATTTGCTTCATTTATTTATTAATTTTGCAGAAAGCTAAATGAAAGAGACATAAATTAAGTAAAAAGGAAAAAAAATATCCTAACGTAGAACCAGAATCATTACTTGACTTATTGCTAACATGTATAAAAGCCATGAAAAAAATAACCTCAAAGATATAAATCCCTAATCCCAGAATATTTTAGAATTAAAAGACAACGAAAACAAAACGTTCCTTGAATAAGCATCTGTCTGGATCTCCTTTAGCTTTTTGATTATCAACCTGTTGATTATTTAAAAATTTTATTTTCTTGTTAGCCATTAGTGTATGTGAACAGGATCAGAATTAACCTTGCATACCATGAATGCAGAAATAAACTGTAATGTTTAATCTGTTTTCTTCTTCAGGGAATGAAAAAAATAGTCACATGTGAAATCCTATTAACATTGATTTCCCCACAAATTAAACATTAAGATAATAATAAAATTGATGATTCCATGCAATATTTCAGGCTCTAAATATAAATGAAAGTTTTCTTTTAAATCCCAAATATGAAAATTTTTATTTTGTTATCTATGACATATTATTGTGATTAATAGAGAATAGAAGAGCTAAAATTTAATGCTAAATTTCATTCATAGTCTTATTTTAAAAGTGAGTAAAGCATTATGTTTTGAAATATTTCGCTTTAAAATGAGACTTTTGGAATAAGAGAATAAATATTTGTTTTACCACTTAGTCTCCATTAGTACTGGTTTAATGGTGAAATAACTGATATTTTGAGGTCACTTAATCACATTTTAACTTAGAGAAAAAAGAACATTAATTAGTATATTTAAATATTCTATTTGAAATTTTATATAAAACCTTATTAACTAGAATAATGATTAAAATAAAAAGTAGATAGCTCTCAATTCAATCAACATTTAGTATTACCAAAAAGAGTTCATGAAGTAGTAAGCTCATCAGTCACTTATTAATGAGTGATTCAATTTGTGTTTCAGGAGATACTTATTTCAAGTTATTTTATTAAAATTACAGAAAATTAGGAGACAGTAATACATTTGGGGGAAATATTTCCAATACCAGTACTGCTACTATGCAGGCAATAACTATCAATATTCTGGAATATTATGCTTTTTCATTTATCTGATTTTTTCCTGTTCTTTAAATGTTATTCTAACGTGACTTTTTTTTTTTTTTTTGGTACCAAGGATCAAACTTATGATCTCACACTTGCCAGGTAGGCTCTTATGCCACTGAGCAAAATCCTTGGCCCTCTAACATGCATTACAATTAGCAATCTGTTTTAACAGAAGGACATTATTGTAACACATGGATTGCCATATATTTTTTAACCTTTCCAGTAGTTTTAAATATTTGAATAGTTTCCACTTTTTTGGCTATAAATTTCTCAATATTTGTAAAATTCCTTAAAATAGAATTTCTTCTTACTAGCTAACAACTTTATTGATATTTAATTCACGTTATATAGAAGTCTTATCTAAAATTTTTTTGTGTTTGATTCACAAAGTTGTGCAGTTATCATTAATATTTTACTTTAAGGTATTCTCATTAAAATACTTTAACAGTCACTATTTTTTACCCCCAAATCCCCAAATTTAAAGCCACTGCTAATCTCCTTTTATAATTGTGTCCATCTGGACACTTCATATAAATGGAATCATATGCTATGTGGTCCTTTTTGACTGTTCTTTTTAGCCATATATAATGGTCACTCAAGTTGTAGTACACACCTGTAATTTATGAAGGTTTTGCCAAATAACATTCCCTACCATGATGGTGACATTTTGTTCATCAGTTAATGTACATTTGACATTTTTCCATTTTTTTAAACTGTCATGATAAAAATTATCAGATACATTTGTGTCTAAGTTTTGGCATGGAAATAGAACTCCATTCTCTTGGATATATATGCAGAAGTGAACTTGATAGGTCATATGAGAGCTCTATATTTTAACTTTTGAGAAAATTCTTGACTATTTTCTTAATTGACTGAACCATTTTATATTTCTATCATCAGTATAAGCTGATTCCAACAATTCCATATCCTTGAGGAGGCTTGTTCGTATCGACTGTTTCCTTTAGCTGTTCTAATAGGTAGAAAGTGTTATCACGTTTTGGCTTTGCTTCTTAAGTGTCTGCTGCCTGAATTTCATGTGCTTGTTAGGAATGTATTTATGTGACACAGAGAGATTGTTGCTCAGAACCTTTTCCCAGGCTTTTATTGAGGTTTTAATTTTAATGGAACCTAGATAAAATGCTCTTGTTGGAAACATGATTTTGACATAGTTCTGCCACGCCCAACTTGTCTTTTCACTTTTGTTTATGTGGTATCTCAAATTAGAAAGGCAATAAACTTTGAGGATTTAAAATTTGGCCTTTCTCATTATCGTTCGTGCTTTTGGTGTTATATGCAAGTAACTTTCCTTGATACTAGGACACTAAGGTTTAATGACATATTTCTTAAAAGTTGTTTAATATTTATGTATAGACTTATGATCTGTTTTTAATTAATTTTAACCATGTATATAGTAAGTTATGTAAGTGGATTTATGTGCAGACATCTCAATTATTCTGGCACCAGATTGTGAAAAGACTATTGTTTCCACTATTAAATTATTATATCCATTATTCTGTAAATGTGAGCATTTATTTTTGGGCTCGCAATTCTATATCATTGATCTCTGTGTCTATCTTTATGAATATCAGTCATCTTGATTATTGTAGCCTTGTAGTCAATTTTGAAAGTTGAATTATGAATTCTCCAATTTTGTTCCATTTTCAGGGTTGTTTTGGCTGTTCTCACCCCTTGCTTTGCCTTATGAAGTTAGGGAACAGTTTTTCATTTTAAGAAACCATTGTATCAGTTACGGGTTATCAATTTGAATGGAGTAAGAGGACCCTGGAGAGTTGTGTGGACTATGGGAATGCTGTTATCATCGGCATATGTGCTCACTGGTAGTCATAGTGGTATGTGTTACTAGTAGATGGGGCTCAGCTGAAGGGTGATCACCAGAGGAGGCCTGGGGGACTGTAGATCTGCCTGGTGCATTTCACTTCTGCTCTACTTGCTGGATGCTGTGAAGGGAGCAAGTTTGTTCTCCCATGATCTTTTCCTGTCTTGGAGTCAGCCAGTCATGGATTAAAGCTTCTAAAGCTGTGAGCCAAAGAAAGCATTTCCATTTTTAAATTGTTTATGCCAGGCATTTTGCCCTAACTCAAGAAGGCTGATCAATACCCAACAGGAGTCAAGATTTGAAGTGGCATTTATTAAAAGCATAAAAATACATGTCATGACTATACAAAAAGATTATGGATTTAACCATAATCAATTATGAATCTTTTGTTTTACTTCAAAAATTACCTACAATAGAAAAAGTTCCTGTGACTACACTACACCAAAATCATACGAGTTTTTATGTATATTGTTTGAAACATATACAACTGTGGAAACAGTAAAAAGATCAGTGGTTTCTAGTGGGTAAGGGGCAGTGAGGATGAATCAGTGAAACACTGATAGAATTTAGGGTAGTGAAAAACTCTGTCTGATATACTGATCCATGCATGTCATTGTTTATTGTGGAATCCTACAGAATGCACAACAGTGAGTTCTAACATGAATTATGAGCTGTGATTGTTTATATATTGACTCAAGTTCATGCAATTTAAAAAACATTACTTTGGCATGGGATTTTGATACTAGGGGAGCTGTGCATGCATTGTGGCATGGTGTCCATGTGAAATCTCTGTTCAATCTTTTTTTTAATCTAGTTTTATAAAAAATGATTTGATGTAGTCATAAAATCACTCACAAAATACTATACAAAGAAGTATATGTGTTATAAACTGTGACATTTAAATTTGGTATTTCTTATAATTAGAATAATATTCCATCTGCCATTTTCACAACTAATAGAATACTTTTACATTTAGACTAATAGATGCTATTTATCATAAAGTTTTCCTAAGTATACTGTTAGAAAGTACATATTTTCTATATAGGTATTCATTTCTTGTCTTTAATAATGATTTTCCTGAGACCTCCATGAAAGTATCTACTTTCATTATAGAAATAATCCAGAGAAGATACAAATGACTCTTAGAAACAAGGCTGAAGGCAGCATGATTTAAACGTCTTTCTTTAAGAATAAACTTTGTCTTTACTGTTAAACATAGAAAATCAATGTCTGATTATATTAAAGGAAGTGGTATTACCTCAAAATGTAATGTAAATATCTCTTAGATATATATGGTAAGTTATACAGAGCACATTTAATATCATGGGACCATGGATCAAATTTTGGCATCAAATGTACCTGAAAATTTTGGAGGAGTGATATTTTTCTTAAAATACAGTTTTTTTTATATTTTTATCAATGCAGGTATCACAAAATGAAATTGAAAGTTTTCTGGAATTTAAGGATAAAATTATAATTCTAAATAGCCTAGAGAGCATGGAAAGAAATGTGAAAACTTCTGTTTATTTTTATGGTCATCATCTAAAAGCTTTTTGAATACTGCTTTTTTCAACTTTGAAACTAAATTTCATCTATATCACTGCAGTCTCTTTCAGTTCCATATAATTTTTGGATTTTTCTTTTCTTTTCTTTTTTTTTTTTTTTTTTTGGTACCAGGGATCAAACTTATAACTTCATACTTCTCAGGCAAGCTCTGTGCTACTGAGCTATATCCCTATCTCTCAACTTTTGGAAATTTCACTTATCCTTAAGGCACATATAAAAATCTGTGTGTAGGTTACATTAAGTCACAGGTGTGTAGAATGGCTCGAGTTTACCAGGAAAATGTCTTACTTTCAAAGAACAGATTTCAAGACACCAAAGCACTATTCAAGTTCACTGACATATTAAAGATCCACACATATTTACACTTATATTTTAGGCAGGTCTGAGGATTTAATCTGGAAATTCTGCTCATGTTTATGTTATTTCCCTTTGGTTTGAAATAATAAAGTGACATAAAGTACAGACTTTAAATGCTGGCCCATGTCACAGTTGGATGGGTATGACTGATAAATGATATGATCTTGTAAGCATTTCTCCTTTTGGCTTTCAATTGTCCAACTGGTAAAATGCAGATAACTCTATTAGAATAAATGGGAGACAGCTGGTATTCATGCTTTCACTAATAAACTTCTGTATACTAGAAAGCATTCTGGAAAGCTATCATAAAACATTTTGGCTATATAGATATGATTTGAATGTACAGAATAACAATAATATTAAAAAGTCTCATTGTGCACTATAACAAATATGAAATTTGAAATAGGAATGGATAGAGTGATTGTATGTGTGCGTGCATGTGTGTGTTTGTGTGTACCGGTGAGTGTGTTCTTGAAATTGGAAACTGGAACTGGATATGTATTATATTTATCTTTGCATTGGTAGACACCTTCCATTTGACCTTAGGGGTTTATCTATGCCTTATTTCAGTGTGTCCACTGCAACTCACCAATGCTAGACTGCCAGGTAGCTTAGTTTTGTTGTTAAAAACACTTAGTGAGCAGCAGCATTGAGTTTTATCAACTAGTTGATTAGTACCAGAGCATTAGGGTCAAGGATAGACATGCCAGCATACTGTATTTGTATGATTAAAATTTTATATGGATTGATAATGTCATATATATGGATTTAAAATCATAGCATTAAAAATGTATTAACAACTCTTGATATCACACCTGGTGTTCAAAATTGTAAATGAGGCATGATAATAATTATGTTGTTAAACAGAAATACTAAATGACATGAAACAATAAACCTGCCTTGCGTCCTGGAAATTGCTCACTTTGAAAATGGTCTTGAATTTGCAATCACACATAATCGTTAATACTGTTGTCATTTGCTGATTTAAATGCTTTGCACATTTCTAGACATACTCATTCTCTGAAGTTCTCTACTACAAAATGTTGACACTATATTATCTGTCTGTGTTCCCTTTAAAGATATATCTCCATTTAGTCAGAGATTTATAGGGCTTTCTGGGTTGAAAGACACTACCGAGATTATCTGTTCAATCCTGATTACTTTTCATATAAGATAAAAGAGATGATTAGAGACTGTATTTCCTGAAATGACAACACCAATGACTCCTATCCCACATGCTTTACCTTTCGCTGTGGAGATGGGGGTACATGTGTTCCCTCCACAGGAGTCAGAGCAGACTGTGCCTAAAAGTCTCCATGTGTATTTTGAGTCTGTGTCATGAAAAGCTGTCTAGCTTCCAATGACTGTTTTCTGGGATACATACCTTGGATTTTTATACTGATATGAAAAGTTCAGCTATCGTAAAGCCCCCTGCTGGACAGATCATGTAGAGAAGCTACACAGAAACAAAGTGTCCAATGAGCCCAAGATACTTCTGTTGCAGTTATTTGGGTTTTTTCCAGATAGATGAGTGAGCCAGAGTTCCCATTGTTCTATTTTCCCAGGGTTCTCCCTATCTGGGGTGATTTCAGAGAAGAAACTCTATGGTAGACAAAGCTTCCCATTGACCCCACTGTTGAATGTCATATGGCCACAGACTGATACAATGTAGAGCCAAATACAATGGGACAGGAGTCCAGAGTCTGTAAGTGATTTACTCCAAATACACAGCTGCAACAGAGCTAGTATAGTTGATATAGGGTTTGGATATGGATTTTATGCTTTTTCTGCTTTACCTCATATTTTTCTTTTCTTTCAGTTTATTACATTAAGATTGTTTTTAGATGTTGCTTAGTTTTCCATAAGGCTGTTTGAAAGAAAATATCAGAGATATTATCCCTCTTGCTATGATAAATTATGCCTTCCTCATTGTTAATGAAAATAGCTTTTCCTTTAAAGCAATGATCAAAGTACTTCCCTTTTATTATATTTTATGAAATAGTTTAATTTGCCTGTTGCTGATAAAAATCTGACTAAAAAGCTTTAACAAATTATCCAGTATGCACAACCTTTCCTCATACGTATGTGTGAGAAATTTAAGTGCTCAAGTTCAAACAAAACCATGGCTCTTTGCGTGCATTTTTAAATTCAGACTAATCACAATAAAAATACAGAATTAATCACAAGTTAACCTTGTGAAGCATACCTTGCATCATTTCCAGGTTATTATCAGAGCTCCAAGCTTTGGAATTTTTCAACTATGACTTAAACTAAATTGGTTTTAATGATTTCAGTCTAGGTGACTAGTAAAATGAAATAATTAGGGCAAAAAGCCTTTATACATTTATAACTGTTTAGAAGAACTGCAATTTGATTAAGTGGGAAGAATGAGAAAATATTTAGTTATTACATTTTTGATTTGAAAGAGTTTAAATTTTCTTGTTTTAGTTTACCTCCTTTAAAGACATGCAATAAAGTTAATTGATTGCTGATTTTTCCAGTTCTATAAATAAGAAGAATAAAGGGGAATACATTTGTAGGGCACAGTGAGAAATAATGAAATCCCATATTTCTGATTTCATATTTTTTCAATATTAGAACATAAAAATGTTATTTTTAGAAGGACCTTTCAAATGTTTACCAGCTTAACTACAAAACATATGTCAAACATAATGCTGCGGAGCTCCTCATAGATAACAGGGAACCTCAAAACAGCTCTGTAGAACAGGCCTTATTCTCATTTAAGAGATTTGTAACCAAAGCTTGGAGAGGTTTCTTGCTCCAGGTAATCACTCTGAACATTTCAGTATCAGAATACATATCATGGCTTTTATCTCTTAAATTTCTTACTTTCCCACATTACATTTCATGTTTCTTAAGCAGAATAGTTTGAATTCATTTCTTTGGGTCTGATAAGACCAAAATATAATGTACAGCCCAGTGTAAGCAATATATGTAAGCAAAATACATAATCACTGTGAATAAATGGATCAGAGCCAGGCTTTTCATCAACAGATAAGCAGAACAACTCTTCCTTTAAATGAAAGATGAAGCAAAATATTCAAGCAATGGAACATCTAGCCATGCTCACAAAGAAAATATTTCATGAAGTGGAGCAAATAAAATGTGACAAAAAATGAAAGACCAAGGAAAAAAGATAATCAGAAAACATAATGTGGCAACACACATGTGCACACACTCCTGAACAATCTGCACCATAATATGCATTATTCTTAGGATGTCTATACTTTGAAGGAAACAAGTGAAAGCCCACTATTAATGTGATAGATGAAAGCTATTTTATACTGAATTTTTAAAATTCAAAAAAATTAGTCAGATTACCTTGATTATTTTCATGCTGTAGAGCACCATAAGAAGCAAAAATTGGTCTTTATTTTAGAGAATTTGAGTGGCAGAAATTGACTAATTAGGAATAATTATTACATTTAGATTCAATATAGTTTTATTTCTTTTAAAGTCTGGCCTTTAGTTGATTAAAATAATTTCATATTCTGCTTTAAAATGTCTTTTAAGAAAACTTATTTTTGAAAGTACATCACGGTATTCATATGAAATTTCTCTGGACTATAAACTTGTATATACACTTTAGATTCTACAAACTTTCTCAACAAAAATGAACAGTGAACACCCTCTCTGATTACATTCTTCTTCTATCAGACTAATTATTTTAAGCTTTAAAGTAAAAACACTTTTGGCTTTTTTAAACAGAAAATAGTCAGAAGCCAATATTAGCAGTTTCATGCTCCTAACGAGTAGCTGATTCATTGCTTCAAGACTGAGCACTAACTGTGTGGCTAACAGTTCTCTGTGTGATCAGGGTGCAGTATCGGCAAACTTCTGTATGTTGGTGGGGCTCACAGCCTAGTGAAAAAAACAGGTAACAAAGGAATCCTTCCAGAATATAATGTAATGACAGATAGTTAGAGTTAGAAGCACTAAGAAGGAGAAGAGTTAAGGAATGAAAAATCCTGCATTTAGGTCACCTGGCCAGATACACAGAGAAGCATATTTTTAGTAAACACTTCACTGAAGGAAGCAGAGGGCCCTGCATGGATTCGTGGGATTGCTGAGTTTAGTGAGCCCAGAGAAGGAAGCATGGAGCTCTGGATCAGAAAGGAATGCACAGGACTGCAGCCCTGTGAGCCACGGGGGGACAGCTAAATTCCTCCACATTTTAGTGAAATTTGACCTCCTATTTTGTACTTCTCTGGTCATATGATGGACTCAGCAGAAATCAGACTTTAATTCTCTCCACTCTCCAGATAGGGTCAAATGTTTTAACTTCTATCATTTTTAACATTGATCTGTAAATTTGTACATGCCTTAATTTTATTCTATAATTTTCCTTTATTTTAAGTATTTAAATGACAAATGAATATTGTAGGTATTTTACATGTATAATACAATGAATGTGTAATGTGAATACATGGTATAATGAATATCAAAATAAGTTAACTAACACATCTATCATGATCCATGTTGTAATTTAGGTCCTTAGCACTTGTTCACCTTATAACTAAATATACTTTGCCTAACACATTCTTATTGTGCTTAGCCTTCAGCCCACAAGAACCAGTGCTCTGCTCTCTGTTCCTACAAATTTAAATTTTAAGATTAGTAACAGTATGCATTTAATACATGTATACCATATGCCAGACACTGTGTTAAATGTTTTATTGCATTAATTTATTTAATCCTCCTCAAAACCTTATAAAGAAGTGTTATTATTGTTTGTAGTTTACAGATATGCAAATTGAGGCACAAGAGAGGTGAAGAATTTTATTTGAAAGGTTATAGTTAATAAAGGGAAGATTTAGATTTTTATTTTGATTTCTGAGATTTCTGCTCAAAATTATAACTGTGTGTGTATCTCTCTCTCTCTCTCTCTCTCTCTCTCTCTCTCTCTCTCTCTGTGTGTGTGTGTGTGTGTGTGTGTGTGTGTGTTGCTTGGGAGTAAACCTAAGTCCTCAAGCATGCAAAGGCAGCACTCCATCATTGAATTATACCCTGACCCTCAGAAATATTCATTTAAAATAAAGTAATGTGGAGGTAAAGTTGGTAGTTTATATAAATATTTTAGGTGCCTTTATGTGTTCAAGAGAAATATTACTTAATCTTCAAATACTGAATAATATTTGCCTCTATTCTGTACCTAAAGACAATGACAGTGAAATTTTAAAGATTAAGATAAATGTTCATTTTATATTTTAGCATGTTAAATGAATTAAAAACTTTGTTGTTTGTTTTGAAAACATATTTGGAATATTCTAAAGCAATCTACATTATAGAAAATCTTTATTTTAGTTCTTCATCAAGAAACATAAAATGTCAAGACTCCTCAAGCTATTCTAAAGAGTAAATTAGCAGTTAGCATTTTACAGGAAAAGCAGAATTCATTTAACTCAGAGCAATATTTGACGTGCAGTTTGAGGACTACTCAAAATTATCCTAAGTATCTGTTAAGATTACAAATCCCAGTACACTTTTGACCCGCATTAATATAAAGCATACTTGGATGTAAAATGTATGTACATTTTTATTCCAGTTTTTCTTACGTTGTTTTGTTAAGAACTACATTGAAAAATGGGCCATGTACATTGAAAGCTTGGCCATTTTGAGAATAACTTTGCAAAATTTAAAAGAATATACTATATTTAGTTTAATGAAAAATTTTGTTATTTATGGAATTTCATTTCACTCTCAAGTAATTGGAATTTGTTTACTGGTTTGAGAGTGAAATGTGTAGCAAACTCAAGGTAGTATATTTATCTTAGCTATCTTGTTTATATATATATATATATATATATATGTATGTATGTATGTATGTATGTATCAGTTTACCTTTTCTCTTAAATACTTGTTTCCAATTCATAGTATTTATGGCACATTTTAGCTCTTATTTAGTTGTTCAGCTCCTCATGCTAGTGAAACTATGCAATGTTTACGCATGTGGGTCTGATTTATTTCACTTCTGAGTTTGGTCAAAAGTTGCACTCTTTTACATATAACAGTTTGAAGTTTATCATTAGCATCTTGTTTTGCAATTCTGTTCTTCTGCTTTTTTTTATTTATTTATTTATTTATTTATTTATTTATTTATTGGTACTGGAAATTGAACTCAGGCCGTGCACTTGCCAGGCAGGTGCTGTGCACTAAGCTATTTCACTCTTTTCTTCTTCTTACAACAACAACAACAAAAATATTTAAATACATAATATGACTCAGACATACATTTGTGCTTAAGGATTTATTTCATCTAACTTAAATTAATAATAATATTTATGACTAAAAATATAAAAGCTCTGTTTATTTCTGAGTTAGTTTGCTTTTATTCTATTACACACATTCCCCAGGCAGTTATTGACAGGGCTGACAGTTTTTTTACCTTTAAAATTGAATTGAGAGTCACTGTGCGTATTTTCTTACCAATTATTTTGTACCACTTCATTTTATTACTAGATATGTAGCTCAATATGCTACCATAAAACTTTGAAATTGTATCATTAATATGTTTAAATTAAAAGTTATGCTAGCATTTCTCCAATATTATCAGTGGCAAAAAATCATTCATAATTGGTACCAAATACCCAGGTGCCATTTAGAATGCTTCTTGGATTCTTCCGTAATAAAATTAACATAGCAGCTGTATAATATCCCCATTGTAATCTACTTCATTGAATAGCAAACCTATATATTAATATATATATACATAATTGCACCTTTGCATCATTTGTTAACCAATTAATCCATTAAGTTACATACATTGACCAATAATTTTATTAACATGATTTTAATGCAGTTTAATCTATTTAAAATTAATATAGTAATAGTAATATACTTTAATATTACAGAATTATTCATTATAATGAACTAAAAATGAAAAATTATGTGAAGAATTACATTAAAAAGAATTGTTGAGAAGAAAGAAATTACATAACCATCCTCCCCTAATTTCCCAAAATCCTCACTGGGTTTCTCCCCAACTCTGCATAGTACTTTTCAGCCAAATATTGGTGCTATAGCAAATATTAGAAGACATTTTGTTTGTTCTTTTGTTGGGAAATATTTCCTAAGGATATTTTTACTTGAAAACTTGGAAGTTTCCATAGTTAATTGCAAATATAAGAGAATCAGAAATTTGTTTTACCTTGGAGCTGTTGATCGAATTCATATATGAAAAAAAATCTTAAAATTATATCTTAAACTATCTTAAAGAGCTGCAAACCATGCATAGAGTAATTATGACCATAAGTTAATGATAGTGTTGATGCTGAAGTTTACAGTGAAGAATCCTAGAATAACATTCTCAATTTTCCTGTCATTTTCACATTTGGGTTTAACTTTAATTGATTTCTTCTAATTGTTTCTGTTAAGTTACTTAAGATAGTTATTTTATACAATAGTCTGATTGATCAACTGTTGTGCATTGCCTGGAATGGTTTCACTTGGTCATATTTGTTAACTCTGGAATAAAAGAGGCATGAGATTTGCCAGATGATTTTTCAAATAACTGAATGACCTGGAAATGTGAAGAAGACTTAGTGCTTCTTCCAGGAGAGCTGCAGAAGAGTGGCTGTTAAGTCTTGAGCAAATGGTGTGTGATAATCATATTAATCACTAACACATATGCATCTTCTTGCTTCTACTCAGAAACTTTCACAGCATCATTTATTTGTATATATTTCAAAAATCTCTGAAATGCTTGTTAATATCTGTGGTGAGTTGAATTGTATCCTTCTAAGTATATATGTTGAAATTCTAACTCAGCCAGAATGTGACTGCAGTTGGGAGACAGAACTTTTAGAGAGGTAAGGAGGTAAAAAGGATCATAGATATGCCCTAATCCAGTAAGACATCTGGTGTGCTTATAAGAAGGGAAGATACTAGGACAAAGACGACAGAGGAAAGATTCCATAGAGACAAAGGGAAAAGATGACTCTTGGCAAGTGTAGGAGAGAATCTTTGAAATGAAATCAACCCTGCTAACATCTTGATGTCAGACTTCTGCCTCCAGAAATATGAAAATAAATGTCTGCTGTTTAAGCCAACCAATCTGTTATTTTTATAGCAGTCCTGCCAAACTGATACAATACAAAAAATTAGAAAATAATCACTTAAGCAAATTTTTCTGTTGCACAAAAGACTGATAAACATTACAATAAATTCAGTAACTGTTATTAATTGCATGTTTAAAGTGAATAAGCCTAAATGTAGTTTCATCTAATTTACCCTTCAAAAGATGATAGAATGGAAATTCTTTTATCTATACTGCTCCTAAATATATTACCCCAAAGAACTGTTTCTGTATTTATTTCAGCTTTTGATGACTAGTTCTACCTATCCCTGTTTCATAGTACTTGTTCTGGCCCTTTCCTACCTCTTTGCAGAGCCTGTATCCCTCCGTCACCTATTTCAATAATGAATGCCAAATCTCTGTGCTCTTTGCTTATCTGACATTCTTGCTTTGCAAATCCCCAAATGCCTGTGAAGCCTATTACCTTCACCTCTTTCTCCATCTCCCGTGTGGAAGTCCTCCTTTATATGCCACTTTAAATCTGAAACTCATGCTGCAGTCTCTTCTAAAAAAATAAACCCTTGTATCTTAGTTTTATTGAGATTACTAGACTGATGTCACAAGCTAAAGTGACTGTAGGAGTTAGAAAAGTTTTGTGGCAGCAAAGAAGCCTCATAACTGAGGCTGACTGTTCTGTTCATGACCTGTCAGGACCAGATGCTGCCTGACTGCACACCATTGTTATGATCTGACATTGGCAGTTCTGCTTCGCCAGGTGAGATTTTCCTCCTCCTCTTCCTCTCCTTCTGCTCTTTTTCCGCGTCTTCTCCCCTCTCCATCCTTCTGCTTCTTACCTTTCTTTTTCTTTTTTTCTTCTTCCACATCCTCCTTTTCCTTCTTATTCCTCTTTTGTTTCCTGAGGGGGGGAAAAAAGTACCACTATAGAAATTAATGGTTTGAACCAAATTATCCTCTTAATTAAATTATGTGCAAATGTATCCTCTTAATTAAATTAAATCCATTCTTTCTATGACTGCTTGGAACTTTTTGATGCAGGCCAATATGTGTAAACTTTTGTACTTACTTTTATTAACATCTGTAAATGATATCTTGGATCTGCATTCATTGTTTGGGGGAGGTAAATGAAGAAAGTAACAGCAAACAAAATCGGAGATCTGTTAGAATGTGATAAAAGGCTAATCTCTGTGGAGGAGAGAAGAAAGACATTGTTAAATGGCAGTGTAATTCTATGGAGTATTTAATAATGCTGATGGATAGTAGTTAAGTCAAAGTTGCCACTGAAAGAATCTTTGAAGTCTTAGGAATGGCTCGGCCTAATTATGGCCTTGTCAGGTATTGGTTGGGAGTGGTGTGGGAAGTGAGAACTTGGAAAGAATAAAATGGTGCATTGTGTTCTGTGTATTTCAAAGTGCTTGTTCTCAGATGACTCAAATTTACTGTCTGCTAGACGATGTGGATTCTTCACAGTTTTGAGAAACAATGCCTCTACCATTCCTGTGGACCTCTTTTTCTCTTTGGAAACTTAGAAATGGGAAATTATTGAGACTAAAGATAGCACTTATAGTTACAGATGATTGTAAACCTCAATGCATACAGGCTTAACATGTTTATGATGTGACTGTAATTCTGTCTCGCTGCCAGGTGGCTTGAACTGATGGTACTATCAGGTGGCTTTTCAATAATTTTATTAGTAGAAAAAAAAACAATGAAAGTGATTAGATGCATTTGTATCATCAATGGTACCACCTAACAGAATGAGACTGTCATGCAAGTATCACCGATGGTTCAAGCTGGCGGGAGCATGTTAATCATCCTGACCCTTTTGTCCTCGGCTCATGCCTAGATATTAAACTCCAAAGTTGTTTGGCAGCAGTTTTAGCTTATACTTTAAAAGGACAACTGCTGTGGCCCTTTGCTGGAAGTGAACTTACCCTTTTGTGCCAGTAATTCCAATTTGGATGAGTCCATAGTTACAGCACAAAGAATCTTTAATATAATGAACTTATACTGTATTTTAAGGATGTCACCCAATGCTTTCATAGTGCTGTTTTAAGCTAATTGTCCAGTCATCCATTTAGAAAGCTGGTCCATAGTCCAGGGATATAGTTCAGTGGCACAGAGTCTGTTTGGCAAGCACAAGGACCTGAGTTCGATTCCTGGTACCAAAAACAAACAACAAAACTGTTGATCCATCACTCTGGGAGACCAGCTCCTTTTGGTTGGTATAGCATATAATTTAGCCAGAAAATATCATGCTATGGGCTTCTGAACAGATGCTACACTTGTGGGATTCATACTTATGGGTCAGGTATTTAATAAGCCTTGAATAACATGTTGGCTGAGGGTGTGTAGGGCAGAACACAAACCCACGCTGGAATAAATGTATTCTCTTAAGAACATGAGCAACTCTATCTTCCAGATTGGAAAGTTCGAAGGGTGATTGAAAAGGTGGTAAGTTGAAACCCTTAAAGAATAGTGCCATGCAAAACTTTTTTTAAAGTAATGAACCTTGGTAAGTAGCACCCCATATCAGTGAGCAGCCAACCCTTTTACTATGTCCCCAATATTCCTGTCCTCATTTTTACAGTGGATGATTATAAATTCAATTGACAAATGCACTTTGGTTGCAAGGTTTTCTTTTATGGATAGATGTACTCTTGAAGACAGTAAGGTGTGATTCAGAAAACTTCATGCTCAATGCTATCTTCCATATATTAATCCACGTGCTTCTACCCCAAAGATTTCTATCTTTAATTCCCTACTTTATTTCCAGTTCCAAGATTAGTTGGCATGGCCACTGACTCAGAACTTACATATGTATAAAATTAGGTTGCTCCATTCATAAAATGTGCACTTCTTAGAATTCTTCATCAGAGAAGAGTTTTTCACTTTCTTCTGGCTTTCAAAACTCTTCTTGAATGCTGTTGTAATTCAATTTTAACTTGTGCCCATATTTTTTTGAGCTGGCAGATGCATGAAACAAAGTTTGCTTTCTGCCTATCCAGCTCATCGTTAGATATTTCCTTTATGACTGTAAATATGACCAGTGCTGAGTCCATAGTCATTGGACTCTGAATGGCTAACATTATTTTATCTGGTACAAATGATATTGATTTACTGCAGAATTCTAGTAGCCTATATTGGAATTCTCTCACTGAGACCTTTTAGAAGCTCCATATTTACATATTTTCTTATTCATTGACTGTTAACACCATAAAGTTACTTGCACAAATACAAGAATGCTTGTGTCACAGCTTGGACCTATTGCAACATCCTTTTGTGGTCTGAATCACACTGAAAACTGGTTTTCTATATCATTAGAGAAATGAGCTGAGTAACATTCTAAGTATAGACTGAATGTATCATATCCAAAATCAAAAGAAGCCTATGATGAAATATGTTTCTTTCTTTAGGATAAGATTATCAGTATATATAGAGAGATTGTTTTTAGTTTTGAATAGAAAATTCTGCCATGCTTTAGACTATTATACTCACAGAAACATCACTAAAATAGTAAGTTTCTGAATCTTCGTTGAGTTTCTTTCCAAGCTTCTGTAATATGTTTTTGGAGTGCCTCTAACATTTCCATTGGCTGTAGTTGTTAAGTAGCACTCTTACTGACAGCTAGTATGCTTCTGGTTTTGGTATCACCTTCTATGAAACATCGTCACATTTCCTTCAGATCAAACCTTCATGACTGTCCCTTCAACTTCCAAGACAAGGAAGGTGTGGCTTCTTGGCTTCTGGAAAGCAAGTGCAGTATTATGACATGTTTTCACTTGTGAGTATCAATAAGGAGGGATCGATGCCATTAGTGTTTTAGCCAGGCTTTGTGACTGTCACTCAGAATATTTCTTAGTGATGCTGGTTTTCCCATCACCAGGGCACTACCACCTGCCATGGTAAGTGTTGTGTGCTTTGAAGCCTCCTGTTTGAAGGTTTTTCTTTTCTCATACACTATTTTTACCTGCTTCTCTTATCTTTATTATTCCTTCTTGTACCTTCTACTAGAGCAAATAAGGTGTTTCCATATAATTAAAGGAATAATTTCTCCTTGTCAATAAGGGCTGCTTGAGTATAGATTTTATATTATGCCTTAGAGTTTTATCAGATTGCTAATCCCCATTGCAAACAAAATATCTATGAATAAAATAAATTTTAGGCATTTAGTCTTATATTCTAGATCCTTTTGGTCAAGCAACCTCAAAATTCATTTCAGAGTATTTTTCTGACTTCTCAAGGTTCTATTTCTTTGGGCAATTTCTTTGACATCTTTCTTTGGATATCTGTTTCTTTGGGCACCTTTTGTGTGGCATCTTTTTCTATTCTTTGGGATTCAGTATTCTACAGATGGGCCATACCGGGATATAACCATAGTTATCAAAAAAAAAGTAAGTAGGACAAGAACTATGTGCAATTTTAGTTTTGGTATTGGGCATGGTACTCACAACCTCACACCTGCCAGGCAGGCACTTATGCCACTGAGTTAAATCCCTGGCTATGTGCAACTTTTAAGAAAACACATATGGCCTTACAGTAAATGATGGGATATGATAAAAACACAGAAAATGTTTGAATAAAAAAATTGTCACAGTAAGAGACATAGTACCATTATTTCCCCTTTTTGAACACATTTATCCCATTGTTCTTGCTCCTTCTTGCAAGTCTTCTCTCATTAGTCTTTATTCACACTGTCATGGCCACTTCCATGGTCTGAATTGATTTAAAACTTACCCCTTTCTTAGTCATTTTGACATTGCAGAAGAGACAGAAGTCACATGGTGCCAGATCTAGTGAAAATGTGGATGAAGTTACACCACAGCAGTTTTACAGTCCTGCCTTTCTATTGGATTACACCCCAAAGCAGCATTCATTGTATTTTTGTCACACTTAGTAAAAACATTTCTAAAACATGATTCCTAGAGCTGCTTCAGAAAGTGGCGAGAATCATGGGGAAAGGGTGTCATGAGTGGGGAGTCGTCTGAGGTGGAATTAATAACATTGTGCCTTTTAATGTAAATAAATGTAAAAAAATTAAATATTCACCATATATTTTATCACTTGTTACATTTCTGTAATGTCTTTCAGCATAGAGGAAGTATTAGACTTTACTAGGGAAAACTGGGCCATCTACGCACCTCTGATACTTCAAATGGAGCTTTGTCAGGAGACCAAATTATGAATCACACATATAGATTTTCTCTACTCATAGTTCAGGTTCTCAGGTCTTCCTATCACATCAATGAATTTTAGTATAGGGGACCATCAATATGTATTTAGAGCTGTAGACTTTCAACTATAAAGACTTCTGTCTGCTGCTTAGCATTATCCTCCCTTCAGCTGCAAGGGATAAGGGTCTTTTAGTAATTTACCAATCTGTCTCTGATATTTATACTTAACTGCTTGTTAACAGCTTCAAGATTTTCACTTTTTCTTTAGAGAGTGTTATTAGAATGTAGCAGTAACCAGCCAGTTCTGTGATCTTTGTAGGAATTATTTACTTCATGGCTTTTGAATGCCTGAGTCATTTTACCTGCAAAGAAGTTTGCTCAAGATGGTTTACAGCATCACTCTGAAAAAAATCTTTAGCAAATGAACATCTTGTGCTTGTGTTTATCGGGTTCATTGAGGGCTGTACTTTTTGCTACTGTCGAATGATAGGCAGCCAAATCCAGAGCCCAATTTAGTATTCGATGTCTCGGATTATGCTTGCCCTTTTGTGCTAATATGGTATTTTGAGTAACAAGAAAGGATTAGATATGAAACTGTTTTATTGAGAAAACACCTAACAGCAAAAATTAGGAGCATTGTCAGACCTCCATGATAGAATAAAGAAGGCAGTTTAGGTAGTGACATTCAAAATGAAAGAAGGAAAGGTTTATTTAGCTTACAGTTTTTATAGGCTTCAGTCTACACTCAGAGGGCTCCAAGGCAGTGTGGCATGGCTGAGGGAACCAACTGCAACTGCAGCAGATGCTAGAAGTGACCAGAGCAAAAGGGGAATAGAGAAGAGCAAGTCACTTTCCCTCCCTTATATTTTGTGCAGTCTACCCACCCCAGGGAAGGTACAGCAGTCACACTTGCAATTCTAGTGCTAGACTTTTAGATTCAGCCATCTCTGAAAGGTCCATCCCCCATGATTACATGAGGCTTTGAGGGGACATCTAGACACAAACCATAACAATTGGGAAATAGTGTATACATTATAGGTGTAGTTTCAATACAATTGCAGCAAAACTTGATTGCCAAATTCACTGGTGAAGGCTAAATTGCCTGTGAGATCTTTACATTGGAGAGAAATGAATCTATCTTAAGATTCTTGCTTCATGATCATTAACTGATGGCAGCCTAGGAACAAGTGTCATAATTGATTATAATACAGAAGGTAGTACCATGGTTCCTTAGGTGGGACCGTCTTACTTTTCCTTGTCATGTTTCTCTTGCTCTAAAATAACAGAATGTTGCCTGTGCAATATTTTCAGATTTTCTCAATCCTCGTTTCATGTAATATTTTCCCTCTGGACCTTCATTACAACTTCTGCATATTTTCTTTAGTGTACTTTCTAATTGTTCTTATACATTATTTTTACTAAATTTCTAAGTTTCATTTTCCTATAGTGTAATTTTCCATTCTGGTTCATGTTTGTGTCTCCAAAATGATTAAATGCATCTCTTCAAAGGAGTAATTATTCAGTAAGTATTTGATTTCAATTTATTTGGCTCATTAGATTGGCACTGAACTTTTCCACTGTGTATTGTGACTTATGGTTCTATGAATCTTTGTGTTTCAGTTTCCTTATAGTTAGGATGTACTTCTGGAATTTGGCATATGAAAGGCTTAACTGTATTTCAAAATAAAGCCAGAACATCATTTAAGCATCACGGGGTTTTTAAAAGCATATTTTCAGTATTTTGATTCTTTTGTATTGAGGTATAACTTATCTATTATAGAATGCGCAGATACTAAATTTGCCTTTCAGTTTGAACGTATAAGTAACAATTTATGGAATATTTCCATCCCTTAAAATTAATATCCTTCTTTCTTCTATCCAGTTATTCTCAGTAATAGTAGCTGATCTAATTTTTTACATCTCATTTTACTGTATTTGCCTACTCCAAAATGTTACATAAGTGAAATTGCTATATACACTATATATATGAATATCAAAATTATTAGGTAAGATGAAAAAACCAAAATCATATATGTATTATTTTACATAGCACTTTGATATTCGTCATGTTGTTTCATGTTTTAGTAATGTGCTTTTTATATTGTTCGGTAATGTTGAATGGGTCTGGTTGTACATCTTCCATTCATGAATGAATGAATGTTTTTCTTTTTTTGACTTTTATAAATAATACTAGATATCTTTGCACATGGCATTTTTGTGAACATTGTTTTCATTATTTATTTTTGCCTCGAATGACCTTTCGTACAGTTTGAACTTTTAAATATGTATGGAAAAACAAATGATCGCAATAAAATAAGACATTAAGACAGATATCATTATATATATATATATATATGTATATATATATATATATATGTATATATATATTCTCCTTCATATGATACATTAGAGTGTATTCATGGCATGTATTGAGTTAATTTGAGTCAGAGAAAATGGCAAGTTTACTCAGTGACTCACTAGTGTTCTTGAATCACTGAGTTTCTTTGGTAGACTCCTTTCCAATTACCTATTAGTCTGTCACTGTTTTCCTTTTAAGATCTAAGAGACTTATAGCTCGAGGTAATATAGCAGGAGGACAAGATACACACATGCAGAATTGTTATATCTCTACTTTGAAATGAAAACATTGGCTACTTCAGCACAAGTCTTTGTCCTTGAGCTACCTTTCTTATGATGTCTGTCATAATTTTCTAAGATTTGTTTTCTCGTTGAATCAAAGTTTCTCTTGGAATCTTGTTTGTTGTATTCCTCTGTAATATGTTTTAAAGCTCTGATTTTTAAAAAAAGCAATACATTTTATTTCACTTAATTTACCGTAATGCTAACTGATATTGGATTCACTTTCATTTTTTTTTTTATTTCAGTCTAGTTAATTTTCTCATTTAAGGTAATCCTTATCATCTCATCAGCATGAACATCATTGATTTGAAGTGGGAATCCTCCCTTAACTGAGCTGCTTCACCCTCTTTGTGTTTTTAGGAACCCCTTTCCCAATTCTGATGCACCCAAGATTATGATTAAGTTTAATATATACTCTTGCAAGACTAGACCACAAAACTTTTTCTTTTACATGTGTTCATTTCTTCACTTTTCAAACAATAGATGTGTATGGTGCAACTCAATTAAAATGAAATTATTCAGTGAATGTAATTGTTGGTTTCTTACATGAGTAGGATGCTGAATTATCCAAGTAAAATGATACCATATGTTAGAACATTTTTAATGTATTTTGTTATCAAAAAGCTTCTGAATTAGGAATGATGCTGAAAATGAGGATTTCTTAAAGTTTGAGGGAGTATTTTTTATTTTTTGTAATGTTTTACCATTAAAAGCAGCAAATAGTGGTAAAATAGAGATAGAGATGGAAACAAAGAGACAGAGACAGAGAGAGACAGAGAACAGAGATAGAAAGAAAGAGAAAGAGAAAGAGAAAGGAAAAAAAGAGAGCCATAGAAAGAAAAGATTAATGAATCTTCCACATGTCCATTGCCAGCTTAAACTGCTGTCCAGCTCATTTCACGTAATCCCCTCAAATAAAATATTCTATGTCACTGAGTTATGCTTAATGATAGGAAACAAGCATTGCATCATTTTATGTGTGGCTTTCTTGTCATAGAGCAACTAAGCAGCAGATGTTTTAAGTCAAAATAACAGAATTCAGTGTCTAAGCTTTTAGTTATTATGATGCATTACCCTAATCAGTAAATGTCTTTAGTGAGATATTTTTTTCAACAGGCACGATGATGAAAAATATTCAAACACATTTGCTAGGAAAAATCTCTTTATGTAGTTGATAGGTAGGCCGGTAGGTAGATAGAGATAAAGATATAGAGGGAAAGATCTCATTTACCAATTTGCAGCATAACACATAAATCAAGCATTTGAAGGACAAGATTTCTAAATTTCCTCTGTTCAAATACAAAGTTGCACCAGAACGGGTTGATGCTTTCCTGGAAAACGTGAATAGAAGTCCTCTGAAAATGTATCTATATACCATGCTCTCTCAATTTCATAGCTTACCTTTGGAATACTGAAACAGAAGACATTAAAACAATGTCCCGATGTGGCTACTTTCAGTCCTCCTCCAATCGGAAGAAAACGAAGGGCGGCAATACATTTAGTTCCTGAAATTCACCATTTGCTTAGCAAGAGTTGTGGGAATAAACATCACACAAAAAACATCAGAATAAAGTTTCTTTGAAGAGGAAAACAAAACAATAAGTGTTTAAGATAATGTGATTCTTTTTCATTAACCTGAAAGGCAATGGTTCAAAATCTGAAAGTGGAATTGCTTTTATAATAAGCATGTTTAATGCAAATTCCATTCAGAACTCAAAAACCTGACAAGGCTTATATTTCTTATTTGATGGAATAGTAATTTAAAAGTGAATGTACATTATACATTTCATAACATTGTACCTAAAGGGGATTAAGATATCTAAAACTTTTGAAGTCTGCAGATTTTATTTACTCATGAAGATGAAGTTCTTAGTGATTTGTTGCTGTAAGATAATTGCCCTTAGCATTTGTATCGATTTGCCTTTGTCAAGATGAAAGAAACAAAAGAATTGTGTTAACAGTTTATTATTGGAACCTTTTTAATAGGGAAATTAAGAACAGGTTTTTCTTAACCTAGAAAATGTTTGAAGAAATGCTTTCAAAAATCAGGAATAATAGAAAGCATAAGCTTCTTTGTATTTGAACCCAGTTACTCAATGAATTATAAACTGGTTGTTGCCTCAGGTTAATGTTTATAATTCTGAGTAGAATGGTTTTGTTTCGGCCACATATTCTGAAAATGATCATATCAAGCAAATCAGTTTTGTTTTGCTTTGCTTAACTAAACTAGGTTTCAGTGAGCTATCTGTGCTTCTCTTTAAAGTCAATTGCCACCTAAGCTTCAAAGAAGTCTCACTTCTTCCCTAAAGTCTTTCTTGATGACCTTACTGTTCTGCCTTTCTTTTTAATTCTTGTAAGTCTCAAAGTCTGTGTCAGAGGTTTCATGTGCCGGCTTGGAACTAGGCCAGTAATGAGTGGTAGATGGAGAGAGCAGATCATTCGCAGGAAGACACAACCGGAAAAATCTGAGATCTCAGACTTTTTCTTCTAGTCACAAGCAACCTTATAAAAAAATTATCCTGTCTTAAAAATATCTTAATTTTTTTGTAGTACATCCTGAAAACAGTTTCAGTGTGGCAGCTATACCAATAACGTTTTCTACCATATAAACTAGTAGCCAAGGGGCTGGAGGTTTAGCTCAGCGGCATAAGCACCTGCCTTGAAAGCAGGCAGTCGTGAGTTCGATCCCCGGTACAGATAAAAAGGAAAAAGACAAAAAAAAAAAAAAAAAAAAAAAAAAAAAAACCTACTAGCCAAATAGAAATTTCATTTAAAATGTCTCTTTTTATTAAGAAATCATTTCCTCAAATAGTATATATTTCATTGTAAAATTAAATATAATGATTTAATATATACATAGAAAATTTAAAGTTTAAGAAAACATAATTGTTTTGTATTGTCTAGAATTTTCGTGATAATTCTAATCTTTTCAAAAAAGTTAAACACCTAGCTTTGTAGCCAGTTATCTCTAATGCTTGATTTGATATGTTTGAGTATACATAATACTGTTCTAAAAAGTATTTTATACAACTTCCTCCAATACTAATAAGGTGTTATGAAATCGGCACTTATGGTAAAATTAGGAGAAACAAAATGAGATGAAATTTTAAAATACATGGTTTATAATTCTATATTTTTGCCAGAAGTTGTTAGTAAATTTATTTTTGTATTTTTAATAATTACCACAAAGAGAAAGAGTAAATTCAGGGCTCACACAGTGTATGTGATTTAAAAGAAAAATGTCATCTGAAGAATATGTATATGTTGGATAGAATATAAATATAGTTTAGTAAAGATCAGCTTATTAGAAGAAAAGAATGATCAAAAAGTATGTGTTTGTTAGACTGACAGTGTATGTCCAATTTGAGACATGGACAACCAGATTCTTAGAAGTACTCATAATGGTCAGAAATGGAACACAGTCTGAATGTTAAAATAATCTGTGATGTTTTCATACAATGGAACATCAAGATATAGGCAACAGAACATATCCTGTATTTTACTGTTTATAAGAGCAGCATTGTGGTTTGTCTTGGTTGAGGCAGATACTGTAGAACAGTAATTTCTAAGAGATCAGAGGCCAATAATATATCACTACAGAGACATGGGCTTAACAATAATTACTACGTTTTTGTGTTAAAGAATCCCCCCATTATAGAAAGTAAATACTATCGAGTCTGATATTTTTTCTTGTGAAAAACTGTGTCAACATCTTCTCCCCTTGAGTTTTCTCAGTAGAGAACAGGAATGCATTCGCAAAAGGGAAGGAGAAAACAAGATAGAATTTGATATTCAAAATCTTTCACAAGAACATGGTCCCTTTTAAATAGAAACTATTTTCTTCTTATCTGTACCTTCCATGGCTTAACTAATAATGCTTAAATTACACAGTATTTCAAGATAAACAATCTAAAATCTTTGAGATGTGACTGCATCTTATTTTTTTTTTAAATAATTCCTCAGGCACTTCTAGTAGGCAGCCATTTGAGAATTACTGAATTTAAGCTCCACAAAGCATACCTTTTAAGGACAATAAGTAGAGAATATTTCACTTTGGAGAATGGGCAAATAGAAACAGAAAGAATGATGACATGCATGGGGAAAAAAGGAAGGATGAGTTAGATCATGGCCTGAGGCTTGTCCTCACTATGCAATTGCAATGCAAATCCCGAGTGTGGGGTCTTGCTGAAGTACCATGCAGACAAAATAGAGATCTAATATGTGATTATTAGTTTGGACATTTGTGTCACAGTAAATCTCTGCTTCTGCTACCAAGGATTCAACTTCACTTTCTTATTTCATGTTTATATGAATGATTCTTTTTCTGCATCACTGTGGCCTGAGATTAGAAAGTGGATTAAGGAAAAGGGCGTGAACTGGCATCTTGGTTGAAAATGCATCTTCAGTTGAACTATCATGCCTGGCTCTGTGATTGCAGCTGATCCTAAATGTTTGGCTTTCATGGTCATTTTGGTTCTGAGGAGGAGCCAGAGTGGACCAGTGAGTTAGGTGGATGAGGGCACATTGTGATATTTCACAAGTCCACCCTCCTGTTAGAGGCACTCAAAACAGTTTTCATCATATTTCTTCACACTGCCTAATGATACGAAAGAAGACTTCTAAACCTGTTTCACAGAGTGGCAAGGATGACAGAATAAATTTGTTTGAAGCAAGTGGGAGTATTTTAAAGAGTATTAGTGGCAATGTGTTTTACACTATTGTAAGTTTTTATTAATTTAAATATTCACATTGTATTAAGATCATGCTTTTTAGATTAGAAAAGATACGTTTTGAGTGTTTGCATTATAGTTAACTGTTAAATCTTTCAAAGTTTAAAAATAAGAAACTTATTGGAAACCTTATTTAGATGATCTATATGCATTAAAAATTTGCAAGGCCTTGAGGAAGACTTTATAAATGTAGCAATAATTGTTTTTATTTATCTGTCAGTTATGGTCACTGCTGATGAATGACAATAAAAATTATGGATAATGCTTAATTTCTAATACAAAATGGAAAAATATCTTCTGTAATGTACATTGAAGGTAATAATATATAATTAAACTTTAACAATACTGATGGCTGTAAAATGACTGCATAAAGACGTTAATCGTTATTCTCTCAATAATCACAATTACAGTACAGGTTTTTCACAAGCCTCAATACTATGGCTGTACTGACTTCATGCAGCCTAAGACTTTTTACTTTTGCATAATCAAATATATTAAACATTTAAAGATAATAACAAAATCTAATCACCCTTTACACATGGTAATAAAGAATATATAGTATTAGCTACAATAGTATAATATTCATTAATAAATTATACTACAGAACTCAAGCCTAAAATTTTTTTAAGAAAGTATATATATTTCATATAGAATTCTTTATAAGTTAACATATACACTTGGGAATAAGCACAACTGCCTTTATTTTTAAAATATGGAAGAATAAAGTATATTTAGAATAGAAATACAATAATCAAATATAAAACTAAACAGATTTATAAGTGCTAGAGTTTACTGTGTGGCAATGAAGTGTAATAATTCTCTGAGTTGCATGTCTAACTTGAGTTTCTTTGAAATGTAGAAAAGCTCTAAGAAAATTTTGCCAGAATCTATTACTAAAGATCACTGTTTTATAAAACTGTATGCAATTTTATTTGTTATTAAACTTGGGAAAATTAAATCTCCTAGATGTCAACCAGATTCTGAAAACTACATTCACTAAATTATTATTTTAGGAACTATCTCCTGGGATCTGTCCTAGTTATCAGAGCTAGTGACCAAAATCCAAAGATTTTTGAGTTTTGTTTAAGTGACAGAAGCTGTGATAAGGGTTTTCCTTAATAAAGTCTGGGACAACACCTGATATTTTTATCTTCACTAGTTTTTACTTTTCTATCTAGTAGCCTTTTGTAAACAAGATACCAGGTCCAGAACATGGTCACATTTAGACTGCCTTTGGCACTTCCTTACTGTTGGAACACAGTACGATCCCCTCAGTTTAAAGGAGGAGAAGTTTATTGTGGTTGAGGTCTTTTGAGGATTTAGACCTTAGTTGTCTCAGTCCAAAATAGAAAAGGCATGGGGGAAGGACCTAGGAGTGCAGACTGCTCACATTCTGAGGGCTATAAAACAGAGAGAGAAGGGAGGCGCCAGGGACAAGAACACCCTTCCAAATTACACACTTGCGACCTCCCTCCACTCTGGCTCTGTTTCCCAGCAGCACATTCTGCTGCGAAACTGATCCATGAATTAATTTTGTAGTGAGTATAGTGCCTCCATGACGAAATCACCTTCCAAACACATGAGACTTGTGGTGGCACTTTAGACTTAAACCCTAATCGACTTAGTAAGATAAACTGGTTTTAGAGTATTTACATTGATGACATGATAGAACTGCCTCCTTCAAGCATCAGTTACAGAAGTTAACATCTTTTTCAGAGCTCTGTTTTTCTCACTCATCTCATACTCCGAGTATTCCATTTCATCATGTGAGGAGACTGATGAAACTAAGCCAAACTTAAAAATGGTAAAAATGTATCCATTCATGCTTTTCTTTCTTTTCCCTCTTTTCTCTTTTATACCTACCTTTGTGTCTCATTAACTTCTCTACACACACACACACACACACACACACACACCCTCAACCTACATTTCTCATCCAAAAAGTAACACTCTTGAAATATTTACCTTTTAACACAAGTGAAAAAGAAAGAATACTGTTACTGGAGAGGAAGCTGAAATAATAAGGTTCTCTTTACTGTTTAATAATAGCACGTTCTAAAGTCACTGTCTAGTAGAAGCCAGTACTTTCCCTTATCTGACAAAGAAATCCTGTCAGTCCATTCAAACAAATATGTTGAACCAATTCTTGGAAATAAGAGACTCTTCAGATTTTCCTTACCAGTTCAACTATTCATATAGGTGCATAATTTAATTAGCTAGAGATTAAAGGCATGTCAGAGTTCAACAATAGCTGAAAAAGTCTAGATGCTAAATTCTTAATCAAGAGAGTTACTTGAGATAATTAATTAATGTATTAAAGTAAGCTCTAATTAGTAATGCAACCTGTCATGACTTAGTAATACCATCTGTCAGTAGATACTTAAAAACAAGGTGTATTAACTCTAAACATGGACATGAATGTCCATAGAAGTTTTCATAATGTCCAAAAAGGGACCCAAACTGAATGCTCAAAACTGATAATTTGCAGTTTTTTCACATCATGGTAAAGCAAGGAATAAGAAACAGAAAAAAAAAATCTCATAATTGAAATGGTGAATAAGAGAAGTGTACCCAACAGTATGTCTTGTACTTAGTATTCGCATGGAAAGATAACACGTGGTGGTAGAAGTTGGAATTGTGGCTGTCCATTCGGAAGAGGAAAGTTATGGATTTTGAGAGAGCAGAAAGGAGTCCTCTGAAATTTGATACTGATCTATACATTCATCTGGGCAGTGGTTCATGGATACTTTCCATATTCTAACATTCACTAAATTGTACCACTAAGATTTATTCATGTAGAAAATTTTAAGCCATAGTAATACAAACAGTTTGCCCCAAGAAAAGTCTTCAATGATGTGTCAAAAGTACATGTCTGATCTAATTTAATACATTCTCCATTGACTTGAATAAACTAGACAACTTAGTTATTAAATTTGCAGATATCACTAAAAGGATTCATTGGATACCATATGATTTTTTGAAATGTCAACAGGCAGGATCCCTGATCAATTTTAACAATCTGACATTTAGTAGGATAAATGTATAATGGTGCTTTTTTAAAAGAAATGTGGCTTAATAGCTATTAGTGCTAGATTTCAGGGGAAATCATGTGCTTTATCATTTTTAGCTCTAGACCACAGAGCTAGTTAAAAAGAGCAAAAATAGCAGACAAAAAAGAATATTTTTAAATCATCTAAAGTGGACTGCATTTTGAAATACCATATTCTTTTTATGTGCAAGTGAAAATTTTTAACATTAAAAAATCAGATTTGGAAGCCCTAAAGTTAATCTAAATTTTATCTCATATTTTATGCATACAAACACATACACGTTTGTGATCACGCAAACACACACACACACACACACACACACACATGTTCACATTTATATATTAGGCAAATAAGACATGGGAAAAAAGTATTTGTGAAAATTCCATGTCAAATGGAAGAGTAAGAACATAGCCCTAGGTGCATTCTTTTACCATATTCCTATTGGGCAGATCGAGGTTAGGTTCAGGTCAGCAAACCTTGTTGAAAAAATGAGTGAAGGCACAAGAGCCAGGGAATGCCTTTGCTGGGTGACTTCAAAGGAGTGGAGTGGAACCCCTGAACTGACTCAAATCTCCTATTTATTGAGGGGCACAAGGCATAGATTTCTGCTGAGTGCAGATGTTTGTTTTATATAGTAGGCATTCTGATAGTTTGGTGGAATAATTACCTTTTATCTGAATGCTCCCAGGGGAGCTTCCTTCTTTTCCTTGTGAGGTCCATCTCTGCACCAGTTGACAAATCACCTGGTGTCAAGACATTTCACGCTTCAGACTCAGCCTCCTGAGTTGGCCTAAGCAGATGCAGACAGTTGGGTGTCACAAAGAACTCCACTTATTTGTTCATGAGTATGAAAAGTGCAGTACCTACACGCCATATTTTTACCCTTTCTTTGAGACAGTCTCGCTGTGCAGTTCAGGCATAACTTGATCTCACTTTGTAGCCCAGGCTGGTCTCAAACTCCCAACAATCCTCCTGCCTCAGCCTCCCTAATGCTGGGATTACAGGCATGTGCCACCACGGCCTACATACTGTATTTTTATCTGGTGTATTTTTACATAATATGTAGGGCAGGAAGTACAACTTTAAATGTTCTATGACAGAGAAGCCAGTGATAATTTGGAACATATGTACGTGTAATAGATGTCAATGTTAAATTAATTGTAAAAAAGTGGGCATGTAAGGGTGAAAGGACTTAATGAGAATTGTATTTTTTGGTTAAACTTCAGTTTTTAAATAACTGGGCAAAACTCTTGCTTTTCTCAACTCAGGAATTTAACTTTTCTCATTGTCAAAAATGTTTCATCTATGTTTCACAGATAAATACCATTGTGACAATATATGACTTTCTCTTTTTTCATTCTAACTTTAATCTCAATAGACAAGAGCTGGATATCAGGCTTTTCACCTGGTAAGCTTTGAAAACATTTAAAAAGTTACTATTTGTCAGGATTGTTGTAATTGTCAATGCCTTAATGAAAAATTCTATTTTCCAGTCTTATAACATAAATCCCTTAATTCTATAATTCTTAATATATGCTAAATATTCCATTAGTGGAAGTAAAGTTTAAATTTTGATATGATTAAATAACTTTCATGACAGTTATGGTAGTCTTTTTTCTCTTTATACCTTTTTTCATTTTGTACCCTTCAAGTTTGTTGGAAACTTCTGTCATCTTTCAACTTAATTCTTAAGACTTTTCAAACCCAAAACCATGTATATTTACAAGTGTTCATAGATATTGCAAATTACATATTCTCATATCTTAGCAAACATTCCATTTAACACATTTGTTTAAGTACATAATATATATATGAAAAAAATTACAAAGGAAAGGAACTCTGGATGTGAATGAAATATTTAGTTCTTCCATTTCTTGTATTTTTCTTTCATGCATTCTTGTATGATTGATTTGCTCACTGATTTCTAAGTTCTAATACAAAATATACAAGGAAACCTATAGATTCCTCAGTGCTGTCAGCTGAATCTGACCCCTCAGAGATGACATTGAGATTACAGAGCATCTACCTCACATGTGATTATGAAAATGTTGAGTCAACTGTAGCTCTAACTCATGAAATATATCTAGTCAAATTCTAAGAAGAAATACAAAGACACCTCAGTTCAGTAGGATAATAAAGTATGTATATGCAAAAGATAATGGGTTACAGAAGAAGAAATAATTCATGTTTATACTGACTACAACTTTTCATAGCAGGAAAGCTGTTATGGAATAAAAATTTAAAACACATACAAATTTGGGGTCCTCTTATCCTCTTATTATTCTTGTAAATATTTTGGGGAGTGTCTTCATTGCTTCTCCACCTGAAATTGTCTATGCATTTATGCTTCTCATCTTATATTACTGGGATAGTCAGGGGCTTCTTATGTTCTTTTGGCTCCTTAACAAGAGGAGTCAGCTTTCTCCTGCCTACCTGTCTTCCAAATGTCTACCTTCCTGTGTGTATCAATATATCATGCTACTCTTTGAATCTCCAGATGCGGGATTACTATGTACCAGGCACTATTCCATAAGCTAAGAATAAACCATAGAACAAAATAAATACCCAACTCCTAAAGAAATGCCTTCAGTAAAACAAGATACACACTAAAAGAGCAAACCAATAAATAAAAATATGTTTGGTAATGATAAGAATGCTATTTGGTAAGGAGTAAAGAACAGGATAAGAGAATAATTTGTATAAAATAGACAAAGTTTCTGTAAGAAGATATTTTCACTAAAACACAACTACAGCAAGCAAATAGTCTAGACAGATATTAAAAGGTATGTAAAGAATCTTAGACTTAAAAGGAGCATTTGATTTGCATAGAGATAATCAGTTCTGTTTTATTAGAAGTAGATGGGAAGAGTGGAGGGGTATGATACAGAAGAAGTCCAGGGGTTGTGAGGAGATGATGAAGGCCGTGGCAATGAGGATTTTTTTCTTTTGTTTTCTTTTCATTTTCCTTTTCCCTTCCATTACCAAGGACTGAGCCACTGAACCCAGGCTAATCACACTAAGCAACATCCTCAGGCCTTCCTTCTCTCTCTCTCTCTCTCTCTCTCTCTCTCTCTCTCTCTCTCTCTCTCTCTAACTTTCTCTCTCACTCTTCCTCCCTTCCTCCTCCCTCCCTCCCTTCCTTCCTCCCTCCCTTCCTTCCTTCCTTCCTCCCTCCCTTCCTTCCTTCCTTCCTTCCTTCCTTCCTTCCTTCCTCCCTTTCTTCCTTCCTTCCTTCCTCCCTTCCTCCCTCCCTTCCTTCCTACCTTCCTTCCTTCCTTCCTTCCTTCCTTCCTTCCTTTCTTCCTTCCTTCCTTCCTCCCTCTTTATTTTTGACAGTCTCACAAATTTTCCAAGGCTGGGCTCAGATTTGTGATATTCCTGTCCAAGCCTTCCAGACTGCTGAAATTACAGGCATAGGCTAACATGACCAGTAAGATCAGAAGTTATTAGTATGTCAGGATGAAGTTAGCAGAAATGTTCTTATTTGCTTTTTTAAAAGTAAGACTACCCTCCAAGTGGAGCAAAGACTTGGGGAAAGGAAAGGAAGTACAAGAGTAAAAATGAAAATTAGGCAAAATGATGAGGAGGCGATCACAATATTTTATCATGGAATTAACAATACTTTGAATATGAATAAGTGAAACTAACTGCTTTCTCATTAGAGAAGACTGTAACACAACTGTGTTCAGTAAACACATAGTAAATGTTTTCTAAAATTTGTCATTTGTACATCACATCATGATTGTTTCTTTCTGCTTGGGTGAAGAAACGAAGCAGACGGTTAGTACTTGAAGGAGAAAACTGGACTCAATATGTAATACTTAATATTATGAAGAATAGTGTTTATTTTTGTTGATTTTCTGATTCAAGAATAAACCTTTATCTTATGCATTTTACAAAAATATCAATTTCTTGCTTTCATGTACAGCCAGCAGGGAGGGGTGCTAGGAGATTAAGAAAAAACTATAGACATATACTAAAAAGAAAGCTGGGATGGGTAGGACCTGACCTCTGACGGAGAGGCAGCTGGCAACTAACACAATCTGCCTCTCTTTGTACATGGTAAAAAGGGAGAATTGTGTGATGTAATCAAAAGTGCAAGTCTCAGAGTTTTACTGAGAAAGACACCTGCTGGACTAGCATTGCTGTAGTCCCAACATCTCATGTACGTGACTTGCCACTGGAGAGCTGTGTTCTCAGGGCTGGCCTCGCTGTTGCTCTGAGTACGCAGTCCATCCAGCTCAGCTGCTCCTCACAGACAAGGATATGGCATCTTTGCTCTGTTTCAAACAGTGGTTTCACCAGATTAACCATCATTGAGATTGGGGCTATTTGGAGTCTTTGCACTAACAGATTGATGAACTCAGAATATATTTCATTTGAAATCAAATACCAAAACTTTCTAATAAATGGCTTTACTATACTAATTGCATTTTCTTTATTTCCATAGTCTGTCACTGTGTCAGAGGGGAAATTATGTTGATCTTAAAGGATTTGTTCTTCAAATAGTCATGTAGGTCACAACACAAAAGCTTACTTAGTTGGTGTCAAATTTGTTATTTAATGATTTGTCCCCTGTGTCTTTCAGGTGGCTATATTTAAAATCATTGGTCTATAATTACTACCCTTTATGCATATGCATGCACATGTAGTATATTTCATTTATAGTCTTCAGACACATTTTTCATTCAAATGTTCAAAAAGCACTGTTATTTAAAGACCCTATGATAGCATACAGTAATTCTTCAAATATCCTTAAGCCCATTTATAAAATGAGAGCTTGAAAAATAATCGAATGGGTTTGTAGTTGACATTTGGAAAACTACTTGGTATCTCAGGAAGAATAATTGGATGCTCAGGCATTTTTAACACTTTACATATTTTGAGTGACCTTATTCTCAAAATACCCTTGGTATAGTTGAAATGCCTTTAATGTTTCTTTCCATTGTCTCCTCCTTTGAGACTTTGTAAAGCTGATTATCTTCAGGAATCTTTTTTATATTTAGAGAGCTCAGATACAAGTACAATGATGAGGTGAAAATTGTCATCCATAATAATATGATGTGATATCACAGTTGTAATTTTATAAGGGACAAGGATTTATTGAGTTCAAATGCAGAAAATAATAAAGAATATTATGGGTTTTGCCACAGATATTTCAAAAAATAACTTAAAAATTCTTTCAACTACAACAGAGATTCTTTCATGTTATTTTAATACCTTTCTTACCATTTAAATTAGTAAATTATATCAGTGAATACTGATACTCTGCAATACCCAGAATAACTCCAAAAATACTGATTTTATGTTACATATGCATATATTGATACCTTTTATAGTGTGTGGATGTGTTTTTTTCTCTGTTTAATCCATAGAAAATGATACCATCTATTGGACTGACATGGGTTTCAATAAAATTAGTCGAGCTAAAAGAGATCAGACTTGGAAAGAAGATATCATTACCAATGGCTTGGGAAGAGTGGAAGGGATAGCCATTGACTGGATTGCTGGTATAATCTATAACTTTTTTTCCACATTATTTTTGCGAGGGTCTTAGCCTGCTCCATGAAATTTAATATTTCCACTGATTTATTTATTAGTACATGTTTATAATACATTCTGTGTGTGAAGGTAATAGTGTATATAACAACTTAATTCATTTTTTCAGCCCCTTCCCTCCATCCCCTTCACCTGTCTTTGAATCTCTTTCCCCTGTTTTATACATGATTGCGGTGTATTTCATTTACATTCCTTATGTAAGATTGAAAACTGTACATAACACAGGGAGAGGAGATGAAAAATGCTCCATAAAAAATCTGTTTCTTCTAACATTTTCTTTTTATTTATAGACAGGCATTTTTGTTTGTTTGTTTTATTTTTCAGATCTACTTTTTCTAATTCTTTGGAGCTTTTACATCAGCATTTCTATGTAGAAGCAGATTATATTGTACTAACTTTGCCTAAATCTCCTGAGAGTTCCAAAAGGCAAATACATAGAAATGTAACAAATTCTCTTTTGGCTGAAGTCTGTAGAAGTTTAAAATATACACCTTTGATGGATAAGTGTTGACTAATTTTCAGCATGTAGTTTTGTAACTGTATGATTTTGACCCAAGTTATATGAAATTAATATTGGAAAACTGTGCATGCTACTTTTTATTATAGCTTTATGCTTAAGATATAGATATAAATAGATATATATTATAAAATACTGTGAGAAATAAAAAAATTCTTAATGATTATATATCATTGATTGCAAATTAAATCTTAGCCATAACTAATGATTCTTGTAATAGTATTATAATCATTTCTTTATTTCTCTTAGGGAACATATATTGGACTGATCATGGTTTCAACTTAATTGAAGTTGCAAGACTCAATGGCTCTTTCCGTTATGTCGTTATGTCCCAAGGCCTGGACCAGCCAAGATCTATAGCTGTGCACCCAGAGAAAGGGTAATTTAAGATCCATTTGTCTTCTGAGTCTTAAGTGTATTTTCTTCAATTTTGGTGGAAAAAAAAACAATATTAATGTTTATTTTTAGTTTTAATGGTTGATACAAAATTCAGAAATATCTTAACCAGAAAATGTTTTCATTTTGTTCATGTAGATTTTAGTACATATTTAAAGAGGACATAGTTTTATGCAGATATTTTATGTGTGTGTAAATCTTAAAATAATAACATCTCAATTTACAATTTTGGTTCTCAGTTTATTATTCTGCCAAAAAACTGTTTACATAATGAGGTATTCAATTATTTGTTAAATGAGCAGAATAGTCACTTTCCAGCCCATTTTTTTCTCCAGTTTCTCTAAATCTTTAATTTGCATTTTTGTGCATATAATTATTAGATCAACATGTTCATAGAAGCCAAGAATCTCTTTTCCTCTTTTTTGAGTTACATATGTCTACTATATTAATCTTTCTATTTGGAAATTTCATGAGGACATAACTGCAGATAAATAATATTTTAATGCATTTAGCCTACTATCACATTTTTGATTTTTCTCTTTTAAATTATTCAGCCAGCACCCCATGCCTAAACTGGCTCCATCTTAAATTACTGGTGTTACCTTTTGCATTAGAAGTAACTTCTTATCTGAAATTCTCCAAAAGGTCTAATTGTGTCTTTTATAAATCTTGTTACTTAAAGCTTTTAAAGGAATTGTTGTTATCTTTTGTGTAAAGTTCAAAATCTCTATTTCGATTCTTCCCAATCATGTCATGTTTAAATGCGGTGTCTCAAACTCTTCTTAACCTTTTAATCAATCTTTGCAGCACTTCTCTTAATTTTTCAAGTATTTTGCTGCATCCCACATAGCTCTTAATGTGCCCAGTGTGGGGATAGTGAGAGGATGAAGAAAAAGGAACAGTTAGCATAGAGAAAACTGAGTTCCTGTGGAATTGTATCTCCTGATGGTAAGTGAAAGATGCAGGAGGAGAAGGAGCAAGAGGAAGAAGCAGGAGAGCTCTAAGGGAGGCCACACATTTGTTTATACACTTGGGAGATTATCACGTGGAAGCTCTCGGCCTAAGAGTTTACCCATGCAGCTTGGCTGGGGCACCCAGTCTTCTTGAGATTAGAACAGTTTATCCATGTGACGTGCCTCAGGTACCCAATTTTGAGATTAGCCTTGCTCTGGCCCCACATGTGATCAATCTTCAGTTTCAGCTGCTCCCCACATCTCCCTCTTCTCTGTTTTATACTCAAAAATGATGGGTATTTGGTACCAGGGATAAAACTCATGACTTCACACTTGCTAGACAGGTGCTTATGCCACTGAGCTAAATCCCTGGCTCTAAATCAGGGATTTTAAGTCCCTGCATTTAGTAATTTAACCTTGACCCATAACAGTAGCCAGTTACTAGTGCCGCTGGCAATTCTGAGAAAGTGTTAGTGATTTAAACTTCTTTTAGCTAGTATTTATTATGGCATGGTTTTATAGGTCTTGTAGTATATTTTTCTGCAAGATATTCAAGACCAAGTTAAGGCAAGACCTGCGTTAATTACAGTCAATCTCTTGTTGCCTATCTAGTTCAGTCAGGTCTCCTCAGGAATTACCTTGGAACCATATAAAGGACCTCTTAGTGTTTCTGTCAGTGTCAGCCCTCTGGATTAGTCATCGCCAGTGCTTGATCAAGTTGCTTTCTATGAAAGCTTGGGAGATTTTTCTCTCTTGGTGAAAGTCCTTAGGCACACTATACACTGTAGGTCTTTACCCTCTGTGGTCCTACAATCTCCTTGCTCAGTTTGTGGTATTCACCAGGTTTCAGGATGTTACTGAAAAGGTTCCCTCATGTCCTATGTCCTTATTGGTCATTGACAAAATATTGGCCGTCCTCTTAGCCCTTCTATCTTTCTAGTTTCTTCTCTCCATACTTAAGTTTTGAACACCCATAAGAGCAACTTAATGACTAAAAATTTTGTAATAAGGTTAATATTACTTTTTTTCTGAATCTCAAGCACCTTTGAACAAAAATAAAATCATTTTGTAACAACTATGGATAATCTAAAAGTTGAATCTCTGTAGAATGCTAAAAGGCAATAGTTATATAATTTTATACAGCAAATTTAAAATTGAAATTATATATAAAATTGTAGCATGACAATAATGGTGACTTTTTTGTGACATAATCAAATTTCCATTTTGACATAGTAGAGGTCTTTGAATCAGTCCTCTGTATCTAATACATAAGAAACTTTTACCTAACTCATTGACTTTTAATGGAATGTCACTGAAGAAATTTGTGACAATATTTAGCCTGCTTAATGTTTAGGCACCTTTAAGTATACAAATGCATATACAATATATAAATCATAATAATCAAATATTTTTTTCCATTATTACTGGCTGTTGAACTCATTTTGGCTTTGTACGAACCTCCTATCACAATTAGCTGGAACACAAAAGAAAGGCTAATCTCTGAATATAAAAGATATCGATTACCACAAGCAATCCCAATTTTACATTGTAAAAGACCTGCACATCTGAAATCATGAATAAATTTAAAATACCATGAGATTAATAACTATCAATGGTCATAGCTATATGAAAACCTTTGTAACAGAGCATCTTTAAATTACACCCTTATGATCTAGAAAATTTAATCATTTGACAATGATCAATATGAACATACTACAATAATATATTTAATAACAATTATTGGGGTATCTCCCATAAGGCTATTGAGATTGTGGGGCCTCCCATTAATGAACAAGAACTAATTAACATTACAAGGTGGCTTCTTTATTATTCATCAGTTGGAGTCCTTTGTAATATTAGCCTCCCAACCCAAGAAATTTTTAACTTTCTTAACATTTTATGACTTATGAGAACCCAATCATAACACTTAAGACATTATGTTTGGAAAACAAGAGACTCTCAAGTCATAATAAACAGCACTATATATTACATTTATATAACCAATTTTAGTATCATTTTGGCCAGTTGGTGACCTAGGTGGAAGCAAGCTTTTGAAATCTATAATCTAAAGTAAACTTCGATCAAATGATCCAAAAATACAAAATAAAAAAGAAAAGAAAAGAAAAATAAATAAATAATTTTAAAAGGCCCTCACAAATAGGACAAATGAATAAATATATACAGACAATCTATTTTCCAAATTTGAGTGCATTCAAATATATCTTTGGACAAATTAAATCATAAAAACTCTTAGAAATTTCTATTGTAAATAGACTATTCAGAATTTTTGTAGGTCAATTAGCAGAGCTCTCCTACAAGAAAATTTGGATCAAAATCTTTTATATATAAATAATACATAATTTTGTATTTTATGTTGTCTAAAGAGTACTGGTAAATTTTGTGTCTCTTTCTTTTATGTAACCTCTATATATTTTGTCACCTACTCATATCTTCTTTCCTATTTTTGGTTACCATGTCTTAGGCCTCCTGGGTCAATTTTTTTTTATTGACCTCAGGTCTGGTCCCCAACTTTTTCTGCCATGTGTGGAATGGTCTCTGAGGCATCACTGCCACAGGACTGAGCATCAACTTCTTGAGAGGTGGAATCTACTTCTTCACTGGGTTTGTGTTCACAACACAGTCAGATAGCATGCTCTGGCATACAGATAGGCTGTGCAGCATTTTCTGGAAAGAAACAAAAATTCTTGACCCCAAATTAACCCTGGGTTATGTCTCTTCCATTGTCCAGTATGAATATCTTTCCAAAGGACCCTTCCTAACTTCTTTTCCTTTACCTGATCGAATTCTCTAATCTGATACCATAGTCCCATCCTTAGTAGGATTTAAAAAGTTAACTATATATTGTCAAGTGAAGTCTGTTAGGAGGTACGACATTTGTAGAGCAGAACTCCCCTTTATGTTTTCATATTTGAATTTTGAGTGTACAGTGAGCTTGTTCAACAATTCCTTGAGAAATTCCCATAGGAAGGGAAATGTGAAAAGTTTTACAAAATATTTAGAAGGCAGCACTTAGATAAACTGGGCCATGGTCAATCTTTAGTGTCTATGGACAGCCAAGGATACAAAAGGCTTCCAAACAATGAGTGATGACACATTTAGCCACTTCATCAGTGCAGGCAGAAGCAAAAATAAATCCTGAGGAAGTATCCACTGAAACATGAAATCAGTGTAGAGAGCCAAACTCAGGAATATGAAGGACATCCATTTTAGAGATGATTGAGGTGTAATTCTCAGGGATTAACCATCATAGGAAATAAAGCAAGGTATATTGCACATGAAGAACATTGCTTAACAATTTTTGTTGATTTTGTTTTTGATATGAAAGGAACTGTTTGCACAATGCAGAAGCATTAAGATGGAAACTGGCAAGGGAGGCAGGCGCCTGTTGAATGGTATCTAAGGGAGCACAGTAGCAGTAGCTGCCAAACTGTCTATAGTAGCATTTCCCTTTGTAAGAGAGCCTGGAAATTTGGAATGAGACATAAATGGCTGATAAAACAGGGGACCAAATAGCAATTTGGAGATTATTAAACAAATGAAAAAGATCTTCCTGGTTAGTGTAAATGGTGGCAGTTTCCATATGGTGCATCACACCACAAACATAAGCCCTATCTGAAGAAAGGTTAATTGGAGTGGGAGAATGATCTTGTAAGGTCCACCTAATAGTCTGCAATTCAATCTTTTGTGCAAAGGAAAAACCTGTACCCTATATTTGGGGAGAAGAGGCTGTAACTTATCCTCTGAAAACTTAAGCTATAAATCCAGCTTATTTTTGAAGGAAAGACAAAGGGAGTGAGAGAAGCAAATTGAGTTAATTTGTCTGGAGGATAATGATAGTATCACCGAGAAAGTTAGCTAATGCAGTTTGTCAAGAGGACAAGAATTGACATAACCACTATTGTAGAGAAAAAGAAAAGGAACCAGTGATACTTTGCCCTCATATCCAAAGCGCTGAATAGCACTTGTTGGACTATGTGCAATCAGTCCTACCACACTATCAGAGTGTATCAGAGAGTATTCCAAATGCTATTGAAGGAGTCTAGGTGACCTTTCATCATCTGTTCATGAATGCAGTTATGAGCTTCTCTAAGCTTCTGAATGAGAGGCCATTGATTAACCCAAATAGGATCATCAGTTATCCAAATTATCTTTGATGCTGACTGTAAGACTGAGAAGAGATCAAGAACCCTCCCAAAAAATGTGAAGGTGTGTAGCCCATGGCATAACAGCTCTTTCTAGGGATAACCAGAAGAGGTTGTCCCTCTAATTACTTTTAACCAAGCCCTTGAGTGGGAAGGAAATTTTGTTGTTACATCTGATGAATTACCAAGAAGTTAGGGCTAGCCTAAAATGCCCTTATATCCTGTAATACATCACAACATCATAGATTGACTGGTATACAGGGAAGGACATAAAGTGAAAAATGTCCAGAATGTCCTTCTGCATCCTTCCATGTTAATAATTTGGCACTTTTACTAGGTCACAAAGCCCTGCCCACGCCCCGTGGACCTGTAGATGCTACATCTAGGGGTTGTGCCATAAGCCAGTGGCATTGAGCAATGACTGAAATATCTGCTCCTGTGTTTAAAAGCCCTTCCAATGATTTTTCTTCAATGATCAATTTCATCTCAGGGTGATTTTGTTTAATCTATTGAACCCAATAAGCATCCAACGACCCACAACACTTGGATGCTCTTACTTTATTTATAGATTTTTCCAATATTTGTCCAAAGAAGACTGATCACTTGAGCAATCCAAGAATCTGGAGTGCCTTGAACAATGTGTTGAATAGTCTGAACTGTAACTTTGATTTCCTTGTATAATCAGCATCCATGACACTAGGTAAAATCTGAAGACTCTTTAAAGTGGGAATGCTGCAGTCTGAGGCAAAGGTCTGTAGACTCCAGTAGCTATAGCCTGGGGTCCCATTTCAGGAGATAAGGACTAAAAGCTGCCCTATGTTTCCTATCCACCTAAGAATACATCTGTGTGACTTGCCTCAGGCACTCAGTGTTCCTGAGATGAGCGTTGCTCTGGCCCCACTTGTGATCGATCTTCAGCTTTAGCTGCTCCCCACAATATTTCTTATTCTTTTTTATTCTTAGGCCTTACACGGTCTCTTCCCTTTAATTACAGAGCTTCCTTTCCTCTTCCTCCCTTGTGTGTTATTTATTTTTTCCTGCTTTGAAAATGTTACATTATTTTTAACCCCATTATATTTACTGTTACTTACATAAATTTTGTGCACTAAAATTTGCTTATTTATTTATATTCATTTGCTGAGTAACTATACTTTTTCTTGAACTGGATAATGTTTCTAATTTGGACTACAACTTTATGAAGAGAAGAGGCATGTGTATTTGATTTACTTCTATATCATCATGGTTTTGCTACAGAAGCAGTTAAAGGGCTAGGATCTGATTGACAGTTATTTTTCTTTTGAGACTACAGAACTCTATTTTTAAGTGTTATAATACCTATGAATCACGATTGTGATTCATTGTTACTCTGACATTATGAACAAAAATAATCAAGATATATTTTGTATATGTACCAATTTCTCAAGTTGAAAATAATTCTTGTGTATAGTTAATAAAAATCTTCTACGTGTTTCCATCAAGAAGCTCTTAGAAGAATTTTCCTGCTGCAAGAAAGCTAAATATCCCAGTGAGAAGCTCCATGTATCTTTTTAAACCAATGACCAAAGCTAAGGTACCACCTAACAACTAGAACTAATATTCACACACTCTGAGAAAGAACATCTTCAAATTGTTATATCACTTCAGTTTTCATACTACCAAACTTGAGGTAGAGAAGCAATCAATTGTTCTTGCAGACTTTTGCCAAACTTATGTATTCTTAAGCAAATAAATTATTGTTTTCCAAGCCTCTGAATTGGAGTTGTTTTATTACTGCAACAACACTCAGTAAAATCTTAAATTTTTGTTAATTGAAGTGAATATAATTACAACTTCTCCATTGGTTAATAAAATTTTTCTTGTTTCAATCATTCAGTCCAAGATATTTGGTGGCTTTGTTACCCTGCATCTAATATACCAAGAAATTCTATTACGTTGGACTACAAAATGCATTCATCTTTTATCTACCTTTCACAATTTCCTTAGGATGACCCCAACTTGAGTCATTATGATCTCCTGGTAGGATTTCTGAATTTTTATCACCATTTTCTACCCTCACACTCTTAGTAACCATTCATCATGTAAAAGCATGGTGATTTTATTGGAGTATAAGTAGCTTATACTGCCTCTTTGCTCAAAATTCAACAGTGCTTTCCCTTCCATCCCATGTAAAATGTCACTTCAAACAGTATCATTTCTTCCATTTAGCACATAAGAAAACTGCCTCATTAATTTTAATTACTGTGTTACTAAGTTGACCTATAGAAATGCTAGATTTTTTCTTTATTCCAAAGATAATGTTACATGTAATGTATCTCTGTATATGCATTATGTACAATATCTACATGAATAGTTAAGCATTGCATAATTTAGTAAAAATATCAAAAATAAAAGGAAATAATTTGAGAATAGGATAATAATGATTATTTAAAGATTTATAACTATAAATGAAATAAAATAATGAGGAGAATTTTTTAAAAAATCAAAAGAAGCCTGTAAGACACTTTTGAGCTGAGTCTGTATAGTACTGTGAATCTTCTTGCCTTTTACTTATGATATTGCATATTAAAACTGAGGGGGTTTTCTGAATATAGTGGTGCATGCCTGTAATCCTAGCTACTTGGAAGCCTGAGGCAGGAGGTTCAAAAGTTCAAATCCAACTGAATATTTAACAAGAGCCCATCTCAAGGTCTAAATAAAAAAGATTTTTAGTAGAATATTTCTTGTCTGTCACACACAGAAGACTTTGGGTTTAATCCTTAATACTACATCTACGATAACAACAAAACAAAAGCCTGAGAAAGAGAAAGGAATCTTGTGCAATTAAGAGAATAAAACACATCACTCAGTTAAATGTGCTGCATCATACTTATAAACAGAAAAATAAAGATGATCTCTAAACAAGCTGTGGTAAATTATAGTTGATAATCAAGAAATAAATCATGGCAGCCTTCATAGAGAAAATTTGATTAGCTGCTTGACTATAAATGATTATCCCAAATGGAAACAACATAACTTGAATGCTCTCTCTTAGATGCATAAAATTAAGGTTTAATTTGTTGCTAAAGAGGACTTTTTTTCTGCATATTTGTACATTTAATACTTCTTTGATATGTACAGATTTTTTGGTTGACCTATTATAGATTTCTGTAGTTCACTACAACAAAGCTCTTACTGCTACTTGTCAATAGATGATTTCCTTTTTCATTTATTCTTGAAACCTTCAAGTATTCAGCCTAAAGCTGACATTTCAGACATTCTTTTTCATAAGTGTCTCTTAACTACATTCATCACAGGATATGATGATACCTACTTCTCTTCAGTTTGATTAAGAACATCAGCCAAAAGCTTCTTTAGGTACTCCAGTTTCTTTCTATTTGTTCAGTAAACATTTGTTGAGTACTAGACACTAAAACCCAAACATTCCAGTTTTCCTCCTTGTTGTCCTTAGCCTTCAATGAGCACATCTTGACAAAACACCAAAATACATGGAAGGAACTGGGAGACAGTGTGAAGTATGTTCTTGTGAATAAGATGTCCCTTCTGTTCATGAACAGTTTTCTATTTAAACTGAAAGGTATGGTGAGGACAAACATTTCAGTCAGACTTGTAACCGCATTTTCTAAAGAAGACTTATTTTCAGTGTCAATTCTATCTCAAACTTAAATCTCACTTCAAAATTTCAGATTGTCTTAGTAATTTTCATAAGATCACTATACATTGTTTTAGATTTAACACAGGCTGCATTGGTTGTTGTATTCTGGAATGTGTGTGTTATGTCTTGGCAGAAACTTCATCTTCATTTTTCTTATGCCCAGAGACTTTACGTCAGGCTGAGATCAATGGCAACTGACTAATTAATCTTGAAGAGGGAATTTCAATGCAACCTAATGTTGAGGAGATGACATGGCTACTGTGGTCGGCTTTTAGGCAGATTTATATTGAAAGATAAGAGTAACAAGCCCAACAGAATGATTTAAATAATTGTATGTTTGCGCAGAAAGGCTGCAGTAAAATTGGGGCCTACAAAGATGAAAGAGGAGACACTGGCTACCAAAAAGGCTAGCGATAAAAAACTAAGTATTTCAGAAGAAGATAACGGAAAAGATGTCCTGAGGAGCTCACAGAATGGGTAGGACTACAATGTTTGCAGCCTCAGAGTTATAAAAGTGAAAGAATTTTCCTTGAGAAGATATTCCCAGAACACTATGTTCCAGAATGATGCCAGTCTAGTGAATTGAATTTTTTCTTCAGGATTGGGGCAGAGTGCTCAGAAATCCAGGCACTCAACCCCTACAGCCAAAAAAGGAGGAAACCTGGACAGTACTCCAGTTAGTGGCACACCTTGGCAACATTCTAATGATGCTGATTTTAGGGGCATACAGAAGGCAAGAATTGTGGGATTAGGAAGGCTTCAAACCAGATTGCAAAATAGGGTTTGGGAGGTTAGGCAGTGTGATTCTAAGAGGGTAGTTGTGAATCTGTGAATGTAAAGCCAAATGGAGCCAAAGTAAAACAAATGTAAAGCAATGGAGACCTCAGACATCTGGGGAAGTCAGGAATGTGGATTATCTGAGGAAAACTGCAAGAACAAAGCAAAGCTGACCCAAAAGAGAAGACATGGGAGCTACAACCAGCAGCAGCACCAGAGGGGCAGAGCATTCAAAACCCTTTGAAGTTTACAACTTTCTGTAAATGCTGGGGATGCTGGAAGTGGAACTGTGGGCTTTATATTTGCCCTGATGATCTTAGATCTTGCTTTGTTCCCATCCCTTGCTATCCCATTTATAACTTTTGAAATGGAGATGTTTCCTTATGCCACTGAATGTTAAAAGTGTGTAGCTTTCTTTTCATTTGTACAAGGGCCCTCAGCTAAGAGTTTGCCTTAAATCTCAGAGGAGACTTTGGACTTGGACTTTTCAGTAACTCTGAAAGTGTTAGGAATTTGGGAACTCTTAGAGATGGACTAAATGTATTTTGCATGAAGGAATATGTATGAGTCTTTGGAGAGGCAAGCCAGGAGTGGAATGTTATGGTTTGTTACTGAATGTCCCCCCAAAGCCTCAGGTAGTCTTAGTGGGGCATTTTTAGAGGTTGCTGGATCTGCAGTGTGTGATAATGGAATTGACTCATGGTGCAATGCTAGGCTCAAGGTCATTAAGATGAAGGATGTGAGTGCCAAACACCCTAAGTATTCTGGACAAAATATAAGACACAAAAATACATTGTTATGGCTTCTTGTTGCTTTTGCTGCTTTGGCAACCATGAACTTTTCTCTATGATTCCCCTCTGCCAAGTCACCCTACATTAAAACCTGCTGATGTTGGACTTAAACCTCTATAAAATAAATCGGATAAACCTTTCCTCCCTTAATTTGTATATGTTGCATATTTTGTGTTAGCACCAAGAAAATTAACTAAGACACCACTGCAATTTTGATCCCAAATAAAACTCTCCTCTTTTAAATTCAAGGTGTCAGGTATTTTGTCTCAGCAAATTGTTCAGTACAAGGAATATGTAGCAAAGAATGGGTAATATGGCTGAAACAGAACTTGAAGCCCTAAACTAGGCGATAGGAATCTTTATATTTTAAAGAAATAGCTGTACTGGTAGTTTCTCTAGTTTACTAAGTGAAATCTAAATCCTGCACTATCTCTGTAAGTCTTCTCTAAAAACATTTGTAAGCTTAGCTCTGGAGTAATAAAAATATTTTGAAGTTGTAGAAGTCTTTAAAATAGAAAATTTTCAGAAATGATAATTTATTATCTGAAGGAGGAGTGTCTTTCATTCTCATTACTATGTCATAATGCACACAGTGTACATAACTTAAAGGAGGAAATATTTAGTTTGGCTCACATTTTCAATCCATGGTCCAAGATAAGAGGTGTGTATTAGAAGAGCCTGAGTGGAGGAAAGCTGCTCTGGTCATCGTGACCACAAAGCAGAAAGTAAATGGAGAATCTACAGAGAAAGATATGCTTTCCCAAGACACAGCATCTCTAGCCAGATCCCACAGCCTAATAACAAGTCAGCTATTATATTCTGCTAATTGAGTCACCTTCCACAATCTTCACATCTGAGGACATGAGACTTTGGGGGGACATTCCAGACCAAAGCCACAACAAGGTGTGAGGCTTCTTCCTCTGTCAAGTCATAGAAATGGCATAAATGTAACAGAGATACTAAAAAGAGAAAAAAAAATGAAAAACTGAAAAAATTGATTGCCCTTTTGTGCAAGTACCCATGACAATTTGGAGAGGAGAAGAAAATTTTCAAATGGAATTAGTGTATCATTTTGAACTTAGAAAGATTTCATCTTCCATGCTTTAAAACTGCTCTTAATAAAGATTTTGATATTTTTTATTTAGCAAGAATTGATTTGGAAATTATAGCAATGCCTAGAGAAGAGATATTCATTCAGTAGAGCATAGGTGGAATCAGGAGTTGGATAAACATAAAAATCACTCATTTACTGCAACAGACTTTACTGCAATAAACTATGTTAGTGGATGAAATTACTCAAGAAAGAGTACCTGAAAAAGAGGTTTAGGACTGAAATGAAGACTCATGATAATTAAAGGTGAAAGGACTACGGAGAAGATTGCAACATTAAGGAAAGAGAAAAGGAGCAAAACTTCAGTCATTCTGAGACCTCAGAAGATTCTAAAGAGAGTTTTGGAAGAGGAATGAGACAACATTAAAGGATTACGAGAAATAAAATAGAGAGCAGAACTTAAAATTGGTGGTCAGGATAACTTTGCTTATTGTTACCAATTTCAGTTGATCACTAAGGCTATAAATTAATATAAAGAATTTAACAATGAATTTAGAAAGTAGACCTAACATTTGTCGTGTACACAAACATATATACATACAGTAAATTAAAAGAAAGAATAAAATTGGGGGTAAGTTGAGAGAATGTGTGTGAGGAAAATTTATGCTAATGCACAAATCAAGGCTATTATACTTATTCATACATAGAAAGGTAGAAACTGGTAGAAACAAGTATATGAAAATGAACTGGAAGAGAAAACAAATTCTAAGAATATTATAAGGAACTTTGATGAGGAGGAAGCAAAAAAATGGATCAAGAAAAAATAGGATCAAAAAGTGGAAGAAATCCAGCAAATATTCTATACTGAGCAAAGTTCCCAGCAGAGATTGATACTTTTGGAGCAGAATCTAATATATAAACCTCAACACAGAGTAAGGGAATATGGCTTTCTTAACTAATTATTCTGTGGCTAAAGATTACATTGTGAAGATGTGTGAGTCCAACATTTTGGCTTTCAGCAATGTCAGAGAGAGTACAATGTGGCCCAAGGGCAGTGGCCAAAGAAAGTATACATGTGAGGTGTTACAAGCAAGGGACGCAGAATCTGAGCTCCTTGCACAGAAATGGTACACAGCACCCGAGTGTCTTTAGGTGGAGCACTGATTGTACTACAGTTTGGAATTTATGACCTTTAAAATATTTTGAAATGCCTTGACTTTGTCTTTATGCTTATATTATAGGTTAGACTATATTATATTATGCTTATATAATATTTTATAATAAGAGTAATGCAGATTATCTTCCCTTTCTCTCTTGGAAATGGAATGAAAGAAGGAACAGAATATGGAGTTAGAATGTATTTTTGTGCTTACATTAGTAAAACTGAAGAAACTCATAGCTGCTAGTGTATAAGACTAGTAGATGTAAACAAGTAAACTTTGATGAATCTATTGATATTAACATTTTCCATGACAATTGATAAAATAATTTTCTAGCCACATGAGACCAAATGAGATATGTAAAATCTAGAATCTAATCAGAATATTTACATGAGTTTCAGAAATATTGCTTGGCAACTTAGCAGTAGTAAAAATGATAAATAAAAAAAAAGGAAAAGGAGACAAAAAAGAGAGATGAATTCAGAATTGACAGGTATAATGGAGTAAGTCTGGGTTTCCCAGGAGAAGAGGAGATGTGCAAGGTAGTGATTGAGTACTGAAAAATGAAGACCAGATTTAAAAGAGGAGAGACAAGGTTTAGCAGGCAACTATACTAATTTTGCAAAACAAGAGGAAATACTTTCTGAAAGTGTGAAATCGACACTAGAGTATTTCCACTTAGCATTATTGTGAGGCTTTGCTTGTGTAGTTAGATGCAAAAGAATGATGTTGGCTGCTGGAACACTAAAGATGAGGAATGATGATTTGGGATGTGCACAGGCTCATCAGCAAGAGTGGCAAAGTTCCTGAGGGTGTCAGCAGGGAGAGGCGAGATGGAAAAGCTGTCAGGCAGCAGTAAAGCAATTAAATACATTTGGCGGATAATTGTGATTGAGTGGTGAGGCTGGAAGTAGAGGAAAAAGAAATGTATGAATTCATGTTGTGAATATCTAACTGAATATGGCCCCAGAGAAGGTTTTTATTCTTTCTTAAAATGAGCTTTCTGCTTTTATCATGGATACAGTAGAGTCTTATTGCCTTAGATGTCTAATGCAACAATAATTTCCTTTTTTAAAAAATCATGTTTTACTTGTTCTTTTAAAAGAAATCTTTTCTTTTTGCTTTAAAATATACTCAGATCCCATTTGTTTGGTAAAAAATTTATTAATGCTTTATTACTCACATATTTATTTCTCAACTTCAACCTTAGAATATTGACCTATACATATTGTCTCATTACTGAACATCTGAAGTATATTTTCCACTACAGTTTATCCAGAAATTTCTATACCTGCCAATAAAAATATAGATTTTTTTTACCAGATTTTATGTCATGTGCCATCTGCTAGATGTTTTCATCCATCCATCCAAGTTTTGTCTCTGTTAACTTTCTGTACCAAGTTTTCTGATGCTCTCTGACATCTTCATTATTAGCTCCAGAGAGCATTTTGGTTGATTTTCTTTTAACTCATTTCATGTTAACAGCTAATGTCACTTAATATGTATTTTTTCAATGATCTGATTTTGTGTTTTTTGATCATTTTATAGACCTTGTAGAATATAAAAATAAATAAATATACATAATAAAAACATAATCTCACTTTTGTCCTTTTTTATATTTTCAGATTCTTTTCAAATTAATGTTTGTCATTAATCTTAACACGTCTTCCCATATTTCATTTTTTTCTTGAACATGTCACTTCTTTTTGTGCTATCACAAAAGAAGTCAAAACTTTAGATTTTGTATAGTTTTCTCTTGTTTATTTCATTTGTCACCAAATCTTGTTATTTCTTTTCTTCAAATGCTTGTCAAATTTTCTACTTCTTGTATTTGTGACTGTCAGCTCAGCCTGCATCAGCAGGAATAACGTTTTTGATTTCTTAATTTTCAGTCCCTAAAATAAGATTTACATGTCCACAAAGCAAAAGATGTTTGACATTTGTAACAATATGTAAACATTTTTATCTGTGTAGTTGAACGTTAGGGGTATTCCTTAAATATGAATTAAGTCAGATGAGTAAACATTTTTCATCTTCCTCTTATGAGTAGCTATATCTATTTAAATGTTAAGTTTGTGAACTTCCCAGAGAAGCTTGTTTTCAGAAATGTATTTATTATTATTTGGAAATATTACTAGCATGTTTCCTCCTCTGTTTTTCTCGTGTGTATTTGGGCTTGACCTCAAAGGAGAAAAAGTTTAAAAATGTAGAATGCATGTAAAATTATTCAAAAATTGATTTCCCAGTAATATTACCTAGAAATTTAAGTGTTAGTATTCATATTGTAGAAATAAAGTGCAGCATTTTAATATTCTGTTTGAAGTTAAAACGTAGCAGGTGGTACTGCCAAGGGAAAAGCTGAACTGTAATGGGGTAAATTAGCTGAATCCAAGATTCTGAAGAGTGAGGATGAGGTCGATTTGTGAACAATGGAGACTTGAGATCATTGAAAATGCAGCCGTATGCAAAATAGAAACCATGTATGAATTTAGTACAGCTTGAAGAATCAGTTTCTTTTTTCAATTGATTTTTCCATTATTTTTAGGTTAGGCATCATTTTCCTTTTAAAGAATTGAATATAACTATTTTCTTTATGCTAAATAGTCATTTTCTCCTAGCCAAAATAGGATAAATAGTATGATATTTAAATTTTTCATCATCTCCATGGTAATCATTAAGTAAAAGCAAATGCTGTTGTGTTTTGTTCCATTTTAAGCAGCAGAATATATGTTGCCTGTCGTAATTTGGCTTTATATTTCTGTGACTGTAAAATCCTTGCTGAAAGTTTTTCTTCCCATGATAAAAACTGAGAATTGGTTAGAGATGTTGGTATTAAACAAGTATGCATTGCCAAATGACATTTATTTTGTATGCACAGTTGCAATATGTTCAATAATATACAGAATGCTTTGTGTGACAGTTTCATATCTGTTGAAGTAGAGTTTAGTCCAGTTTAACATGTTACCTCTTATAATTTATTTTACATTTTCAGGCAAAGCTACATGTATAAAAGAGAAAGAATACTTAAAAAAAAGAATACTTTTGATTTACAATAGTTATAACAATGGAATCAGGGTTCTATGATATAAGATTAAGATCTAGTGATGTCAAATAATTCATAAATACCACAATCACACTCCAAAGTACAGCCAACTTTTTCTTTCATACATCTCTCAGAAATATAGGCAAATTATAATAGAAACTAGACAAAAATGCTACACTATATTCTGTTAAGAATTCTTTCAAAAATACCACTGCATACATTGTTTCAAAACTAGTTTGGTCTTTACTTACCTAGTATTTCAGTGTATATTTTATTGTGGTTCCATAACTTTTTAAGCATAGATCTGAAATCTTACCCCTCCTTCAACAAGGAGAGAAGGGCTAGAAGACATCAAGATGTGCTGGGCTGTACTAGCAGTGTTGTGGTTGGTGGAGGGAGGAGAAAGAATGCAAGGAAAGCTTAGGTCACTTCTCACTTCCAGAGAGCGCTCTTGGCCCAACGCACTGAAAGACATGCTAAATGGAAAGCAAGGAGATACACATACATATATTTACCTGTTATGACTTGTTTCAGATGTCCCCCGAATGGCTCATGCAGTCATAGGTGGGGCTTTCTGGAGGTGGCTGGATCTAGAGTGTGTAATCCTGGCATCAAGGATGTGATCCTGGGATTTATTCATAGTGATCTAGGGCGAAGGATATAAGGACTACTTGCACTAAGGACAGATACCCTGGATGAGACAGAAAAAGAATTGCTTTTGTCCTCGTTCTCTGCTTGTCTCTTTTTTCCTGCTTTCTGCTTCTGCCTTCCATGCTTTGTGATGGATGCTTTATCCTCCTTATGTCCCTCTGCCATGCCACTCTGTCTTTGGGACCAGCTGACTAGAGACTGAAACTTCAACATACCATAAGCCAAACGCACTTTTCCTCCTTTATTCTTACTTGTCAAGTACTTTGTCTCAATAAAAAGAAAAGTAAGTAAAACTTAACTTTTCTTAGATTAAAAAAATAAAAATGGGGTATAAGGAGAAAAGAAAAGTTTGAAAGATTTCATTTGCTTTTTGACTATAGAAACTACCTCAGACTTGGTTTTGTTTTGTTTTGTTTTGTTTTCAATTTAGAATGTCTAAGGTCATATGATGATTAGTGTCAGAACATGAAATAAAAATATATTCATAATATTTTGAAAATCTTAAATCAATTAATGAGATTCAGAAGGCTCTAGGAAGATATCTGTTAAATATATGGAAAATTCATAGATTAAAGAGAAACATTAACAAATGCATTTCACAGACACTCAAAATATATACAGAAAGATAATTTGCCTAAGATAATTATAGTTAAAAATTAACAGCAAACTAATATTGCATATTTATGTAAGTGTATGGGCGGTGAGACAGCGTACAAAGACATGGATTACAGATGCCAATGTGATCTTTCTATGTGAAGAATTCTGTTCCACAACTCTCCACTACAGAATATTAACATACATAATAGGTATTCTATAAAATTATTCAGTATTGCAAAGTAAGCAACAAATCCAATATAAACTTTAAAAGTAGCAGACCTACTAGACAGGAAACTATAGAACAAATGACAATTTAAAAATATGTCTGAAGGCTTAAAAAAAAAGAAAAGGAAACACAAATGGCCTATATTTTTATTTTGGCTCCAAAGAAAAATTCTTTTCTAAAGATATTTATAGGAATGACAACTTTTATAACCATAGTGCTTCAATACTTTTAGAGTTGTGATATTTACTTTCATGATTTGCAAATATTTACCGATCACAATTTTAAGCGTTTTTGTTACTATTTTTCTCAGTTCTCCATTTATGTATTTCTATCTCTCATAAAACTATGAACTTCATAAGAGTCATTACATCAATTTATTTGTGTTAATAACCTCTGGTAGACAATAAGTATCTAACTGAATATCTGTTGAATAGGTGCTTTAAGGAAGAGAATCAGTCTCAAATTCAACAACACAAAAAGGTTAGATAAACAGTGATAAAGGATATATATACTGGATTTGTTTGTTTGTTTGTTTTTTCAACAGGGTCTCATTATGTAGTTCAGGCAGAACCTAAACTCAATATATAGTCCAGGCTGGCCTATAACTAACAGTAATCCTCCTGCATCTGCTTCTTGACAGCTGGGATTATAGGAGTGAAATACCACAGATTTTCTCGTGTCTTCAGTTAGAGACATTTTCAATATCTATGATGGAGTTTTTTTAAGTTACAGGATTCTTTAAGCAATATTAACATACTTAGAACTTCCTAGGAATGAAAAAGACTCAAAATTATCTTTTATTCCTTGTAGGAATGAGGGATGTCTGTCTGTAAGTTTCTCTTTCTGTCTCTGCCTCTGTCTCTGTCTGTTTCTGTCTCTCTGTATCCACTGCTGAGACAAAATACCAGAGGTCCAAAACTAAGGAGGGAAAGGTTTATTTATCTCACAGTTAGTGGAGGTTTTATCAACTGGCTTCAAGACAGGGTGGCTTGGCAGAAGAACAACCGTTCATGGTGATGAAAGACAGCAAAACCCACAAAAGCCAAAAGGAGGAGAAAGTAAGCTTCTTCCCCTCCATTTTACTGTATGCAGGCTACCTGACTTAGGGCAGGTATAGCACTGACAGCCACAATCCCAATGTGGGACCATGAATCAATTACAAACTCTAGAAGCCCACCACAATGATTATATGAGGCTTTGGGGGGAAATCTAGGCACAAACCATAACATATATAAATATATATATATATATATATATATATAAATAAGTATATATAAAATAGAATGTCAAATATACACAGACTTTGGGATTGCATAACTTTGCTTATGCCCTGAGGATGGAGATAAGACATGTTGACCTGCAAAGCATTCACTTACTGAGTTTAAGTGATTCTGTCGAATGTGCTAAGAAACTAGAAATGAGAATCGATGTTCATGCTAAAGCTTCCATTCATATGAAGGCTGGTTACTGTTTTTACTTGGTAAGAATTTTGGTTTGTTTGCTTTTTTTTTTTTTCAATGTTTAACATATGAAAAACTACTGTTGACCCCTATTCCAAAAGAAAACACAATGATGTTCTTGATTCTATTTTCAAGTAAGGCACATGCCTACATAAGAGAAGTTCATGATCTTCATATTTTTTGGTGCCAGGATACAAATATTGGGTACCTCATATTTTGTATTTTTTCTCACTTATCTGATCTGACAAAGTAGTTAACTATGTCCTCTTTGAGAAAGCAAAATAGGAAGAAATGAAAAGATTTTTGTGCAAACTGCAAGCCTAATCTGAGCAAGCCTAATCTACATATCTACAATCTGAGCAAGCCTAGTCTACATATATATATGTAAAGCAAAAAACTTCAATCACTCATTTCTTTGACTAGATTTTCTTCAATTTTTTTGTATATATGTATATCTATATATAAAACATTATATGTATTCAAAAAATATACATTTTGCACATGAGTAATGCTGTAGGTTTTGTATATATATACATATATATGTATATATATATATATATAAAGGTATATATATATATACACAAAAAAAGATTTTGTATATATATATGTGTACATATAAAATAGAATGTTAGTTCTTGTAGGTGTTAAATATATATAATAAATAAATATATAATATATATAAATATTTTATATATATATATATATATACACACACACACACACACAAAAGGAAAGAAAGTCTTCTAGTCAAGAAATGAGTGATTAATTTTTTTGCTTTTCACCGCTATTCACATATATAAACAGGTCATATTAAATGTCCTTTCTATGTCTCCGCAACTTAAATTTATTCATTTTTGTCTTTCTTTCCCACACTCCTTTACAGCTTCCCCACAAAGATCAGATCTTTATTTTTTTACTCAATATTAGGCTTATTTCTGAAAAAGTATTTTTGTCTGTATTCAAGATCATTCATAGTAATGAGTGTATATTTTCAGTATCAGTGTCTCTAACTGCAACAGGAAATAACTATTTTTCTATACAACTATACCAGTGTTTAAAACAAGGCTGACTTTTGTAGAATTAGCACATGACTAATGCTGTAGGTGCACAGTGTTTAGTAAGTGTATGCTAGGCAGAGTATAGGAAACACCAATGTTATCACATAGCTTTTTAAATTTGTTATTGGTCAATATTTGAAAGTTGACTCCTGGTATGTATTCACTGCATTCTTCCTATCAAAACTTAACTATTAAATTAAGAAAAATGACACTAGTGACTTATAGTATGATTGTGTGATTTTAAAATATCTATATGATTTGTCATATTACTTTTGAATGTCTCTATTTAGATTTATAATGAAAGCTTATATAAATATAACATTTCAGTGGTTTAACAAATAATATAGTGTTCAGAAAAAATTCAATAATATTAATGTGATTTTTGATGATTTTAGAAATTTTTGCTCTAAGGTTAGTGTTTTCAGGGCTAAATTTAATAAGCCACTACTCTAAAGCCAATTTTCTTGAACATATCACTCAATCTAACCAATACTTCATAACTATAAAATAAGAACTCTATTGGAGACAGTAACTCTGTTTCAGAATATTAATTTCTTTGGAATCTCAAACATAAGTGACAAGGATTTTCATTTTTTCATATTGCTGAAGTTCATGTTTAAGCCAGGAATTGGTGTTCATTAAAGACATCTCAAGGACTTGTATATACATTTTATTTTAAATTATAAATGTCTCCTTGAAGTTTTAAAAGTTTCAGTTGTGTACTTTCTTGAACTTTCATTTATAATTCCTAAAGATTCTCAAAGCGATACTTTAGTTCTTTCAGTTTGCTTTAAGGAGCAAATATGTTACTCTTCATAGGATCTTTATATAATATTACTTAATTTTGGATGATTTGAATATTTTAGTTTTATAATTTGATCAAATATTTAACCATTAATTCACACAATTGAACTTGGCTTAATAGATTTTGTTATTTTACTGAAACATAACTGTTTCTCATAGAGGAAATTTGCATAAGATCTACATCCAAAAATTTTATGCAAAATTGTTACTGTTGATTATTTAAACCTCTTACATGGATTGCCACATATTTAAAATATAGACTAGCTATAAATTAATAGGTTCTTTTTATTTTTGGTACCTGGAATCAAACTCACAACCTCATGCTTACCAGGCAGGCACTGTGCTGCTGAGCTATACCCCTGGTTCAAGATTCATTTCTTAATATTAACAATCTTCATGATTTGGTTTGAGTTTTCAGAGTAAAGATCTCTTGTGCTACTTCTTCACAACTCAGGACAGTAACTTTTGATACAAGATTATTATGATTGATAACACAACATTCTGCAGAGAGGCTGGCATAGGACTTGACTACCAAAGCCTGAGTATTGGTCCTGGCTTGTCTTCCCTAATGGATAGCTGACTATGGATTATGAACTCTCTGAACCATAATTTCCACAACTCTGAGAATTTAGGATGAACATGTTAAATAGTTTATTTTATGTGTTCACTTAATACAGCATTTTGATTATTCATTTAGAATATTTGAAACAAAAACAACAATAATAAAGGTGTTTATCATGCATATTCTTCTATAGTTAAACTCAGAAGTATTTTAAAAGGAAATGATGTGAGTTAGACTGGATAAACACCCCTCTTTCCTGACCCCAAAATATCTTCTTAATAGCAAAAGATTGCCTGACTTTTAATAACAGTGATATCTGCTCTTAAAAATTTACATGGAACAATATATTTTAACTACTATTCATCTTATTTTAAATAATATTTTAATCTATTTTTAAATGATATTTTAACTATTTTTAATAATATTTTGAATATTTTAATAATTTTTAAATAATGTTAAATAACATTTAAATACTTTAATATTTTAAATAGAGTATCATGTAGTATTAAAAATCTTGACTAACAAAAACCTGCATTTTTTATCTTTTTCACCAATATCTTAGCAAGAAAATATTAGTTGAATTTCCTTCTATAAGATATTTCTTTGTGATTGGTTCAGTTTTATAAGTATAAATGCAAAAATCTTCAACAATAATGCACTTGAGATTTTAATCAGCAACACCTCTTTTTTGTCTGATCCTAAAATGTCATCATACTTATTTCAGAAAAATTCAACAACAAATACATTGAAACAATATGCTTAAATAGAGCACACATTCTTTATCTAGATTTAAGTATTTCTTCATGACTAAATAACTCCATTGAGTGTACAAAATATAAATGTGTTTTTCAGCTTCCATATGCAGCCTCGTTGTTTCTTCTTGTTTACAATCCCTCATGTCTCAGACATGTACAGAAATGCGAAACATTGTTACTTGAAAGAATATATTAATATTTTGATAAAATTTAATTATTGTGACTATCTGATTGATAGATTAAAATTTCAGTGGATATAGCTTCAAATTAAAATGAACCATATTTACATAAAAGCATGAATTTCTGTGTTGTCATATATATTCTAAAGTCATTGAATTAATATGTGTACACATATATTGATTAATTGATTATATTCCTGACCTGACTTCCTTTCTTGTTCCTCTTCTTTATTTCTTTTGTTCTCTATTTTTTTCTTTCTTTTTCTTTTTTTCCTTTCTTCCTTCCTTCCTTCCCTCCTTCCTTCTTTCTTTTTCCTTCCTTCCTTCCTTCCTTCCTTCTTTCCTTTCTTGCTTTCTTTCTTCTTTGGAGTGGATACTGAACCCTGGTTTACATACTCAGCTGCATCATCAGCACATTTTATTTTACATTTTGAAACAAGCTTTTGCTAAGCATGTGAATTACCTAAGCAGGTCCAAACTTTTCATTCGCCTGCTTCAGCCTTCCAGAGTCTTGGGATTATAGACAAGAGCCACCAGGCCAGGTTCTACCTTTCTTTTTTTAAAGCCCTTTTTATTTTGATATTTCCTAAATTTTCTTTCTGTGTTACTTTATTTTCTACATTAAATTTTGTTTTTCAGGATTATTAAAATAGGATTGTCTTCTTTTGTATAAAACTCTGTCTTAAGAAGATTTCATATGATAATTAGCAAAATTAAAGTTGGAGAGGTCAGGGATTTAAGTAAGCACCTTCTGGCAAGCACAAGGTCATGAATCTGATACCCTGTACAAAAAAATTCAAGTTTGATTAATTGTTTTACAATCTAAATTGACAGAATTCAAAGTTATGATGCATCCATGAATATTTTTATAAATTAAGCATGGACAGTAAAAATTTTATTTTAAAATTTTGTAATTTCATATGCCATTTAAGTGTAATATTGAATGGATTAAAAATTAATTTCATTAACATCATTAATTCAATTTGAACTTACTAATAATTTTTATTTACCACTTTTCTAATTATCCAGTACTGTAGGTGATATAATGTCTAAAAAAGCAATAGTCATTGTTGTTTATGAGCTTACTTTCAAGTCGGGGGGGATTCAAAATCAAAAGACAACATGAAAATAGAAATGCAATTTGCTACTCCAACCTTTGTGTTCTGCTATTATGGAGCATACTATATAGTGCTATAATCAGTGACAGTCAAAAGCCTTTTGAGGACATTTTGGAGATAGTTTGTACAAAACTTACTTCTGGAGTTCAGCAAGATGGTGGATCAATAAGTAGCAAAGTAAAGAGTCTCTCTGAAAGAAACAGCTCAGAACTGAGAATTTAACACCATGGAGAAGACCAGATGAAAGGAGAGGAATTCTCACTACCCAAGAAGAAACTGAGGAAAATAAGAAAAAAAAAAAGAAAGAAAGAAAGAAAGAAACTGTGGATAGAAAACTGGAGCCATAAACACTCTCACAGGAGCCAGTCCACAGTGTGCTAGGGGCTGCTGGAGTCTGCAGACTCACAATTGTGCAGAAGTTGGGAGGTGGTGACCTTGGCAGGAGGACACATCACAATTGAATGGAGCCAGCGTGGAGATCTGCACTGGCCTGCATTGGGTGCTCAGAACTCAGTCCTCCTGCAGGAGAGGGTGATTGGCTGGGTGACATTTTGGAATTGGGCAGGACAGGATTGAATCTGGAACTGTAGCAGCTTCAGTTTGCCATTCCTAGTACACAACAGATTTGTGGTAACTGCTTGAACTGGGTCCTTCCCCTTTGAGGGACCCAATAGCTAGGGCCAAAGTTGCCCCTGAAGCTGTCTCAAACTGGTTCCATCCAGGTGGTGCACATTAACATAGTGAAGACCCCCAGTAGTTGACTAGCTTGGAGGGGAGGGGTCAGCCTGCACCTCCATTGCTTGTACCTCAATGATCAGCAGCAAACTGGAGAGGGCAGCAAACCTTAGCCAGCATGCTTCAGAGTAATCATAACCAATAGAGAAAAGGCCTGGGACCACCACTATACACTTGTCTGCAAGAAACCAGAAACATGTTTAAAAAAAAAAAAGAAAGAAAGAAAGAAAAAAAGTGCTGCCAACACAAACAATATGGATCCAGGAGGGGTAGAAGAGATCAAGGGCAGCAAACCTGCAGTATTGGAAGCAGAATCAACTGACATAAAGAAATACCTTTGTGACATTATAGAAGAACTCAAAACAAAAATACAAATACAAGTAAAGCAAGATATAAGAAGATTAATAAAAGAAATACTAAGCACCTCTCAAGAAGACACAGATGAAAGAATGGAGGAGCACAGAAAAAGGAGGGAAACCTTCTATGAAGAATATAATAAAAATCTAGAATAAGTGAAACAGATCCAAAGAGTACCAGAAAATGAAAAACTCCATTGAAAGCTGACAAAACTGCTTGAAAGAAACTAAAGGTAGACTCTCAAAACTTGAAGACAGGATTGTAATGTGTGATCATGAAAGGAAAGATCTCTTAAAAATAACAAGGAACCAAGAGGTAACATTACAAAGGCTAGAAGATAACAAAAGGATGTATAACTTAAGAATAAAAAATGAGAGTGAAGAAGCAGGGGTAAACACAAATGAAATACAAAGGCTATTCACAGAAAAAAATAAGGAAAACTTCTCAAGCATAGGAAAAGTAAATGATATTCAGATATATGAGGAATACAGAACTCCAGCCAGTTACAACCAAAACAGATCTACACTCAGATATATAATAAGATTGAAATGAGTGAGAAATTCAGCACAAGAGAAATTCAACACAAGAACAGAATATTAAAAGCCAACGGAGAAAAGAAACAGATCACCTAAAAAGGAAAAACCATCAAAATCACCACAGACTTCTCAGCACAAACCATTAAATCAAAAAGAGCTCAGAGTGAAGTATTCCAAGCCCTGAAAGAAAATAACCTCAAACCCAGATTAATGTACTCTGCAAAACTATCTTTCAAAATTAATGCAGAAACAAAATGCTTCCATGACAAAGAAGAACTGGGGGACTTTGTGACTATCAATCCAACCCTAAAAAAATACTGAAGGACATTCTAGAGAGAGAGAGGAAAAAAAAAAAAAAAAAAAAAAAAAACAGGGTTTCTGGAACAGTGGCAGAGAGGCCTCAATGAATGGGGCAGACAGTGGAATGAAGGGGAAAAGTAGACAACTAACAGCAGAAAAATAGCATAGCAGAGATGCAGTAGAGAATGTTGGCTATAATCTCTAACATAGATGGCATTGATCCACTAACAGAAAGAAACACAGGCAGAATAGATCGGGATATAGGGTCCATCAAGATCCTCTGTATAGGAAATATAATCAACCTGAAAGGGGGCTTATGGCCTGAAAGTCAAAAATGAGAAAATAATTCTCTCTGTGACAGGGAACCACATAGCTTGGAAAGACATTATGTGGCTTTGAAGCCTTATAAAGTTTTCACTCATTAATTGGAATGGCTTTATTCTGGGCTGTTTGATATTATTGCCTGTGATGATATAAACAGCTATTTTGAAGAAAACAAGACATCATAATAGCTAGTGCTGATTTAATATCATCTTGTTTTGAAATCCCACCGAACTGTTGTTCTTCTGTCTCCATTGGTTTTATCATGTTGTATCTTACTGGATTTTATTATATGTGATAGTATATACAAAAATTTTTATAGGCAAAGGGATAATATAGAAACCATTGTTTGTTTTCCATTAGCTGGTTCTAAATACCCTGTAATACTTTCATCCTCTTGAATGGTTTCACACTGCCATGATATGTTTGAAGTCATAGTATACAAGGAAAGAGACACTATGGAAACTACTATTATGTCGTGTTATCTTGTGGTGAAGCACTAGATTGCTGAAACTGTTATGCTTTGATCTGTATTGTTATGTTGTTATGTCCTCTTTTATCTCAATCTTTCCCTTTTTAAAAAAATTATTTATTCAAAATAAAATTTTAAAACAAGGTACTTTGATGAAATTTTGCATTATATGTGATTTCTATGGCAGGCTAAATATATTTTATAATAGAGACTATTTTGTTGCTGAAGTGGGTTCATAAATAATATAGGAATCCAAGCAGCCAAATTGATAAATTTGGGGATTTTATTACCTGAGCTCAGAAATCACCCGTAGACCCCTGTTTCAGAGTCAAAATGAGTGGCCCTGAACTGGAGGGTTACAGGGCATTTAAAGCAGAAAACTGCAAAGCAAGACATTCTGTTTTAAGCAATTTAATTAAAATCTTACATTAATTTTTGTTGACACCTGTCTCCTTCTTCTTTGCTGAGCAGGTTAAGTTTTTCTCTTATAGTGAAGCTCATTCTGCTTTTCTCATGGGATTTGTACCTTAAGCAAATTTTCACTCTACTGGGTCAAATACAGGGCATGAGTCAAATACAGGGCACAAGGTGGCATCAGTTATGCTGAGCTACAACACTGCAAACACACACATGCCTCTAATACTAGTTTGTGAAATAACATTGTTTCTGTTCTGTTCATGTTAATGTTATTGCTGATGTTAATGTCTTGGTGGGTTACCAGTGTATTACTCTAAAGCAACAACTTTATTTTAGTTTCCTGTTCTGGACTGAATGGGGACAAATGCCCCGCATCGGGAAATCTCGCCTAGATGGCTCAGAGAAACTTGTCCTTGTGAGCACGGGAATAGCGTGGCCCAACGGGATCTCCATCGACTATGAGGTCTGTTAAATATAAATATTTAAAGTGTTTTAACTGCCAGTCTGCACTAGTCCACTGTTAGTCCTCCCTTAATAAGAGCCATCGAAACCAGGTTGTATTATTACTTTCCATCGATCTTTAGGAAAATAAATTGTACTGGTGTGATGCGCGCACAGACAAGATAGAAAGAATTGACCTTGAGACTGGAAGCAATCGCGAGATGGTGCTGTCAGGGAGCAATGTGGATATGTTTTCAGTTGCTGTCTTTGGGGCTTACATCTACTGGTCTGACAGGTAATTTATTTTTTCATAAGTATTCGAGTCTCAGACTGTTATTTCAGTGCTGGTTGCTTTGCCCTTGTAGAATTAGCCATACCCAGCAAGGTCACAGAAAGGATCTCACAAAGCCATGTAATTTCCATAGGAAAAGCAGACACACTTGATACTCCAGGCTCAAGAATTTCAGTATCACACACTAAACTTGGTCCCTTTCCCTTCTGTCAAGCCATCTGTTACCTTCAGCTTAACAAAATGACTTGATTTTAGTGTGTTGATCATGCATGTTTACATTTTGGCAGAGCCCATGCCAATGGGTCCATCAGAAGGGGCCACAAGAACGATGCCACGGAAATGGTAACCATGAGAACAGGACTTGGAGTCAACCTGAAGGAGATTAAAATCTTTAACCGAGTAAGAGAGAAAGGTCAGCACACTTAAAAGAATGCACCATACGTAAAACTTTATACTGCTTAGTCCTGCTATGTTTTAAATAAATTGTTGTGATGATTTAACTTAAAAATTAAATTCCTATGAGTCAGACACCTGAAAGTCTTATTTTTTTCCATGTAGAACAATCACATAATAGTTAAGGAATTAATTAAGGAATTATTTGCCTCAGATCACGCTATACAAGGACACGTTACATACTGTGTGTCTTGAGTGTTTATTTGGGATAAGTAATATTAGAAAAAATAACTGGTACATATGCTGATTTTAAAAAGTTAAAAATATCACTTAAGATATTAAAAAAACAAAAGTAGCTATAATTTTTATTTTGGATTACTTTTAATATCTGGGTTTAGAACCCAGAAAGTGATGTTTTTAGTGTGGAATATTTCTGAAGATATTACTTCCTTAAACTGTGTATTTTGAAACCAGTAGGAAAGCAATTTTGATAATTTTTAGAACTTTACTTCAACCAAAGTACATTATGTTTACTTTCCTTTGCATCAAAAGAACTTCATGAAATCACAATATTGGTTTCACTGAGGAAAAATTAGCTTGCTGAAGACATTTTAAGAGCATAAAATTAGTACAAAGTATGGCTATGTATGTGTGTGTGTGCGCATGTGTGTGTGCTTAGGCACACTGGAGACACAGATTTTTTTGGTACATTATGACTCTCATATGCACATACTCTAAAGTGATGCTTGCTTCTTCTTTTTCTTTCTTTTGGCAATTTCAGATCATATTTTAAGTGTATCAGTTACTTTTGCTAAAGATAACAATGTAAAATTACTGTACCAAAATCATATTGTACCATTTGTATCAAGTTTCAGAAAAAATATAACTAGTAAACTAGCTTAAGAGAAAATACAATGTTAATGGTTTTATTTGATTTGTGAACCAGAATATTGTAATCCCTTAAATGGAAATCCTACGTATTAAACTTCTGTGATTAAAGATTGTTACTTTGTAGTACTTATTTCTGTTGAACAGTCTTAAAACTAATAATAAAGATGGACATAGTCACTGCAATAGTTATTAATATTCTGTAACCAAAAAAACTTATTGGAAAAGTATAAACATGTGTGTGTCCATGTGTATATTTTTGTTCCTCAGGAACCAATATTTGTGCCAAGGACAATGGTGGCTGTAAACAACTCTGTCTTTATCGAGGAAACTCCCGGAGAACTTGTGCTTGTGCCCATGGATATTTGGCAGAAGATGGAGTTACTTGCCTAAGGCATGAAGGCTATTTACTGTATTCAGGGAGAACAATATTAAAAAGTATACATCTTTCTGATGAAACCAATTTAAATTCTCCAATAAGGCCATATGGGAATCCACATTATTTCAAGAATGTCATAGCCTTGGCTTTTGACTATAATCAAAGAAGAAAAGGGACCAACCGAATCTTTTACAGTGATGCACATTTTGGAAATATACAGCTCATTAAAGATAACTGGGAAGACAGACAAGTAATTGTTGAAAGTAAGTATAACAATATAATATTATATTTAGTGGAAATGAGTGTCATGTATATTATTAGAGAAATAATAGTAGTAATTACTTGTACTAATTATAATTTCTTACAGTTTACATTTAATGTGAGTGTATCATCCTCCACACCCCAATATCAAAGAAGGAGTTAGCTACTAAAACGCACGCGGTGTATATTATGATTATTAGTTTCTAATTACAAAATTTTTATTTAATCATAATACTTCTCACATATAAGAGTATTACAATTCTTGTGAAATAACATTTCTATATAAAACTATCCTAACTGGTTTTTCAATGCTATCTTTAAGAGTACATGCCTGGTAAATTTCGGTCATATATTTTTCAAAACAGCAGACATTATTTTGTATGTATATGAGTTTTGATAGAAAATGTTACTTTAGAAATGATTTAATAAGTCTAATATTTTTATCATATAAATATTAAAGCATCATAGTCTATGTAATTACTCATAATTAATGAGAAACCTCTTGTCATCTGATATTCACGAATATTTTCATCTTCGTCACAATTTCAGTTTCTTTCATCTCCATCTCTCTCTTCTGTTTGTCTCCCTCTGTCTCTCTGTCTCTCTGTCTTTCTGTCTCTCTCTCTCTCTCTCTCTCTCTCTCTCTCTATATATATATATATATATATATATATATATATAATTCCTTCCTTTACATATTTCACTATCTATACTGGAATTAGCATATTTAATTTTAGATTGTAAAACCATATATAAATTTATTGCTAAGTGTTCCAGTAGTATAAATTTTTGAATGTGAAACTGATGCTTTATTACAATTGTCAATCCTATTTGCTTACCCATAACTGATAGGTATCATTGATTCTAGAAGTTTCCATATATATGTATTCATTTGTAATTACAAAGAGTAATACCACTAAATGTTTTATACACATAGCTGCTTTTTTCATTTGTTTATATGCAAAGTTTAAGTATCAGCACATAAGTGCATTTTGTTTTATTTATTTTAAAAACCTGTATCAAATTTTGTACTCAAGGTAAACTAATGTACCTCATAATTTTCATTTGGATGAGTATCAACTGTTTTTTGATGTCTTCTCATTCTGCAGTGTCATAATGAACATTTATATGTAGACAATATTTATGTTTTTCATGCATACGAGTATTTTAAATATAGTAACCTAGAAAAAGAGTTAGCAGGGTTTTAATTTCTAATGGATGCCCAAAGTCAATCTACATTTTCACCAGCTGTCTGTGAAAACATCTATTTTCCACACTTTTGCCAATGGTAATTTTGTAATTTTATCATCTCAAAATTTGATATACAAACAATGCTGGCTTATAGTAATATACCTGTCTCTGATTATAAGATCCAGTATCTAGTGGTATAGTTATGAACAGAAATACAGATTTATATCAAACAATACCATGTGTTGACATTATTTTTTATTTATGCTTATCATTTTTATACTGCTAATATTTAATATCTTTTGCCTTTATCTTACCTGGTCAAATTCTACTCAACCTTTCAACATCAGTTGAAATACACACTTTAAATGCACATTAATATATTTTATTCTACAGGTTAACATGTTTATTGATAATTTCAACCCAATTGGTATTTTTATAACATAAACATTATGGATTTCCAATGTTTGCATGTGTGTGCTTGTGGTATCAAACAATACTAAAAGTGTACTGCTTATGGACTATATATGTATGTAACACTCATCAATTCTTTGGTACATGTTTTATGAAACTCACATCATAATATTCTTTGATCTGTGCAAACTAGTACAATGCATAGATCAAATGTTCACATTGTAACTACATGTTAATTAACTTGTTGATTTATTTTCTGTGCTAATGATAGTTGTTTAGGCACTCTGACTATAAAGATGTATATCAGTCCATATGCCATTAGAAGCCATAGTCAAAAGAAGAAAAACACTAGTAAAAAGCAGTGAAATACAGTTCATGTTAGAGTTCTATAGAGCATGCAAATGTCTTCCTAGCTGAGACTGGAGAACCTTCCCAAAGTTCTTAAAGATGACAATGTAGGAGCTAGGTGAAGAAATTTAAAGGGTAAATAGAAGTCTGTTAGCTGAGTTTTCAGGTATAAAGTAAAAAAAGGAAGACTAACCGTGGACCTCAGGTTCTCAAAGTATGGATTCCAGGAGATTCGTACTTTATAATATCTTATGAGAGCTACAAGATCAAAAGTAATATAATTCATGGTTTTTACTGTTTATACTTGTCATGTGATAGAAAAGCTATAGTTGCTAACTGCTGGCCCATAGCATTAAGCAACAAAATAAGATTCTAATTAGTGGTCGTTACATTTTTAATTGTGCTCTAACAGCAGGAAAAAAAGACCCTATTCAAGGTCATTACCTTGAAGAAGATGTAAATATTACTATTTTAATGAAATGTTAGCCCTTCAGTACAGATGTCTTCAAAATTCTGCGTGGCAAAATAAAAAAATATATACACAAGGCTCCTAGACTGCATTACAACTGAAGCGATTCATTAGTGTGCCTGTTTGAGCTCATGCGTGCTTCAAAGAGCACCATGTTTTACTTAAAGAGTAAGAGATAAACAGGAGCTGTGCAAACCAGGCAAGAGTGGCAGACACTTTCTAAAGAATATACAATAAGAATTGATATTGCAAGGAAAATCATCCTTAGAATTTGTTTCAAGCAATAGAAGTTAAGTTTCCTAGTAAAAATTAGCATTTTGTGAGACATGTTCACCAGAATAAACTTGACAGCTTCCCATCATTTGAAGTCTTTTATGATGAAATGGATTGTGATGTTAACTAATATGAGTTGGCAGTTTTCCATAATACATGTCTTCAAAATTTGGAAGATATGGATAAATCAAGAAACCAGTATTTTCCAAATGGTATAATAAGATCATTCATGGCTAAATGATCCATTGGTGGACAAGATAAACCAGTGAATTTTAATATAATAAAATATGAAAACTCATCATTGTGGTTTCTGTTTAAACTAAGCTGCAAGTAACTTAGCATGGTTGGAATAGTATGAGTTAAGAATATGCAGAATTATCTTAAAGGGACATTAAAATATTTTTCCCTTTTATAGCTAATACATTTGTGAAGCTGGATTTTCTTCATATAATTCAAACCAAACGACACTGAAAAGGTTATGAAAATCCAATTATTCTGCCCGGGGATATAATTCAATGACAAAAGCACCTTACTGGCAAATATAAGGCCCTCAGTTTGATTACCAATACAAAAAGAAAATCCAGCTGTCTTCTGATGAGTCTGATATTTAATGGACACATTAGATTTTGAAATAATTCCTTTGAGTATTTTTGTAAAAAAACTTAATTTTTAGAAGTTGTTTCTCATATTAACACAAAAAATAATTCATTATCAGTTTTAAATAATTCATAAATTTTCAAAAACAAGTTTTAATTATTTCTAAAATCTCAAATAAATATAAACAGAATCCACAGAGATGAAGTTTCTCTGGAGCCTTCAGCACTGTGTAAAAGTATAAAATGCCTCAGATCAAGAAGACTGGAAACTACTCTCATAGACCAGAACGCAGATTTTTTTTTTTTTCAATATGAAGACATAAAAAGCATGAGGTAGACGAGGAGTCATTTTGTGTGACTAAAATACGAAATGACTGAGTATGAGGCAAAGCAGCAGTGGCAGGGAAAGGTCTCATCTTGAAGGACTTAGTCTGCCAATAAGGAGCTTTAAAAAAATGTATTGATATACAGTTTACATAGCATGCAGTTTGCCTCTTTAAGTTGTACAATTCAATGCCTTTTTTCATATTAGATTATTTAATTTTGAAATCATAGTGAAATAGCTATAGATGGGTTGATATATATAAATCAAACAAATTACCAACTATAAATCTGTCAATTCTAGGCATTTCATGTAAGAGGAATACTAAAATACTGAGCTTTTATTTGTGACTTATTTTACATAGAATAATACTTTCAGTATGCATTTATGATATAGGATGAGTTAGAATTTTTTTCCTTTTTATGGATGAATAATATCCTATTATATACATATATCATACCTTGGTTATCCATGCATCTGTTCATAGAGATGCTTGGATTGTTTCCATCTTTTGTTACTATAAATACTCTTCCAGTGAACACTGATATACAAATAGCCACAATAAGGAGTTTTAATTCTGTTTAGGAGAGGGAGGGAAAAGAACAATTTTGTAAAGGAGATACGAATTTTGTAAAGATCACGCTATATCAAGTTTGATGAAACATCAGCATAATGTCTGAAATCAGAACTGTTCTTAGAGATTTTACCATTTTCAGAATGTTTCAACAGCTATAAATAAAATTGAGCATATGAATCAAAGTACGGACAATTCTAAACCATTCGAATCCTCACATCAATATCACAGCAATTGAAATCAATGACCATTTAATGGCTGTATGCATTAACAAATGTGTAGGAGAGATATTAAACATAATGGTCAATAGTTTGGGATAAGTCAACTAGGATTCACATCCCAGTTTGCTGTTATTTTCTGTTTGGCAATAAGAGTCAATTTCCCTACCTGTAAAATGGAAAACCAACTCAATATTTTTGAGAAGACTTTATATGAATGGATATGTAAACAACTTACAAATAAGCATAATTTTAATTTGAAACTGTATTGTATTTGCATAACATTGTTTGTTCTAAATTATGTTTAGCATATGAAATATAATAGTTAAGCAATTTTAAATAATTACTATTGTTATACATGAGAAAGAGATTGAAGTGTGACTATAATTTAAATTTAATTAAGAGTAGATTGCACTTATATTTTACATAATCTTTCTAAATATATTTTTTACCACTGAGGAATTGCTATTTTTTTAACTATTGCAAAGCTCTTCTGAAATTTATACTGAAATTTATAGTTCAATTGGATAGAATGTAAAAAGAAAAAAATACAAATAAAATGAAACAATAAAACTCCAAATAGAAATTAAGTTATTGACACATATACAACCGGTATATAAAATTCCTTTATCATACTATTCAGTTTTATAAAATCTGAAATATATCTCCTTTTGCTAAGTTTTTATAGTTCAACTGTACACTTGGAGGCCACCTCTCTGGATTGTAAACCACCCAACTGAGAAAACTGAGTACTGCAAAAGAGGTTGCAAAAATAACATTTCTCAAAAAGAATATGCATGTTCAATTTCTACTAAATATGGATTTTTAAAATGTCTATCAAAAGATAAAATAGCAAAAAAAATGAGAGTTTTGGTAAGGCTTTTGCTTGTGTTTTGGAAGACAAAAAGGGGGAAACTATTGAAAAAGACAAAGAAATAGTGAAAGCAAAGAGGCCAAATTTATATGCACAAGAAATAGCTTCATTTATATAAAAACAACTAAACCTAAAATTTAAAAAGTCTATAATAAAATTTTTAAAATTCTCAATTTTATGCTACTGAAATAGTCAAAGTGAAAATACATAAATAAGATGACAATGAAAAATCAATCAATAAATTGTACAGAAGGAGAATACAAGAAATATGAGAACAGTGGAGTTAGGGGAATAAATTCATGGATGCATATACTTTTATCTAGTAAATCTTGATATTTGGCAGGAAGAGAAAGAAGAAAGAAGAATAGGAAAGTAACATTCAAAATGATAAGAGCAGCATTTTTTAGAATAAGAAGTGAGTCCTTATATTTAAAATGCATTCTAAAAGTTAAGAAAAATAACAGGATTGAATCAGTCATCAAATAAAACTGACCAGAATCGTAAGGAAAATGGAAAAAATTAAAAACCTCAAGATACTATCAAAGAAAAAGAAAGATGTTATAAAAAGAAATAGATCATCTACAGAGATAAGACAATGGGATATAAACAGACTTCTGATCAGAAAATAAAGAATAAAATCCTTAGACTATTATGAAAGAATATATTTCCACAATATGGAGAAATATAGATTATTTCAGAAATACAAAGTAATTATATATCTGTATAATCTCACTGAAAAAAACTATTTAAAATAATAGCTTTGAGTTTAACTACAGTGTACACTAGAGAATACATTGTTCAGTGGCCATTCGGTGTGTGTGTGTTTCAGTTCAACAAAATAACCCACCCTCATTCCATTGGATATATTCTTAATTTTGGTTTTCACCAGCCATAGCACAGAAACATTTTTTTAACAGCAAAAATTTCTTAATATAGTTTGAAATAGAGGCCATAATGGTAACCAAATAAGCCAGTTGCAGATAGTTAAATATCTCCTGCTTTCTCCAATATTAGCAATCTCAAAATAAATAAATAAAAATATATTAAACAACAAAGGAAAGAGAACAGAAAACATGCAAATTTGTTTTACACTATCAAGTTGTCATTGCAATTAAGTAGAAAAATAATGAACTCCATTTATTGAATAATGCTAGAGCAATTTATATGCAAGAAAGCAAAAGATTCTGTATCAGGTTCAAGCTGTAGTATAAAGTAAGTTTTAAGCTGATTAAAGAGATAAATGTGATGAGCTTTTGTAATAGGATAAGATTTCATAAACTAATCACAAAATACATCTGAAGTGTAAATTTGTTATATTTTACCTCACAACTTAAAGACACACAGCAAAAGAGACTTAAAAATTTAAGACATGAAAAAAAAAACACTAACAATATATTTGTAATCCTTAAAGGCAACAAAAATTAAAATTAGATTTTTGATGTGCCACTACAATGACTAATAGAAATATGGGCAAGTTTAATAAGAAATTCCTAGAAGACAAATACAACGTTCTGTTAGTTGCTGCATGAGGAAAAATAACTTTCCTCATATATCTAATAGTTGTTAGGCCAAGTGGGTAACTGGACCAAATGACTATAATTATCCAGCAGATCAATATTGGATGGTCTCAGGGTTCCACTAGAGAGTTAACTTCAATATCTGAATACACATTAAAAGTCTTTGGTTGTTAAGCACTGAGTTTTCATGGGTCAAGGCAAATCATGAGGTAGAACATACTAACGGGCCATATATATATATATATGAAATATTACAACTTCTAGAACTAACACAGTGGTACACATGACCACTAGGCAGTCTAAATATATTAAAATGAGGTCTGGCTTTATAAATCTTACTTTCCTTTTTATCTGTTGGATCAGAGATCTTGAAAACTGATCATCAAATGTGAACATCATGTCAGACTCACTATGAGCTGCATTTGATATGGTAAAGAAATAACATGAGACAAGAAAAAATTATTCAGTAAGGTTAGACATAACAAAAATATGGAAGAATTAGTGGATTTACTCAGACTGAATAGATTCTGACACCTTCAAAAGTCTGCTTTTTCAGATTTACCTGAATGATTCTGAACTTTTATCACAGGTCTTTCATGATTGGTTGCAATTAATATATTTTAGTATGACTTTTTAACTTCCATGTTTATATATGAAAAATATTGTAACTTTTTGTTTGTAGCTTTTACTAGTATGACATAAACCGTAAATGCCATTTAAGGAAAAAAAAGTCCATCTTGTACTGTTAGAAGAAACACTTTTTGTAGGAAACAAGATGTATAATATACGAGAACATACTTTTTATTTTGCGACGTTTACATCATTAATTCAGAAAATCAAATCAACATAAATTGGATTATAAATGGATTTGTGCGGGCTACATAATGACCTCAGAATTTTTAAGAAAACAAAATATCTATGGAACTACAGAAGGACACAAGTTAATCTAAGAGTTTTCTTGGAGGAAGATTGTAATTTGTAGAAGCAGTGTTGCCTGTTACTGTTTGAAAGGGTAAGATATTTTGATTTTATATACTTACTAAAGAATGCTCAGGTTTTCAGACATATACAAGAATAAAGGAATTATAGCAGAAATCAAGAAGTGATTTTTATATATTCATTGCTCAACTTCTTTGCTTATATTTTTAGTAAATGCAGAGAGGCAGGGAGGTAATCAAGGGAGAAAGGAAGGATGGAAGGAGGGATGGAAAGGGGGAGAGAGAGAGAGAGAAAGAGAAAATTGAAACAGAGAAGGAGACGGAGACAGAGGCAGGGACCACGAATGAGTTAAAGAGTTTATACTGAATAAATTCACTATGAAAATGATTCCCAGAACAGAAATCCATGTGCAGAGTTTTCCTCAGTTAAGTGTTAATTATGTAGCTTCAGGAGTGACCACTTTTTCATGGTTAGCCTTATTTGCAATACTTGCTATACTTAATATGTGGTTTAGATTTGTCATACTAGCAGAATAGACATCTCAAGGGTTCTTTGGGCCATAATCAAATATATCATTTTCGCTACTCCAAAACTCTGAACTCATAATTTTACTGAAATATTGAGAAGCTCAGTGTAACTTCTCTCCAGTTACACTCTACCCTCCCTTTCCCTTTATAGGCAATTTAAACCTAAAAATCTTCCTTCTTTTTCTTTCTTCTTATGCAAGATATTTGGACTACTAAATTACCCATATTCATACCTTGATTCATTTCTCTCTTTCCAACTGTTGTTCTCAGTTTTTACTTTCTTTTTTTTTTTTATCTTTTTTTAAAATTTTATTTAAGGAGAAAAGAAAAAAAAAGCAGAGAAAGGGTACAAGTTATACAGATTTGCAGAAAAAAATGAACAGTAGGAAATCACTAGTTAATGGATTACATACTGTCATCTTACAAATAATTGTTCAAGTCACAAAATTAAAGCTTGTAAAGTGGACATTCCATCAATGATACTGCAAACAGTTCTGTTCAATGATCCAATAAAACTCTGTGATATATTCTATCTTATACACTTAAATATACATGCAGTTATATAGTTTAGAGCACTTTCTTTTCCTCTCTTTTGTACAATGACTATTACACATTTTGGGTTTCATTGCTCTCACGGTTCTTATTACTTTTTTGGAAGAGAGTAAATCCAAATGTGACATAACAGAACAGAATCGGTCAAGTCAAAAGGGTGGACATAATAGATAATGTGAAAACATAATACAAGGTGATCAACAATGGTTACCATAGTGCCTCCCGCTATCTCTAATAGAATTGCCTATACCATTAGTTATAATACAATTGAACAAAACAGTAAAGAACAAAACCGACAAAGCCAAACCATTGGAGACATTGTAGGTCTTCAAAAGTAGATAAAAGTCAACGAGAATGGGCATTATAATGAATCTCATTATCTTCACAGCTGATGCCTAAATTTTCAAACCTGATACTATCCAGCAAAACAGAATAGGGGAACATCAGTTAAAAACCAGATGGTGAGAGTAATACAGGGCTTTAAATCGAGGTAATGGAAAATCAAAGTGGGTTACTATAATATATCCTGCTATTTTTTTTCCTTTAATTAAAAGGATAAAAGTTTTTTAAAAAGTATTACAAAAGTAAATAATGGAGTGGAGATTGAGATAAAAGAGGGAATAACAATGAAACAGCACAGATCAAAACATAACCATTTAAGCAGAATAGTGTTTCACCACCAGATAATCCTGACCTAAAAGTAGTTACCATATTGTCTCTTTCCTTGAAATCCTTGAGTACAACTTCGTATACTGTAGCATTAAGTATATCAAAACAATGTAAAACCATTTAAGAGAATGACAGCATTACAGAGTATTTAGAATTGACTAACAGAAAATGAATAATGGTTTCTGTATAATCTCCTTGTCTTTAAAAGGTTTTTGCTTATACTATCGTACATAATAAAATCCAGTAAGATACAACCTATTTAGACCATTGGAGACAGAAGGACAAAAGCTAGATGAGACTTCAAAACAAGATGATACTAAATCAGTATTACCTATTAAGATGTCATTTTCTCCAAAATAGCTGTTCCTATCATCCAATCTTCTCTGCCTCATTTCTGTTGAGCTCTTTTTCTGTCAGTAGCTGTCAGTTTGTCTTCTTCACTTTGTTCTCTGCTCCATTAGTCGTGGCCTCCACTATTTCTGGATTCTTTGTATTTTTCTTTTTTTAGAATATCCTGCAATACTCTCTGTAGAGTTGAATTGGTGGTTGCAAATTCCCCCAGTTCCTCTTTATCCTGGAAGCACCTTGTTTTCCCATCAATTTCCAGGGACAGTTGTGCAGGATATCTCAATCTTGGCTGGAGATTATTATCTTTCAAAGCTTGAATTATTTCCCCCCACGCTCTTCGTGATTTGATGGTTTGTGCAGAGAAATCTGCTGTAATTCTGATGGGTGCTCCCTTGTAAGTGGTCTGTTTCTTATCTCTGACAGCTTTTAATATTCTGTTCTTGTATTGAATTTCTGGAATTTTTATTATTATATGCCTGGGTGTGGCTCTGTTTGGGTTGTAGGTAGCTGGGGTCCTGTATGCCTCATACATCTGAGTATCTTTACCTTTTGCTAAATTAGGAAAATTCTCCTGGATTATTTCTGTGAGTAGCTTTTGTAGTTCATTTGTTTGTGTCCCTACTTCTTCTTTTATGTTCTTAATCCTTAAGTTATGGATCCTTTTATCATCTTCTTGTCTTTGTATTATTGCTGTTTGTTTCTTTGTTATTTTTAAGAAGTTTTTCATTTCATTCTCCCATATTACAATTCTGCCCTCCAGTTCAGATAGTCTGTCCTTAGTTTCTTTCAAGCTGTTATGCCAGTATTCGATAGACTTCTTAGTTTCTTGGTAGTCCCGTTGAACCTGCTTCACGTATTCTATGCTTTCCCTGTTTTCTCCATCAAACAATTCTCCCCTTTTTTTCTGTTCTTCCATTCCACCATCTGTTTTTTCTTGGGTGGGGCTTAGCATTTCTCTAACTATTTTGCATACTTCTAGCTTCAGGTCGTTGATAACTTCATTCCTGAATTGGTCTATGAGGCTCTCTATATGGTGCTTTATGTGTATTGGTGTGGTGTCCGCTATTGCCTGTTTCTCAGAATTGGGGGCCGAGGAGCCTTTCTTGTTGCTGCCTCTTCCCATATTCTCTGTTCCTTATATATGCAAGCTTATATGAGAGGCCCAGCTTCTCTCCCTGTCAGCCACAGCCTGATCCAATTGCGCCGGTTAGGTGTTCCCACTCACCGCTGCGCACCAGGCAGCCTACGCGGGGGCCCGCCCCTCCCGGCCTCCGTCAGGCTCTGGGATCTGGGTTGGGCAAGCCTACGGGGTCCGCCAGCAGCGTCATGCAGGCCAGGCACTTTTCACCAATCCCGCCCGAGAGGGGAATGTGTGGCTGGAGTCGCCACCGCGCCCTGCTCCCGCAGGACTGCTCGGGCCCAGAAAGTCCGCTGTAGTCAAACTGTGGTAGAGTGTCAGTTTCTCTCACTCACCTCGCCACAAGTCAGAACATGCCTCCCTGCCCGTCCTGTTTTCGACTCCGTTCGCAGACTCCCGTTCTCAGAGTTTCCACGCGTCTCTCTCCTTGCTGAGCTGATGTAGAGGCAGCCAGCCACCGCACGGCGGGAAACCCAAATCGCGGCTTCCAATGGCGCAGGGTCCAGCCTCAGCAGCGAGACTTTTCTGTTCCTGTTTTAGCACCAGGACTGCATTCCAAGTTGGTTTCTCTCAGCCGAGTTCGTTCCTGAGTCAGCAGAGCATAACTAAACCTGCTTATGTCTCTTTAGTCCGCACCATACCTGGCTTCTGAGCCTAGTTTTTCAGAGAGCCTCCGGTAGTTTCTGTTATCTGTCCGCCATGTTCTCCCGGAAGTCTCCAGTTTTTACTTTCTAATGTGGCTTGGAAATAACCTGAATCTTGTCACTAAATACCACTCTGTCTGAAGTTGAACTTAGTACCCTCTCTCTTTGAACACAGTGTGTCTCATTGTATCTCTCCATCATCCACCTGCTGAGTTGTCATACATGCCGCATAATTATCACCTTGCATTTCTCACTTCACTCTAGTTAGTTGTCTCTTTATCACATTTGTTACTCTAACAAGATGTAACTCAAGAGGTTAAACATTTAAATCTGTTTCTACCAGTTTCCTTTACCATCAAATGTTATTTTTAACATGTCCTTTTCCTGATTGTACAAATAGAGTTGCTACAGAAATGTCTACCAACAGATACATTTTTCTATTTACATGGCTTAATTGCAATGATGATGCATAACAGGAGTCAGTACTTATTATTTCCAAAGTCCATATTTTCTAGTTTATTCCTTGACTAATAGCCCAGTATGAAATTTCTAGATATTTACTGCAAATTTCCTTTTTTATCTATTAATGTTAACTCACATTCAACCTATCAGCATCTTTTCCTACTTAAAAATAAAAGTCTCTCTTACATTCATTATTTTCATTAATTTTCTTCCCAATCATAGTCCCGTCTTACAATTATTGTACACGCTCCTGTTCCTGTAGACCTTGTGCTATTCATTCACTATGCAGTTTGATTACCCATGTCACAACAAAAGCCAAGCTTTCATTTATTTATGGTTGTTAGTCTTGTACTTGCTTTATTTGCCTTGAATTTCTAAGTCTGTATATGCATCAGGTACCACAATATTTTCACTGAGTCACTTTCTAAAACATTTTGATTCTTCATTTTTTTCCATATCAATTTGTAAACAATTAACTTCTTTCCAAGTTTTCACATGTTATCAGTCTCTTCACAAATCTTTCTGCTGTATTAAATTTGCCTTTTCTCTCTCCTGCTGTATCTTCATTGTCTTCAGTAATATACCATCCCTAAGTTCATGGTTTTTTTTCACATGGACCTAACAGAATGAAAGGGATTTTATAGCCTTTGCAATGTCCTTATTGGGAGGGAAATTTAAATTTAGTTCAAATCTCTTCACACCCAATGTTGTGAGTGTTGCATGTTCTTATTATTTTCTTATTTGCTATTATATAATTTCCTTTAGTTTCATATTCATCTATATGATCCCTCTAAAGAACTTTCAAGTGGGAGGTTTGGAGGTGTAATGAGAAGCCTTGGGTTGGGTACATGACACGAAAACAAAAGAGTAATATCAGCTGGTTTTCCCGTGCTTCTTCACAAGATGCATTGGGTCTTCTCTTTGATTTACTCCTTCTAATCTAAAATATAATCCATCACTGAGATAATAAAAGTACTTGCTTTATTATGAGTTTCCTATGTTTCAAATCTATAATTATATTAGATAACTACTCTTAAAATTCAATTTTCAGTTTAAAATTAATGCTTTTACCGTCATGCCTTGGTACTGGGCTGCTTCAAAACATTGAATTTGGTAGTCAAATATGATACATTTTCATGTGAAAATTTTTTCTGGTGCTTACCATTTGTTTGATACTCAGAGTGAAAGCTTGATCTCATCATTTTCTATTGCTTCTTGACCCATCCTATGCAAAAATTAGTTTGTACTTGTTGGATTTTGTTTTTCTCCTGTCTCTAGGAACTAATTAACAACAAGTACTGAGATAACTTATACTTACATTATTTGCTTGATTTTAGTAAGGTAGGAGAACAAAATATGCAGTTAAGCTTTGTTGAACAGTACTATGGATTAAAAACTGAGATTTTCGAGCCAGGATTATATATTTAGAGTCAATCCACGTGACCACTTTTGTTCAGCACTTACTGACTGTGGCTTGTGGCAAATTATTCAACTTCCGGTTATATGATTTCTCTATTAAAAATAAAGATATCATTAGCAATCTCAGGCTAATGTGAGTCAATGCCTAGAATTTAGTAGGAACTGGACTGACACATTCCATATGTTGGGGTTGAGACCTCTAAGATTTTTGCAACAAGAGATCAGTGTTAGTTTAAGCAGGTTGCTCCTTATATTAAACTTGCCTTTAATTAGCATCAACAATTTAAGTTTTTGCCTTCATTTTCACTAATTTGTTCATTTTTTTGTAAAGCAACTAATCAGTGTACACTGGTATAATCTGCCTTGCAGGCAATATAACCCCTGTAATGTGAAAAGATTTTTGAAGAACAAATGCATTTCCCTTCTTTAAGCTTTAAAACACTACAAACAAAGAAAGTAGTTCAGGCTTCCAAAGAGGGAACATTTGTGATGGAGAGAACTCAGGGCTCTGGAGTCCTTTACTGATCTCACAGTGATTACTGAGTACTTGTGTTTGCCAGATACATTTTTTAAACATGGCAGGAGATTTTTCTTGGAATTACATGAAAAGGACTCAAGAGCTAATAGACTATGCTTGTTTGTATACCAAAAGTTGGTGGAGCTGGAGAATAAATGACAATAGAAAGTGATAAACTCAATGAAGTCTGAATTCTTTTTATCAGACTCTTGATTATTCCAGAGATTCAACCATTCTGTTTTTCCTATCCATTGTGCCTTGGGGACTATTGATAACTTATCTTTGATGGCCATTCAGTGTGGAAATAATGGTAATAAAAGCCTAATAAGTAAGATAAGAAAGGAATGTTGATACATGAAAGTGCACTGCATAGGGAAGCACATCAGTAATGTATGCTGTGGTTTCAGTGTGGTTTGTCACAAAACTCATATTCAAATTGAATTGCCATTGTGGGAACAGTGGAATGTAGGGCCTTTAAGACTAAATTGTTAAAAAGAATAAATGCCTGGCATGCAAGTGGATTTAATCCTGTAAAGTGGGGCGTTATAAAGCAAGTTAGCTCCTTATTTTGCTTGCTCTCCGGCCCTTCCTATTTACCCTCATGTTTCCTACAGAAAGGAAGCATTGCCTGAAGCTGCTGCCATGCTTTTGGACGTAGCCTCCAGTGCTCTGAGATAAGCACCTTCCTTTATAAACTGCACTTTGTCAGGAATTCTGCTTTAGCAACAGATAATGGACCAGGCCATACTGTAAAAAAAACACATTAAAAATTCTTTTTGCTTTATGCCTTTTGAACCCACGGGAAAAAAGAAACATATGTGTAGAGCGATAACAAAGTACAGAAGTTACTCTTAATCCATGAACATTGGAAAACAGCAAAATCTTTATAAAGTTCTCTGGTTTTGTTGTATTTACAAAACTCTAGGTTCTGGGATTCAGATGGGCTCAATCCAGTAAGGTGATCTTGCGGGACAGGCTATTTGATCATATTCTGCCTGCATGGGCTGACAGTACTTTTCAGGAACAGCTCGTGTCTGTGAAAGTGCAAGTTGATTGCACCTTTTAGTCTGAATAGTAATAAGGGGAAAAGGAGGCTAATTTAGTCACCATTCATACGACATCTACTGTGATCTTTCTTCTGTGCCAGTTTTACATAAAGAACAAAGAGTTCAAAGAGAAGATAAGCATTTGATTCAGAATTAATAACGGATAAACATAATTTTCCAAGTAATTATTCCTCAAGATGGCATAAATTATGTGTTTGTCCCTGGAAATTAAATTTAACAATTGATTAAATATCATTTACAAACCTTAGATAGTTACTTTTAGGTTATTTGGATAATTCCATTTTCCTGACTCTCTGAATTACCTCTATTGGTATTATCAAAATAAATATTGAAAATTTAAAGAAGCAAAATGAAAAGTAACAAACTATAAAGTTTCTGAATATAGCACATTATAAAACACAGTTTTTCATTCTTGTCATGTACTCATAACAAATGATTTGCTAAAGGTGTGCTCTTGAATAAGGTCTTTATCACAGTTTGTACAAATAGCTACACAAAGTCAAAAATGAGGCTGGATCCTTCTCTTATTTTCTGAAATGTTTACCTCAGGTAAGCCATTCAAATTCATATGTAATCAATTAAAAATTACAATTTTTATGCTGAGAGTAAAGACATTCTTTCTCTTCCTTTTAAATAAACTGTAAATATGTTATTGCATCATCTCTACTTTACTTGGTTAATGGATGCTCACACTTTGCACTTTACTGCTGCTTCATACTTAAAACACACAGATTCACACACACACACACACACACACACACACACACACACGATGGCCATACAACTATCACAAATAAAATTATCCTTATAAAAATACTGTGATTTTCTTCTCGTTGTTCTTTCCTCTAATAACTTTGCTGCTCTATGTGAGTAGTCTGCATTCATTGCAATTTGCAGCCCAGCCTGCTGTATTCACTCTCATGCTGTATCTAACGCCTTTAGTGAAGTCTGACTGGTCATAGAGTGCTTGCAACACAGTGAGCAGTCAGTTAATATCATTAAATGAAAACGTTATGTACTCTCTGGAAGCCAAGATTCTTACCTTTCTAGAATTTACAAGTGATGGAGAAAATCTTATCAGGATACATAACTACACACTAGTATAAACAGAAATGCACCGATTCTAAATAGAATGAAATTTCTTCAGCCAGTACAATGAAAGGAGCTTCAGTGAGTAGCTGGTCTGAAATGCCAGTTTTGTGACATCATAATGCTATCTGACCAAAATCATAAGGGTGAAATATATGACATTTTAATGTTTCCTAATATTTTCACCCTATTAATATCATCAATGAATACCGTTAAGATAGTAAACATTTATCTTATTTATTTGTCAAATATTCATTTATTACCAATCAAGAGTCTCATCTGAAACCAAATATTAAAAGATGTGTGATTTTACAAGTAAGAATATTTTTCTTACACACCTCTCTTTAGCAGAAACTCTTTACAAAAGGTTTTGAAATCTGTAGAAATCTTATCCATTTATTCTTCATAGAAAATATTGCAGCATATTTACAAAAATATTCTTCACTAATATGTCACTTGTCTTTTGCCCTTAAATGTGAATAAACCAATACATTTAGTTCATGTATTTATTATTTTTTTCTTTTATTATTTGTCAAATGGTTATAAGCATTTAATATATGATAAACATTATGGAAAAAAGATTTAGTATTCAACAGTTTTCCTCTGGAATATCATAAATAATACAAATTATATATGACCTTACTAGTAAAATTTAGTATTATTGAAATCATGAACTGTAAGCCAGATGTGTTCCCATTGGTACTTGTCATCAATAAGCTAGTGATCTTCTTCAGTAATGCTGACACAGCTACCTTTATAGGTATATGTTCCCATGACTTATGTCTTACATGGCTTAGCTTTACACATAAAGTTAATGCAAGATATCATTTCATGCAGTGCTGACATTTAAATTTCACGAAATCAATAGTGTCATTTATATGACTGTAATATCATCGGTATTTTTGTTAAGAGAGAACAAATTAATATATCCTTGCCAACTATTGAGAGATTTGCCTGACACATTTTGATGCTGCCCTGCTAGCAATCAGCATTCTTTGATTCCCAGCGATTTTGTAAGTCTGTATCCTGTTAAGATGAAAGTCAGTCAAAGGCTTTGGGATGAGGGAAGCACAGATTCAAAGGCAGATGCTGTTCCTGATGTAATGTACTTAAAACTATACTGAAAAGTAGTGGGAAATAGCATTAATTAGCAAACTATAAATGAATTAATTAAAATGATGCCACTGGAGTACTTAGCACAGCCCCTAGCACATAAATTAGTTTTATCAGTTCATTCATTATAAAGATAACATGAATCTCAACTAAGTATAAAGCAACCATGGGAGAAAGTTTATTTGTTCTAACAAAGAAAATTCAGAAGCACCATTAACTTAAATTTTTATTGCTTTTTAAAACATTAAATATATTAACTTATTTTAATTTAACCCTCTAGCTACTTGTAAAAAACAGTATATCCTTACTAGTTTATTTTGAATTTCAAATGCTAAGGATGCAAAGGAAAAGGACAATCAAAATCCTGAAGTTATTCCAATTGTTTTTGGGGTCCCAGCCTTGTTCTAAAGGGCAGATTTAAAAAAAAAGTTCCTATGTTGTGATGTTTACTTTGGGATGAGTAGTGTGCCTCCTCTTAAATTCATGTATTGAAATTCTATATTACCTTGACATATGACTATATTTAGATATAGCACTATGGAAATGTAAAGCAAATTGAGCTCTTGGATGAATTTGAATCTAATATGACCGATGTCCTAATAATAAAAGTATAGATTTGACCCAGGTAATACAGAGAGATGACCATGAGTGGACACAATAATGTAATCATGTACAATCCGATGGGAGAGAGCTCAGAAGCTGCTAAGCTCACCAGCTACTTTATTTTAGACCTCTAGCATCCTGAAATGTGAGAAAATATATTTATGTTATTTAAGCACTAGTGCATCACATTTATGCTGCTTTACATATTTTACATATTCCTATTTTTTACATATTCAAAGGAGGGATTAGTGGACTAATTTTAGAGTAAAACATGTAAGTAGAGATATATAATATGCCTGTGACTTAATTTTGTTCATTGCACCTAGTTCTCCATATGGATTTCATTCTAATCTTTTAAAAACATTTTTTCTCTCTGTGAGATTTCTTTTCTTCTCTAATGGATGGAAATATTGCTTAGATGACTGCATTTTATTCATCAGAAATGAATTGCAGATATGCCTTCATTGACTTCAAGAAATTTGATACTTTGATTTAAAAATCATGATTAGGAAAACAAATCATATCTTTTAGCTCAGCGATAGAGTACTTACCTACCATGCTAGAGGCCTGGACTCAATAGCCAGCACCAAGAGATCAAAAACAAAATGAAAAATTTATAGTTAAGATATTTTTCACTATATTCTTATCTTTTATAATAGTGTTTGAAACATAATGGATTTACAATAAATATATGGTGCATTAAATAGCTTGATTCATTTTTTCTTGTGTTCAATTTTACATCTTGCAATCTTTATGAGAAGAGGGAAACTTCTTAAAGAGAATAACATGCATATATTAGAAAAAAATTAAATAACCATCAAACAATTATATTTGCATTTGCATTACATTTCTCTTAAATTTTTAAATATCATGTCTAATTTTATTGACCCTATGCCTTGGTTTTGTGAAGTTTCCTAAATTAAATAATTTGAGATTATATGTAAAGAAAATTTCTTTAATTAGTCACATTTTCTAGATAGTTTGGCTGGTTATAAAATTAAAAATCCAAAATTTTCTGCTGTATCTGATAGTCTATAACCTTTTGAAGGAAATTTATTCTGTCATCAATGAGAATTGATTCATCTTTGTTGATTGTATCTTTTTATGCATGTGCTCTGATGTAGATTTATTTTCTATCATTACTTAAGAAACATGACTGACCTTTTTTTCATTTTACTTTTTAAACAATTTTCTAGCTCGATGCTTTGATTTTTCATTTCTATTGCAGTGTCTCTCTAATTTTCAGGAATACTTTTGGTTTTTTGCTGTTCTTTTAAATTTTCATATGTACACTTTAAATTTTTAAGAATATAATACACTTGATCATAACCAAAAGGCTAAAAATCAATTGTTTCAGTATAAAACCAATAAATTCAATAAACAATTTCAAACTGTTTTATTTAAAAATACAATTTTAATAATCAAATAATAACAGAATGGCAATAGTTTTTATATCGTGTATCATTATTGTCAAAGTAGCTATTCAGAAAACAAAACACCAACCAAAAACATTCTTATATAAAAGAAACCGATAATAAGATCAATCCTTCTTATCAACAAAGTAAGATTAACTAGTAGTATAAATGAAACCAATTAATATATACACAATTTCAAATAAAATACCAGCATCATTTCTCAGTAACTAAAACAGTATGCGACTGGCACAGAAGCAGGCATATTAAACAGAACAGAAGCAGATACAATCACAGTTAATTGGTGTTTGACAAAGAAGCCAAAAGGCGGGGAAAAGAAATACATGGGAGAAAAAATAGCCTCTTTAATAACTAATACTGAGAACATTGGAACATTGGATATTTGCATGCAGATAATTGAATCTAGATCCATATATATTGCCATATACTAAAGTAAAATCAAAATGGACTAAAGATTTAAATGTTGCAACAGAAACACAATCTACTGGAAGATAAAATAGGTACAACTCTTGAATACATAGGCATAGGCAATGAATCTGAAAAATATCCACATAGAAAGTTTCTTGGTCTTAGATTGCTTTTATTTTTTGTATTTGAGTTAATCTATTTACTTTATGTTTGAGACTTTTATAATCTTTGTGAAGCTGTGTTTCCTCTATTTAATGCCAGGTAGTATTAAATTGATTAGTGGTTCATAAATGTGGCAAATAGAGTGTTAGAGGATGTTTGTCACATATCAGTAACTGGTAGAATTATTGTATATTCAGGGAAATTCAAATGTCACTGTTTTGAGGCCATATTTGTGGAATAGTAGGAGTTCCCTAGTTAAACTCTTCTAGCGCCTGGGTGGAAGATACAATTTTAATTGTCACTGTTGGAGAGACAATTAGAGAGATGAGATATATTTCAATATTTGGTATCAAATTTCAGGTAAATCCTTACTTTAAGGATGTTGCTACCATCATTAATTGTAGTTTTGTATTCTCAATTCAAATATAAAATATTTTATTGAGACTAAATTCCACAAATTATTCTATTTTTCTCATCATCTTTAACTTCAACTTCAAGTATTCACTGTTATCCTTTACCAGATTTGGACACTTGAGTATTCTCATCTTTACCATTAGAGTTGTTCATTTATACAATTATAGGGTTAATAATAAACATCTGGCTGTTTGTGTGCATTCAATCATTTATATTTTTCAATATTTTTACACATTGAGCATATTAAATTTTTTAAAAATCTCCTTAATATAATCTCACTAATATTTTTAGTGATATTTCAAAAGCTATTTGGATATAACTGTATGTAAGCTTGAAGTCTTTTTAGATATATTTAATACAATTTTAGTGTTTATTATTTCTTGGTTCTGTTCTAACTTATTTAAATATTTATTGTCTTAACATGGCATGAATTTTCATGAGGAAACATTCTTAGATTGCCAAAATCAATGTCACTCATCAAGTTTTAGGCCCAGAATCAAATTCACAGGTAATCTTTTCAACCATTAAACAAGCTCTATCCTATACTTCTAAAACTAATTCATAGTAAGATTTCTTATAATGTATAAAATGCTAACTAAATGCAAAATCTTAATTTTCTATTATTAAATATTGACTAAACCACAAAAATTATATCAAATGCATCATACTATCAGATGCATCATTTTGTCTATATTAGTGATGTTTTATAGGACAAGAACAATGTGAACTCAGCTAAACAGTTATAAGGATAAAAATTCCTTAATTCATATTCAATTTTTTTCTGTTGTCTTTTGGGTTAGGATCTTTCTATGTGGTTCAGGCTGGCTGTAGACTTACTTTATTGCCCAAACTGATCTGGAACTTGCAATGATCCTCCTGCCTCACCCTCCCAAGAACTGGGATTACAGGTGTCCACCACCATGCCTGGCTCCTTCTATACAATTTCTCCTGAGTTTATCTGATAACCCTATAACCAAAGATAAAGTGAATAATCCCACGCAACAGTCAGACAAAATGAGCCAGACTTCCTGGCCTATGCCTGTAATCCCAGAACTCAGGGGACATAGATAGGCAAGTAGATTGCTCGGAGTTGGAAGTCATCCTGAGCTGTGTAAGTGAGTTCAAGGCCAGCCTGCACTACATGATGAGACTTTGTCTACAATAAATAAATATTTATATTTATTCTGTAGTAAAAACTATCAGTTTAGGTACCCAATATATACTTCTTTAGTTCCATCATACCTAGAGACCATAGAAAGTACTGAATGTAGATGTTCAGTATTGGGGGAACAGAGAGAATCTAACCCAGGAACATTAATTTCCTATGTATTTTCCACTTAATTTCATATTCCACTGATACTTCTGTTTCTTTCCTTTTCACATACTCATAGCTTCTCATTACCTATTTCAAGAAATATTAAAAGTCTTCCATTTGATATTGTTTGATTATTAACATGAGAGTGACATGTAAAAAAATTACCATCTTATTAATGGAATTTTTTGTCTCATTCAAAAATTTCTTTGATCAAAATGAAATGTGCAACAGAAACATATTTATTAATGAAGGAACAAATTAACACTGACATATCCATGATTTTTGAATGACATAGCAAACACTGAAATGTAGTTAACCTGATAATCAGTTATGTTTTCTACATAATACCTTGAAATAGCATTCCAATTCCATACTTTTGAACATTTATGGCCAAAACTCTAAATCAAAGAAAATTCTTTACATGCAATTCAAAGCTCTTCAGAGCAGTCTGCCATTCTATCCAAGTTTCCATTTACTTCGGTGAGCAGAATCCACAGATTCTACATATATATCATGTAAGTTTTCAATTCTGGATTTTCCTTTGACCAGAGAACACAGCAAGAGCATTCACTTTTCTCATCTCACATGTATGTATTGGTCAATTTCACAGACCCCTTTGTAACATTTGCCATTTTCCCAAGTTTTTCAAAACTTCGTTTTTATTTCTAAATCACACCATGGCCAGATATATATTTCTTAGCAAGTAAATGAGATGAGACATTTGCAAACAACTTTGCAAAATGCTTGAATCAAAGTTATAATTTTTAAGCCACAGAACACATTCGGAAGGAATTTGTTTACATGAATAATAGCAATTTAAGAATAGCAAAGAGAAATCCCAAGTCTCCAATACCAAATTACTTCTGATCTTGCTTCTTTAAATTCATTTAAAAAATTATTTTAAAGAATATATATACAAAATATATATATATACACACACACATTTGTGTCCAAGTGTTCTGATATTCTAAGCCATAAAATTCTGATTTTATTATTCAGTTTTGACATTTTAAAATGTATTAACTATCTTATGAATTCCTACACTTTGGAAAATATTATCATTCCTTAATTTTTTAACATTGTTCTTCCTTATAAGGAAATGGACACAGGGTATTTCTTGTCTTTACTTTTGCTTTATGTAGTAGGAAAGAATAAGATGAACTGATAAATATAGTGTAATTAATGTCCATTATAATGTAATTAAGTGTGCTACAAAGCATGTGCTCTGAGTGAATGGAGAAATTACTGTTAGTTCTGAAATTGCACAAAGATACAAGCTTCGAACTGAATTGAATGCATTCAAAGAGTGAAAATACCTGTGTAACTGGAAAGGGGTTGTGGAGTAGAAGGAAAGAAAACACATGGTTATTAAACGTATTCAAACAAGGCTCATGAGCTTTTCATAGAGTTTAAGCAGGCCTAAAACACTGTACTCAAACTGGAAAGAAATTGTATGAAGAATCAACAGAATTTTAAAATAAGGCTTAATAACATTATGAAAGGTACATGAAAGAAGAGTAAACTTATTAGAAGTCATTCTAGCATGAAGGCTTTGCAAAAAAAGGTCAACATTCATATATCAATTGTTCTTTAGGTAGACATTTGTGTTCTTCAGGATATAAGAAAACTAAATGGTCCAACTCTGTTGCCTGATACACAGAATGCATGATATCAGGAATGCAGGTGAAGGTGGACTCCATGGTTGACATCATAGTTAAGACTAGATACCTTCTTGAGTTTCTGACTTAATCATTGCAGTGAATATTTCATGCATTCATTTAATTAATACTTACCCATTACTTACCCTATCCCAGGTGTGGTGCTAATAGCAAGCACAGCAGCTCTATTCTTTCCATGCAGTGGAGTCACAGAGTGCAAGGTGCTGTATGTCCTGGGAACTTGCCATCACCTATCTTACACCTTTAAACATACCAGTTGCTTAGAACCCAAATTTATGTTGAAAATATAATGATAAATATGGTCTGGTTTAGGTGAATTAGTAATGTGCTTTTAAGAAATATGATCTGATGTAACAAATTCAAGAGAAAATAGAAGTGCATGCATTGCACCTTTATTTGATGCTTTGTGGCTGGCTAAGTACACCTCTTTGATGACAGAACTTGAAGTATGATTTATTTATTTGGTGTTTTAATTAATTCACTTATTTTTATTTCTGCATCTCAGCACCAACATCCATGCCAAGCTACCTGTAAGATAACTTACAAACTGATAGAAATATTCAACTTTTTAGGAAGGCTTTTTTAGAGCCAAGATTTTGAAATCATATATATTTTATTTTTTAAAAGTAACCCTTGGAAATGTGTGTTCATTGATGCTGTAGGATGCTTAACTGAATTTTACAGCAGATGTTCATGAAACTGATAAACAAATGTTGTCATCTTCTAGGTGATAACAAAAATTATAGCAAAACACGTTTTATGTCAAATCACCTTTTCACTTGTTTCAGTCCTACTTGGTCTGAACTGAACTAGGTAAAATAAAGGAGTTTCTGTTTGTGTCATGAGTTAACACAGTGAAGACTTCTATCCACAGACATCTCTTCAACAGTTCTGACTCTCCCTAGGTGTACCAATATTTTGAAGACTTTATTTATTCATTTATTTATGTGTTTATGTGTGTGTTTGTGTGTCTAAGACATGAATTGTATTAAAAGACTTTTACTTCATAAATAACCCTTGGGAATGAATGAGGTTCAGAAGGACAGTGTAAATCTCTGAAACTTAAGAAAAACAAAATTAATTTACAGTTCAGACTACCAGCAGCAAGGATAGTGGAAAACTCATGTGTTCTGGAACATGACCCAGAAAAATTATGGAAAACATCATTCTTAGCAAGTGAATAACTCCAGTAACCTATGAAATTTGGAACATTTTTATATACTCTACATACCACATAATTTCCTTGCTTAGCAGGGAATTTGCTATCATGTGTATACAACCTACCTGGAAGCTTGTTTTTTCAGTGTTACTCACATATAATCTTGAAACTGATACGTTTTTCTATTCAGTTTCTGTAACACTTTGCAGTAGTGGACATATTTCCAGTGTGTATTTAATAAAAATGGCACAAGTAATCATTGGCATATACAATTGAAAAATGAAAAAAATAATTGAAATATATATTTATTAAAACTATGATTTTACTATTGTCTAGTTGAACATGCTATGGTTTGATTTAAAAAGTCCCCTAGAACACTCATGTGTTCTCAAATGAAGCGGTTAGGTGACTGGATCATGGGGGTGCCGTGCTTGTTAGTGGCTTCATTCTGGGTCACTCACTGATTAATCCATAGTTGAACACTGTCAGTTTTGTAATGTGTGCTTATTTTTTTACAGTCTCTGTTGTAGCAATGTAATGGGTATCAAGTCCATATTTGAATCTGTTCTCTAGTGTGAATGATAAGACAACATTTCTTTGGCACAGAGTTCCTTTTGAAATGATTAAATATGAATGAATCTCCAGTTACCACATTTTTATAAGATTTTAAGTGTCAAGGGAGAAGGATATATTTGACATCTAAGTTCAGCTTTTCACGAATGAAAATAATGTCCAGGTGAAGCATTTTCATTTCATCACTGTCAGCTTATGTCATGGCATGACCTTCCCTTAGAAAAATATATGTAAACAAACTTCTCTGCTATTTCAATGTGGTACATTGTGAGTTCTTTCATGATTGTATCAAAAATGAAAATACTGACTCTTATTCAGTGATCATCCTTGATTTGGTGGTTCAAATTTAAAAGAGGTTGTTTTTGAGGTTTGCAATCGCTGATGAGAATTATGGTAAAACAATCACTATATTATTAGGTTACGATCTCATTTTTTAAAAGATATTCTAGATATCTATCATGTTACATTTTCCCATATTTTGTTGTTTGATTGGAAGAATTATAATTATATGAGATTTGATTTTAAGGAAATATATCAAGAGCGTATAGATTTTGAAATCTATGATATAGTTTTTCTAGCTTAAGCATAGAGGTGAAGGGCAAGAGAATGTCACTGAAAAAAGTTCAAATTTGTTTGTCTATATCTCAATAGTGGCTGCTTATGATATGATAAATCAATTTTTCTTTAAATAAAAGACTGAAAGAGGAATACTTTTAACATCTTCTTATATTAAATATATACCAAGTATTGTTGTAAAATGTACAAAATCAGTTCTACTATCTTTTTAAAGAGGTATTGTCTTCTTTCCATTCTTATTTTTATTTTCCTTACATTTTAGGGGGGAGTGAACTTAAAGAGAATTAAAAGTTAGATCTCTAAATGAGTATTTTCTTCTCTGAAATAATGTTCAGTGTTTAGTGATTTCAGAATCCTTCTATTTCTTCATTTTGGATATGTATTTTCCACAAAATCTTATTTGTCGAAACAGTGGAGATAGGGTGTTGCTCTGTAGCTGAGGCTGGCTTGGAACTCACTTTGTAGTCCAGATTGGCCTCAAACTCGTGTTAATCCTCCTTCAGTTTCCCAAGTGCTAGGATTACATGTATGCACCACTACTCCTGGATAAAAATATTTTTCATTTTAAGTAAAGATCATATTGTGCGATGATCCTCCTTATATCAGGAATATCTGGGTATTGACTTGAATCATGAAGTGCTGTAATATCTGAAGATCATTTGAATGTGATCATAGCAACCATGCATTTCCCATATTATCTACCTGCAATAATTGGTAATTCACTCAACATGTGTGGCTTAACTTAGAGTGTGAACTAATTTTTAGAAAATCAAATACCAGTGACATTACTAACACTTCATTCAAAATGCATAGATTTTTTATAATAGAATGTCATGTAATACAACATTCATTTGAATTTATTATATATTATCATGTCTTGTTCTGAAAGCCACAAGCTACTTAGCATGAAATTATTTTCATAAGGTTATTCTACTCTGGCAATCACTATTCTTGACCAATTTTTAAATCATTTGTATTTAAACTAATAGGTCTTTTTTTTTTTTTTTTAATCTTTTTGCTATAGGGTTTCGCTATGCAGTTCAGGCTGGCCTTGAGCCCACTTTGTAGCCCAGGCTGGTCTCAAACGCGCAACAATCCTCCTGTCTCAGCCTCCAGAGTGCTGGGATTACATGTGTGAGCCACCACGCCTGGCTCAGTAGGGCATTATTATTATAATTTTTTATTGCCTAACTTTCTGTTTTCAGTATATTTGCAATCTGAGGTATTTGAAGCCATTTCATTAAAATGATTACCACTGACAAATTTCTTACTTTATATGGAAAAGTCTTTTAGAATTTTCTCAGTAGGAATGGTGTCACCTTTGATAATTGATATTTTAAACCCAAAGAAATATTCTACAAATTTTACAAGAAAACAGATAATCCCATAAGTTCTTGGAACAAAACATGTAACATCCATAGGGCTGGAACAATTTTGCATGTTAGTATCTAGTGATCTGAGGAACTCTTGACGAATGTTCCGTAAAATAATAACCCTAGTTATGCTCCTGCCATCTTGTTTTGAAGGCCTATATTGTCATTGATTAGGGCTCTTATCTATTGTTATTTATTTGTGTTTTTTTGTTTGTTTCATGTTTTTCTAGTAATTTGTTTTGCTTTGGTTTGTTTCCCCTCTAATGAAGAAAGATAGGTATATATGTAAAGCCTTATACATGCATAGAACTTCCCCTAAACAGTATTTGAGAATCTATTATATTATGTGTGATGAAATGAACAGCCAATTTGAAGAAAAAGAGACATTATAGTATGCATTGCGGATACCATATCATCATGCTGTGATATCCAGTAATGCTATTATTCTTTGTTTAGAGCGGTTTTAGTGTGTTTTGAATTGTTTCATATCACCATACCTGAAAGTATGGACAGCTAATTTGAACAAGAACAAGAGGCATTATGGCAGCCATTGTTGATTCTCCTATTGTCTGGTTTTCAAGACCTATAACGCCTTCATCACTCTGTTCTGATCAGTTTAATAGTATTCTGTTTTGTGTGAATCCATTGTGTGTGAAGATATGGACAACTATTTGGAAGAAAACAAAAGACATTATGGTAGATATGGTAGATATCCTATTATCTTGTTTTGAAATCTGTGTCACTTACATTATTTTCTTCTGATCTATTTTGTTCTGTTTTGTTATATTTAGTTTTATCCTGTTTAAAATTTAAAAAAAGAACAGATAATCACTGGCAAGGTTAAAAATAGTTTGTTGTAGGAAATGTGAAATTTTCATAAACTTTTTTGCTGAATTCTGTTTGCCCAAATTCTGCATCCATTTTAATAAAAATGACATTTTTCACTACTAAAATTCTATTTTTTTAATATTGACATTATATTATATAAATTTAATGTCTTTTTCCATGCATTGTATTATCCTTTATTTAATTTTTCATAATATAAATATATTATAAAAATATAAACTAACAGAATTCTTCCCAGAGTCTAGTCTATGGAATTTAATCTCTCTCTCTCTCTCTCTCTCTCTCTCTCTCTCTCTCTCTCTCTTTCTCTGAATTTAAAATGCTAGCAGTATATCTCAAGGCTTCATGAATGCTAGACAAGTACTCTCTTCTGTAGCTCCAACTTTCTTCATTTTTAATTACTTCGTATTTTTAGCTCTTTGTTCCTATCTTTCCATCCCAAGATATCTCTTTAAATACAAGTTATATTTTTTAACTACAATATATAATACAATATAATGTAATAACTACTTGTATTTATATTTTAAATACAGAGCAATCTATATAAACAATCTAAATAGCAATCTAAATAAACATCACACTTGCATAATTATACAGATAAAAACAAGATTGTTTTCGCATTTGCTTTATCATTTATAATTTTCTTACTCAATATATACCTTTTGTGAAGATTTGTACTGAAATTTATTATTTTTAATAGTTGATTAATATACATTGCAGCTATGATATATAGTGTTAAGTTTCACAGTGATTAACATCACATTGCTTCTTTTTTCTATTCAAAATTATGCTAAAATAACATTTTCTATGTAGTTGCTTTATTTTGTCAGATGGAGTTATATTTTCATTTTTAACACATTATTCAGGAATGCGTGATAGAGAAGAAGTAGTGGGTAATTACCACAGAGGATTAGCGCAGAACTATCTGCATTGCTCAGTCATGGAATTCAATTTGGCAAACAAATTTTAAGCTAAATTCATGCACCCACAGTCTTACCACACTGGTAATTTAACTTCATTCTCTGTATTTCTTTAACACTGTAGTTGTATTTTTCCATAATGAACGTGAATAAATTTACTGTTTTTCTTTTCATTTAATAATTTCTCTTGCTTTTTATTTTAAACAGAAATTACAATAAAATTAATAATGCAAAATTTCAAAACAAGATAGTAGGACAGTAACATTTATCAATACTATTTGAATCAAAGTACAAATAAATTATTGAAGTGAAAAACATTAAAGTACACTTTATGAAAACAACTGACTTGTTAATATGTATGATCATTTTTAAATTCTTAATAAAGATTAATACATAATTCCAATGTTTTTTGTACAAGACTGTGAGTACAAGTTCATTAAATGTATTTTGGCCTATAACAATGAGAAGGGACAGAGGAAATGTGTTTCAGAGGTAACAAAAATCAGGTTGACAAAAAGCAACAGTGACTTGGTTAGCAGTTCATCACTGATGGCAGCACACATTTATGAGCTTGTCTTTTATAAAGGTGTTCAAATAAGAATAAAAACATTATTCTGGGAAAGTGAAAATATATAAAAACAAAACTACAAGGCAAACAGTTATGAAAATTATCAACAGATTTGGGATGATGGGTAGCACCTTAACAAAATAGAAGAAATTAAAATTAAAAGTGAGCGTAGATAGGACTAGAAACAACAAGCGAACTGTTCACCCTGAAAAATTTATGAGACTCCCATAGGCTTGGGGGCCCCTGTTTTCAAAGAGTTAGATAACAACAATAACAACAACAAAATCAAGCAAACAAAACACTCAACTCCAAAAAGAAGACATTCTAAACCTCCCAGTCCTTTGTCTCTCGTTGCCTTCTACCAGTTGACTACTGGCCTGTTACAACACTTGAGAATTTTTCTACAGAGTATTTAATTGGATTCAGTTTAGATCTTAGGCTTTTGTCACTTGAGATTCCTTATGGCAAAATCCTGAGCAATTACATGAAACATATATTAGACACTGATCTTTAGTCAACTTTTAAATAATTCTCACTTAAAAGTGAAGACTGGCCAAAATTAACAAATAATTTTAAAAATGCCTCAAATCCAGAGGAAAAAAAAAGACTGACAAAAAGGAAGCTATAGAGAATGGAAAGTAGGTTTTTAAAAAATATAATTAGATTTATATGATATATCAAGTTTGATTCCATATTTGGAATCAAACTTAAGATCTTGCACTTTCCAGACAGGTGCTGTGCTGATGAGCTATAGCCCTAGCCCCAAATCAACAAAATATTACATAAAAGAATAATCAGAGAATTAGAAAACTTCATAGAAGCCCAACTTTATAGCAATAAAACTTGCAATTGAAAACGAAAGAATTTAATTATAAAGTTGCAAAAATGTTTATAAAATACAAGGAGATAAATATCAGGAAAATTAATAGAAAATTTATCAGAAAAATATACTTGAAACTTCAGTTAGTGAAATGTAATACATAGAAGATATAGCATATTTAACTTGTGTATTTAAATAATGTAATAATCCTGTGGGAAAAACTTACTAAATGTCCAGAGGACTGAACAAAACAGCAAGTGTAGCTTGTGAAGAACAAGCTTAGGAAAAAAAAAAAAAAAAAAAAAAAAGAAAAGGTAAATTTTTTTTTCTGTCTTCTAAAGAGAGAAAGAAAAATATGCTAAGCTGCAGAGTTAGACACTAAGGCTTAAGGGCTAACCTCATAAGTAGAGCACTGCTTTTAAAATGTTTAGTTACAATTCTGTACCTGACCACATTGTCATTCAATGCACTGAGCCTTTGAGACAGGCACAGTCCCCAAGGCTGCGATACCTCTCAAACAAAGCTACTGTAAAATATATGTCTCATGAAAGAAAAGAATAAAACAAAGTACAAGCATACATGGTCTTTTGGAGTACAAGGAACATTCCCATAACACATACACTGGAGGGTCAGCCCAGTATGGAGGGGGAATCTTTGGTTTAGAAAAGCCCTGGTTCACATCAAAGAGGTCCTGTGAACCATGGAAGGGAGCTCATTGGAAGAAAAATGGCTTTCCTAGATGACCTCATGGGTAAGCGTTGGAAATGTCATTTTATTTTTAACTTATGAAGCATTAATAATGAATCAAAACCAGATATATGGAACATGAAACAACTGAAAATAATTTTTAACTAGATTGAAAACAAAAGGAACATAATCATTGCACAATGATTGACTGCAACAAACATAAATTAGTGTGACAATATTGAAAGCATGCAGGTATGTAATCATTTAAGCTAATAGCTTTTCTAATGTTAATAAAAATCTGTGCAGTGTAAGAAAAATATTTTTAAATAAGATCTTATTATTTAATTGCATTAAAGGTTGAAAAAATTTTCTTTTTTGAAGAAGAGTTTTTGGGTGAGAAAAGGATTGATATTAATGAATTATAGATCTTTGATTAATTTAGATATTTTATGAATATTATCAAGTGCATCACATTGATAAAAATAAGAATTTATGTAAAGACTGATGGTGCAGTATGTTTATATTTGCTAATGTTTCCAAAAACAAAGTAATAACTATCAACAGGTAGGAAACTATTGACAAAATATGCATGTATTAAAGTTAGACATGAAATTTGGAATCGATTTGATTTGGTGTATGCTTTTGGAATTGAAGTCAGCACCTTATGCTTGCCAAGCAGGCACTGTGCAACTGAACTATTCCCTGGCCCTTTCTTCTGGACCTTTAATTTTTGTTTCTTAACCCTTACCTAATAACCTATTTTCTGAAAGGTATTATAGTTTCATTTGTGATTTTTTATTTATTATTCATTTGTTATACTTTTTAAACACTGCATTTTACAATTTTTATGATTTTGTATGTTGTTACCCTGTTAAGATTGCAAATTTCTTCTTCAGTGTCTTAGCCTTAACTGAATCTATATACTAAATGCATTCTATTCTTATAACATTGAATATTCTGTTTTATGTGGCCCATGCCTATGAATGTGTGCACACTGAATGCAAAACTTATGGTTTCTCTGTTTTATAGTATTTCCTAAAAGTCAAGGTGAATTCGGTACCTGTTAAAAATTAACAAATATTTCAAAAACCGGTCTGGCACCACATTACTGCGCACAACCTTAGACACTTGCCATCCCATTACCCATAATCATAAGGAACCATTATTCAGCAGAGAACAGCATGCTGAAAAATAGATTAAAGTCACAACACTTAGGTAAACAGTACAGCATCTTTCTATATATCTAAATCACTGAACATAGATCTACTCATAAAGAATTTATTAAATAACTTGTTTCTACTTCAATAAAGTAGGATTTTCAAATCAAAATGGACATATTATTCCAGTACATTTCGTGATCATTGAAAACAGATTTATGACATATAAAGAATCCTTTATTAAACAGTTCTTCAGTTCACTAAAAAACAGATTTACAGTTCCAAAACTACCCATTGTCTAACATGCTTTCAGTACACTGAAATGGATTTACTACTCAGAAACAACCCATTATCTAACATGTTTCCAGTTCACTGGAAACAGATTTATAACTCATACATAGCCCATTATCTAACACAGTTCCAGCTCACTGATTATTGATTTAGAATTCATAAACAGCCTGTTATCTGACAAATTTTCAGCTCACTGAACAGATTTGCAAATCATAAACAGCCTATTATCTACGACATTTCCAACTCACAGAAAGTAGATTTACAGTGTATAAACAACCTATTACCTCACATGTTCTAGTTCACTGAGAACTGATACTGAACTCACAGAGAACCCCAAGAAACCAAGGTTCACTTTGGGTAAGAAATGAATGAATGAATGAATGCTTCATTACATAACACATTTGATAACAATATACTATCATATCAATAGATATGAGGAGATTTAAAATTATTTTCCAAATTATATATATATATATATATATATATATATATATATATATATGTTTGTATGTGAATTTCTCTGTTAATTTATGAAAAGTCAATTTGTGAGATAGTATTATTAAAATGATTATTATTTAAAACTATTGCGTTTTATATCCATATTTTCAAATATTGTTTTATTCTTCATTGTGGTAGTTATTAAGACACATTGACTGCTTTCAATTATTAATACAACAATTTTCACTAGAAATTCTATAAAAATACACAGTATATATAACCACATAAAATTTTTTTGAATATTTAATAATTTTCTGAGCTGTAGCTGTAGCTTAGCAGTAAAGTGCTTACCTTGCATGCATGAGGCCCTGGGTTTGGTCTCTAGTACCATGTTAAAAAAACACATGTATATTTGTACAAATACCCAGTGATAAATATATTCATTAGGTGTCACAAACATATACCAATAAAAAATTTAAAGAACAGAGTATATAGTAAATTTTATATGTATATGTTTATTGACACTGAATTATATTTATGTTTTCAATGTGAAAGATCACATCTTAACTCCAAAGTATCCAGAATCCAAGCTTTATTTAAATCTTTATAATTCAGCTTATCATTGCTCTTTTATTCAGTGTTTCCACTAATTCAAATTAGTAAAACCACTATGAATAATGCTTCATTTAAATAATGTGTTTAAATATCAAATGTTCAATATTGAATCCTTTGAGAATCTGTACTAAATTATGAATGTTATGTTAATTATGAAACTCATTCTTATGTGAACCTTCAAATAAGAACAAAAACAAAAGGTCCTCTTAACTCTTTGTGGCCATTTATCTGTTTCAATTAGAATTATCATGCAGCCAATTTTACCTCATCTATTCAAACTCTAACCTTATACAATATTCCACTGGGTTGCTGTGAAATGAAATCCAGTTTTTTAATTCATAAATAAATATTTTACCACATATTGGTAAGACATAAAGAATCTTTTATTTTTAATATACTAAAAATAATATCATACAATATTAAAATAATCCATTTATATACATCATTCATTTTCACCTTCCTGATGATTTTATATATTTCTCTAAATAATATCTATAAGTAATAGTTGCCTATTTGTATGTCCATCTTTCTTATTTCCTCTTCTCCCTATTTCCATACTGTTCTATAGTTCACCCACACTTTTGAATAGAAGAATTTGTTCAACTCAAATATTCTAAAATGAATGTAAAATAACATGATTATGGCATTGCAAAGCAGGAGTAGTCTCTTTTCCCATCCTCGTGCTATTACTGCTGTTGTTTTCATGACTCTTCTCCCTACTGCATTAGACGTTTTCAAGCATTATTTGTCCTTCATGAAGATGCAAAGCCCCATGTGGAGTAGTTCTCAGTAAATATTTACTGAACTAAAACATAGTCAAAGTTTAGTAAATAGGAGAGAGTTTTCATCAGATTTTTCTTGTCTAGGTTATGAATTGATGATGAAAGACTCTGGAATTTGGAGTCTTTTCTTCCTTGTCTACATAGGGCACATTAAATGATTTCCTGTCTACAGAGAACCATAATTTTCTACCATACAGCCTAGTTTACTGGACTAAAATTCCTTCTAATCACGAAACAAAAAATAAAATACAAAAGTTTATATGCTATATTTATTAAGATACATTCATTGCTTATCAAAATGAATGTTATGTGTTTTTGTGAAAATATGCATATATGTTAATATGTGTACCCTTGAGTCCTATATTAGAATAAATTTCTATGTATAAAAGACCCATGAATGATTTTATAATTACTATATACTAAAAAAGAAGGAAAATATTTCATGGTAAAATGACCATTTGTTGAAATACTGTCTAAATATTTTGTCTTATAATTTGAGAAATTTTTTATTTATAATGTATCTCAATTTTACTCTTCAAATGTGGTTTACGTTTTCATTTTCTGAAAGGCACATGCTTTGAGAAGTTTATAAACAGCAATTTCTTTTAACATATTTTAATTATGAAAGACAAAGATAAACCTATTTAAATTCGTATTTCATAATTTTCTCTCAATAAATCTTAAAATTATTGAAAATCCTCTGCAAGTGAAAGAATATACTTTTCTTTTAAGTGAATCACACAGATAATCTAGGATGATACACAGAAATATTACACACACACATAACAAAAGCAAAATAATCAGCGCACAAAATTTCAAGGCAAAAGTCAAAGTAAAATTGCTAGAAAAAGTAACAGTTTAAAGAAGCAGTAAGTGTGGAGAACTACAGAGAGAACTGTAAAAATCCATACACTTGAAATGCTATAAAAATTGTGTTGTAAAGAAAATTTTGTAATTCTCAGGTAACAAAAGTATTTCTTTCTTTAGTTTTTTAAACCCACAATCAGTCTAACAAGAGCATGCATTGTGATTTTATCATTTTCTGAAAATCTTAAAGATAGTCCTGTGTAATTAGTATCAAAATAATGCATAATAACAATTTTATTATAATTAATAGATTCTCTTTAAAATAAAATTTAAAAATGTCAAATGTCTATATTGCCAATACTGTATTTTCACAAAAAAAGTGTCAAGGAGTTTTTCTATTACATAATCTGTTAGCAGATCTCCATTTTTAACAGCAGGTCTGGGATTTTTGTGACAGTAATGAGAACAATTCTAAAATCACCAAGGCAGGAGTAAAACAGAATCATTGTTCAGTATTTGTAGTCTAAGGTAGATAACACACCTTTCCAAAATTATTATGACAGTTATTGAGTCTTTAACAAGTCAAATGAGATATAAAATTACTTATGCTTTTTCAGCTCGCTGTGGGAATTAAGCTAGTAAAGAGAGAAATTTGTATTCTGCATAGTCTTTTAGTTAAGGAGCATGAAGGACTTTTTAAAAAATAAATTAGATATTTATCTGGGCTTTGAAAGAATCCAGATTAAAAAAAATTCAGTGCTGTTCTCTAGGAATTTCTTTTCTTACCTCTAGAAAGCATTTATCAAAATGAGAAAATCACTTCCGTAAATGAAGTAATGAATAACTCAAGCAGTGCAGTTATGCTCAAGTGTGAAATAATTTATATAGTTAATGGAAGCTCAGAGGAGGTGACAGAGATGCAGACTGGTAGAATTAGAATAGAAATTAATAGTACACAAATCTAATGATACAGGTTTTGTTTATGATAACATATGCAAAAACATTGTGGAGGCTTTAAAATTATTTTTCTCCATCTGACGTCCAAACAATTATATAATAGCAAGATTTGAACTAGAGGTCAAAATTTCTCTCTCTCTCATCACTGATCACTCAAGATGCAAATTAAAATCATGGTGAAATTCCGTCTCACTACAAAAAGAATCACTATAGTTAGCAAATCAAAATGTGCTAGTTGGTCTGTGTAGAAAAAGAACTCTTCCCCTCCGTTAGTGAGAGTATACAGACTGATGGAACCGCTGTACAAACCAATGTGGAGATTCCTCAAAAATGTAGAGCTAGAGGTTCCATTTGACTTAGCTATTTTCCTTTTTGATTCCCTCTACAAAGCATTAAAAGAATCCTACCAGAGCAATATATGAGCATCCATGTTTATAGAGCACAGTTGGTAACAGCTAAATCTTGGAAACAACTAAAATGTCTATCAACTGATGAATAAAAATGATATTTTTATACAAGGGAGTACTGCTCAGCTATAAAGAAGGATAAACTTGAGACATTTATAGCCACCTGGATGGACCTAGAGATGATACTGGTAAGTGAAATAAATAGGACAAATGTGTAAGTATCACATGGTCCCTCTGGTGTGAGAAATTGTAAGGATAAATAAGAACCAAAATATATAATAGATATGGTGAAAAAAAGGAAGTAATGTTTGAAAGGAACAGGTGAACTGGGAGGAGGGAGAAAGAAATGAGAAAAAAAGTACAAAATGGAAACAAAGCCTTGTAAATAAAGAAGGGAAGATGGATTAAAGAGAAGGGAGGGGATTGGGGGAAAAAGAGGATCTAAAAATGGGGTTGTGACTAAGTATATTGTGTACAGATACAAAATCCCTATGATCAATGTGATCATTATGTGTATCTAAATTGTATTAATAAATTTAATGTTCAAAAAAAGAAAATGTTAGGCTTTGCAGAGTTCATCAGTATACACTCTGTTTATATAAAATTTTTAACAGAAAATCTAAAATACAGCATAAAATATACACTATGTTTAAAAAATACAAGCTATGGTACTTTTTAATATTGCTACTTTCAGCACTAGTAACTTCATAAAATGTGAAAACATTATTAATGAAAATTTAAAATAAAAACCTCAAAACTCATACAGACTAGACTGAACCAAACTGATTAGATAAAAAAAATCTAAAATTATTGAAGGAAGTGAGAAAAGATAAAGCCTATTTCTGTTTTTCTATTGGAAATTTTATATTCTGCAATGAGACCTTTGTAAAATGCATCAAAGGCTAAATGATAAAGCAATTAGAATAAGTTATTCTGTTTTGTTTTGTTTTGTTTTGTCCTGTATGAAATACATGAAAATTTCTTAGAGAGACATGAATGCAAAGATCTCATTAAGAGCGTCAAAATTGTTACATAGGATAAAATAAAAAACTGAGCCAGAAGGGTACGGAGAGCATGCAGCATCAATGAATTATACAACAAAAATAAGGTAGTTGCTCTAAGCATTTTTAAAAAATCTAGTTTGAGCTACTGAGATGTTTGAAGGTTTTGCATCATGAAACGTTTAGGAACATAGAATTTTATTTAAACATGGAAATTCAAAAGTTATTTCCTAGAAATTGAGATGGCAAAATATATGGCTAACATCAAGGTTAATTAATATAAAATTTTGAGACTATGACTGGATTTTTTTAAAAAGAAGAACAATGGGGGCTGGGGATTTAGCTCAGCAGCATAAGCACCTACCTTGCAAGCAGGCAGTTGTGAGTTCGATCCCCAGTACCGGTAAAAAGTTAAAAACAAAAAAAGATGCATCAATATTATTTTAGATACATCGATACATCTTAATTATGTCCTTAATTATAGGAAAATCACTTATGGAGTACAGACAGCAGGTTGAGCACAACTCAAGAAGCTAAAATTGTGAAGAACCTTGAGATATTTGCAATTGATTTAAGAATCCATAATAATTTCCCTTTTTATTTCCAACACTACTCATTCAAGCTTTGCAGTATTTGAGCAGAACTTATTTAATGATATTATTTGACATAATAATTCCATTTTAGAGTACACTTAACAACTATTGAAGCAGCAGTACACACATAGCAATCAAAAATAGTGTAAGCAACAAGAGGAAAAAACGCTTCCTTATGATAATCCCCGACTCTTGGCCACATATTTTAGATGTCAAATAAATCCTTTTTGTTGTTGTTGCTTTTGCTTAGCACCCCTTCTTTTCTCCTATGACTAAGCATCATTTCTCTTAAACATATGGCAAAAAATGAAATAAACCATAAAAATACCACTTAAAGTTTCAGTCTGTGTTTCTGTGGAAAAAAATGTTCTGAATTACTAATAAAAACCATCTGTTTTCACTTAGAAGAAAATGCTTCATGATGAAAAAGTGAGAATAATATTTAGTATTTTAAAATGCATAGAGAACATATAATGAGGCAGTTTGTTTTGAAGCAATATGTCAAACCCATTACCCAGAGCATCTATTCCATCTTCAAAGTTTAAGTACTAATGGTTTTATATGACAAAGAACAAAGCATTTTCCTTTATATGCATATTAGTTCCAATGAAATATGTTAAACATGCAGCTATTCTTATTTCATACATTGCTTATCTTCTTTAGTGTCATAATCTGCTCATAATAGGAAAACGTATTCAATTATATTTGTCATTTTCTTATTTTTTTCTCACTGTTTTTGTCTCATTATAATAAAATCCAGGTTCACTTCAAGAAAAATTTAGTAATTCAGATAATTGCGATGCATTGATACTACTGTTGTGGAATGGCACCAAGCTATTCAAACAGCTATTCATTTACTATTCAAACAGCAAAGTTCAGAATTCTGCTCAGCTTATGACTTTGCTGAATGGAAAATCCTAAGGGGCTGAGAATTAGCTAATCATGCATCTCACATGAACACAACACAACAGGACCACGCTGCGGTATAAACACTGCTTGCTCTCAGCCTACATACAGTGCTCTCATTAGTGCTTACAACATTTGTTTTTGTGTATTTCCTGTCTGTTACTTTGCACTTTATCTGCTTAAATATTGTACCCAGGGCATCAAAGGTTAGTGACACCAGCAGTAAAGCTAACAGGAAAAGTGTGAGAACCATGATACAGTTAAAGTAAGAAATGTTAAATTTGTTAAAGTTCTTGAAAATGAATTTATAACTGTATTTTGGGGTCTCAAAATGAATTATTTCATTTTACATTATTTCTTATGGGGAAATGTGTTCAGTTCTCGAACTTTTCAGTGTTTGAATACAAATTTGGAATGCAGTGAATTTGGCACCTGAAGCATCACTGCCTAATGAGAAGATTAAATTCATTCCTGATCTCACCCCCTAGATCGCCTGCTATTAAAAGTTTATTTTCATTATTTTCATTTTCACTTCTGACGTTATCATTTTTACATTCATAGTTTTATGTTCATAGTTTAAAAACCAAATAGTTCTACAAATATGTAAAATAGCAATATCTTATCCAGTATTTCCTAATTCCTATTATTATTTCCCAATTTTAGTCAGTTTAAACTATTTTAGCTGTTCTTTGACACACACACACACACATATATATCTGAAAAAATGAATTATATGTATGAATTATATATATAAACTAACATATCTTTATAATTATTTATCTTTATCTTTGTCTTCATCTTTGCGTCTCTGTGATATTGAGAGTCAAACCTTGTCCTCATATATTGTCTAACTTTCAAATTTAAACAGTTAGCATTATTTGTAGATAACATGATCCTATGTAAAATGCCCTCAAAACTCTTTATCAAAAGACGCCTAGGACTAATAACCAAATTCAATAATGTAGCAGGATATGAAGTCTACACTGAAAAACCAATAATAAGCTTATCAAGAAGGAAATTAGGGAAACAATATCTTCATAGCAGCATGGAGAAAAATGAAATAGGAATTAGCATAAGTAAAGGAGTGAAAGAGCTCTACAATGAAAACTATAGTATTCTAAAAAAGGGCATCAAAGATGATATTAGATAATGGAAAGATATCCCCTGTTCCTGGATAGACAAAACCAGTATAGTCAAAATGACCATATTTCTAAAACTATTATGTGGGTTTAATTCCAATGAAAATACCAGTAACATTTCTTAAGAACTAGAGAAAACAATGCTAAAATTTACAGGGAACCAGAAAAGACCTTGATTAACAAAACCAGAACTGGGAATCAAGGTCAATGTAGGGAGCATTACAATACCAGACCTCAAATTATACTACACAGTTACAGAGACAAGCACGGTGGTATTGGAAATACACACACACACACACACACACACACACACACACACACACACACTTATCAGTGCCACAGAATGGAACACACAGAAGCAACTCCAGGCACACTCAGTTACATGATCTTTGAAAAAATGACTAAATCCCTTCACTGGAGGAAAGATAATAGAGGCAAAACTGGCTAACCACATGTCAAAAGCTGAAAAAATTGAAATTAGAACCATATCTGTCACCATGTATCAAGCTATAATCAAATGGATCAAAGGTCTAAACATTGAGACAGAAGTACTCAATCTGCTGGAAAATGAAGTACGTAAAACTCTTGAAGACATAGGTGTGGGCAAAGACTTTTCGAATAAAATCATGATTGTACAAGAAACAAGCATCAACAAATGGGATCACATTAAATTATAAAGCTTTTCCACAGCAGAGGAAACCACTAAAAAGTGAAGAGACAATATAAAGAATGCGACAAAAATTTTGTCATGTACTCTTTAGACAAATGACTAAATTACATAGAGAACATAAATTACATCTAGATTACATAAAGAACTCAAAAAAGTTCGCCACAAATTTAAAGACACAATCAAAAATGAGCACAGAAATGAACAGACACTACTAAGTGGAGGAAATAAGATTGACCTTGACTGTCTTACATGGCTTGCAGAGTGTTAGTCTCAATATGTATCTCCTACCAAATTGTTCCAATCATTTATAATTCTGTTTCACGCTTGACAGTATTATTATCAATATGTACATTTTAATGATGCTTAAAACCTTTACAATAGTATGGTTGCTTTTTTCTTATGTAAATTTTTAATCTTCCTGGTTTCAAAAGTAATTTCTATTTTCTCTCATTTGTTTACCACAAATATCACTACTTTACCATAATAATGTATTAGGAGATAAACATATCTCCTCTCAGTAGTTTCCTCAAAATATTCAAGAGAGTAACATTTCATAATATCACATTTCTAAAAACGTGCATACTTTGTTTTATTGTTTTATATTCTAGAATATTTGCTAGTTTAGCTTCCAATCTTTCTACTGATTTTTAAAATTTCTGTTACCATGTTTAATTTCCTGATACCTTTATGGGAACTTTTTTTTTTTTTTTTTTTTTTTTTTTTTTTTTTTTTTTGTCTTTTTTCTTTTTATCGGTAACAGGGATCGAACTCACCACTGCCTGCTTGCAAGGCAGGCGCTTTATGCCTCTGAGCTAAATCCCCAGCCGCGGGAACATTTCTTATAGCACTCTATTTTTATTTTATAGATTCATGTTCTTTTATTTTTTATATTTTCTTTTATGTTTCTTAGCAGTATTTTACTCTTTTTGTCTGGTCTTTTCACATTGGAGTTAATCATAAAATACATGGTATGAAGTAGCTATCTGCTGACTGCTTTAATCAGATATGGCAGCCAGGGAAGTTGTGTTTCCATTGTTTTTACTTTTACCTCTGGCTGGGCATTTCAAATTCGGAGTTTCTCAGACTCAGATTTTCCATAGTATAACTTTGTGCTGTCAGAATGTCAGGGATTCTTAATCAGAAGTTCAAGCAATCTTTCTGTTTATTAGAACTACTCAGACCCTACTGTTGCTGATACATGTTGTCTCTAATTCCTAGGATTTGCAAGGATTCTGAGGTGAAAAAAATATAGATACTTAGCATTTGGCTTTCTTAAGTCTACTATATTCGTATCACTAGTATGTCAAAATTTAAGCTTCAAGTTGTTGACATCACTACTGAGTTTATTTTTTTCTAGATTTATGTGAGTGTGAATGTGTTTATGTTGTTTTTAACTTGAACAGTAAGTGATAAATATTATATTTGACCAGTTATGCTTCGCTGGATAAATTGTCAGGTTTTTCCTCACATTTTTAGGCAAAACTAAAAATCACTGCCAATTCTGTAAGTAGAAGTTTCTGCTAATCATATGCACATATGCATTCATTTATCTTGATGTAGAAAATAGCTATTGCATATAAAGACTCACCTTTGTTTCATTAAAATTTACTACTAAGTTCATCATGGAAACTACTACTCATTGTGATACTCGATTTGTACAAATAGATAGATAGAGATACAAGTATGGATGATATAGATATGTAGTTTCTGCAGAATTGAGCAAATGTTAAATGCCTGCATTAGAAACAAAAATTCCTATTTTAATGCATTGCTTACTTTTGTTACAGTAAAGGCAAAATTGAAATTTATACACTTTATGTAATTATAATGGCACATCATTCAAATTCAAAACTATAGCAGATGTTTCCACCAGTAAAAATAATAGTATGTCATACATCTTGGAAATTTCTCTATAAACAAATATTAAATAGTTTTGAATACCATGTAGTATGCATGATACATAAGCCTATAAAAATTATATATGTTGTTTAATTAAACCTAGTGTCAAATTGGGTAAACATATTTGTATTCTATTTTGCTATGTTTATATTTTTATACTTGCAAATCATTGTATATTCCTCTAAAACATAACTACCAACTACTACCAAGAATCATATAGTAATATATTCAGCCATCTCATAACTGGCTATCCGGGATGTTTCTAGATTTTATAAGTGTGCACTATAGTTTTTCCTTAGCAAAGAAGACTGATGAAGTAGTTACTAGATTCCTGAGGGAGGCCAACAAAAAAGTACTTTAATATTTTTCTTAAATTTTATCCAAAGACCTTAAATTGTTTAGACTGCTTTTAGTATTAAAGATATAAATCAGAACTTTTGCAATTCAATTCACTGTCAGAATCTTTATGTTCAATTATAATTTTTGACCACTGCATAGAACTTTCTGTACTGTGTTCAATGTGATTTTAAGCAGCATACTTAATAGGTTTCATGAATCTCACAAAATAACTTATGACTGTCTCCATCTATTAGATGTTAATTTGCATGGCATCATTATGTTCGGTTGGACTAAGATGTGTATTTAACCAAATATTTTAACACTAAATTACTTATTTATGTTCTTGCATTTATGTTTGCATCAATAATAATACTGCTTTTTATATTAAAGAAATCTTCATTACTATATTTCTCCCAAAAATCTGATTACTACACAAAATTCTTCAAAAATTTGATGCTATACTGGTGTGGAAAGTTAGTGAAATTTTACTGCTTTACAAATTTTTCAATTTTATGGCTTTGAAGCTCACATGATGATAGGTATAAAATATAAGAGTTATAACAGTATGTTGAAATTACATCTCACTTATTATTCCAATAAAAAGTATATTCGGTCTTCTTGTGTACTACTTTCATTATTTATGAAGAATATAAAAACTGCAGTTTTAATAACTGCCTTCATCTAATTTTTAGTCATTTTACAATTTAGTAAGCTTTATCTTCCATACCTTTTATATTTTTATTTATATTTTTTACAAACTTAACTGGTTGTTTCAAACTTTTCTTTCCAGATAGTAAGTTAGTGCTCCAAAATGACAATTGTATTCTATACTATATCAGCTATAGATTTTAATATTGCACATGAATTTTTCATTGCTCTTTCTTATTTGAAATATCTACTGAATTTTACTCTTATGTTTCACTAGTATGTTTTATGTTTGAATAATTACAAATTAATGACTAGATAGATAGATAGATATAACCTGTTAGGTTATGTGTCTGTGTGGCCCCTCAGGCCTCCTGCAGTCTGCATATAGCATTTGAGATTGGATCATTGTTAGCTCTGGGATTGGTAGTGTAAGTGCGACATGTGCCCAGGAGTAGAGCCAGCACACAATATAATGGGGAGAGGAGACATACTCTTCCTTCTTTTGCTCTTTTGCTCTTGTTGCTTGCAGCTTCCAAGAACGGCTGCCCCTCAGCCATGTCACCCTGCCTTGGAGCCAGCTGAGTATGGACTGAAACCTCCAGAACTGTAGGATAACTAAACCTACCCTTCTTTAATTTGGGGCATCAGATATTTTGTTTCAGCAATGAGAAAAAAGTTACCAAAACAGAATAGGTACCAGAGGAGTAGGGTCATTGCTGTGACTATACCTAACCATGTGGTTTAAGAACCTTTGGAAATGGCTTGTGGGAAGATTTTGGAAAGGTTTGGAGAAGATGCCTAAAGGAGTAGACCTGGAACAACCTAAGCTGTTCTGTACGGGAGATTCTGTTCAGGGCTCAAGAGACTACAAGGATGATAGAAAGCCTGCTGGTAGTGACCAGGCTCAGGAGGTTTCTTTTGGGAAGAAATGTATTGGTTGTTGGACTCCAGACAATGTTTTTTATAGCTTGGCAGAAATTTTGTCTCCATTTTGCTTGTATCCAAAGACTTTGCGCCTGAGACTGAGGTTGTGGGTAGTGGACTGATTAATTTGCCAGAGAAATTTCAAGGCAGTGCAATGTTTTGGTGGTGTCATGGCTGTTGTTGGGGGCTTTTAGCCAGGTTTATGTTGTGAATCAAGAGCAAAAAGCCCAGCAGGGTGATTTAAAATGATGTGAGTTTGATCAAAAAGAAAGCTATACCAAAACTGTGGATTGTAAAGATAGAGCTGAGATCTCCATTGCTGAGAAGGAACAAAAAAATGAAAGAGACTGTCTGGAGGCATCATGAAAGGCCATGGTGGTCTCCACTCTTTGCAGTCTCAAAGACTTTGCTGGGAGGAAAAAGCTGCAGAGCACCATACTCCAGAATGACAGCAGAGGCCATGTGATGTTCCATGATGGTGGTGGCCAAACCAGGTTCCAGAATGAAGGCGACATAAAAAAATCTGTTCCTCACAATCAGGTTCAGAGTGCTCCATGATCCAGGCACTCGACCCCTACTGCCAAGAGAGAGGAAAGCCTGACTACTGGTCCAGCAGCAGACCTTGGTAGTATCTACATGATGCTGGCTTTAGGCACATACAGAATTTATGAGTTCTTAGACTAAGGAAGCTTCCAATCTGATTTCAGAAAGCCTAGGAGTCAAGGCAGCATGCCCTTCAAAGGACAATGTGTGAAGCTATGAGTGTGAAATCAACCATGCAATGGAAAACCCAGAAGTTTAGAAACCCCAGGAGCGTGGATCATCTAAAGAAATCTGCAAGGACTGAGCATAGTGGGTTTAAAAAAGGAAATGTGGGAGCTGAAACCCCGGAAGTGCCATGGGGGTGGAGCCACTCTAGCCTTTTGGAGCTCACACTCAGATTGCTTTAGATGCTATGTGTGGGAACATGGTTAACTTTGTTTTCATATGTATAGCGGCTTGTAACTAATAGTTTGCCTTAGCTCTTGGAGGAGACTGGGGACTTGGCCTTTCAGCAGTGCTGAAACTGTTAGGACTTTGGCAACACTGAGAGATGGACTAAATGTTTTTTGCATAAAGGAGGAGTAATGTTATATTTTTGTTTGTGTGGCCCCCAGCCACATGCAGTATGAATCTGACATTTGTGATTGGTTCATTGCTGAGCACTGAGATTGGTGGTGTGAGTGTTGCACCTGCTCAGGGTCAGAGCCAGCACACAATATAGGGGAGGGAAGGATGTGTGCACTTCCCTCTTTTGCTCTTTCACTCTTGTTGCTTACAGCTGCAATGAACAGCTGCCCTCAGCCACGCCATCCTTGGAGCCTGCTGTGTATGGGCTGAAACCTCCAAAAACTTGAAGCTCAATAAACCTTTACTTCCTCAATTTTGGGCATCAGGTACTTTGTCTCAATAAGAGAAAGGTAACCAAGAGAGTACTGGAACTCACAACCTTGCACTTGCCAGGCAGGCATTGCGCTGCTGAGTTATATCCCTGGTCCTCATAATAGTTTGAAATTTATTTAATTTTCAGTCTGTGCACTTTAGATATTAGGGAATTTTCTAACATTTTTTCAACTACTACCAGCAGTATTTAGCACCACATTGTTTTCCTTATCCTTTCAGATAGTTTTTTTTTTTTTAATTTTCCTACTACACATTAGAAATAAGTTTTCTATATAAGCAATTTTTCTTACCATATATGGCAAACCTGTCTTTTATAATAAAATATATTATTTGCTTTGATTTTACTCAAATGACTTCTACCGTCAGCTAAAAGTTTGATTAATATGTCTCTTGACCTGATTTCAGTATTTATGATTTCTTCCTTGAATGCAAATCTTCTAAATGATGTGGGTTTTTTTTCTAACCAAAACCCTTCTTCTATGACATGTCACTGCTGTGCAACAGACAAAACAGTGCAGTCCTCTCTCTTTTTATGTCTTTCTTTCACTACATTTTCCATTCAGCCACTATATCCTTTAAGGTAAAATGAGGAACTGAGAATTCTTATGTTTCAGATATATGTCAGATTGTTCATTTGCTTCCTACAGTATTTGAAGAAAAAAAACCCAAAGGAAATGTGGTTAAGACACTCATTAAAAAGTAACAAGGCTTGCTGTTAATATGGTTTTGCTCTTTCTGACCTATAAAATAGAGAATGCAGTGCAAGAAAACAATACATGCTACATTTGCTTTAATATGTTTATTAAATTTCTACTGGCTAAACATTCCCATTACTTATTGTAACTAAGGATTAGGCCTAATTTCCTCTTTAGTAACATGTGTCTGGGGAAAATTAGGAGAAAATGTGGATATATTAGTTACTCTTCTTGTTGCTGAGGCAGGATATCCAATACACACAAGTTAAGGAAGGAAGGGTTTATTTAGTTCACAGTTTTAGAGGTTTCATTCCATAATCAGCTGGTTTCATGTCAGGGCAGCATGGCAAACAGGTATCACAGAAAAGTACAAGGCAACAAGGATGACCACAGCTCTTTCTATCATTTATATCTTATTCCGGCTAGTTAGAACAGAATAAGATAGTGCCTTTGATTCTGTCATTGTACCACGAATCAATCCCAGCACCACGTATTCTCAATCCAGTCACCTCTGAAAAAGTCTCTCCTATGACCACGTGAGATTTAAGGATAACACCTGGACACAAGCCATAATGGTGGGATTAAAGAAACAATTAAACATTTCTGTCTGAAAGGGCTATCAGTGGAATATTACTGACAGTATTCAGATAAAATATAGTGCTACCAGAGATGATGAATAGAAAGAGGACTTGCTTTCAGAGATTTAGTGAATGAAGTGTACAGGAATTGCTACTACATTTGGTAAGTGGAAGGACAAAACAGTTTAATGTTATTCTGGTATGTATCTTGTTATTCTGGTGTATATCTTGAATTAGGCAGAAAATCAATGCTGACATAAGACACGTCAGAGGATAAACAGATTTTGAGAACATTATCTTAAATTTAATGTTGGATTTGTTGAATTTAATGTACCTGGATTATACATGTATGCTGAAGATATTTAAAAGATAGTTTAGTCTTAAAGTTCAAAAATTTGATATACTTCAAAATTCTAGAGATGTGCTCTATTCACTTCTACTCCAAAATGTGTCTTTAATTTTCTCCATTTTTCTCCATAGCCATTTCAATTAGCTTTGGCCAATTATTATAATTATTGGTTTAAAATGCAATTATAGATATTTTCTAATCTTATTGTTAACATAAATTATTCTCTATATAGCAATCTGAGTAATCTTAGATATGATCAGAATATACAGTGAATATGTATATTTCAAAATTTATTATAGACTCATTGTGATTAATCACCTTCAAAATACTCTCCTCACTTAAAGTATTGCATTGCTCTTGCCTCTTTTGAAGAAGTTCTAGAAATCTTCTTCCATATCTTAAGAAACCATCATCAAAAATTCAATGAATGCTCTTATAAGTAACATCCAATTTTAGAAAGGCAGGCTTGAAAAACATGGTCTATCCTCTTTGAACTCACTCACCAGCTGTGGCTCCGGATGACTTTTGACCCTTCCATAAAATAAAAATGAGCAAGAATATGCCTGTGTTGTGTATTGACTCACAACACTGAGACAGCCTCAATTTTGCAACTAAAGCTATTAAGAGAAAACGTCCAGAGCTGCTTCAGCAAGTGGCAAGAATGTGGAAAGGTGTGTCTGAAGTCTGTGGGAGTATTTTGAGAAGGATATTTGTAATGTATATGTTACTGGAATAACCTTTAATTAAATGATGAACATTTTTTTAATCAAATGTCTTATATTTAACACTAATTTTATACCTAGCCCTAACCTTTCTCTTCTTAAAGGCTATGCATTGCCATTAAATAAGAAATTTTCTTTCACTGCTTCCTTTAAAACCTTGGATGATCTGGCATGTGGTTTCTAAGCACTCCTGTATTACTCTTGTGTCTCGAAGACATCTTCAAGTTGTCTTTTCTCAGGCTTTTGCATACCTGGAAAATTTTTTCCAAACTGGTCACTTGGGTCTCGAGAACACCATTTACTCTTCCTCTTCAATATTTTTCTTGTTTCATATTTTAACTTCAATATTTCCTCCCCAGGAGGCATGATCACTTTATACCTTTCAAACTATCTATTCTGCTCAACAATTAAGCATCTTGTATATTGCATTGGTTACATTTACAATGAGTAAATTTTTTAAAATACGTATTTTTCTTTTGCAGGCTTTAAATTTTACTGTTTATCCTTGAACAACACAGAGTTTAAAGGTTTTTAAGGTCACACAATTGAAAGTCTGTGTAAACTTTTAAAAATTACTTAAGACATTTATTAACAGTTGTTTAGAGTATGGTGACATTTTAAAACACTACATGTGAAATTCTATTAGAAGTACAAAGTTAAGTTGAAAAAAATTTCTACTTAACCAAAATAAAACTTCTGAAACTGTCTTGATAAAAATAGGGCTTAAAAGTCAGTTTGATATTAGCAAAAAAAAAAAAAATAGATATCTTTAGGTAAAAATTTAAAAATATAAACTGCATAGTCAGTACATATATCTTGTCATTTGGTTGTTGGGCAAAAAACAATGTTCTTCAGCTCCAATCTTCCATTCATTTTTGTTACAATAATTTTGCATTCATTTTTTCCTGTTGCATATCTAAATACTGGTACACTGACATGTGTTCAGCACTGCCCTGTTTTCCTTCCAGGCCTGACGAGTTCTCAGCAGAATGATCAGTTGGCTTTCTCTCTTTTCCTTCTTGTGTTTGAAGGTTTTCAGGAAATCTGCCCTAGGTAATTGAACTTGAAATGTTGACAGTCTTGGGATAGAATGATCTTGAGTCTTATCCCCTTGATGTCCTGTATCCTTTTTAGTGTTATTTGCTCTAGCTTGTTTTTGGCAAGGGGTGGTCTATAATGCTGATACCTATTCTTTTGTTGCTGGTATGGCTTGTTCTCGTGCACCTTGGTTTTCAACGTCCTACATCTCTTCCTCTTAGTGCTATGACTAATGTCCAGAAGGTCTTCTTGGATAGTGAGGAAGGAAACTTCATGGGTGGTAGGACTAGTTTTGGACCTGATCCCGCAATTTCTCCTCACTCACTTTTCTGGTAATTCTGCTGTCAGTTTCATGAAGGACCCCATCACAGAAATACTGTCTATATGGTTATTACCTCCCACTTGCTTACTTCTTTGAACCGGAACTCTACCAGGGAACATAATATTAGCGTAACATGTTCTGTGCTCCTTGTTCTTCATCAGTATCAAATTCCACTGTTTCTGCATCATCTGTATTGTGGAATTATTCAAGAAGCTGTTTTTGTGACATTCTGTTGTGCAAATACTTTCCTTTGGTGTCACTTTTGTTGATGAAATCATAAGGAGGCATCTTTTTTCTGGCCATGGTTATAGTAATGTTTATCGGGACTGTGTTGGGTCAGCTGGGCTCTGCCATGCTCTCCTAACAGGGCATGCAGTTACCTAGACCATTGGCAGCCAAGGACTGCTTAAGGGTCTGCTCTCCTCTACAGCTATGGATTAAAATGCATGTGATTTTGATACTCCAAAACCTTTACTTCTAATTTCTCACTCTTGATCAAAAGCCTATTGATAACATATGGAATTTACACATATTTTGCATGTCATATGTGCCATACATAGTAAACAAAATACATGAAAACCAAAAAAAAAATTAGTTTTCATTACCATAGGTTATTTAGTAAAGACAGCTGCTCACATCTGGCCTCTGGCAGGTGCATGAGTTGGCCAGATGTTGGAATTGGTGACTGCATTTCATTTCTCTCTATATTTCTTATGTGTGAATGGTGACACATACATTTTGTATTTGCCTATGTTTTTATACATTTAATATTTTATGATAGATTTGTGAATATTGTATAGTAGTAAATGATGAAATAGACTATTGACTTTATCTGTTTTATACATGCATGATATACATAAATATTCCTTAATTTTTTGGATGTATCTAGTCTATGTAGGGTGGGAGATTTTTTTTTTTTCAAGCTGTTGCAAATTTTTAAAAAATCCACTTCTAAGTGAACTTCAGCCATTCAAAATCTTGCGCTCAAGGATAGACTGTACAGGAGACTGTGTAGTTCATGAGGATAGGAACTATATTGCCTTGTGCCTGGTGTGTGGATAGACCTCCTGCCTGCACTCCTGAAGTACCAAGCACTGTCCTGTTGTATGCTTGCTTTCTGACATAATCTTTAGAAATACCTTTCACTATCAGAAGTAGCTCCATTTCAAAGATAACTTACATGTCAGCTTCCATATAGTAAGCACTCAATAAGTACATGCTGTATAAGTGGGAGCCTCTAACATATAGTTGTTAAAATGTACAGAAAAAAAAAAGAATTTAAAGTATAGTTCTATGGACCATGATAAGATAAAGTACAAGGGATAGTAAATAAAAACTATTAGTAATAGGGCATGCCTGTTATCTCAGCACTCAAGCTGCTGAGGCAGGAGGATTTCTGTGACTTCTTAAGACCAGCTTCAACTCTAGAGCAAGACAAAAAAATATTTTGCCACTGGCCATGTAAATGTATACAGATATAATTTTAAATATATAATTTTTCTAAAATAGTTAATATATTTGAACATTCAGATTTTAAGTGTTTTAAAAATAAAACGGAGATTTTAGAAAAGCTTTGCAGACTATTCATGTGATTTGTTTTGATTTAAAAATTCAGATTACTCATTTGATTTAAATACAAGACAGAAAAAACTACTTGGTTACTTAATTATAATCATTCATATCTTCTCTTTAGTGTTCACATTAACATTTTATTTTTGTAAAGCAGAAATTTTATTTAACCTCCTTCATTTGTCTGAAATATCAGGATGTACCAAGAAATTAGTGATACATTTATATCATTTCTAAATATATTAACATAAACATGCATACATCCATATATATGCAAGTTGAACCTAAGAAAGAAAACATGCGTGTCTGCATGTATGTGTGTGCTCCAGATGAAATATTTGCACTTAAATATGTAACTATCAAAGAATGATTGTGAAAAGATTCATTTGGTTTCAAATGACAAGCTGCCTTAGAATGTGTACTTTAGAGTAATTGATGATAGAGACATAGTTGCTTTATATTTTACCATTTAGTGTTTGCACTATTAACAGTAAGAAATATAAATGCTATCTGTAATATATTGGGAAGGAAAATGCCTGGGAATAGAGGAGGCAGCTGAATCTAAAAACATCAATGATTTTAACTTCAGATAAAGTTGAGTTTGAAATTGGATTTTAAATCTTTATTGATCTTAGAAAAATCATGTAACTCTGACCTTCAGTTTCTCTATCAGCTAAAATAACAATATCTGAAATATAAAAACAAATCTGCTACATTGAATATTGGTTATAATCTAATACCAATCACACTTTGCTAACCAATAGAAAAAATCCAAAACATAAATTATATATTCAGTGCTCAAACTTACAATGGTTAGGTCCACTTGACAGGTTTTAAAGGATATTCACAAACCCAGGTACTTTTCAGAGGATTATTGTGATAAAGTTAAAAGCATATTCCAAGAATCAGCAGTATTTCTCCTAAAGGAGAAAAAGCATAATTGATGCATGGCAGCAAGCTTCGGAATTCAGAGTTTAGATTTAAGGATAGTTATGTTCTCTCCTGACATGACTGAGAGGATACAATCATGAAAACGGAATTTTGAATTCTATAGAATACTCATCATTGTATATATTTCAATGACTGGGTTTTCTTGAAACGTATTATATACTGAAATAATATAGGAGCTATAACGTTAAAAACTAGTAAAAATGATACCAAAATTCTCTGTTTCCATAATTAGAAAAAATCTTTGAGTAACAACCTGAACAAAGTAGAGTAGTTCGAAATTAAACATAGTGTCCAAGACACAATTTGTTAAAATAGAAGAAATAGAGAAACTTCCAACTCAGAAAATGTGAAAAAGCAGTGATACATATTTAAAAATTAAAATGAAAATGCAGGAGTTAATGGACATAGCATCTAATGGTAATAGTCTTTATAGCCAAGTAAGAAAATAATCATTTAACAAATGGTATTATCTAGTCAGTAAACTTTACAATACTTTTAAGAATTTAGTGAAGAATTTTATCTTTTTAATAGCAACAACTGTTAAAAATATTGATCCTCAAAAATTAGATGTCAGAGGTAAAATTAATTTAACTAACTGTAAAATTACACTACATGATTAAATGAAACCTTGCATACTAGAAGTTTATTTTGTAGCTTATTGACTATATATAAAAATACATATTGTCTCAGTCTTTATAATTAGAAAAAGTGAAAATACCAGAGGCACTTGTGAGAAAGACTTCAATTTGAACATTTAGAAGGGAGACAATTAGTCAGTACTTCAGAATTATTATGTTACAAAGGTATAAAGAATCATAAGTCTTTATAAATTCTTACATGGGGCTGGGGATGAACTCAGCAGCACAGTGCTTACCTGGCAAGAGCAGGATCCTGATTTTAACCCAGTACAAAGAAAAAAATTACAATACAAAAAAATAAGACAAATCAAGGAGAAATACTAATTGGTAGCTTTGGAATATGTATATACAAGCACATTGGTGTGTCTGAATATACAGTATGGGGAAATATAGCAGAACAAAATGTATACAGTATTACTTCTTTTTTTGATAAAAAATAAAAGGAAATTAACTGGTGTTATTATGTATCCTTTTGAAAATGAAATATTTATGTTTGCTTATATTTATAATAATGAGTCTTACTTTGGTATTTTAATTAACAATTACATCAATTAAAAGGATTAAATAATTAAAATAGACAGGACTCTTACATTCATACATAAAAATTTATCCTTTTTTAGAATGTATTCGTTGGCTGATTATATATTCCAGGGTGTATACCCTGACACTAAGTTCTGTGACAGCTGCTATATTTTAATGCCCAGATGATTTTGAAATGGGAAGGAACAGAAGGTTAAACAGCTGTGGACTGAACATACAGGAAGAAAAAGAGTAAGCTGAAAAGTGAATTTATAAATATTACTAGTAGAACTGAACGTTGCTTAGATGTCCAAGATCCAATGTACTATACTAACTATAATCTATTTGAAAAGTACTTAAGAATTGTGCAACATTATTATGGACACATTTTCCACTTCCTACCACCCACCTTTCCCCACTATTTTCTCCAAGATGTAAGGTAAAGCTACGGAGACAAATGATACATAGTACCTAAGCACATAAAATTAGAAGAAAATAAGACAGGCATTGAACTTCCCTTATACCCTAATACCTTTGCGCCTCTGCATTTAAGCTTAGAAAACAGGCTATTGAAATTGTTTTCTTTTGATGACTATTTTGTGGGATGATAAAAGTTAATACTGTATTTGATGTAAAATAGAAGCAAACTATTTTCTTTTTCTTTGTTTCTTTCTTCTTTTTTTTTTTTATTTTAACAAAGCAGGATTTTTCCTAAGGCCTCACTAGGATAACCTTGTTTACTTCAGTCTGTCATTACACTTTACAATGCACTTTTTTAATGGCAGACATACAGTTGATGTATTAACTGCCAACTACCTAATTACATTGCTGCTCTGTCACTTAAGTGCTATATATAACAAGAATAAAGTAACTTTTTAACAGCATGTTTAGTCTGTCCTTTGATATAAGATTTCTTTCATATCTTTATTAGTATCTTTTGGAGAGTGAATATGAACAAAATCCTTAATTTAAGAACAATTTTGTGAATAGTCACCTTCTTAGTAATATTACATGTTAAAAAAAAAATGTCCAGAGAGGAAAATGTTTTGTCATCCTAATTATAAATCCAGTATTAGAAGCACAAGGTCATCCTGAATGCACATACTTTTCTGTATTTAAGGGATGAGAGTACAGTTTGACACATTCTATAATCAGAACTGTAGTATCTAGATACATTACAGGTTTCAATTAAATCTGAAAATTATATTTATTATTTTCCTATATTGGCGGGTAAATAAATTCTAATATGCACTATTAACTCACAGAACACATTAACAAACATCTTAAGTAGTTGTATATCAAGAGGTACTATAAAATAAAAAATTGTGCAAATTTATAAATGTGAGAACAAATCTTGAGACATGCATACGTTTGTGTATATGTATATGTTTATATATATGTATTGGGTTTTGGGGAAAATCTTACCAATCTTACTCTAATAAGGTCACGTTTGGCATTCATATGCTACAATTACATCACAAGTGAGAGCACACTGAGACACCTAACAGTAAAATTTTTTTCTAAAAATTCTGTCGATTTAGACTTTTGCCACAATAAGAACACTTATTCACTGCCATCACTTATTAAAGAATAAAGCTTTTGATGAATTTGTGAAATCTCAGGAAGGCTAATTTCCCCTTATACTATCAGTCATCATTCCAAGATTTAAATGTCATGAAAAGAAAGCCTTCTGCAAAAGGCTTTGCGACTTAGATTGGAGCTTTAATATGCATTCGAGCACTGCAATTTTGTGGGAAGCATAGATGACAGATTATAATTTTGTCTTTTCTGTAGAGTTTTACAGTGAATATTCTTGACTAGTTTAAGTTTGACATTAAAATGGCCTTGGAAAGTGACAATGCATAACTGTCTATTGAATTAATAAAGGAGATACATTTAACTCAAGTTCTATCTATAGCATGTGGCTGATAATTCATGGTCAGTAGAAATAGAACACAAGGCTTTGGAAGATGTACAGAGCGTTTTTAAAAACTTGTTCATTCAAGAAAGAACGAATGCCTGTAATGTGTCAGACTCTGTTGTGGAATGTGGGAAGCAGCATTGAAACCAGTAGTTCCTTACCATGTTGGAGCTCACATCATAGTGTGAAACATAGATGATTAATGGAACTAAATAAGTTTGCTGGGTGATTATGCAATTGTTAAGGAAAATGAAACAGATCAAAAGAATAGTGTGGACTAGAAGCAAATGACGTATTTGTAATTAAGATGGTTATTGAAATATTGTTTATGGATGTAGCATTTGAGAGGAAAGCTCTGGTCTTCAAGGCAAGCTGAGATATGTTGTGCTCCAGGAAGAGAAATAGGAAGTGAAAAGCTCTGAGCTAAAAGTACATGAGATGAATCAAGTAAAAGCAAACAGAGCAGTGTGGCTGGAGTGCAGTTTGAAGGGAAAGTGAGAAGTGACCAGGTCAGGAGGAGAACCAGCTCCAGACCATTTGTACTCTGGCTATCCCTTGCCTTGTTTCATTTTATTCTAAGTAACACTGGAATTAATGTACAGTTCTGGGTAGCAAAATAACTTGACATTGTTGTAGAAGAACTACTCTGTTTTATAAAGGAAAAAAAGATTGTAGTACATCACTTGTGTTACCCTGTTTAAATTTAAGAATACAGTAGCCCTGTGGAATTACTGAAATAAAGAAGCATCTTTAGTCAGATGAAGCTCATATGAACTGGTAAAGTTACTAGTGCAACGTACTTCCAGGATATAAGTCTTAACAGCAGAAAGTTTCAGCAAGATGATGTGGGACCTTATAGATTAAGCATGTTCAACAATGGCTAAAAATACAAGATGGAAGATGATTTGTTTGTAAATGAATAGTTATTGAAGTTGCAACCCATACTGTTTTCTTGAAAGATATTTTTGAAATGTACTTAAGGTAACTCAAGCATTTTTTAATATAATTAACACAGTTGATATTGGCATAGGATGTATTTTGATGTCTTGATGGAATAATATCCATTCATCCTTTTAAAATGCAACTAAAACGGTTCTCAAAAACATTCTAATATGAGAGTTTATGGCATGTTTCCAGATTTTACAGTTTAGGAGAAGAGAAACAGTAAGGAATTGGAGAAAGATAGCTGAGTTTTGCTGTTTTTTTTTTTTCACATAGGGTCAAACATTTAGACTCTTCATATAAAGAAATTATACATATATATCAATAAATAATCCTAAATTTAAAATAATTTGCACATGTACTGTGGAGAAAATAATGGAGTTTTCAAGTCTAATTCTCAGTTAAAACTAAGATATTACCTTATACACTGCTAGTGATACAGACAGTTACTTCCACTCATTTAATCAAACACAATTTTATGTAGGGAAAAACATAACAGATAACTGTCTTTGAAATAGTGTTAGCTCCAATGAGTGAAATGTTTCTCATCCTCAGAACTTTCAACTTAAAATTTGTCATTCACTATTGTAGATGTGACGTACTAGATCATTATTCATGGAATTCAAGTCAATTTCCTAAAAAGCTTATCATTTCTTTTTCTTAACCTAGTGATGACAAATTCACATACTCTGTATGGTACTTACTACTATTACAAAATTTAGAACACTGTCCTCCAATAATGCCAGCCACAGCTTATGACTAAGCATGTCACGATTCTTTATAAAGAATTTAAACAATCTTTAGTACATATTATGTCTCAGCTTACAGTTTCAGAGCTTTATTGGGTCTGCTTTAGACCATGATGCTAAAGAATCTATTACTTACAGAAAATAAACCAAGAGAGGAAATTGACTATGTTATCTGAGATGATCTACTACTAATGCTGAGATACCGCCATTTTGGTGTGTCACAAATTTTCTTCGGAATCTCTGAAACCTATATTAGTTTTTATATTGTCATCGCATCATTCTACATATTGTGACATCTTTCAGGTTTCTTTATGCCTTCTTGTTTAGAAGAATAAAATAAAACTCTAATACTTGGATCACATTCAATTAAGGATTAGTTTTAAAAGTTTGATGTTAGAAGACATTTGTTGCCTACACTTTACACCTGGTCAAATGTCACTTTTTGATTGATATTTCTTCAGTTGGGTTTTCATATGTTCCAGTGGAAAAAGTAAAATGGAACTTTAGCTTTTCATGCAAGCATGAGTCGTGTAACAGTAACTAAACAATAAGTAGTCATGTCCTCTCTATGAAGCTTCAAAGGGGGCTGGTGACGTCTAGGACAAGTCCATAGCAATGGCAGCGGGTGTCAGATCTTATCTAAGTTCCCATGAAAACGAGATTTCAAATGTTAAACAGCAAAATGAGGGAAAATTCTATCTCTAAAATTACTCTCATGCAAAGCATAAATGTTTATGGGCCAAAGATGTATCTTGAAAGTTTTCTGGCTTCTTCAAAGTTTATTTACTACTCTGTTCTGTGTGTGTGGAAATACCTATTTGGCAGATAAAAACAAAACTTGTAAACACATTGAAGATCAGAATTTATATGATTTCAAGCACTCTTTTCATAGGGGCAATTAGGAGATTGTGGGTTATTAATTCAGTTATTTATTTTGACATAGACAGCGAATAGAAGATAAGCCGGGATCAAGTTAAAGATTTTTATCTTGAGGGTTGTCTCATTTATCCTGTGTTCATCGGCAATTTGTCAATATGTTTCTCTCCATAGTACCATTCCCTGTGTCTATTCCTAGAGCCTAGTGTCATTTAATACAAAACTAACATCCTGAAATTCTCTCCCTGGGTGACCTCTCAACACTTTCATAATCACTTTGTGTCTCCCTCTTACGTAAGAATTTTGCAAAATTATACTGGTTATTTTTGAAATCACAATATAAAATTGAAAGTTTTACACAAGGCTATTAATAAAATAAGGTATCAATTCAGATCTAAAATGTCATATTTTCCCATAGGATTTTGATTCTATTCACTCTTTGGCCTGTCTGCTCAGCCACATCTCTCTACACTAAGGCTTACAGTATCAAATGAACAAAACATATGTCCATTGAATAAAAATAAGCGTTTTCTGTGGGCAATACATTTACTTACTAGACTTGAAAGAAGTTTAGCTTTTGCAATTTAATCTCATTAGAAAAATAATATACAGTATTATTTTTAGTATAACAATTATTTCTAATAGAACACATATTTAATGCTATTTCCACGTGCCCTGACTTTCTTTGGAGAATTTTCACAATAACATTATTTTAAAATGTGTTTGTTTTAAACTAAGGGAAAAATAGTACCTATTATGTGTACATACATTTATTCTATGTCTAAATATAGATATGAGTAGACAAACTCTTGGAGAATAAACACAAAGAAATATATTGGGACTTTATTTCTTACACCATCACTTGAAGTTAAATAAAATGTTTAAATCATTAACTGTATTAATACTCTTGCTATGGAGAAGGCAGTAATGTAATGATAATCATACTGTTATTTCCAAAAATGATCCTCAAGGTATTTTGACCATGCTTTTATATAGATCATTTAGGAGCAATTTTCATGAAAAGATTGGCTAATGAATATATTTAGACCTGAAATTAATGTTCAGTATTGAATTAACTATATAATGAATGCCATGCTGCTATATGTAAACTGCCAAAGGCATTGATTTTTTTCCGTATTAAGGGTTCAAAAGCTTTATACAAGAATCAATATTGACTTTTCAGGTGCAATCTACAGGAAATTTGATTGTGAAAGGCTTTTTCAAAATAGCTCGAGTTAGTTTCAGCTATTATATTGCTGGCAATATATTAGTGTATTACTAGTTATTTGTAAAACACTAGATAGTAAAGCATATAGCTTTTAATAGTGGTTTTATATTTATCTCAATTTTCTTTAAAATACTTATAAACTGGAAATTTATTCATGCTAGTAATATCCTTCAAACAAATGACTGAACAGGAAAGGTAGTGTAAATGGCTAAGAATTACGTAGATTGTGTAAAGAGGATTGACTAAGATTTGCCAGATATGAATCTTCAGTATGGCATTTCAGGGTCCTGTGCAGCAATGGGCCCCATTAAAGTTCTAAGCTAGTGTCTTGGCTATCTTTTCACAGATATATTCCAGATCACAAAAAGTGTGATCTGTTTCTTGTTTCCTTGCCACATACCTGACCATATTTAACGAATAGCACAACTTAAAGATCTGTCTGTTTAGAATGAAGGCTTTATCAGTGATAAAATATCTAACATAGGATATAAGACTTCAACGACAAAAAAACAGAAGTGGTGTTGTGGACAATGGAAATCTACATTTCTGAGGATGTTATAATGAAGTCAGATACCTACTCCACTCCAGAATCATCACAATGACAAACCAAGGAGAATTATAAACTTTTTCTATACAAGTAGCGTTTCAATGAAGGAAGGTAATAAATAATGTGAATAATAGAATATGTTAAAAAGAATTTTTAAGACTATGAACTTGCTCTTACACCAGAGTCATCGTGAATCTTGTTTGCTAGGAAAATCTTGATGATTCACATATTCTCCTTGGCTATGCTAATAATTCTCTTCATTTTTATGTTTACCACATATCAGGCATTCTACCAGAACTCTGCAGATGTTTAACCCTCAGTAATTGTAAGATATGACTTCTGTTACCACCCTCATTTTATACAAGAGAAAATTGAATCTCCTAGAAATGAGGACAGTTGTAGCCATCACATATGAAATGAAAAGGAAGAACACAAAATTTATCCTTAACTTTTAAAGAATAGTACTGTGTTTTAGAAAAGCTTTATATTTACTTTTCTCTGTCACTATCACAAACATGAAGATTTTTTTGTGATTCTACACTTTGTCAATATTGAAGAGTCTAGAAAAATAAAATGCACAAAATGTGGAGACCATTATGAGTTTCTTGCTCACACTCTGTTCTGCTGTTCAAATCTACCAGTTAATCAAAGTTACCATTTACATGTCCTTTGCGTTTGTGTCTCTGGTGGTATGTACCCCTGGTTTGTTGCCCTTGGCTTTAATTTTTTTTTATTTAAAGGGGAAAAAAGGGTAGAAATAATACAGAATTTCAGCTCAGAAAAATAAACAGAAATCACTAGTTGATAAGTTACATATTGTCATCTTAGAAATAGTTGTTCAATTTATAAAATTAAAGCATACAAAGTGACATTCAAATAATGGCACTGCAAACAGTTCTGCTCAATGATCCAACAAGAACTTAGTAATATGGTTATCAGTCCTACACACTTGTTTTTTTAATCCTAAAGAGGGTAAGATTAAACAACAAAACAGATTATAAGGAAACATTTAAAGAAACACAGATTTCAAAGCAAGTCTACTGAGATCTTCACTGTCTATCTTATTTTCTCTAATTTTCTTCCAAATAGTTGTCCCCATCCTCACACACACTGAATACATACTGAACATTATAGAACTAATAAATCTACCTTATATATTTCCTGGACATGTTGATACTGCTTGACCATGTCTGCATGGTAAGAAGCACTGCTTCACAATCTGATCTAATCTTAACTGAGTTCTTTGCATAAGAGTCAGGTGACCAGGAAAATAACTGCTTAATCAACTTCTCATATTTGACTGTACTGCTATTGCCATGTTGGAATTATCCCATTTCCGCTGTACTGCCTTCGTATTTCCTATTACTGCATTTTGCAATTGGAGTGTTTTAGCATTATCATTGTTTCTTGCTTTGTATTAATGTATTTAATTTGTAAGTAAAGTTATGAATCTAGAAATAAAAATCCAGATCTCCAAGAGGCATGCATAGTAAGTCCCAATTTTATTTCATCTGATATTGTACAAATTTATCCATGCAATTTCAAATATACATATGTGTTTATATATGACAGAAAAATTTATTTTACATCAATTTTTAGTTCTGAAGTGGGTTTTTAAACAAAAATTTAACATACTGTGAAATTTTGTTTTATATCTGCATTAGTGGACTACTTTTTTCATCCAACAAGTAAACAGTACTCTATTTTATGAATATGTCATGATTTATTTAATACTGTTATATATACCTTTTAGGCTATTTAAAGTTTCCAGTTACAATAGTTTTAACATTATACTTTTACATGCATGAGGAATTCTGTATTTGTGTTGCTTTTGTTGTGGCATAGATTCCTTGAAGAAAAATTTTTGAACCTGAATTTTTATCTTTACTATTATTCAACGTATTAAATGATGATATTAGTGTACCACCTATTCCCTACAAAATTTTCAACACTTGATATTATCAAACACTTTAGAGTTTTGTAAAGCTAGAGTGTTACGCTATGGTCAGGTGCAGCTGAAGTGGTAGAATGTTATGCTATGGTCAGGTGCAGCTTAAGTGCTTAGCTGACACAAAATTTTTCAGCCCTAAGATGATTAGTATTTTTATCTGCTCTCCATTGTACACTCCCCCATCCCACATTCCTTTCCCTGATGCCTTGTGAAACTGTAGGCTTGGCTGTGAGGACAACACTTTGCATCAGATCTTTGCTAAAGTCCTGGATCTCTCTGTTTTGTTGTAAAGAACTGTTCCTGGAAAGGACTTCGGAATGCCTTGGTGTCTCAAGTCATCTGCTTGGGAATCTCTGGTTCTACTTTGTCCTGTGCATCTGCCTAACCTGGTCACCTTGCAGAAGCTACGTTGTGCCAGTTTAAAAGTAGAAAAAGTGTTATGATTGATACCAATGCACTACCCACACTAAAAATTTGTTTCTAATGGTTTCTTCATTGGTACATGGGAGACCATTAGAAATTTTAGATAATAATCCCTTCATTGAATAGTTTATATTTTCCCAATATAGCAAAACTACTCTTTTCTTCTATAGTAAAAGTTTTAACTATTTTTATACTGAAATTTACTAGTCAGTCAGTTATTAGGTATAAGACTTATTATATTACCTTATGATTAATTTTAAAAGACTTCTGCTCTTTTATTTGCTTTCCTTATTTATTTTAATCCAATTGACTACAAAATTGAGTGAAAAATACAGAAAATTCACATATATACCTCTACCCTCACATGCAAATCTCTACCGCTCTCAACATCCTGCCTCAGAGAAGTACGTTTGCTAAAACAGATGAACATGCATGAATACATCATTATCACATACAGTCCACAGTTACATTAATGCTCACACTTGGTATCATATATTCTATGGCTTTTAACAAGTCTATGATATGGAATTTGTCCACTACTGTAAAACTAAATATTTTCACTGTGGTAAGATTCTTTTGTACTCTTCTATTTATTCTTTTCTCCAACAGAATCTCTTGATCACTGATATTTTTACTGTCATCATAGTTTTGTGATGGAATTTGATGTATATAATCATAGAATATGAAAACTTTTCAGATCAGCTCCTGTCATTCAACAATATACTTAATTTTCTCTATATTGTTTTATGGTTTGACAGCTCTTTTTAGTGCCAAATAATACTCCATTATATGGATTTCCTGCGGTTTATTTATCTCTTCCCATAATGACTGATGTATTCACTGAACTCAGCTTTTGTAATTATGAACAAGGCTGCTATAAGCATTCATGTGCAGGATTTTGTGGCTGATTATTTTTCCAACTCTTTTTTAATGCAATGCTTGAATTTTATTCTAAGTATATTTAGTTTTGTAAGTGTTATCAGACTCTTTCAAAGCAGTTCCCACTTCACATTTCTACTGACAATGAACGGGATTCCTGTGGGATTCCCACTGCTTTACTTCTCTACAAGCTTTCCATATTTCCCTTGTCTTAGGTTTTAGCTATTCACATTAATACGTGGTGATATCGCCCTCTTTATTTTTCAGATCTCTTAATGGCCTAAAATTGAACATCTCTCTTATGCTATTTACTTTGTATCTTTTTGGTGAGAGCCCGTTAAAGATTTTTTCCCTCTAATTAGTTGATAATTTTCTTATTGTTGAGTTTCAAGAATTTTAAGATTTCTCATATTTCTGGTAACTGTCCTTTATTAAATATGTTATTTGTAAATATCTTCTGTCAATATGTGGCTTTTCCTTCTCTTCACATTGTCTTTTGCAGAAAAATTTTTTTTAATTTAATTGGGTTTACTCTTTGTTGTTTATTTCGTGGATCTGGCATATCATGTTGTATTCTATTACTTTTTAAAATTATCAATATGTATTTTCATCATGTTGGTCAGATTGCAATGAGATTATACACATATCCAACATCTAATAATTTCTCGCTAGCTCTATTGATTCCAAGTTAGGCCAAGATTTCCCATTTGGCTTGGGTTTTGCAGAGCCACGTTCCAGCTGATCTCATCTGCCCTTTACTAAAACCATTTAGGTCAAACGCTGGCTACCACAGCCGCTCATACTCAAATGAAAACCCTCCAGTGACTCTTCACTTATTTTTGCTGAGCTCTCCAGCCTTACCTTCTATTACTTTTTCCTCAGTTCTCTTATTTTATGGAAACAGACCCAGCTGTTTTGCGAAGGCCTCAAGTATCCACTCATTGCAGGACTCTGACACTTGCTCTCCAGCCTTTCTCCCTCTCTCACTTCCTTCCTTCCTTTCTTTATTCTTTTCTCTCTCTCTCCTTCTCTTCCCTTTTTATGTCTTTCTTTTTACTGTTCTATGTTTATTGGTACATGTTTGCAGTTCGTAATAATTACATTTCTGTTGTGGCCTGCATACGGGTACATAGCATATGTTAACTCTTCATCCCTTTCCTATCCTCTCCCTCAATTACTTGCCCATTTTTTTTGTTGCAAAATTTCTATTTCCCAACTTCCAGTCATTTTTATCTTATTTTGCTCTTTATTTTATATTATTCATAGAAGAGAAACCATGCAGGATTTCAGATTGTGTGCCTGATATATTTCACTTAAGGTTAATTACTCAAGGTACATTCATCTTCCTGCAAATGACTTGTTTCTCCTTCCATGGCAGGGTAGTACTCCAAGTATATGACTACCGTGAAATGGAAGAACTGATTTAAAAATGGGCAACTAAAATGTATAGATACTTCTTAGAAAAAGATGGGCAAATGGCTTATAAACTCATGTATATGTTTCTTCATTTCAGAATGTTCTTCAATAAAAGCTCGTAATTTGCCTCGGGTTACTTTCTGAGACATTTATCACTTTTTGCTTATCTTCTCTATATAGTATGTAAAAACCATAAAAATCAAGGGTTGGTTCCTTGTTCATTGTTGTATGCTCAGTTGTTTTAAAGACTCAGCACACATTAGTATCTGGGAATAAATAGCTCACAGTCTTTCCAAAACATAGTCATGTGTGGCGACATTGGGACTTTACTGAGACAAGTTTGCAAGGTAAATCACTGTTGACTAACTTACACTAAAATCGTTGCTGAAATCTAGATCTACATAAATGGTAAACTGGTAAATAATACTGAAGTCTCAAACCAAGGTTATTTAGAAGTCTATAGGGTGAAGTGCCTGAAGAATCTTGTGCTGCCAATGACATGACACCCACAGCTTGTGTGCCTGGTGGGAAACCGTAAAGGTTTACACCTAACAGGCCCAAGAGTCTCTCAGAAACTAGGCCTAAATCCTGCTGAGATAGAGGAGATGACCTGATGTCCTACCTAGACTTTTCTTTCTATATGAAGCCTTTGTAACAAGTTCAGTCATAGCCCATTTTGGTCAAGGAACAAAGTTAAATTAGTACTCAGCTGGAAATTAACCATTAATTCTTGATATCAGTATAACATTAAATTGTGTGTAAACTTTACTTCTTTTTTGATGACTATTTTGACCACCACTGTGCAACACAATTTGCACTTTGTCTTGATATGCGTTTAGTTCTGTTTTTGATTTAGCATGTTCTATACAAAAGAAAATAAGAATCTCAGTTTTAAACATAATCTGGTTAAAATTTCTTAAAATATTCTAAACTTGATTTTTAAATAGATCACTTTTACAGCTCAGTTTTTTTCAGTTTTATATATACCAATTATAGGAAATGCTATATTTTAAATAAATCAATATTTACAAACATTTGCATAGGAGAAAATTTTAAAAATTTGAAATATCAGTGATTAGTGAAACAGAACTGTCTAGCTGTACAAAGTGACTGAAGATGTGTTACTTGAAAGCTATAAAACTCAGACACGCCAATGAAAAATTGCTCTGAGCTTAAAAATCAGTCGTCCAGTCTAATGCCTTATTATCTTGTAATAACATGTTCTAAAATCGAACTTGATGATATATAGGTTATAAATTGTAAGATTCATGCAGAAAAATAGAAAGTTTTTTCCTAATATGAGACTTTTTTCATGTCTTAGTTTTCTATTTCTGAAATGTATAATTTGATTTCTGATACCCTGAAATCAGAAAGGGAAATTTTGAAATTCTTTCAAACTACAATTAGTAATTGAGGACAGTCATTGTAAAAGTTTGCAGTGGTTAAGACTGACTCAGAATTAAGTGCTCACTAAAATAAATTCTTATGTTGGGGCATTATCAGATACTGAACTGATTAAGTAATCAAACTGCACTCTCATTTTAGAGCAAAATGTTAGCCATTCGACCACTCATTCTTTCCTTTATTACATCTCATTATTGTCTCTAGATTCTTTCTTTCTGTTCCGAATGATTTCCTGCCTTCTGGCCATCTAAGGAACACAGTAGAAGGGTAAAGAATTAATTAAAGTTCTAATGATGCAATTAGTAGTAACTGTGAGTTGTTAAAGCATTTCCTCAGATGTTTTATAGCTTGAGAGACATCATCTTTACCTCAGACATCAAATACTGACCACCTGTTATCTATTACCATAACGTTCCACTAGCCAACTCATAGAGCTCAATCTAGTCTCCAGTGATCAGACTGCAAAGGCAACTGACAGGCAGTTTTCACAAAGGTAAACCATGAAATCTAAATGAGATAATAAATAAAAACTCAGGCAGGTGTTTAATGGAGAAATACTATGAATGGAACCCAGAAGTTGGGGAGTGAACGCATTGTTTATGCATATTTTTATGATACTTGCTTTGTTTAAATATCTGAGGAGAATAACTTTAAAACCAGTGTTATATGTCATGCATTTGTAATTATCTATAGGTGCTTATATCTTGGGTTTTAAAGCCTATATTGGTTACAGATTTGTTGTAAGAGAATTCTTCTGATGTTAAATTATTCAGGTTAAAATGTAAATGCGAATGACTATGCTACTTTAAATTCCTGCATTCTCTTAAGCTTAATAAATTAATGCAGAAGGAAATATAGAGATTAGCAGGTTTCATTGAATTAAAGCGATTTCTTGCTACACTGTCGCTATGTGATTACTTCTGGGTCCTGAATAACACTGAATTTCTGATATGACTTCTTCAATTATTGATTTGTTGCTTGTCTATTCTCTAGGAAAGTCAGATGAAGATCAGCGTGATGGTATTTATAGGCTGCATCTCATCGGTGGGATGTAATCCATCTTTGTTAAGTTCAGTAAAAGTGATAGATGACATTTGGCAGTGTAATGATGTGATCACTCTGCCAGTGCCGCTTTAAATCATAAGCTGTTGCTTTCTGTTGTGTAGATATTTAATCAGTTATACACCCCATTACTGATTTAATTCAGAATGTCAGTGGCAGGTGAATAATGTATTTGTATATTAATATCATATTGTATTAATGCTCCCTTCATTTAAGTGTGCTATTCATTTTAAAATCATAAACTGTTGCTTCATGGGTAGAATAAATTTTATCGAGGTGGGCAGACATCTTCAGGATTTTAATTCAGTGCATCAGTTAAAAATGCATTTCTTTATATTTCTCTCTGCTTCCTTGACTCAGGGGACTTTGTGAAAATAACAACGTTTTATGTAATTGATTTTAAAAACCGTTACATATCTAGGTAACATACACTTTAATTTTTAAATCACAATAATTAAGTGGAATTTTGAGGAAAATTCACAGATTAGTAACCTTTGATAGGGGAATAAGAAAATCCAGCACCTGTTCAATGGAAATAGGCTATTAAAACAATCCCAAGAGTTTAAAAATGGTCTGGTTTTTTCTTTAAAATTTTATGTCTATTTCAGAATTTGAGATGATCTTCTGGTTAACATTATTGTAAACATTTTAGGAGCTAACGTAATGAAATAGTTACTTATTTCATTTGACATTCCACCTCTCAGGGGTCTTAATTCATCATTTATAACACAAAGATATTTGTTATTTCAATTATTTCTTTTGAAAAATGTTATGGTAGCATTATTTTTGAAGACTTATACTTGTTTTACACTTTATCACACTAATTCCAACATTTAGAAAATTAAAATACATGTATGTAGGAAAACTTGAGCATGCTTTTCATTAAAGTTGAATGATTTTACGTTTTTGCAGTAATACCTCCTTATCTTTGGATAATACATTCCAGAACCTCCAAAAGGTAATTCACAATGAGTACTGTGGAGCACTCTATACATGATATTTTTTTCTATATAACATACCTATGACAAAGTTAGTTTATAAGTTAGTACAGTATGAAATTAATAGCATGTAACAATAAAATATAGCAATCATAACAATATAAAGTCATAAAATATATTGATGTAATTTCTAATTCCTGAAGGAGTCTGGACAAGTGTCAATATTTTAAGACTGTTTGAATTCTCATTATGATTACAAAGTAAGTATGGAGAAAGAAATCATTGATAGGGGCTACTGTAATTGAAGGAATGTTTTAAAACACTTAAAAGTATACTAATGAATCGTTTCTGTCACTATTACTTTGTTCTAAACTCTGTGAACAAGAGGATAATTTTAATATTTTCTAAAAGAGGTTAACAACCTTCTGGCAGTCTTCTCCACAGTGTATGTAATATGTAGTACCATTCTCTGTACTGAATATTTGTGTGTTAGTGAGTTTGACTGATAAACTAAGCAAACTTCACTTAATCTCATTGAATCTTAAAGTGATCTGTTATGGTTGATATATTGTGTCAACTTGAGGAGGAGTTTAAAAGTTAAACTAACAACTCAGCAGGGAACCAGGGTCCTTACTTTGTAAATATCCTCACCCTGTGCAAAAGGAGGGCATAGAGGGGCTGTGAGTGCAACAACCACCCAGGCAGGGAGCATGCTTACAATATAAGGGAGGAAAAGATGCTTATTCCCTCCATCTTTTGCTCTGGGTGCTTTTTTCTGGCTGCTACGTTCAAGTGTTGCCCCAGTGCCAGGCCACCCTGTCTTGGAACCAGCTGATTATGGACTGAAACCTCCACAAACAGTGAGTTACATAAACCTTTTCGTCCTTCATTTTAGGTGTCAGGTATTTTGTCCTAGCAATGCTAGGAAAGTAACCAAGACACTACCATTCCATTTTAGCATCTTTTAACCAATTCAGTGATGGTCATGTTTAATACTAGCACATTCAGACTGGTTTGTAATGGACAAATGGCCTTGTGTTGTGAATTTGGCAGGCTATGGGACTGTCTTCATGAAGACCCTGCATCTCCTCAGAGGACCACGCCACTGTTTTTAATAGAATGTTGACTTTCTTAAAATGTTTATGGTTTAGTGTGATGACTTTATATTTAAAAAAATCAAAAAGAAGAAATGTGATATGCACAATGGAAAAAAGGAAAAATATATATTGTTCTTATTGCATTAAATTATTATAGTTTAACCTAATACAAAAACTATGATATTTAAAAATGCCTAATTTTAAGGCATACGGTAGATATTTAAGTCATCAGTTTACCATATTTTTTTCTATTTGAGACTTTTGCTCATAATGCCTTTGTCATTTTTATTGATTTCAAAGACTAAATACGTCTTCATTTTCTCTGTGAGACTTCCATACCCTTTAAGGTGATAGAAGGATGGAGTGTTACTTTGTTTTACTTATTATGTATTGCAAGCCTTTGCGGTGCCATAATAATGCCAACATTTATTTCCATAATGCTTCTTTCTGACAAACCATAAACTTTATAGAAATGATCTCATTTATCTTCATAATGTACCTAGAGCAGTTAAGGGACTTCTGGTTATTAACTCACTTTATAAATGAAAAACAAGTTGATATCAGAACCTTTTCCTGTTCACAGTCAACTAGTAACACTGATTATACAAAAGATTAGCTTTTAGTCTGTGTTCAAGACCTTAATAGCACTGTTTACCTAACTTTCAGTGACACAAATTTTCAGATATTCCATTCCATTATCCAATATTGCAAATTCTTTTACTAGTGTATTTTCTGCAAAAGAGGAATACATATATATGTGTATATATGTTATCAGATTTTAAATATATATTATCTTCAGATTCCAAATCATTACCTATACATACCATTATTATGAGGCAAAAATAGAAACAATCCATGCTATAATCTTAAAATATGCAATTATTTTATAAGTGAGGTGAGAAGTAATGTATGAGAAATATAGACTAAAAGATCACAAGTCTGCAACTAGCCTTTTATACCAGTTCACATTGGTTACTTATAAGCCTGAATAACCCTTTTAGATAAAGAAAATAATTTTATTTGTTAACTTGCTTTACCAAGTATTTTAAAAATTTGTTATCTATTAAAATATTTAGCCTTGCATTAGCTTTACTACTACTAGGAAAATATACCTTATACCCAAAGTTTAAAGGAAGGGAGGTGTATTTGGCTCATAGTTTCATACAATTCAGGTGATGATTTACCTCAAGGCAAGAGCATCATGGAGGAAAGATTAGGCATCGTAAAATTGCTCAAGTGACAATGGCCAAGGAGCACAGTTGGGAAAGCACCAGAAATGACATAGCTTCAAAATTCATGATCTACCCACACATATTCAACAGTGTGCTTTACTAATCCCCTGGGCAGTACCCAAACCAATGAAATTGACAATTCAATTAAACTTTCACCGTCATCTGATCTGTAAAATGTTCTAACTAAAATGCCTATGGCTATTACTATTTCAGCCATACCTGAAGGAGTAATGAAATATTTTCTGCCTATTTTTAGCCCCTTATCTTTGCCTGGCATTCTTGACCTGAAGCTCACCGATAAGCAAAGAAATGTTGCAAGACTTGCTTTGAAAGTAAACTACTTTGAGCAGTTTTAGAGTTTTCTTCAGTTGTTTTTCTTAAATTTTCTGTCTTAATGATTCTGCTTTTCCTTTCCCAATTTTTCTTTTCTGATTGGCTACTTTTTTGCCTTTTATTAGCATAAAATGAACAAATAGTTTTCCTTTCTATGTAACAAAGCATTTCTTCATTTCTAATTAAATTTCTCAACTTTATGCCTAAGGGAGAGGGAGAGGATTATTGAATTTTCATTTGTATTCATTTCCTGTTACATTGTTCTTTCTAGTCTCACTTAAGAGGCTTGGTGTTTTTCACATACATTTCATTTTACATGTATGAGAAACAGCCTTGTTAAAATGTACATTGTACATTCTGGGTTATTGCTTATTTAGGTAGCATGATATTTATGACTCTCCATCACTATTGTTTCATAGATCATACTATAGCACCCTCATTCCTTTGGAAACTTCGGGGAGACATTTTTTCTTTCTTTTTAATTTTTTTAACTTCTTCTGTCTTTATTTGCAGGATTTTCTTCTTTCTGTCATCAATTTTCTGCACCAATATATGCATGCAATAGACTTTTGAGCATATTGAAATTCCTTTCCCAGATCTCTCATCTAATTGTATCCCTGTTATTAAATAGTAAATGATGATAAAATTCATAGGTAGGCATTTAAAACAAGTATTCAACTACAAAATGAAAATTCAAATGTATCAGAAATATTTTTAAAAATTGAGATAACTTTTAAAAGGTTAAAAACAAAAAAGCTATCATGTATTTTATACGATTTTCTAAGTTAACAGTGTATTTTTATTTTATCTTGAAAACTTTTGTTTATTTCTCATATCTAAAGATAGTAATAGATTCTTCACAATTTCATATTCTTTCCACTTAAGGAAGATTATTGGGTATATAAATGTTTGAAAAAATAAATATAAATATAGGTATGAGCAATAAATACAAATCTAGAATGTATCAAAGGATAAGTGTAACTAAACTTGCATAAAAATAATTACAACTACTGTTTTAAAAGGCTGAGTGTTAGCTATTATCTTTTAATCAAACAAGAAGCCTCTTATCACTTTAAAAAGTACAAACTGCAGCTATATCTAAACTTGTAGTATTATCTAAAAATATATTTTTTTCTTTCTATCATTTGTGTGCAAAGACAGATAAGGTCAAGGAAAAGAAGATATAAAATCCCCTAATATCAAAATAACATCTTGCATCCTCCACTATTAAAAATAATCAGTCTCAGAAACAAGTTTGAACTGAGTGAACCATACTGGCACACTAATTTTTATTTTCTTAACATAAATCATTCTATAATCAGATTTGTTGTTAAATTCCCCATCTCTAATGTAGCAAAGCCCTCCTCTAACTCATCACTTTGCCATTATCTTTTATATGAGATACAGTTACAAATATCTCTGTTGTTTTTTCCATAGTGACCTACAGCTTAAGAAAGTCACATTCTGCATTTACGTTCTGGAAGTCAGAGATAACAGGCAATACTTTTGCAATTTGACCCCATATAAATTTGTCTTAAATTGATTAGAACTTCATTTCAGTTTCTTCCACAACTAATTTCTGAGCTTTCCTGTGAGTCTGGGATTTTGCTTACTGTAGGAAATACAACTAAGAAGAAAGCAATCCTGTTCTTTATCTTCATTCAAGTGGAGCAGGTTAGACATAACACAAACAACAAATAAAATTTTAGAAGATTATGAGGTGAGAAAAATACAGAGGAAATTACTTCTTTTAGAAAAATGAGCTATTTTGGGTTTTAAAATGTTGGAACTAGGGAAGGAAATGTCAGAGAAAAAATGCATGTTATGAGTAAAACCTTGAGTCAATAGATGTAAACACCTAAATAAAAGACCCAAGTGACGGAGCTAAATGAAGATAACAAAGACAGAACCTGGAGATGAAACTGGAGAGGGGAGCAGGGTTTAGAGACTAAATCAAATAGCATTCTGATAATGATGGGTTGAAATTTAAGGACTGCAAGCAGAGATGTGATACCTACGTGTGTTCACCTGGAATTGCTGGATGGATAGTGCACTGACTTGACATGAAAGACATTTGGGAAACTATTTGGAAATGGAAGTTCAAGCAAGAGCTCATGATGGTGACAACAGTAATAAAAACTACTTTCAAGTGTGCAGCGAAATGGAACTCTTCTGCATTATTGGTGGTAATGCAAATTAGTACAATCCAAAACACTATGGAGATTTCTCAGAAAACTGAAACTAGAAATCACATTTTGCTAGCAATTTCCCTTTGAGTTATCTTTCCAAAAGAGTTCAAGCATCATATTACAGTGATACATGCATTACCAATTGTTATCGCAGCACAATTATAAAAGTTAAACGGGGGCTGGGGATTTAGCTCAGCAGCATAAGCGCCTGCCTTGCAAGCAGGCAGTCGTGAGTTCCATCCCTGGTACTGATAAAAACGAAAAAGACAATATAAATAAATAAATAAATAAATAATAAAAAATAAAAATAAAAGTTAAACCTTGGTAGTGGCCTATATGCCCATCAACAGATGAATGATTAAAGGAATTGTGATATTTACATAAAACGGAGGGCAACTCTGCCAATAAAGAAGAATAAATGAGTCATATGTAGAAAAATGGGTGCATCCTGAGACCGTAAGTAAAATAAATCAGGCAAACAAACTTAAATATCACATAGTTTCCCTTAATGAGATTTCTAAAATACAAATAAAGAACTATACAGAGCCATTCTTGGTCCTTGTCCCAGTCTGAGAAGTTTATATTTGTATTCCCAAAGGAAAGTTACCAGAATTCTAATGAAGTGATTTCAGTCTATCACTTACAGTGTAACCCATAGTGAGAACAAACACACTAAGGCATATCTACAGCAGGGGAAGCACAGGAGTTCTTAAGTCTAGCTAAGATGATGGTTAACTGGAACAAAGGCCTCAAACCAAGGCTCAACCCAGGTTTTCTTCATTTGTGAAGAAGAGAGTGGGTCCAGGATTAGTGACCGTGAGTAAAGCGGAAAGTACATTAGTGATCTGAGCTGGGCTTGAGAGGAGGCTTGAAATCGCCTCTGTGTTATGCACAGAGAAGGGTATGCATAAAGAGTAATCTGCATAACACAATTTGAGGGTTTATAATATTTAGGGTTTGGTGCTTCAGCTCTGAAATCCTGGGAAGTCATAGCCTCTTATCTAAAGGCTGGATCCCAGCTGATAGTATCAATCGTGTTTCTCCCTCCTGCCTGGCTCATACATGATTTTGGGAACTACAGGAGCAGGGTAACACCAACCTATCACCTTGTTTCAAAGACTACACATCAGCACCTCTGCTAGACTGATTTACATTGCTTAAAGGCAATGGAGGAGAGAAGGAAAGGTCCTAACCAGCTCTGTCCATATCAGTACGTGAGAATAGGGCCAAGTCTAGCCAAAACGGAGATAACTTCTCTTCTTTCAAGGCAAGTCATCAGATGGCCCTCCACAAGAACAAAAGATTATAAGAAATAGTGGGTAGATCTTTTGCAAATGTTAAGGGGAATAAGAGATGGAGGGAGTGGGGAGAAAGTAGAAAGGAAGGGCATGAAAAAATAACTTATATGTGTGTGAACATGTAACAGTCTCCTCAGGAGAATAATCACCATCCAGAAGAGAGAATCAGGTCAGAAACAGTGTTTCAATGTGGGAGATGACTGGAGGAGAAAATATGATTCCAAATGTAGAAGCAAAGTAGCATGACAGGAATAAAAACAAAGACTATGGGCATTGTTAAATAAAATGTCAGAGGAGGAAATGACTAGAAAGAAAAAAAAAAAGAAATGCACCTATGGCAGATATGTAACAGCAGCTACGGAGGCTCTCTGAGATTGCCACCTTAGAGTCTAAGAATGTTGCAGTGTGGGGACTCCTAAGCAGGGGGAGACATACCCTGCTGACTCAGGAATGAAATAAGCTGAGAGAAAACAATTGGAAATGCAATCCTGTGCTACAATTAGAACAGCTAAAGTCTCCATGTCACCACTGGAACCCATGATGCAGGAACCCATGGTTTTAATACCCTGCTGCTGCTGTTTCTGAGTTGGCACAGCAGGGATAGCGAAGCAAATGTTCTGAGAGTGGGAATCAGCAAACCGAATTGAGAGCAGAGATGGCAGGGAGCCCCGCATCAACCTGCGGTGAGTGAGAGGACTCTTCCATAGATAGGAGGCTCCAACAGATGACATTCTGAGACGGGGTAGACTGGCCAGAACAGGCCGCTGCAGTGACTTCAGTAACATATTCCCCTCTCAAGTGGGATTGGTGGAGAGTGTTTGACCTGTGTGACACCATGGACTGAGGCCCAATAGGCTAGCCCAAACCAGGTCCCTGCCCCTGGCAGTGCACCCTAATGCAGTGAAGCCTTCAGCAGGTTGACTGACCTGGAGGAGCAGGCCCAGCATAGGCTGCTCTGGTCTTTGTCTCACTAGTTCACTACAGTGGGCAGGAACACATAGCGGGCACGATTCAAACAAACTGTAATCGACCATAAAAGAAACTGGGCCCTATATATATATATGCCTCTATGGAAGGAACAAAAAATATGAGAAGAGGATACAACAAGAAAGGGTCCTTGGTCCCCAATCCTGAAAACACTGATACAGGAAAGGTAAATGCAAAGCAGAATGAGGACAGAAAACATGCAATATTAGGCATGGCACCAATAGACAAAGTGATATCTCTAGGACCTCATAGACAAGTTTAAAAGTGAAGTATTTAACCAAGTAAAGCAAGATATAAGTAGAATAGTTAAAGAAATGCTAAGCATCTCCCAAGAAAAAACATGGTGGAATGGAAGAACAGAAAAAAAAAAAAAAAAAGAGAGAATTGTTTGATGGAGAAAATAGAGAAAAATTTAAAAATAACAAGGAAACAAGCAGTAACAATACAAAAGCTAGAAGATGACAAGAGAATCTATAACTTAATAAAGAATGTGAAAGAAGAAGCAGGGGTACAAACCAAGGAACTGCAAAGGCTATTCACAGAAATAATGAGGGAAAATTTCCCAAACATAGGAAATGGGAAAGACACTCAGATGTATGAGGCACACAGAACTCCAGCTACCAACAATCAAAACAGAACCATACCCCGGCATATAATAATCAAGGTTCCAGAAATCCAATATAAGAACAGAATATTAAAAGCTGTCAGAGACAAGAAACTGAGCACTTACAAGGGAACACCCATCAGAATTACAGCAAACTTAGCATAAACCATAAAATCTCGAAGAGCATTGGGCAAAATAATGCAAGCCTTGAAAGACAATAACCTCCAGCCAAGATTGATAAATCCTGCACAATTGTCCCTAGAAATTAATGGAGATACAAGGTACTTCCAAGATAAAGAGGAAGTGGGGGAATTCGCAACTACCAATCCAACTCTACAGAAAATATTGCAGGACATTCTAAAGAGAGAGAAAAGTATCAGGATTCCAGAAACAATGGCAGAGAGGCCACAATGAATGGAGCAGAAAGTGAAATGAAAAAGACAAACAGCCAACTAATGACAGAAAAAGAGTTAAACAGAAGCGAGGCAAAGAAGGTTGGATATAATTTCTAATACAAATGGCCTAAATATACTAACTTAAGGGAAAAAAGAGAGAATCGCAGGCATTGTGGATCAAGAGGTAAGATCCACTGAGAGACATTTATAGGAAATATAATTAGCCTGGAGAAGGTTATATAGACCAAAATCAAATATGAGAATATGGAACTCGAAGTGATAGGGAACCAGAGAGTAATAGGGATAACTTGGCCAGTATTTATGGATTTGAACAGACAGGCTTTAATAAATGAAGAAATATAACTAGAAATCCAACCCAGGAGTGAGAAGGTACAGAAATACTTAGGTAAATAAGAGGTTGCCACCCTCCCCCAGTATAAAACCATGAGTGACGGGGGAGATCCGAAAATATACAGTTCATTCTGTGGGAGTAAAAGGGAGGAATAGTCTTAAAAAAAAAAAAAAAAAATAAAAAAAAAAAAAAAAAAAACAGCAGAAGATATAGCTAATAGTGTACCAGGAATTAAAACCCTTATTACTCCCACCACTCTTTGGCTGGAACTTGTTCCATCCTAGTTTGTATACATGCACTGGATCTGAGGGCACAGAAAGCTGTCCCGAAGATATCAGGACATAGCACAGTGGTCATCTTTAATTTTCTATTAACTCAATCAGGATCCCTGTATGACTTGTACTGTTGTATCATGATTGATCTTAGTTAAATATGACGTGTTTGAATACTGCTTATTGTTGACAGATTTTATTCAAAATTGTTAGGTTTCTGGTATCAAGTTGAGAGCATAGACAACTATACTGAAAATGACAATAATTCACTATGATATCCATTCTGATTTGATTACTACCTTTTTTGCATCCCTACACTATCTATAAAGTTGTATATCTGTTAATTCTCTTATGTACTGATATGTTCAATTATACTTTATCTGATGATATAGCAAATTTGGTTGATGATAACAAGAAATAGCACAGTAACCATGGTAGAACTCATTACGCAGCAGTTTTATATGTCTTTTTAGTTTTATATGTCTATAGGAATATGTTTAGTGCTGTCCCGCTTGTTCTATTTCTCCATCTAATATAGAAAGGATAGAAATACATGTTAAGATTCATGCTTCTGTAAAACCTATAAACAGTTTATAAGAATTCATCTTATGACACATAATGAAATGAACAAATACTTTGAAGGAAAGAAAGTAGCATTGCAATACCCAGTGCTGATTCTGGAGTGTTATGATGTGAAATCCAGCAATATTATTAATCTTTGTTCAGAAGGATTTTAATCTAATAAGTTTTGTTAACTCTCAACATAAATGAAGATATGGACAAATGTGTACATGTCTAAGTGTATAGGATTGATATTCATAGTACATAGTTTTTGTTGGATAGTTGAACAGAATGGTTTGCAGTCTTCCTGGTTGAATTCCCATTTATATGTTCCACTTTTGTATCTTGAACAATTATTTGTGGGGAGACAATATGTATACATCAACTAGTGATTTATTACTGTTTATTTCTTCTCTTTGAAAATATTTACTATTTCTGCCCATTTTCTATTCTGTTTTATCTTTCTCTAAATAAAAAAAGGAATCCACCTATTATTGACTAGAAACAATACTATTATTTAATAAAAATAGCTCATAGATGATACAATGTTGTATTTCTTCTCAGAGGCCTTATATCCTTATTCTACTGCTAGGTTCTCCAAGCCTTTCATTTCTATTCTTCTCTAAATAGTGTGTATTCAAGCATTTCTCATCTTTTTGTTCTCTTGCATAATAAGTGATCACATATTATGCTCCATTACAATAATGGACTACAATAGCATGTAACATAGCATCAATCATTAATTACTTAAGAAGTTATTCTCTAAAGAACATCATTTACAGAGAATAGGAAACTGTGGAACACCAGGAGACAGCTTTAAATCAAGGAAAGACAACTTTAAGTATTAGCTTGTACAAGAAGGATTTCTCTGCCTCTTTCAAATCGTACTATGAAACTGTCTTGCACTCTGGCTGTGTTGAGGTGAATTTCTGCTGAAATTGATTTGCATTGTGTGAAATGCTTTAGGGAAATACGGAATCTTATCTTTCTACCTTGACATGGACAGAGAAACCACTTTCTCAAAAACACTCTGATTCATGACTTCGTCCTAAAGTTTTACTTCATTTCTTTATGTGGGAAATGAAGATGAATTAAATATCAGTTCCTTTTGAATTGTACATCTCAAAGGATGGCAATGAATACAGGGTCTGCCAAACATTTCATGGAAGTTAAATCATGACATGTCTGAGGATTGTAGGCACAGTGGAGTTTATATGCTTCGCAAGAAGTCCTGCACACACTAATATTAACTTAATCTTGGTAGTCAATGCTTGCTCTTAGTTATTTTGGAAGTTCTTGTATTTAGTTATTCTATAATCACAATTATGCATGAATTTATCATGTTTGGTGACAGGAGGCAGAGACCATTGCTGAGACTTGTCTGAAGTAGTGTATTTATCAGCTGAGTATGAGATCTTAGATAAAATATAAATATTAAATGTTTCTAAGCCAAAACAAAAGTAAATCCCACCGAATAAGACAAAAAAAAATCCCAAGTGTGTAAATAAATAAATATATCTGTCACTTGGAAGCTTCATGATGTTTTAATCTCTCGAATATGCTTTTAGCCAATAGTCCCTTTTTTCTAGGAATACAAATAAAGAGGACCATTGTGCATTAGAAAGCAAAGACTCCTCTCAACGGGAAACATAAATGTCCTGGTTCCAGGGAATTATGACTGTTTGGGGATGATAACAAAATCTTTTCCATTAAGCACAGAGTTGCATCTCTGCGAAAAAGTATGCATTCAGAGAACAAGTTTAAGTGTAGAATTATAAGGACAAATCTGGGCAAAAAATATAGAACTGCTCCCTAAACTCTAACACATACAATGGGTTACATCTCTTCTTGTGAGGTGAGGGTCAAAAGTTAAGGGAAACACATTCATGAAATGTGGCTGCATTGTAGTTGCAAAAAAAAAAAATCACTTTTGTGTGGTTGAGTGGCATGATTTTATAGATGAATCAAAAGGCACTTACTTTCCATTGCATTTCCTAACTGGTTATTTTTCTACACCATGAAACTATTGGTATTATTTCTTCATTGCTTGCTGTCTTACAGAACTCTAGTTTCATGCAGTGGATTCTCTGGGTTTTCAAGGTGTTTACTCATAAATCGTAATGATTTTTGTTATTAAAACTAAAGTTTTCCTTATTTAAAATTTTAGATAATTAAGATTTTTAATGTTTATAGTCTTTAATTAATCGGCATATTAAAAAATGTAGAGCTTTTAATGCTCAAAAGATTTAAGAAAGAACAATTGCAGGCAAAGTGAAAAGGTACAAAGCTACTGCGGTGAGGTAGTGTAACCAGGCTTGACGCTGCAGATACCTGACAGGCAGCACTGGGTCACTTGTGACCAGAGTGAATCTTTATCGTTTTTTTTTGTTTGTTTGTTTGAAGATTGTCATTTCCCACATATTAATAAACACATTAGAAATAAATAAGTTCATTATTTAAAGTGCCTTTCAGAAAAAATAAAAATAAAGTACTTTTCAAATATCAGGGTCTTTATATCTAACAACATTATTCTAGATCCACTAAAAATATCAATTTTCATCAAATTATAACTTAAATTCATCCAGTTCATTGATTGCATTCTCATGTCATTTCATTCATTTTCACCAGGACAGTTTATATATTTTTTATTGTGTTATAAGCAACATATCATAAAAATTTACTCAGATACAGTGCACAGCCAGTGTTGTAAAACACAGTGAGTTGTGAAACTATCATCAATTTCAATCTGAGAACACTCTCATCACCCCCCCTAACAGGAATGCACAGGTATTATTTATCTACTTGTTGGTTTTAAAGTCTTGTCTATGTAAACATTTAATATAAAATGCAAATTCTTTTGTGATATTTCTTCTACTTAGTATAGAGTTTTCCTAGTACTTCAATTTTTTATTGTTGACTAGCATTCCACTATATGAATGTTTCATATTTTATTCCTCTAGTTGGTTTACTAATATTTGAGCATTTTCTGCCTTTCTGCCATGAAGTCCTACAGTGTCTGGGTGGATATGGAATGTGATTTTTGTTTGCATTGCTTTGATGTGTAATAAGTGGAACGATTTACATTGCTTATCCACAGCTAACTGTATGCCTCTTTGAAGAAACACTTCTTTGAATTCTATCTTCATAGTTTTAAATTGGATTATGTGTTATGTTTTTGTTGAATCTTGAGTTTTTAGTCCAAAATATCTGATTATATTTTACACCCAGATGTCCCTGAGAATCTCTTTCACTTACTGGTGGGGAGTTTCAAAGGTAGGTAGATTATAGTATGTGATGCTGGGATTAACAGTACCCAGCACTCAAAATGTGGGTAGCCAGAAATGCACAAAAGAGAAAGGTAGGCTGCTGCTTCTGTTGTGTTACCTCACTGCTTTGCTGCCTTTTACTCGCCTTGCCCGGAGAGTTTCTCCTCTGCTCCACGGCCCCTGCTTTGGAGCCAGCTGGTGATGATCTGAAACCTCTACAAACTGTGAGCCATAATGAATCTTTTCTCCTTTGAGTGTTCAATATTTTGTATCAGCAACAATAAGTAACTAAGACACATGTAATATATTTTAAATATAAGTTTTTTTTATCACATGAATGATTTCCATATATTTGCCTGCATTTTCAGTTGGTATTTTACTTTCCTGATGGTATCATTTAAAGCACAAAAGCTGTTAGTTTTGATGAAATTCAACTTATTTTTCTTCTATCACTTGTAGGTACTGTTAGTGCCACATCTTTGTTAAGGCTTTATTAAGATTATGAAATTTTACTACTACATTTATTCTAAGAGTCATATAGTTTACCTTCAACATCCATGGTCTTTACATTTTGATTCTGTGTGAGTGTGTGTATGTGTATATGTGTGTTTGTGTGTTATGAACATATGTAGTTATCCAAGTGCTATTTGTTTAAAAGATGACTTTTCCTCACTAAGCATTTTTGCTACTGTTTTAAAATTTTAAAATTCATCTGATCATTAAAAAATAAACATATGGTATGTTTATTTTTTAAACATTTTATTTAAAGGAAGACTAAACAAAACAGAAAATGGGTAGAAATAATACATACTTTCAAGTAAACAGTAAGAAATCACTAGTTAATGATTACAGATTGTTGTCTTACAAATAGTTATTCAAGATACTAAAGTGGAGCATATGAAGTGGGGTTTCAAACAATGAGACTGCAACCAGTTCTGTACAACTATGCAACAAAAACTTAGAAATATGTTTATCAATCCTATACACTTAAACATACATGCAGTTGTGCATATTCAATTATATTAAGATTGAACAAACTCAAGCAGGCTAATATCACTCTGAACAAAGAATAATACTATCGCTGTGTTCACATTATGATACTCCAGGATCAGCACTGGGTACTTTAGTGTCTCTTTTTCTTCAAGGTATCTGTTCATTTCATCATGCGTCATAAGATCAGTTCTCATAAAATGTTAATAGGTTCTAACTGCATGAGTCTTAACATGTATTTCTATCCTTTCTATATTCGAGGGAGAAACAAAACAAAGCAAGACAAAACAAAACATGTTCCTATAAACACATGAAATGAAAAGACATACAAGATGATTGTACAAGCAGTTCTACCATAGCTCCTGTGGTGTCTCTTGTTATCTTCAATAGATTTGGCTATATCATCAGATATAGTTTAATTGAAATATCAGTACATAACAGTATTAATAAAAACACAACTTTGTATATAGTATAAATTTTCAAAAACAGGCAGTTATCAAACCAGAATGTGTATCCTAGAGTCTTGTTATCTTCAGTGTAGTTGCCTCTCGGACTTGATACTATCAATCATATCAGTTTTGAATAAAATCTGTCAATATCAAACAAACCAGATTTAACTAAGATCAGTCATGATAAGACAGTGTAAGTCGTACAGGGCTCCAGATTAAGATAATAGGAAATTAAAGATGATTACTGTGCTATACCCTGATGTTTTTGGGATAGCTGTCTGTGCCCTCAAATCTAATGCAAGTAGACAAACTGGGACAGAATAAAATCTATCAAAAAAAAAAAAAAAGAATAAAATCTAGCTAAGCAGAGTAATGGGAGTAATGTGGGTTTTAAATCCTGTTACACTATTAACAATATCTTCTGCTATCTTTTTAAGACTCTCCCTCCCCTTTTACTTCCCCAGGGTACACTGTGCATTTTTGGGTCTGAGCAAGACCCTTGTTTTAAACTGGGGAGGGGGCAATCTGCTATTTACCTAAGTGGTTCCAAACCTTCTCTCTCCTGGACTTGCTCTCTAATTGTACTCCTTTACTTATTAAAGCCTGTCTTTCCAGTCTACCCACAAATACTGTTTCAGTTGCCCCTATTATTCTCTGGTTCTCTATCACATAGAGCACTGTTTTCTCATATTTGATTTTCAGTCCATGTACTCTTTTTCATCTTAATTATATTTCCTAAAAATAGCATCTTGGTGGACCCTGCTGAGGGTCTGATCTACTCCACATGTGGTTCTTTTTTTTTAAAAATTTAGTGTATCAAGGCCATCTATATTAGAGAATATAATCAACCTTCTGCCTCATTTCTATTATGTTCTTTTTTTGCCAACATTGTCTGCTTATCTTCTTCATTCAGTATTCTGCTCCATTCTTTGAGGACTCTCTGCCACTGTTCCTGGAATGTTAGTACTTTTCTCTCTCTCTAGAATGTCTTGAAGTATTCTCTGTAGAGTTGGAATAGTGGTTGCAAATTTCCCAAGTTCGTCTTTGTCTTGGAAGCATCTTGTTTCTCCATTAATTTCTGAAACAGTTTATCAGGGTATATCAATCTGGGTTGGAGGTTATTTTCTTTCAGGGCTATGAGTATTTCACTTCAGGCTCTTCTTGACTTGATGATTTGTGTCGAGAAGTCTGCCATTATTCTGATAGGTCTTATTTTATAGGTTATCTGTTTCTTGTGTCTAACAGCTTTTAATATTCAGTTCTTATATTGGATTTCTGGGATCTTGATTCTTATATGCCTGGGTGTAACTCTGTGTTGGTTGTAGGTGCCTGGAGTTCTGTATGCCTCATACATCAGAATATCATTTCCTTTTCCTCTGGTTGGGAAGTTTTCCTTAATTATTTCTGTGAATACCCTTGTAGTTCCTTTGATTGTACCCCTGCTGCTTCATTCACATTCTTTATTCTCAAGTTATATATCCTCTTGTTGTCTTCTAGCCTTTTTATTGTAACTGCTTGTTATTTTTTAAAAGTTTTCCCTTTCATAATCCCACATTGCAAACCTGTACTCCAGTTTGGATAATCTAACCTTAGTTTCTTTCAAGCAGATTTGCCATCCTTCCATAGAGTTTTTAATTTCCTGGTAATCTCTTTCAATCTGTTTCATGTATTCTATATTTTGTTTGTATTCTTCATCAAATGGTTCTCTCTGTTTGAGTTCCTCCATTCTTCCATCTATATCTTCTTGAGGGGTGCTTAGAATCTCTTTTATTAATATTCTTATATCTTGCTTTACTTGGCTAAATATTTCCCTTTTAAACTTGTCTATGAGGTCCAGAAGATGTGCCTTTATGTCCACTGGTGCTGTATCTGATATTGCATGTTTGCTGTTCTCATTCCCTTTTGTATTTATCTGTTCTGGGTCAGTGTTCTCAGGATTGGGATCTGGGGACTTCTTGTTGTTGCTTCTTCTTCCCATCATTTTTGCTTCTTCCAGGAGGCCCCAGTTTCTTTCTTTGTAGGTTACAATTCTTTTAAAGCATGCTGGCTAGGTGACCCTTCCAACTTCAGTGTGCTAGTAGTTGCATACAGGGGCAACGTATGCTGGCCCCTCCCCTCCAGATCAGTCAAGCTGCTGAGGCCTGCCCTGTATTACTCTGTACCACCTCCTCTCCCGGTCAGTCAAACTTTTGAGGCTTCACTGTGTTAGTATGCACCACCGCCATAGGGAATTGATTTTGGATAATCTATTGGGTCTCAGCCAGGTCACGAGACCCAGGCCTAGCTCACTGCACCAATCCTTTTGAGGAGGAAGTCACGACTGCTCCTTTTACTTTTGTATTTACCAGTGCTGCCCAGTCCCAGAATGTCATCCTTGGGAGCCCCCCTTTCTGTGGAATGGCTCAACTCCCATCACTCACCACATGTCACATGTGGATGCAGGCTCCCCACCAGCTCAGCTCTCTGTTTGGCTGGCTGACTCTGACCTCAGTGTGACTGCACCTCCAGTGAGTTGAAGTGGAAGGACCTCAGATGGCTCGACAAGTCTCCTGCTGCGGCAGGAACACTGAACCTTTAGCTGTTCCACTAATAGCACCGGGACTGTATGTTTGATTGATTTTTCTCACCTTAGTTTCTTCTTGTGACAAGAGAATTTATCTCCTTCTGTACAGGAGTGTATTATGTTGAATTTTAAGTTGACTTTCTCAGGGAGCCTCTGTAGCCAGCTGTTGTCTACCTGCCATCTTTGTTCTACCTCCAAAATGTTTATTTTTTGTATTATAAAGTTGTTTTCATTTTCTTTATGTATATCACATTACCTTGCTAACTGTATCACTATGTGAAATTTGAAATCAAGAATAGTCCTTTTACTTTGTTCTTCTTTTACAAGATTGCTTTTTGTTGTCTTGATCTCTGTCATTTTTTAGGTATTTATGATGAGCTTCTCAATTTTTGGGTCAAGGCAGCTCAAATTTTGATAAGGATTGTAGATCTATGTTGATTTTATTCCTATCTCAACAGCATTAGGCTTTCCAATCTACTAAATTGAGATACTTTACATTTATTTAATTGTTCTTTAATTTGTTACAGTGATATTCTAAAGTTTTTATACGTAGGTTTTAAAAGACACCATTCTTTTGCTAAATAATTCCTAAGTATTCTACTATTTTAAATGTGATTGTAACCCAGCAAGTGCGAAGTCATGAGATCGATCCCCAGTATATACACACACACACACACACACACACACACACACACACACACACAAGTACTGAAGATGTAGCACATTGTGAAGGCCCAGGATACAATCCTTATACTGGAACAAAAAGTGTAGTCAGTCTTTAACTGCTATTACAAGTGGAGTTTTCTTCTTAATTAATTTTGGGTTGTAAATTGCTATAGCATAAAACACAACTGAGTGTATTTTACCTTATCACTTTGCTGAACGGTATTATTTATAAAAATTTCTTAGTGGAATACTTATGATTTTGTATATTCAAGAACTTGTCATCTGCAAAAACACACAGTTTTTCATTTTCTTTGCAACCTGGATCCTCTTTCTGTTTCTCTTTCTATCTATTTACCTACCTATCTAATTAATACCCCAATAGAATCTCCAACACAGTGTTGAATAGAAAGTAAGAATATACATTCTTGTTTTCTTTCTGTTTTTCTTGAGATAAAATAGTCCATCTTTCATCATCAAATATGATGTGGACCTAGATTTTTAGAATCTATTTGTTAGGTTTACAAATTTTTTTATCTCGAGTGTTTTTAAGTGAAAATTACTGAAATATATCAAATAAACCATTAATTCATCCACAACTGTTTACTCACTCATTGAGGAAATTTATACACAGAAAAACTGTGGAGTAGAAGAAAGAAAGAAATATATCTTAGTTTCTAATTGTTGGAACGAAATGCCCAACACTCACAAATTAAAGGAGAAAAAGTTTATTGTAGCTCATAGTTTACAGAGCTTTCAGTTCATAGTCTGCTGGTTCAAAACAGACCAGCATGCCAGAGAAGCTTGACAGGAGATTTATTCATGGTGTGGTAGGCTGGAGGCAGATAGGTATGTATCTCCTTCCAGGGCATGCCCACAGGGACCCACCCCTTCCTTGGCTTCACCTCCCAATATTATATTTTCTATACTCCCAATATTATATCTGCTATTCATCTGCTAGATTAGTGAACTAATCCAGTGTTCCACATACAAGATCCATTCACCTCCCAAAACCCCACCTAAGAGCACCCGCAGCTTGGGAGGACATCTAAACATAAGGTGTAACAGAAGGAAAGAAGGAAGGGAGGGGTTTGGAGAGGAAACTAGAGATGGCAGGCTACAAGAAAATTTATGGAAAAAGTTTGGACCAAATTTAAGTAAATAGTTTTTTTAGGCTTTTGAAATTGTCCCAATATCTTATTTCTTTGGAAACCACAAAGTTAAGATATTTGTAGAATGCTATGTCTAGAAACTTCTCATTTTAAACTATGTACATGGACAGAAATCACAATTACTTTTCTGTGTCAAACAGATTTATACCCTTCAAACCAGATTAGTATGTTTTATTCTAGTGACCCAGTTTCCAACACTGAACTCTGATACTTTGCTGTTTTGAGAACAAGCTAGGAAATATGATAGTATTACACATTCTACATGAAGATCATTGCAACTGTTTACATTTATAGTATATTGTGTTTATTTTTATTATTACTATTAGGAATATTAGTTACACTGTTTTTATGGTTAGTGTGCAGATGCCTTCCCCCCAGCAAGCCACATGTAATCATGGATGCAGCTGAATCTAGCATTTGTGATTGGTTCATTATCTAGCGCTAGGATTGATGGTGTGAGTTTGCACACACCCAGGGATGGAGCCAACATACAACATAAGGGTGGGAAAGAGGGGTGCTTTCCCTCTTTTGCCCTGTCTACTCTTTCCCTTTGTGGCTACGTGAACAGTTTCCCTTCAGCCATACCACCCTGCCTTGGAGCCAACTGAGTATGGGTTGAAACCTCCAAAAAACTGTAAGCTAAATAAAACTTTCTTTGCTTCACTGTGGGTGTCAGGTATTTTGTCTCAACAATGATAGAAAAGCAACCAAAACAATAGTTCCAGTTTGACACTCAATACATGTAAATAATGTACTGTGATCGTATCTACTTTCCCGTTCCCTCTGTCTTTTAGACCTCCTCAGTTATGGTCTATTCTTGAGGTAAATGTTAATTCTCGTTAACTTTGCTACTGAATTTAGCATGCTATTAGTTCAACCAAGTATGTGCCAATACTTTGCACATCCCACTCACTACCAAGAACATGTTTACTGTGTTTTTCATCTGGCAAGGTCTTTCCCTGAAAATATTAGAAATATTTAGAAAAATATTAACACAGGAAGGGATGCTGTGTCTTCCCCAGTGGTGATGATATTAAAAATGAGGTTGTGCTTTCCATGAGGTTATTTGGGTAACTTTTAGAGTAGCAGCTGGTTGCTCTCTCCTCTGCTATTAGAAACAATTTCCACAGCATTATCTTGGATCTATCATATAATAGGTGTGGCGTTGCCATAGTTCTAATTTCCTGGGCTTGTATTTTTCTTCACTTGAGCTCTTTTCCATAACAAAATCATATCAGAACCACACTTAATGTTTAGCCAAATTTTCTGTTCAAAGAGGGTGGAAATGAAAGAAATATTTATGTACTTTTGGTAAGTCCATAGGGTGAGAACGTGATGTCTTTACTAGTTTTACATTTTCAATACAATTGATCTCTTGAGATAAATGTATGGGATTGCTAAAATAGAACTGTTGTTATTTTCTTAATGATGCCTATTCTACATCCTTGAGTTCCAAAGATATTTAATTCTGTATTAATTCAGTCTGCTAAATATTGCAAGTTTGGTTGAAAAGATATGTAGGTATTTTGTTTTAATTGCATAAACATCTGCTGCTAGTAAGTCAAGTATTTTTGTGATTGTTCAGCTGATTCAGGAATGTGATTGCTCAAACTCACACACGTGTAGGCATATATGCAGGCAAGATAACCTGTGTGTGTACACACATACAAACACACACATATATAAATGACCCAACACTGATGAAAAGTCATTGAAAAATACAGGTAACTCGTGCTTTTTCAAATGGAATATTATTGTGATTTTGATATTTTCTGTATGCCTTATATTTTATTGTTAATAAAATTGCAATTTTATAAAAATTAAATATTTTTTATCAAGAGATGACAGAAATGCTGTAAAATGTAGTACTTACCTATGACTAAATATACTTTCCGTTTACACTCGATTAAAAAGTAAAGTGAGTGATTGTACCTGGAGATGAGCTGCATTATCTAGTATAGTAGCTCTGAAATTATATCAGTCACAGAAAAGAAGCATCTATTATTGTGATATCAAGTGGTTTCTTCCTGAACAACACGAGAAAGTAGCCCAGAGGAAAATCTGTCAAGTCACTGGAAAGGAAGATGCAGAATGTGGATGGATCAATTATTCTCATTCACTTAGATTTTCTCAGAGCTGTGCTATTTCTCATTCTACTCGTGAGCAGTGGAGTGTAGTGCTGAAAATACTATCGAGGGAGTTGTTGTATTTTTAAGTAATTTGAAAGAACAAAAAATACTGTGATGGATGATTTCTTACCTTAATAACTGAAATACTTTTAACCATTATCAGTGTCCCACCAACTCACCCCTGAAAAGAGCACCCGATGAGTCACATCAAATCAGTTTAACCAGTTTTATCATGATTATGTTTTACAATGTTTCTTTTACCTTCACTGGCCTAGGTTTCCATACTAACCACTTCCATTCACGCCTTGGCAACTGCTTGTTTCTTGTGTGGGAGGAGGTGACTCATGGCACATTACTTTGTTATACAGTTTTCCTAGCACGGGAGAAGTTGAAGCTAATGGATCACTTGCTGAGATTCACTTTGGTGTAGATGGAAAATAGTAATAGGTATTATATACCTACTCCAGAATGGTGCTGCTAAGAATATGAGTTTTTGCAAGTAGACAAACCTTGGGTACAATGTGGCTTTAATATAATGAATTCTGTGACTACAAGTTTCACTTTCTGTTTTGGTTACTTTTCTCTTGTTGGTGAGACAAAAGAGCAACACTCAGAGTTAAGGAAAAAAAGGTTTATTTATTTCACAATTTATGGAAGTTTCATAAGCAGTTTACAGTGGCAGGAAACAGCAAAAGCAACAAGAGCAAAAAAGGGAGAAGCACAAAAGAAGACTCCTTCTATCCCTTATGTTGTATGTGGGCTACCCACCTTAGAATGGGTGTAACACTCACACCTATAATCCCAGAATTAGACCAAGAATCACTCACAAACTCTAGAAGCTTAACTCCATGACTGCATGAGGCTTTGGAGGGACATCCAGAATCAATCCCTAACACTTACCTTCTTAAAAAACAGGAACAATAAAAAATATTTCAAAATAGATTTGCCCATAAAATGAAATAATTGCAGAACAGTTTGCAGTTTTTAACATACAGTACTTAATAAGTAGTAGCTATTTATTACATTCATTTTGATATGGTGTGTGGCTTGTAGAAAAAGAAACAAGTGACAAAAATATGAAGAACACTTGGTTCAAAAGCTTTAATTTTTGTTTTGAACAACAATACAATTGTGTTTACATACATATTAAATATTTACACATCTTAATACTGGAAAACATTGTTCCATCTGCTTTTTTTATGAGCTGTAAAATTCCTTTTAGAGATTTCTTGAGAGAAAAGTGAGAGACAATTCTTCCTATTATAAATTTTAATGTGATCACACAAGGTGTATGTATCCTTTGTTAAATTAAGAATGTTATAATAATAACTGAAAAAAACAGGTAACTTGAAAAAGCTGTGATAAATTGGTTATTCTAAAAAATATACTCAAAACCTGACTTTGAAAAATCAAATGGCTACTCTATGTTATCCTGGTGATTGGAAACATAATTTTAAGAAATAATTACTCTTGTTTTTTGTCCTGTCACTTTTGTGTATCAATATTTTGTGTGCTACCATTTATTTTTTCTGACTACATTTAAAGCATACTTTAGCTGGCAATTAATTTTTTTTTATTTTTAAATATTACATTAGTAGAATTAAATCAAAGAACTTGCCATATCCACTTACCAAAACATAAATTCTTCCATCATTTAATCATTGAAAGCATGGTTTTTGATTTGGCCTCTTGATACTATCTCTGTAATTCTGAGCTATTTGTTCCATCTTGACATCATCAGAATCTATATTGCTATGGAAAACTCATGAATGCAACTAAATGGTATTGATATGTTATGATTTTCAAAAGCATTTCTAAATTGTTACATACTGATTACCTTTTGAAAATTAATTATTAAAATATTTTAAAAAGAGAAAAGTTCCTATATTCCTACATATAAGGCAATTAACTGATTGTGTCTTTGTGGATGAGAAAACTGAGTTTTTTCAATGCTATGTTTTTACGAAACTTTCCCCCTTCTCTGTCTCTCTCTCTCCCTTTCTCTCTCTCTCTCTCTCTCTATATATATATATATATATATATATGTCATATACGTTTACATATTTGTGTAACATATAAATATATGTGCATATAGCAGTCCAGAGCTATATCTTACAGTGTGAAATGTGTTGTAAAATGTAAGCATTACAGTTATGTTCTTATTTTGCAATATATACAGAAATAGTTGATAAAGTAACAGTTGTATATATAAAATTAAATACTTTTTTCTGTCCATATGCCATGCTTTGAAAACTAAAGTGTAAATTTAAAATTTTATCTTTCCTTTGGCTGCATTAGATGTGGGCTCTGTGGAAGGACTGGCCTATCACAGAGCCTGGGACACACTATACTGGACCAGCTCCACCACTTCATCCATCACCAGACATACAGTGGACCAGACCCGGCCTGGAGCATTTGACAGAGAAGCAGTCATCACTATGTCAGAGGATGACCACCCACACGTGCTGGCTTTGGATGAATGCCAAAAGTAAGAAACACTGATTTCTGAATGACGTATTATAATTGTAAGTCAGAAGATTTTCAGAGCTATATTACAGTTAGAAAAAATAAACAATAAAAAAATGGTTTCTTTTGAAACTTATCCTTCATAATTCATAAAACTATATTTTTAATGAAAGCATTATAAGTATGGATAAATAGAATATATAATATTTAAATATCAGATAACACCCTCTTGAGCGATTCAGTAAAAGTAAGTTAAAATAGTGAAAACCAGAAAGAGTAAAATGTTGAAGAAAAAGAAGGCATTAATTCATGGCTGACAGGAATTACAAATTTAAAAATAGCACTTATCATTATTGAATCCTGAGTTTTTTACTTTAATAATTTTATTAATTATGTGTATCATTGATATATACAAAATTGCAAACATATCAATAAAAATCTTTATATGCAGATATATTCTCAATATTAGATACTTCAACACTTAAGAAATCTACGTTTGTTTACCAAAAGTATAAATATTTGCAAGAAAATAGACAAGTGGAATTGTTGACTAAACTACTGAGTGAATAAAAATCAAAGCAAAGTAGTAAAGGTTGTGATTTTGGAGATGTCAGAAGAAAGCAGTCATAGGAAAACTAATTCACAAATTATAGGTTAGGTAAAAAACTATAGTTTCACTTGTCCTCAATACTGTAAGTTGGTTTGCTAACTAGATAATCCTTTTTGTTCTCATCAGTAATAAATACGGGGGGGGGGACACCTATCTTGCCTTCACTGAGCAGCAGCAGAAGGTATTCGTTTGGTTGTAATAAAGTAAAATGGGAAAATAAAAATTGCAGAAACCATTGACCTGACCAGTCATCAGAGAAATGAATTATCTACCGTACCATATATGAAAGTAACTATAAATCCAGATGCTCATACAAAGCTGGAAGTCAGATCAGACCTAATTTACTTCATTGAAAACCATCTATACATGAGCACTCTAAAGGCAGAGGGGTGCAATTATTGCTCCTGAAGCTCTGGGGCCTCAGTCCTGACACTTTCAGGCCTTCTGCTGCCTGGACAGAGCCACTGCACTCACCCCACTGCCCCACACACCGTAGCTCGGGTTGCCTCTGTTACACAGATCTCCACAGCAGAGAACCTCAGGACAGTGAAAAGTGTCCAAGGTAAGAGTCAAAGAGATAACCAAAGCAATTTATAAGGCATTTCAAAAGCACACAGGGAGGTATTTAAATAAAATTTTATTATAATTGAAAGACATATTGCCATTGATCCTGTGGAAAATACTCAGCTATTTCATCTCTTTAAAGACATCTTACCCATCATTCTTGACAGTGTGTCCTTTCCTGTAATTATTTTGTAAAATGTAAACATTCATCATATTATTCAAACACTCTTTTGCATGTAATCATGTTAATTAATAAGTGCTTTATAGGCTAAAATTTACATTTTTATCTTATACAAAATGAGCTGCAAATCAAACAACCGAAAATAGTCTAACCAGAATATTTGCAATCAAGATTTAAAGTAATAAAAGCAGTTTTCCCTCCCAGGTGTGTTTGACACTCACAATTGTGTGTATTAGTATACAGAAATTTTAGAATAAAATTCTAAAGGAAAGTTATTCTCTTTATAGTCCAAAACTTGGTTGTGATACTAGTTATTTGTGTAAACTTTAATTACTCAAGTTTTCTTAACCCCTTTGATCCTTGTCTATGAAATAAACAGGTGAAATCAAAGGAATACTGATATCTCCAAAACTCTCTTTCTGAGGCCAATACTCCCAGAAAATACCACAGACAAATTGTGAGTTAAATATCTCACATTATGTGCATAGCTTTGAACATTTTAGTTAACTAAATATATCATTAAAGAAGTCACAATTTGTCAGTAAAATTCCTAACAAAGAAAGTACAACAAATGCCTTTTTGTCTTCTCAAGTGTATAGTTTTTCAAGATAGAATATTTTTAACATTTGGCTATGTAAAATACGTTTTTGCTCTGTAGAACAAAAATAAAATGAACTATTTTAACAAAGAGTAAGGATCACATAATTTTCTTTAAAGGATTTGGGTTATTTTTAAATTATCAGCTGGAAAGATTTTTGCTATGAACTAGAATGTTTTTTAGAAATAAGTTTTTGCAAAACACTCAAAAATACACATTAAGTAATTCACTTGACTAATTCTAAATTGCCTTTAAATTCTTTTACATGAGAATAATATATGCAATCTCAGCATACTATCTTGCTAGTTTTTTTGGTCAAGCCTCACTCTCTGTCTTCCCTCCTTTCTTTCCTTGCTAAGAAGCAAAAATCTTTGTTCAAATAAACTCTTAAAGGTAACTCTATAGATACAAGAGGAAAAAAAGGAGATGCTTCATTAAAAATATGGCTTGGAGACAGCCATGTCCTGAAAGTCTTTGTATACTTCCAGCAATTTCTAAGAGATTTCTGAAGGATTATAGGGTTTCTGTGAAGTATAATTTGGCAAACCCTGATATAAAAAAATCATTAGGTGACACCTATAAAAACAGGAAATGTGTTGTAGGATTTGAAAGTCACTGCTATACTTCCAGAAACAGTATCGTGATGTACAACAAAAATATATAAGAGAAAAAAGGTTATAAAATTATGGGATGTTGGCAATTTTTATTTTTTAAAAAATTTTTCTGGTGGAGAATGTAGACTCTAAAAAGCAAAGGTAGAATACAAGGGAGATGATTATCTTCATCAATCGTAGCAGACAAATATGTTTAGCAAATCTATGTCTGAAATGATAAGGCTGGATCTGCTGAACTTTATTATCAAGATATTAAGCTATATTTGTAGTCTGAGAAAATTTAAGATCACTGTTTTGTACCTAATTACAATACGCCCTAGGTGTCCATCAAACTGACTCCATTTAACATAACAGCTATTTAAAAGAATGCACAAGATAGTTGTGTTTCACAAATAAGTTCCAAGTTTAAAAATCTAAGAAAAATATACATATAAATAATATTTCTATTTCCCCCTTAATAGTTAAACTTCCTTAAAGTTCATAAAATATGAACCAAATAATTTAGCTTTATTTAATAGACATTGCCATGCTTAAACTGTTTTCAGCTTAATGGAAAGTTTAATTCATCATTATAATTTTTATTTTATTTAGCTTAATGTTTTGGACCAACTGGAATGAACAGCATCCAAGTATCATGAGATCTACCCTGACTGGGAAGAATGCCCAAGTGGTGGTCAGTACAGACATCCTTACTCCCAATGGACTAACCATTGACCACCGTGCAGAGAAACTATATTTCTCAGATGGAAGTTTAGGAAAAATTGAAAGGTGTGAATATGATGGATCCCAGAGACATGTGAGTTGATTGAAATTTTTCTACAATATAGATTTACAAAATGATTCATCTGAAAATACATGTTTTATTCTTTCCTAAATCACATATACAAAGGAATTTCAAAATAGCTATATTTGAACCAGCTGAATTAAATAACTATCTTCAATGCAAGGAAAAACATTCTTCTCCTTAATTTTCTGGAAACCTCCAAGTACATTTGCTGCCATAGAGACATACAATCTTTTATGTGCTTTATTATGAACAGAGAGTAATAATTTTTCTCCTAGTTATTCATTGAACTGGAATTGTTTATGTGAGTTGGATATGCTTCATTATTGTTTTTTAAATCTTAAATGAAACTGGTTACTTGCTTGAGGATAAAATAATGAAACAATTAAATGTTTATTTCTGTTCAGCTCTGAAGAGAAGAGATTGAGATTCTTGTCTCTTTGGGTCTAAATGAAGTATTTGTGAGAGAGTTGTTCCAGTCTGTGGAGAATCCTGACTGGAGATATTGAGGGTCTAAATGATGCACAAATACTATAGGTCTTTCCTTCTCCTACGAGAAGCAGCAGCTTTGGAGGCTGAGAAGGTCCAGTATTCAGAAGAGTTAAACTGTACTTGTTGGCTTACTACCTACTCTATAACATCTCACATGCACTAAACATTCTGGGGCCTGCTGGACATGCACAGTAGCCTCCATTTCTGTAGCCTTTAACAACACTCTGTAGGATCTGATGCATGAGACAAGTACCTTCTTGAAGGGTCAAATAGTGAATATTGGAGATTTCATGGACCATATGGTCTCTATCATGACTATAGTGTCTTAGAATGCCAAAGAGAGAAAATGTAAAAAATAGGAAGGGCAGCCTGTTGGCAAAATTTTAGCTGTAAAAACAATTAATCAACCCGTAGGCCATTGTTGTATCCCAAAACAAGTCCTCAAGATATTAATCAAAAACCAGGGGGGGGGGGACAAGAAATCTTTAAAAGAGTGCTTTATTTAAGCTGGTACCCAGCGGCACAGTGCAGATGGAGTTTGCAAAGCTGTGCAACTGGGTTAGAATTTTGACAGATTATTATACTTCATTTACGATTAGTTCATTGACCATTAAGTACATAGCAATGAGAAACAGAAACAAGGTGGGCCTTCATTCCCCTTTGCTTGAGGTCAGAGCATTTCACAGTTGGTGGTTAGCCAATTGATAACCCTTGCTCTGCCAATTCCAGGAACATTTGTCTCTCACAAAGGGAACAATGGTTGACCTAGCATCACTTGTCTCTTACAAAAGGAACAAAGGTTGACACAGCAAACAGGTTACTCGGGGATGACAAAACAGCATGATGATGCAGTCAGTTAATCTACAACTATGTGGTTGGTGCTTCATCGTTACTAGGGTAATGACCACAGCACAGAATGACAATACTGCTAATAACTATCTTTTTAACTATTTTTGCTAATAACTATCTTTTTAACTTTGAATTTTATTTTTTTAGCATTTTAGTACAACAGCCATAGATTGCTAACATAATATATGTGATCAAAATGTTTAATTCAATTGAAGGTGCATGCCTGTGTGTGTGTGTGTGTGTGTGTGTGTGTGTGTGTGTGTGTATGTGTGTGTGTGTGAATTTCTAAATGAAAAGGGCAGACTTACGTTCAGGTACAGGACATCAACCTCATTGTGGAGAGGTTAATCTGAGTTGCACTGTCTGATGCCAGTTCAATATTTAAGCAACATTGATAATAGGTTTGAATTTGATAAGATCTGACTTATGCTAAAGACAATTCCCTGGATCAAATCTAAATTCTTGGCATGCCTTTTCCAATTAATGTTCATGTGATCTTAAGGAAATTACTTAATGTTTATATACGTCAGGGTTATGATATGCAATTCTTTACCTAACTTTTTATTTATTTACTTATTTTGGTCTCTTTGAGACAGGGTCTAGCTATGCAATGCAAGCTAGCCTTAGGCTCACTTTGTTGTAAACTGTTCTCCTGCCTCAGTCTCCCAAGTGCTGGGATTACAGGAGTGCACCACCACGCCCAGCTTTTACTTTCAAATTTTTATGAGGATATAGTGCAAAAGTATGTGACTCTGAATACAGTACAGAAAATCTAACTGAGCTTACCTGCTGCAGTGCCATAAATCTAATTTAACTTAATATGTTTATTAAATCATGTAAATCCTTATCCTGACTGTGATGCTACTTTCTCTTACATCTTAATACAGAAAGTGCTTTCATATCTCTTCATGGAAATCCTTCACTTACTAACATTTTTGTTCTACCTATTCTACTCCACTCCATTTTCCAGGAAGTCCAGCAATAAGATTTCTTTACTCTTTTTAATTCACACAAAATAATTGATAATATTTTCAGGGTATAAGTGTAATGTTTCCTATATAAATGTAAATATATGTATTGATCAAGGCAGTGTTTATATTTCTATTACCACAAAGCTTTATCATTTCTTTGTGGGAATGATACAGAAATTTTCTCTTAAAGTTATTATTTATATACATACAACATTGTTAAAGATATCCTACTGTGCAAAAATGGAATACTTTTTTTCTCTCTCAAAATATAATTTTGTACTCATTGATCAACTCTCCACATGCTCTCTTACTCTCATTTTCGAAAACTTGTATACTTCTATAAAATCAGTTTGTGTTTCAGAAATTAGTAAGGCAGTACAATATTTGTCTTTGTAAATCTAGTTTCTTTCTCTTAACATAATGTCCTGGTATATCTATGTTGCTATAAATGCAGGGCTGTCACCAGTTTGTTTGTTTGTTTTTGGGAGAGGCTTTGTTGCCAGAATTGGACTCAGGACCTTGTACTTGCCAGGCAGGCACTGTGCTGCTGAGCTATATCCCTGTCACCAGTTTTATGAGTTCATAGAATTACATTGTGATACATATTATCTATTTATTTATTGTTAGAAGCTAAAATGATTATGCATTTTTGTTTTTGTGAATAGATGACCATAGTAAACAAGGGATTGCAGATTCTTTGACATAATGATTTCATATTTAGGTAAATACCTAGGAGTGAGTGTGCTTGTTCAGTTTTTATTTATTTTGAGAAACTCCATGTTGTTCTCTAAAATGGCTATATTAATTTACATTCCCGAAAAGGGGAAAATTTTCTTTTATTACAGTTTCTTAACATGCCAGAACTTGCTACCTTTGTCCTTTTTATAATAACCTCTTTTTGTTTGTTTGTTTGAACTGGGAATCTAACCCTGGACTTCCTATTTGCCAGGCAGATGCTGTGCTACTGAGCTATATGCTTGGTCCCAGTAATAGCAATTTGAACTGAAGCGAGATGACATCTCATTATTGGTTTGATTCCCATTTCCCTGATATTAGTGGGTGCTGAAAGTGTTTTATATACTACCTTGCCATACATGTGTGTCCTTTTTTGACAAACTTGTCCATGTCTTTTGCCTAGTTTTTCTTTCTTCCTTCTTTCCTTCTTCCCTTCCTTCCTTCCATTTGTCTCTGTCTCTGTCTCTGTGTCTCTGTCTCTCTGCCTATGTCTCCCCGCTATGAAGTTGTTAGAGTTTCTGTTGTATTTCTTTTTTTTTTTTTCTTTTTTTTTTTTTTTTTTTGTCTTTTTCCTTTTTGTTGGTACTAGGGATCAAACTCACGACTGCCTGCTTGCAAGGCAAGCGCTTATGCCGCTGAGCTAAATCCTCAGCCCTGTACTTCATTATTACCCTTGTGAGATGAAAACATTGCAAATGTCATATTACATTGTAATTTTCTTGTTTCCTTGGATGTGAAGAAACTTTAATTTCATGTAATTCATTTTGTCCATTTATGCTCTTGTTGCATGTGCTTTTGAGTTCTGATGCAAAAATTCCTTATCTCTAGGAATATAAGGAAGCATTTTCACTCAAATTCATTCTTATAGCCTCTCAAGTGCTCAAACGTGCATCACCATGTGTGGCTTCCTTAATTCATTTTGTGTTGATTTTATGTTGTGAAAAATAACATCCTCCTTTCATTTTTCTGTGTGTGGATACCCAACATTCCCAGTACCATTTATTGAAAAGAGTTTTCTTTATGTAATATATGTTGTTCATGATTCTGTTGAGGATCAATTGGTTCTAAATTTGTAGATTTCTGTCTTCTTTCAGATTTTCATGTCTATTTTTAATAATAACATTTTGTTTTCTATATTGAACTTCTGTAGTATATTTAGAATATTTTTAGTATATTTGGAAATCATAAAGTACAAAGCCAGCAGCTTTGTTCTTTTTCCTCAAACAGCTTTCTGTTTTAAGAAGCTTTGGTGACTCTGGAATAGTGCGCCAGGTATTTCCAAAGGGATTGCATCTGTATATTGCTTTGGTTATGGATATTTTAACAACATTAATTCTTTCAATCTATGAACACAGAATTTCTATCTAATTATAGATTTTTCATTTATGTATTTTATTATTTTCACCTTAAAGATCTTTCTCCTTAGTTAAATATATTGTTAAGTGTTTGTAGCTATTGTTATTGGAGTTATTTTCTTGGCTTCTTTTTTAGATAGCACTTCTGTCATACAGGTCTCTACAGGTTTTCATAGGTTGATTTTGCACCCTACAACTTTTCACATTTTTGATTGAATCTTTGAGTTTTCTTTATACAAGATCATGCCATCGACAAAAGGGTCTACTTGATGTCATTCTTTCCGTAGGTGATCTGCCTTCGTTTCCTTCTCTTACATAGTTGCGATAGTCAGGAGCCCAATACTATATGAATAAAGTGGTAGAACTGTGTATCTTTCATATCTTTGAAAATGTAATCATTGTGTTGGGGCACACTTCTTCTATGATTAGCTTTTACAGTGATTATTATGAAGGAATGTTTAATTTTAGCCAAGTATTTTCTTACTTGGTAAGGAATCATCTTGCTTTTTCCCCCTTAAACTTCATTAATGTGATATATGAGTGTCGATGCTTTATAATCATTGCATCTCTGAAATGAATTGCCCTCAGCCCTGGTGAGTGACTGGTTTAACTGAAGAATTCAGTTTGCTGAAGTGATTGTATTTATGGTCATCATGAATATTGACATGTAATATTCTTTTACTGTTCCATTCTTTTACTGTTTGGGTATTAGAGTGATGTTACCCTCTATTCAAGTAATCCCTCCTCTTCAATTTTGTGAAGTTTGTGGATAGAGGGAGTATTATTTTTTGCTAAGTGTTACAACTCAGAAATGAATTTTTCAGTTCTTTAGTTTTTCTTTCATGGAAGACATTTTCTTATAAATTCGATCTCATTACTATTTTTAGTTTGCTCAGATTTTGCATTTCTTCATTCTTCAATTTTAAAAAATTGTGTGTGTCCAAGAACTTACACTTTTCTAATTTTTGATATATAGTTTTTCTTAATATAATAATACTGAGAATAATAAGACTGTTGTGAATACTCAACTAGTAATAAAAGACATAGTATCAGTGGTAACACCTAGTTGTTCATCCATGATTTTATTGATTTCAGTTATCTCACTTTTTTATTGATAGTGTAATTAAAACTTTGTTATTGTTTTTATCTTTTTACACCAGCTTTTTGTCTTTTATCTCAGAATGAATTACATTCTTGTATCCCTCTAGACTACCTCATCTTTATTATAATATGTAAATATTGTAAATTTAAGGGGAAAAGTACATTTTTATTTAAGGAAATGCACATTACACTTTAAAATTCTTAAACATTTTTCAAAATTATGTACAGACCTTTGATACTTTAAATAAAATAAGCATTATTTTGTTGATTCTTAACAGTGTTAAGCATTATACCATCTTATTAATCATTATACTAGTGAATCCTAGAGGTGCAAAAGATTTTGTATTTCCTTTTAGTGTCATAGTCCTCCCATGTGGCAGATGTAATGATTGCTCCCAGATTACTGATGAGGATAATGAGGTGTGGAAAGGTTAATTATCAAGGAACACATATGTAAAAGAAAACAAATTTGTATACCACAGGGATTCACTCTAGAACCTGTGCTTTTAGCCATACTATCCTGCTTAAAAACACTTGCTCTTAGAAAAATGTACCCAAAAAAGACTACCTGGCTTTCTTCTTCTTCTTCTTTCTTTCTTTCTTTCTTTTTTTTTTTTTTTTTTTTTTTTTTTCTGTGATCAAACACAACCTTACACTTGCCGTGCAGGCGCTTGTGCTGCTGAGGTAAACCTCTGGCCCTGCATGGCTATTTCTATATGCTTTGCACATAAATTATTCTCACCCATGCATCACATTTCTTTAATGTTACTTGTGCTTTTTTAAATACAGGATATTAATTTTTGTTGAAGATAAAATTATATTATTAAATTCTGAAGTTCTTCTGTTTTGCTTAAAAATAAAAAGATTTGCTTCCTTGTAATGTAGGGTCCCTAGCAAGTCAGCACATGTTGCCAGACCCTGACACACATTTTAAGCACCTTCTCAAAAGCAAGATAGAAAACAGCATCAACTTTAAATGATTTACTGTCCCTTTTAAAGTTTCACATACATAAAGATGAAAAGTTAATGACTTCTAATATAAACATAAATGCAGTGTTCTTTAACTTCATGAAAACTTATAGAAAACATTGTGAACTTAAAATAACTGAGGGTATTCTTTGCTCTTAAATCCAGTTGAGGAAATTAAATACATGTTAATTCAAAGATGGCAATATAAGTGAGATTTCTGTTATAATGATCAATATTTTGATACTCAATATTAACTTCAAAGTAGAATTATTATTATGAATTTCAATTTCTATTTTTTCTTTCAAGTTCATTCTCAGGGTGATCTTTTATGAGTTTGACTTCTATTAACAGCTTCATCATTCATTGTCCTAGTGCCTGGAGTTGCCTTAGAATTCAACTCCCTTCATTACACCACCTTGTTGAGAGTAGATAATATATCGGGACACCAAAAAGTTCATAGAATCTATGTGACTTTATTTGTTAAATAAAAGGTAATCAAATTCTATTCACTTGTCAGAGTTCCTTGAGGATGCTATAATGAAATACTGCTCTTATTTTATTCTCCTTGAGAAGGGGAAACTATACTAATAAGTATATATTTTATTTTTTCAAATAAGCTTGTTAAATCCACAGAGTAAACTTAAGTTTTACATTTTGAAATGGATTGTATAGAGTACCACAGAAATCAAAAAGATAAAAATATAATGTAAAAAGAATGATATTTAAGGTGTAGAAAGTAGTTATGAAGATTTAAATATTTGTGAAAGATTTAAAATACCATGAAATAAAAAAGAGATACCAAAAATTATTCTATATATAAAATCAGAAAGGTTGAAGCGGTGGAATAAGACGTTGGGCAGGAAATCAGATGAGAACTTCCATTGCATAACTGTATTTTCTAATTTTGGATGAGGTAGGTGATAGTGGAAAGCGACTGTAAGAGTAGTGTGACAGACTTCCCCAAGTAAGTGAACTGAAGTCAAGGAAGCTAGAGAATCCAGTCTAGAATATCAGAGAAAATGTGTCTTCAGGGAAAAAGAGATAAATTACATTTGTGGTAATAGATATTAAAGTGTCTTGATGTTCCTTGTAGATTTAAGCACTGTTTGCAAATTCTGAAAATAACGATAATTATATTTTCTATAATACAGTTTTAGTGATATTATAAAACTGCAGTGATCTGAATTCTGAAACTGACAGAAAAGGTTTCAAAACCCTTAGAAATGAGTATTCTAAAGACATATGTCTCTGGATGTCATTACTTTGATCAATGTCTCTTAGAAAAGCTTGCCTTCTCTTGAAAATGTATAAGAATTACACTATTTCCAAGTACTTTTAGAAACAATGGCACAAACAGCTCCTGCCTTGCATTGTATCTAAGAGATTCTAGTGCCCATGTATGTTATGAAATTTCCAAGAGGAACATAGGACACAGCTTTCTTCTGATCAGAAAACTATTTTTTTAAATAATTATGCAGTTGACATATGTTTGTAGCATTTGTAAGTGCAAGACAGAATATGTAGAAATCACTTAGATTATCATATTAATATTATTAATCAATAGATTAGATTAACAGATTGGCTCATATAACAAAATTTTCAAAATATGTTTAATACATTTTTAAATTCTAATTGTATGTATTTTAGAAGCTAACTCGTATTATCCACTCTTCTGTCAAACTAAGAACTAAGATTTATTATTTTGTTTTGTCTTACAGAGTGGTCAAAATAATATACAATTCCACATAGTGTAAATCAGACATGTATTAATAAAAATATAATAACTGGATAGGTTTTTCAAATTTTAACAACACATTAACTTGTGTGGTAATTGTTTACCTAAACATTTATTAAGTAATATAATATTTAGAGATATAGAACTGAATACTCTTAGACAATGTATTTACAAAGGCAAAAAAGAAAACATAATGATTTCATTCTGTTTTATTTTTAGTTCAGTTCTTTTTCTGTCATTATGTTGTTCCAGGAGCTGAAACAATAACTAACCTAGACAGTGACTAAGACAACATGATTATAGTCTTTCACCCCACAGATACCCTGCAAGTGCTAATCATTTCTTGGAAGTATCTGCCACCTGAGTGACACAAACCTTTCCAAAGACATGTTTGTGTTCCTAGAAATTAAAATTACTGATGTTTCTTACCTCTATTATTTAGAAACTTTGCTGAAAGTTGTTTTTAGAGATCATTCCCAAGAAGAAATTATATGTCTTAAGACATCTTTAGAAGGTGAAGAATGTAGAATAAAAAAGATGTTTTAGATAAACATATTATGATGTCAATGACACTCTTTTTTAGATAGGAGTCTCTGGAATCAAACTCCAGACCTCATGCTTTCCAAGCAGCTGCTACACCACTGAGTTAAATCCTTGGTATATATTAGGGCAAATATTTGTTAAGTTACAAAAGTTATGTAAAACCTCCATGCTTACTACATAATTATATTTTTCTAAATAACTTTATATTCTCTGCAAACTGAGTACCTAACTATAAAATGAAGATATATCCTCACAAAATAGAGAATATCCCAATACATAAATAGTACAAAATAGATAATAAATTATAACACAGTACACAGATATTTTGTTGTATGTGTAAAATCATCATTAGTGTGACTGCTACAAAGACAGGCTCAGATCAAGTGTGTTATTCTGGACGCTCAATTTTAAGAGTGAAATGTGCTTTTCAAAGTTTAAGATGAGTTCATGCAAATGTTCTATACAAAATGCAACACAATTATTCCTTATTTACAGATAAGCTGTGTTTCTTGAAAAATAAGGGTATAAATCTCTGTTAAAGCATTATATAATTTTTTTAGTTAAATTCTAGATGAAGATCTTTTTAAGTAGGATTGCAGGGCAAATAAAAATAGGCTGATTTTCAGACAATTAGTTGTACAAAGCTTTCTTTTGTGTAGCAGGACATTTTCTCCTCATTGACCACAAAATTACCTAGCCATGTCCCCTGTTGAACTTTGTGGCAATCAAGTAAAAATACCAGAAATAATTTTCAAATGTCATAGAAGGAACAGCACTGCTTCCATTGAGAATCATCAAAAAGGTAACTGTTTCAAAGGGAGATATGGAGCTCTGCCTTCCGACAATATCTTTCTACTTTGTCTAGTGTACCTCACACTCATCGGATGCTATCAACAACTACATCAGCCACAGACAAGAAGGAGAGTATCTAGTTATTAGCAGAAGATCTTTGTAAAATAATTCTAACAGACGAGCCAATAGAATACCAGTAACTGACCATAACCATTAATTTTTACTTAACAGACACGATAATCAGTTCTACACAAAAAACCCATTGACCATCAAACATTGAAAGGCTGCTCGAAACTTTGACTGAATGAATTCTCTGAATTTGAGATACTGTTTAGTATTTTGATTATTATATCCAACATTAAATATAGTATATTTTAAGTATCCTTGAAAATCAATGACTATTCAAATTATAATTAGTCCTGAGTAACTTTCTAAACTTTAAGAAATGTAGTTGATTAGATAGAAATGAGATTAAAAATAAAGCATAAGACAATGGAATTATAAATTAACATAATTTCTGACATATATTTAAGCTGTTGGCAAGTTTTACTGTTTGCAACTTTTACTGTTTAAAAAGTGGAAAAAACAAACCAATACATATTAGACACATACAAGGTATTTGTGAAATAAAAGAGTGAACACTGTTACCTTAATGTGCTCAGGATACCATAACAAAAGTACGGTAGACTGGGTGTTTTAAAGAATAGAAACTTCTTAGAGTTTGATGCTGGAAGTGTAGGGTTAGAATGCTCCCTGATGAGGTTTTGGCTTTCTTTTTGAGTTATGCATAACGCCTTTCTGCTCTGCTTTCACTTAACCTTTGATTGAGTGTGTGTGCTGGAGGGGTTGTGAGTAGAGGAGAGGAGAAGAGATGGGCACAGACGCAGACACAGATACAGACACAGACAGACACAGGGAATGAAATGAATGAATCTTCTTGCCCTTCTAGAAAGACCAGAATTCAATACCTTTCTAAAATTCCTATCTTCTAAGAAAATGCACTGGGGATTAGCAATTCAATATGGATTTGGGGAGGGCAGAATTTAATCCATAGCATTATAAACCAAATTTTCCAGGGAAAATAAAGTCACCTCCTTATGCATAAACAATAATTTTTGAGAGAAAATAAGCCACCGAGTTACCTACCAATACATGTCTTGGACTATGATAAGGGCACAGAACAATTCCATCATCATGACAGTTCCTCTGGTCACCTCTTTTCTTACTATACTTGCTATGTCTGCTTGCTTATTCATCAGCAACCACTCGATTCTCATCATGTTATAAATTCCAGAAATTGTAAAACATGTTTTGATAGCATTTTGCTGCCTTTTTTTCCTATTTTTTTCAGCATGATTCTCTGGAAATTCATTCAAATTGGTACATGCAATAGTCTGTTTTTTACTTAGCAGTATTCTATCAGACTCTGAACTTGTCCTTACATTTAAAGTTTATTGTTTCCTTAGGTTATAACTTCAAATAGTCATGCTAAGATTTAGAGCTTCAACATGAATCATTCAAAAATGTAAAAGTCCATGCCAATTTACATCCTTATGAATGAATTTACCACATTTTAAACCATTCACTTTGAAGAAGATTACAATAGTGGATAGTTTATATTTTGGGCCTATAATGAATAAAATTGTCATAAACATTACATGCAGGTTTTTGACTGAATGTAATTTTTCTTTTGTCTGTGATTAAATGCATTGGTGGTTAATTTCTAGGTCATATTTTAGTTGCACGTTTAGATTGATTTGTTTGTTTTATTTTTATTTTTTTAAGAAATTGCCAAAATATTTTCAGAATGGCTATACTGGTTTTATATTGCCACCTATAACTTATGCATTATTTACACAGTATAAATAGTAGCATGTTTTGAATATGCAGTTTGCAAATATTTTTTCTTATTTGGTAGGTGATCTTCATTCATTTTTCATATTTTAGAGCAAAAATTTTAAATTTAATAAAATCTCATTTATCAAGATTTTCTTATATGGGTTATGCTATTGTTATTAAAATTAAGAATTCTCCATTCCTAAATCTCAAATACTTTATGTTTTATTCATAGTTTGTAGTTTTACATCTTTTATGCTTTACATATAAAATGTCCCTTAACAACCTCCTGTGATTCACAATGAAGTGCTTATGGGAAGTCACTGAGGGCTGCTCTGGAAGGGCATATTCTCTTGTGGTCAGCTCCTCTGTTTCTCTCCTGTCTCTGTCTCTGTCTCTGTCTCTGTCTCTGTCACTGTCTCTGTCACTGTCTCTGTCTCTCTCTCTGTCTCTCTCTCTCTGTCTCTCTCTCTCTCTCTCTCTCTCTCCCTCCCTCCCTCCCTCCCTCCCTGCTTTCTGGCTGCCCTGCATGCAGCAGCTGTCCTGAACTACTCACTTCCATCACACCGCTTCTGTCTGGCAGCCAACTGACCGTGCACTGAACCTGCAGAGACCTGGGGTTCACCTAGATTTTCAAAGGAGGCCTGAGAAACTAGATAATGAGTCCCTGAGAGGATGATGAATGAAGTTGTGAAAGAGAAGCCAAAGGTGCTGTGGAGACCACAGAAGCTGGACATTTCAGAGAAACAGATCGTCCACTGAGGAAAGCTAGACAATGAACACCCAGCGCAAGCAAAGAGGCTGTCTTGCCAGCAACCATTAAGCTATAGGAGCAGGGCTGCTGCACCCGCTTTGGAATTCGCACCTCACCACAAAGTGTACCAGGTGTGTGGCCTGGAAATACTGGCCTCAGTACCCGCCCTGCTGGGTTTTTATATTGCTTTGTTTCAACTCCTTTCTCTTCTTTTATTTATCCTTCTTAGAACAGGAATGCTTACTCTGAAAGGAGTAAAGCATAGGGAGAACTCTCTAAGTTGACATTTTTTTCTTTGAGCACAGAAAAATATTGAGGCACTGTTGTCATTATGAGAAATGGACTTTAGTGACTCCATCTGGTCTCCATACTGTTACCATGGTGGATTCTGGTGAAAATCTGGGTCTCCATTGGGCTGCTGCTGACATAAATCATGCAGGGAAGGGGAGAATACTTTGCTACTATTGTCTTGGTCTTTGCTGCTAAGGAAACCTACTAAAAAGAGGCAGATTTTCATTTTATTGGTTTTTTAACATGGTGGTATGCTGGTATCAAACAGTTATTATTTAAAAGATTTCTGCCATGTTCCTTTGTTGCTTTCCTTTTCTTCTGCTATACTAAGCAGGTTGATTTTACTTCTGTTTTGTCTGTCTATGTTGACATTTATTGGTTATTCCATCTTATTCCCAAATGTGATGAGTATGAAGCAAAAATAAAAACCATGCCATTATTTAATCCCAAGATACTTGGCTAATTTGTCCACTTCCTTCAAACTTTTAGTTTTTTGTTAGTCTTATATATAAAAGGAAAATATCTTATATGCATGTTCATGAAATGCTCTAAAAATACACTGATCATGTTCCGTAAATTTTTAAAGCAGAATGTTTAGGTCTCACCTATGGATTTATATTGGGATAAGACTTATTAAAGCATAGTACATATAATGTAGTGTGAATTAATAGAGCCTCCAAACATTGGAATTCAGGGCTTTTATTTAAGAGAAATGAAGATTATGGGAATAAGAATGATGGTATGCATTATGTAAATGTTATTGTTTGTAACTAATGTATTGAACCGGTCACCAAGAACATAATGTTCAAATGAATTTATGATGTTGTCAGTACAGGTACTTGAGTTAAAAATGTTAAAAAGTGAAAAGAAACATGAAATTGGTGTTAGATGGCACTGTTTCAAAGATTTCTGACTTTGGTTTTAAAGTTCTTTGTCATGTTGAAAAAAATAACTCAATTTTGTAAATCTCTGTCCAAAAATTTGATCTAGACGCAAGATTATGTTCAATATAACTTTTCAAAGATTGAAAAGAATTTATCTTTGGTTATTAATTTAACTAGAATATTCATCGAATGCATTTTATATATGAATATTACTGAGAAGGTGATTCCACATTGGTTATTTGAGTTATGGAGAAAGTCTTAACAGTTACGTAGAACATACTGCTATTCAGCAAGCAGGATGGTATTATGAAAATTAATAGTATTATTTTATGGAAAAAGAAATGGATTTGAAATTTGGATCTCTGATCTTTTAATGAATTTTGAAATTTTAATTTTTTAATATATTAATTTGTATTATAAAATCTGACTAAACAGAGCTTATAGAATCTATTCTGAGATGTTTACATAGTTAAAATAATAATTCTAGTAAAAACTCCCTTTGAATTATGGAAATTTAAAATTAAGCCAAATCACTAATATTGAAATTACATTCACACACGTTTGAATGAATTTCTTTTAAAGGAAAGCATAAGTTACTTCCTTATCTCTTTAATAGATTACTATGATCTGAAAAAATATTTTTCATCTTCATGTTCTCCAAATTGTGTCTCAATATTTGATGTAGTCAGCAAATATTTGTTGAAGAAATTAATTAATGAATAAATAAATGAAAATATATTTCTTTGGATAAATAAAAAATATATTTCTTTGGGTGAATTGAAAAAAACTAAACAACTTTTCATTATCAGACCAAAATCAAAGCACAGCTATATCAAAGGCCTCAGCTACATAATTTTCTGAAGTCTGTTCTGCTATTATTCTTATTTGGTAACATAAAAATGATATTGCAGTAAGGTTAATGGTGTTTATTCCTACCACAATCACTTTGATTTAAAACCACATACATTTCAGTGATGGTTCAGCTTGGTTAGTCTTGCAAATTAAAGTATTACTGAAGCTGGACCCTCTCTAAAGAGATGAGCTCCTGGACAAGAATAATGGTCAGTATCCAGGGTAACCAGTGTATTCACCCAGAAAATAACTGGTGTCCCTTCAGCATGACATACTGATACTGATGGATTGAGGTACTATTTCCTGGAAGCTTTCAATTTGTAAAGCATCAGATAGAATTTTTAGAAGACCAACAGCTACCTGTTCTGTTTGTAAAAATTCATATGCAAAGATTAAAAGAACAGATAGCTAAAAGAAGATACTCTGCATGCACGCACACGCGCACACACACACACAAACACACACACACACGCACGCACACACTTTTCTGTGTTAATTTATTTTGCTAACTGAACAGAGGGAAAGCACTGAAATAAGCATAAAAATACTTTCTGCTCTGAAACAAATCAGTAGATAAGGAGAAAAGCTGGAGATTAAGAAGTTTTATAGTTGAATATTAGAAGGTCTGAATTAACTTGCAAGAATTTTTCTCTACCCTAAATGTCTAATTAATTTTTGTATATACTATCTTCAGTGTATTTCTTGAAACCCAACATGATGTTTTTAAGTGTAAAGCAATATTTCTTTTTGTTTCATTGTGAACATCTAGAAAGATAGTAAATGGACTAAAAGATTCATTTTTATTTTAATTTTTAAAAAAATGATTAAATTATTTCACATTAAAGTATCAGCTATAATATGTCTATGAATGAATGATATAAGAATAAACTTATTTTTGAATGTTCTAGCAGCCAACACATTTAGAGCAATGTAAATTACTCACTATTTTGGTTTCAAAATACTGAGTAAAACAACAAAAGAGTTAAACAGGAAAAATAAATGTTTTCTATTATTCTTAGATTTAAAAGTCTATCACAATAAGATATTTTACTTACACAACTTTGAGACCTCAAATTAACTACTTAAATTAACATTTGAGAATATTTCTGTTTCTATATTCTAATAAATCACCAAAAGAAACATAGCTGACCATTAAAATGTGTAATACATTTATAATTTTACATTGTTAAATATCAGAAATCTAAGGTAACATTTAAATCTAAGGTGACATTTAAAACTAAATGAAGTTAGTAAGACACATGAGCTGAATTACTCTGTGATTATGAACATTCAAAAATAATGAAGGAAAATGTAAATAACTTTAATTAAAGGTGTATTTAAGGGAAGTAAATTACAATTCACAAATTAAGAGGAACCACTAAAAGCAAGTATTACTGTAGATTGTTAGCTAATATTTCCACCAATGTTCCAACAAAATCCTGTGACCATCGATGTAGCCACAGCAAATTTGTATAACTGATAATTTTTCTTGTTAAAATGATAATTCTGGTGGGCAAGGACTGAAGTTTCAGGTTCTCTACTCAGTATGGAAAAGTGATGCTAGCTTAAATGAGGAGTAGGCTCAGATCACCTCTCATGCCAGTTGGCAACCTGGTGAGGAGAAATCCTGTTATATGACTAAGCTGTTTACCTCTGCGGCTGCTCATAGGTTAGGATATTAAGGAGCTTATTAGTTGAGCAAAAAATAAATACCTCAGTGTTCTGATACTAGTAATTTATGAAAAATGAAAGCTTATTTTTTGCAATTCTGAATTCTGCTAAGTGTAAGCTCAGGTGTTGTCAGGTTCAATGTCTAGCACAAGATGAGGGTACCTTGTTCCTGCTCCTTACACGGAAGCAGAGGTCAGCACTGTCTCTCATGGTGTAACAACACGTCTTCAAACCATTTCAGAAGGCCCTAGTTCTACCCATAATGGCTCCACTTCATGGTTTAAGTTTTTCTCAAAGATTTCATCTTTTACCTTCTGGGAAATTTTTCAACATGTGATTTATTGAAGATATTGAGACCAAGGGTAACACTACTTGGTGCTAAATAGAAAAGAACACACTGGACATAGCTTGTCAGTGATACAATATATCAAAAATGGCAGACCAGTTTCGTAACATGAAACATGTTATTACCTCCTGGGAAGCTTTTATTAATAGTGAATTCTGAGAGTTATGCAAGAATAATTGAATCAAGATTTCTAGATAAAACATAATTTTCCTTTTTAAATTCATGCATATTGGAGTTATCTATATCTATCTATCTGTATCCATATCTATCTGTATCTACATCTATCAGAGAATCAGAGGCAAACAGGCAGGAAAGTCCTCAGTGGCTCTGCTCCATGAAGAGACAAGATTAAGCAGATGTTCAGTTCAAAAAGCTATTAGAATATAAAAGAATTAGAGGGCTTAATATGTAGCACCAGTTTGGGACAAACGCCTGGAAGTTCACTGTATTCAAAGACTGAAGAAGATGGAACTGGATGCCCACGGGTGACCACAATAGTAGCAAAAACACACCTGTGTGAAATGTAGCAAATTCAGGCGGATCTCTTCCTTCTTTCCTCTTATTCTATCCAAGCTACAAGTTTATTAAATGGTGCCACCGTATCAGTACATGATCTTTCAAAAAATGGATATATTTTGCAGGTTTGTTACTTTTTACTCAAATAGTTCTGTCATTAGGAAAGCAGTAACATTTTTAATTGTGGTTCAAATGTCTGCCTTATACTTAAACATAAACTCTATAATCCTTAGACTGGGAGAATGTACTATTTAATAAACCAATGCTTTTCAAGCTTCAATACATATATAAAAAATCAAGGATCCTATAAAATTCGGACTAGTATTAAATATGTCTAGTTTGGAGTCAGAGATTACATATCCTTAAGACATTGCAATACCTTTATTTTAAAGAGTATAAGTTTCGTTAACTATGAACTATTTTACTCAATTTTAGATAGTTGTAATACGTCATGCAAAGATTGAGGCAATTTAAACACGTTATGTGGCAACTAAGTATTTGAAATACTAATATGGTTGAGATCGTAGCACCAAGAGTAAATTGTCGAGGATCGGGCAGAGTAATTTAAACAGGTTTGTCTACAAAAGCTGTTATCAACTAGGTTCAGATTTGTGATGAGCTAAACTTAGTGAAATATATTTTATCTACCTGCAGAAATGTTTGCAGTGGAAAAACAAGAAAGATTATATCAATGTTTTCACAGAATGAATCCTAAGAAAAGTGGATCTTGAAAACTGTGATATTCTTGAAGTTTAGTGATCAAAACTAAGAAATTATTTACTCAAAAGATCTCATGTACACTTTAGAGCTCTCAATCTATTATCACATTAAAATAGGTCTGAAGGTCCTGCTTCATTGGACCTGAAGGTCACCTTGATTGGATTTCACACTTTGTGTGTCTATGAGTGTTTCCACAGATGACTGGAGTGCGAACCACAAACTCATAACCAAGACCTGCTGGGAATGTGGGTGGCACCTTATAGCAGGTGGGACAGTCTTTGAATATAAGTGGAAGAAGAGGGCAAGCCTTTGAGCCAGGCTCTCTAGCTGTTTCTCTCGGTCTTTCTGCTTCCGAACTGCATGAAGTAAGCAGCTAGCTTTCCTCTACCACAATTCTCACCTCAGGCCCAAACCTCCTTTGGAGGCCCATTCCGCCTTAAAGCTGTTCAGATTAAATATTTTGTTGCAATGGCAAAATGATAATTAACACAGAAGAGCATGCACAAATTAAGAAATTTTAAAATGCACATATCTCCTGTATATTTGTATAATTCTCTAATATTAATATGGGAAAACAGGAAGATGTAGAAAAGATTCTTACCTGAGCATGCTGATCAGTATTAGAAATATTTAAGGGCTAATAATACTTGAAAACTTGTAAATTTAATTGTATAGAAATCATAAATCAAAGGTAAGAACTTTTAATCATGTCACCTTTGTTAAACAGCTAAAGATGTTTAGATAATTATGCAAAAGAATTTTCTGATTCTGACTTCAGGTCTTCCCATTCTGTCTCCTTATATCACACTTAAATAGAGGAAGTAAATAAAAGCAGCGATGCAAGGTTCATGTCTGTATCACACACTCCTGGAGGGCTCACCCTGCTGATATACTGCTGTAATAAATTACACGGCACATGCCGTTCCTTTGATTTATTACTATAATAGATCATGAACGTGATAACTGACATAAACATGTGTCCCATAGACAGCTGGGCTGCACAGTGTTTTATTTTTCTCTCTTCATTTCAAAGTGTTTAGTTTGGAAAGTAAGGAAGAAAGCAAACTGACAAACACAGGAGGATATCGCTGGGCCAGCCCCCTCCATAGAATGTTGAAATAAATAGCTTTTCCACTGAGAAGTCCTAGAGCTTTTTCGTGCTTCTCGTCCCTCCCCAAGGGCTGTTTTTAAAAGATAAAGAACCATTAACTGTTATGAATTAGGTTTTGTGAATTCAGACTGTAGTTTTTCTTTCTTTTTTTCTCTTTTGACTGTATAAATACATAATGACAGAATTCATCTGCATTTTCTCATTCTTTGCCTGGGCTATTATAAGCTATCGGGGGACTTGGAATTATAGACATTTAATATCAAAGTAATTACCTAATAGCTGTTATACCCCTATTTTAAAAAGGAAAACATTTATTCTGTCAGGAGTGCAATCTTTTTTTTTTTTAACGTAGAATTTATGCTGCTGTGTAAATGAATTCTTTTTCTTCCATGGTTAAAATTGTGCTCCATCCTTCCTTCTGGAGGCTGCCTACAGTTGGGAACTCCCAAAAACATATATAGTCATATCTTTTCTCTGTTCTTAGTATCTATCTAGGAATCTGTGTGAAATGCATGGTCATTATGAAATCACACAATATCTTTGCCCTTCATTTATATTTAATATTTCTAGATTCCCCATCTTTTTGTCAAAAACTGTGAATATTGCAGAAAATTGAAACATTGGGTCAATAAGCAGTTTTTTTATTAATACAGCTGTATAAACAACCAGAGGAAAAAATAAGACATTCCCATATGTATACCTGCAAAATGAGAGAAGATCTAATGAAGTAAGTGGCATCTTACACAAACAGGAATGAGCAACAATGGATTTTCTTCTAGATAGGTGCAGGAAAATGACAACCATCTTTTTTCAAAATGAGAGGGAAATGAAAAATAAAACTTTTTCTTCCCTTGAAACTGATACAAGGGTGCTAGATTCATACTCTAACCCTCATGAGTGTAAATATGTCTTTCAAGGAAAGAGCAAATATGTTCCAGGTGTCTTTTAGTTTATAACAACCAGAGGCATATCCAACCTGGGGATTCATTTTTCTGACACGTTCAGACAGTGATCAGGTATTCCTTCTCCTTCAGAGATTAACATAGTCATTAGTCATTTAACCCTCATGAACACACAAGTTTTTATTATCTTTTTTTAAATGTTATTTAAAGGACTAAACAAGACAGAAAACAAGTAGAAATAATACATACTTACAAAGAAAAAATAAACAGTAAGAAATCACTAGCTGATGACTACAGATTGTCGTCTTACAAATAGTTATTCAAGACACTAAAGTGAAGCATACAAAGTGGGGATTCAAACTGTGAGACTACAAACAGTTCTGTTTAACTGTCCAACAAAAACTTAGAAATATGGTTATCAATCCTATATACTTAAACATACATGCAGTTATCCATATCTTCAATTATGTTGAGACTGAACAAACCCAAGCAGGCTAATATTACTCTGAACAAAGAATAATAGTATTCTGCTGGTGTTAAGGATTAAGAACTGGTGGTCAACTTAACGCCAGTTGGATTACATCAGCATGGCACCAAGGGAAGATGCTCCACTTAAATAAAGTTGCCAGCATAAATAGAAGAAGAAGGAGATTGTGGCATTGAGGCGTTGCAGCATTGTGGGTTCTCCTACATGTTGCTGTTTGAGCCATTGGTTCTCCTGGAGAAGCTTTGGTCCTCACATTGAGCATCGCTTCCTGACTCCGGAGGGGAAGACGTGTGCTGTTTGGTCTCCAGGATGAACTCGTCACGCTGCTTCCTGGCATGTACCCAAATGTGCTTGTCATTGGGAGGACCTCGGGGCCTCCATGTCGCTGAGGATGGCTGTGGTGCCTTTCAGGACAGCCCTGGTCTTTGTTGTGAGTGTGACTTCTCGGGTCCAGCCATAGAACCCTCATCCCACTAGCACAGCTCCTTCATCCTGCTGGCATGGACATTCTGGCTTCTACCGCTGACCCTTGGGTCTTCCCGGCCTGGATCCATAAAAGATCCATGAGGGAAAGGTCCTTCAGGCATTAGTATAAGATGTAGTGGTGGCTTCAATGATTAGATCTTTGGAATAAAACCCTGTAAGAAAGGGCATGCCTGTTAAGGCAAGGCTTCCAAAGATTAAGCAAGATGTAGTTATAGGTATAACTTTGAATAATCCCCCTATTTTTTTGATATCTTGTTCATCATTTAGACTGTGAATGATTGAGCCTGAGCATATAAAAAGTATGGCTTTGAAGAAGGCATATGTGCAAATATGAAGGAAGGCTAGATATGGTTGGTTAATTCCAATTGTAACTAGTATTAGGCCTAGTTGACTAGAGGAAGAGAATGCTACAATTTTTTAAATATCATTTTGTGTAATTGTGCAAATTGCAGGGAATAGTGCTGTAATAGTACCCAGGTATAATGTGCATGTTTGAATTAAGTGGTTGTCATGCATTAAAGGAGAGAAGCGGATTAGTAAGAAAACTCCAGCTACTACTATTGTACTTGAGTGAAGTAGGGCTGATTTATTGGTGTGGGGCCTTCTATTGCTGATGGGAGCCATGAGTGGAGTCCAAATTGGGCAGATTTTCCGGTGGCTGCTAGTAATAGTCCAAATAAGGGTAGTAAGGAGATTTTTGTTTTGTATTGAGAAGAGTTGTTGCAGGTCTCATGAACTGAAATATATAATGAATCATGCCATTGATAGTACAAATCCAATATCTCCAATTCGGTTGTATAGGATTGCTTGAAGTGCTGTGCTTTGCATCCGCTTGTCCATATCATCATCCAATTAGGAGGAACGATATAATGCCAACTCCTTCTCAGCCAATGAAAATTGGAACATATTGTTGGCTGTGACTAGAATTATTATAGTGATTAAAAATAATAAGAGGTATTTAAAGAATTTATCAGTATGAGGATCTGAGTGTATATATCATAGAGAAAATTCCATGATAGATCATGCTACGAATAGACTTACTTATATGAGTAGGATAGAGAAATAATCTAGTTTAAAGTTTATGTTCAGGTGTAAAGTTTGAATGGTCAATCAGTTTCAGATTGTTACTACTGCTTTGTGGTTTGAGTTGTAGAATGAAAGAGTAGGGATTAGGCTAAGTAAGAAAGATAGGGAGGTGAGTGATTTAACATATATTGGGAACGGAATTTTTTTGTGAATGTTGGTTATGGAGGTTAAAATTGGTAATAAAAGGGTGATTAATGTTAAGATAAAAGATGTAACGAGTAGATTAATTACTTCTATTTGGAGTTGCACCAATTTTTTGGTTCCTAAGACCAATGGATTACTTCTATCCTGTAAAAGTTGAGAAAGCCATATTTTTAAATATGGGATGAGGAATTAGCAGTTCCAATTGTCTTCCTCTGGGGTAAGTAAGAAGGGTTTATCTTCTATTGTTAGATTCACAATCTAATATTTTTATTAAACTATAATTACAATACAGGTTCCCCAGAATGATTTTGGGATTTAGGCTGAGAAGACGTAATGGGAGATTGTGGAGAGCCATTAGGGAGTTTTCTCGAGTGAACGATGGAGTTATGTTGGTGATGTGATATGGTAACTTTCCTCGTTGTGTCATAATGAATATGTATAGTGTATATAAAGCGGTGATGAGTAGATTTAGGCCGGTGAGAATAATGGTTAAATTAGATGAGGAAAATGATGAGAGAATAATATATAATTCTCCGACCAGGTTAATTGTTGGTGGAAGGGCCAGGTTAGTTAAGCTTGACAGTAACCATCAAACTATTATTAAAGAAGAGTTGTTTGAAGTCCTCGGGCTAGGATTATGGTTCTACTGTGGATTCCTTCATAGTTGGAGTTTGCTAAGCAGAATAAAAGGGAGGATGTTAGACCATGGGCAATTATTAGAGCACTTGCACCTCTGAAGCTAAGTGGGATTTGAACATAGTTTGATTGCTACGATTACTAGTGCTATGTGACTAACCGATGAATATGCAATGAGGGATTTTAGGTCTGTTGGTGTAAACAGATTGAGCTGGTTATGATTATACCTCATAGGGATAAGAGGATAAAGGGATAAGCTATAAAGTTTGTTAGTGAGTCTAAAAGTTGAAGAATTCGTATTATACTATAGCCCCCAAGTTTCAGTAAGATGGCTGCTAGTACTATTGAGCCTGCAATTGATGCTTCAGCGTGAGCTTTGGGTAGTCATAGGTGAAGCCCGTAAAGTGGTATTTTTACTATAAATGCTATAATGCACGCTAGTCGTATTATATTGGCGGATCAAGTAAGAGGGATCGTGCTACTATAGTCGAACAGGAGGAAGTTTATAGTTCCTAGTAGGTTTTGCAAATATACTAAAACGATTAATAAGGGAAGAGACCCAATTAGTGTATAAAATAGGAAATATAGGCCTGCTTTCATGTGTGCAGGCCATGAAATCCTGTTGCAACAAAAAAGGTCGAACCATAAATTCCATCAGAAATAGAAAACGAGGCTTATAGTAGGGTAAAATAAATGTCTAGGGCAATTGTAATAGCCAAGACTTGACTTATTTGTTTTTGATTCTCTTACGAGAAAATTAATGCCAGAAGGACTGATGTGAGTCCTTCTTGTGGGCTCTAGACCCCCAGTTGGACTTGTGGGAGGCATTGTCTGTCATGAGTTCTGGGTTTTTATCTAGATTTATGTGGGACATTGCTGGGATTTAGGCCCTTGACTAAATATCCTATGTCTTTGGTATTGTGGATAGATTTCTCTCATTTTCCTGTGTTAACTTCTGGGGACTATTGTAAATAATTATAAACTCCATGTCCTAATTTAAATTGTTCTTTGAACAACTTCTAACTATAATAGCTGGGTTTCACATTATGACACCCCAGGATCAGCACTGGGTACTTTAGTGTCTCTTTTTCTTCAAAGTTTTTATTCATTTCATCATGTGTCATAAGATCAGTTCTCATAAACTGTTTATAGGTTCTACACATGCATGAATCTTAACATGCATTTCTATCCTTTCTATATTAGAGGGAGAAACAAAACAAAGCAAGACAAAACAAAACATATTCCTATAAACACATGAAATGAAAAAGACATATAAGACCATTGTATAAGGAGTGCTACCATAGTTCCTGTGTTGTCTCTTGTTATCTTCAATAGAATTGTCTATATCATCAGACATAGTATAATTGAATGTATCAGTACATAACAGTATTAATAAAAACACAATTTTGTGTATAGTATAAAACTTCAAAAACAGACAGTAATCAAACCAGAATGTGTATTGTAGAGAGTCTTGTCATCTTCAGTGTAGTTGGCTATACTCTCAGACTTTGATACTAGCATCATATCAGTTTTGAATAAAACATGTCAATACCAAACAGCAATCAAACAAACCAGATTTAACTAAGATCAGTAATGATAAAACAGTATAAGTCATACAGGGGTCCAGATTAATTTAATAGGAAATTAAAGATGAGTGCCATGATATATTCTGATGTTTTGGGGATAGCTGTCTGTGACCTCAAATATAATGCAAGTAGACAAACTGGGACAGAATCAAATCTATCTAAGGAGAGTGGTACAAGTAATGTTGGTTTTAAATCCTGATACACTATTAACAATTAACAATATCTTTTGCCATCTCTTTTTAAGACTATCACTCCCCCTTCACTTACCCAGGGTACCCTGTGCATTTTTGGATCTCATCAAGACCCTTGGTTTTAAATTGGTGGTGGTGGGGCAACCTGCTATTTATCTAAGTGGTTCCGAGCCTTCTCTCTCCTGGACTTGATCTCTAAATGTATACCTTTGCCTATTAAAGTCTGTCTTTCCAACCTATCCACAAATAGTGGTCTAGTTGCCCCTATTACTCTCTGGTTCTCTGTCACATAGAGCATTGTTTTCTCTTATTTAAGTCCATTTACTCTTTTTCATGTTAATTATATCACTTAAAAATAGGATCTCGGTGTTCCCTACCTCCTGATCTACTCTACGTGTCATTCTTTTTTTTTTAATTTATTGTATCAAGGCCACATATATTAGAGATTATTACCAACCTTTTCTCTCTCATTTCTGTTATGCTCTTTTTTTGCCATCAGTTGTCTGCTTGTCTTCTTCATTCTGTCTTCTGCTCCATTCATTGAGGTCTCTCTGCCACTGTTCCTGTAATCCAAGTACATTTCTCTCTCTCTAGAATGCCCTGCAGTGTTCTCTATAGAGTTGGATTTGTGGTCACGAATTTCCCAAGTTCCTCTTTGTCTTGGAAGCATCTTGTTTCTCCATTAATTTCTAGAGACAGTTTATCAGGGTATATCAATCTGGGCTGGAGGATATTTTCTTTCAGGGCTTGAAATATTTCACTCCAGGCTCTTCTGGGACTTGATGGTTTGTGTCAAGAAGTCTGCTGTTATTCTGATGGGCTTTCCTTTATAGGTAATCTGTTTCTTGTCTTTAACAGTTTAAATATTCTGTTTTTATATTGAATTTCTTGATTTTATACGCCTGGGTTTAGCTCTGTTTTGGTTGCAGGTTAACAATATCTGTTTTGGTTGTAGGTGGCTGGAGTTCTGTATGCTTCATACATCTGAGTATCATTTCTTTTTCCTACGTTTGGGAAGTTTTCCTTAATTATTTCTGTGAATAGCCTTTATAATTCCTTTGTTTGTACCCCTGCTTCTTCATTCGCATTCTTTATTCTCAAGTTATAGATCCTCTTATCATCTTCTAGCCTTTGTATTATTACTGCTTGTTTCCTTGTTATTTTAAATTTTTTTTCCCTTTCATAATCCTACATTGCAAACCTGTCCTCCAGTTTGTCCTTTAGTTTCTTTCAAGCAGTTTTTCCATCTTTTCATAGACTTTTTAATTTCCTGGTAATCTCTTTGAATCTGCCTCATGTATTCTAAATTTTCTTTATATTCTTCATCAAATGGTTCTCTCCTTTGTTTGAGTTCTTCTGTTCTTCCATCTGTGTCTTCTTGAGGGGTGCTTAGCATCTCTTTTATTAATCTTCTTATATCTTGCTTTACTTGGCTAAATATTTCCCTTTTGAACTCGTCTATGAGGTCCTGAAGATATCTCTTTATGTCCAATGGTGCAGTGTCTGATATTGCATATTTTCTGTCCTCATTCTCCTTTGTATTTACCTGTCCTGGGTCAATGTTCTCAGGGATGGGACCTGGGGACTTTTTCTTTTTGCTTCCTCTTCCCATCTTTTTTGTTTCTTCCAGGAGGCCCCAGTTTCTTTCTTTGTTGGTAACAATTCATCTGAAGCATGCTGGCTAGGTGACACTTCCCACTTCAGTGTGCTAATGAATTGCAAACAGGGGCAGCATATTCTGGCCCCTCCTCTCTGGGTCAGTCAACCTGCTGAGGCCTTCCCTGCATTAGTGTGCACTGCTGCAGTAGGGAATTGATTTTGAATAACGTATTGGGTCTCATCCAGGTTGCATGACCCAGGCCAAGCTCATCTACCAGTCCTATTTGGGAAAGGAACAACTGACTGAAGTCACTGCTGCCCCTTGTTCTTGCCAGTCCTGCCCAAGCCCAGAATGTCATCTGTTGGAGCCCCTTTTTCCGTCAAATAGTTTTATTTCTGTCACTCACCACAGGTGGATGCAGGTTCCTTGCTAGCTCAGCTCTCCATTTGGCTTGCAGACCCCTGACAGTGTGACTGCGTTTCCAGTGAGTCGAAGCAGTGGGATTTCAGATGGTTCGGTAGGTCACCATCCCACAAGTTTGGACACTGCAGCAGGAGCACTAAACCTTTAGCTGTTCCAGTTGTAGCACTGGAACTGTATGTTTGATTGGTTCACCTCACCTTAATTTCTTCTTGGGATGAGAGAATTCATCTCTCTTTGTTTGGGACTCCCCACACTGTACTATGTTGAATTCTAAGTTGACTATCTCAGGAAGCCTCTGTAGACTGCTGTTATCTATCTGCCATCTTTCTCCTTCAAGTTGTATTATCTTTCTGGATCATACAAATTAGATACTGATTCAATTTTCATATGTTAATAATATATTTCTGAGAAAGTGAATATAAATATTTCCTATTTTTCTAGCATGTGTATTTCTTGTCTTATGAGGCTACCACTTTTCTTCAGGAAAGTTGAGTAATTTTTTTAAAAAATTATTTTCCCATGGTGTTATTTTATGATGTTTTCTTATCCCCATTCAAGATTTTGAAATTTTCTGCTGCGTTCCTCCCTTTGTCTCACAGGCATAACAAATTCCTTTTCGTTAATTTCTCTTTGCTCAACAAAGCAGAGCAGTGGCAAAGTAGACAAAAATATCATACTTTATGGGAGGTTACTGTCCAGAGACAAGACAGATGTTAGATCAATTAGGCAAACATATAGTAAATATAACAGAGCATTATCTTGATGAAAAAGGGACTGGTAGTTTTTGAGAGGCTGACCAGAGAAGACTTCACTCAGGAGTGGCTAAAGTTGATGAATGAAGAAAGTAAGGGAGCCAGCTGGCCAGGTGAATATCTGGTGGAAGGACAGTGTGACACTTGTTAATGGAAAAACCTTGAAATGAGACCAAACCGATGAGAAAGAGATTGATTGACTGACTAATTCTTTCATTCATTGTATTAGGTATTAAAAGTATAGCTGTCATACTAAGCTATACTTCCAGATCTTTTTAGTATTTATTTTTAGACAGGGCTTAAGTAAGTCACTAAGTTGGCCATATTGGACTATACTTACAATATTTCTGCCTTAGTTTTCCACAGTGTCAGATTATTGGCTTGAACCAGATTTTTTTGTATCTTTCTCCTTCATTCTCTTATACTACCATCTATATAATTGCTTTTACTTAAAAGCACCAAAATTTAATTTTCTTATATGAGATTATACTGTTTCAAATCCACTTGAGGAACTGTGTTTTTAAAAAAAAAATCATGAAAGCCCCCCAAAAGTAATAATAGTGAGACTTATCTTTGATAAATGAGACTTCTTTAGACTAAAGGGAAAATAGAAATCACTTAAATAAGCTCTGCTATTTTTCTTTTATTACCTTATAATATTGAAAAAGTATTCACTTTGTACTGATCAAAATTAATGTTCATTGGTAATTTTAAAGTACAAATAAGAGGTTAGAAACACTCATCAATAACATTTAGGCTGGCATGAGTTTCCATTTTTAGAATAAACCTTAATTCAAAACCATAAGTGATGAATTTTTTTCAAGATTAAACTTTTCAATACATTTATTTTAATTGAGATTATAAAGGAAAGTTAAAAAGCTTTACAAATAAATATTATTTCTCTATTAAGATTTTTTAAAGGTGATATAATCGTGATTAACCATACTCATTTTTTCCTGCTACCAAAAGTTTGAAGGTTAAAAAGCATTTATCTTAGTTACATCCTAGTCACTAAGGTATAATGCTAGACACCAACAATTTACATAATGAAAAATTTATTTTGGCTCAGTTTGTAGAGTTTCAGTACAGTTGACCAAGGTAAGGCAAAAAGACAGAGGGCACAGTTGAGAAGATTTGCTCATGACATAGCACACAGGAAGGAAGGCAGTCAGTAAGAGAGACAGAGAAAGAGAAAGAGGTAAACACACACAGGCGCACAGAGAGAGAGAGAGAGAGAGAGAGAGAGAGAGAGAGAGAGAGAGAGAGAGAGAAAAGAGGGGAAAGAGGGGAAAGGAGAGGAGAGGGGAGTGTAAACGAGGGAAGAGGAGAGGAGCAGAGGAGAGAGAGAGAAAGGTAGATAGATCAAAGGAAAGGTAGGGTGATACCCCTTCAAGGTCATGTCCCCAGTTGTCGATGTCCGCTCCCGGCCGGCAGGAAGGACACACGACAAAGTCTGGTAGTGGACAACCTTTTCTTTTTATTTTCCTTCTCCGTACAGCCTGCCCTGGGTTCTCCCAGCTGAAGCCTCCTCTGGTCCGCTCCCCGCGGCTCCTTTTGTGCTTCAGTCTGCCCCAAAGCCTCTACCAGTCCGCTCTCCGCGGCTCCTTTTGGGCTTTTACTTCTGGGCTTCTACCTGGCTTCTTCTTCCGCCCAGGGGTGGCACCGGCATATATACGGGTACAGTGTCCAATCATGTTAAAGTAAGCAAGGCAAGCTGATTGGCTAACATCATCAGTTGCCAGGCAGACTATATTGTTGAGCGGGTTGTTTACGCGGTAAGCAGGAAACTAACATATTCGATGGGAGGGGTAATCTACCTCAGGCCTCACTCTTTACTACAGGCCTCACGTCCGCCAAGTGAGGCGACCGGGCTCGGGGCTGCGGCTCCCAACACCCAGTGACCAACCTCCGACCTCCTCCAACAAGGCATCATCTTCTAACATGTCATAAAGAAAAAAAAAAAAAACATATTACTGGCCTAATCCACTGATAAGCATCATGTGAGCATGAGCACATGAGGTTTTTGGGGGGGCATCCAGATATAAACTTTAACAATATTTAAATCAAAATTTTAAAAATAAGGAAATAAATGAATCAAGTAAATGTGAAGTCAGTTGTTAAATTCTTCTCTCTCTCTCTCTCTCTCTCTCTCTCTCTGTATGTGCCTCTACAATCCAAATTAAATGATATCATTAGATATCATTACAGAAATGTATTGAAAGTGTGACCAATAGCAAAAGTATCTGATTTCTCACAGTGCTATAGTGTGCTTAACTTTTAAATTAATTTCTTAATAGACCACCGTATCTTGCAATGATTAAACATTTTTGGTAATTGAAGTGTTGTGCTAGAAAAAGACAGGTTAGCCCTGCTAGAACATGACATTATCTTTTTTGGCAATGGTTTTATTTGTATTTTGTATTTTTTTCCATTCAATATTAATTGTGCTATTACTCAAAAGAAACGCTGTCACACTGATAGAAAAAGTTTTTAAGATAAATTAAAAGAAATTAGCCACACTCAATAGAATATACAGAATGGGAAGAACAAATTAACTTTAACACAATACTTTAAGAAGGGAAATAGAAGCCTTACTATGTTTTTTTGAAAGTAAAACAATGAGATATTAATTAAATTTCAGATGTTGAAATGAAGGTCTGGTCAAAATTTAACCAGAAAAAAATGTTCCCTATCTATACTTTCAAGGTATTACTATTTTAATGAAAGACACATTCAAATTTTTGATTTAAATACAAACAGTAGAAGTAAACAGTGTTTGCTGATGGTGTTATGCATAACAATATTTCCTGTGGGACAAGAAATAGGAAAAAGTTAGTTTAACGCAGAATATATGTTGTAGAATATAAATGGTTGAAATCATTGTTTGGAATATCCAACTTTATTAATAATTAGATTGTGAACATGCTGTATCATTTAATGTCCTGGTGACATTTTGTGACTCCTGCGTAAAAACACCATCTGAAAGTGGAACACTTCTTTAGTGTGAGTTAGCTAGCAATATAAGCAATGTAGTATCTGGCTTCTTTAAATTCCTTGCTCATGTGAGGGCACAGTTGAGAAGATTTGCTCATGACATAGCACACAGGCAGGAAGGCAGGCAGTAAGAGAGACAGAGAAAGAGAAATAGGTAAAGATACACACGCACAGAGAGAGAGAGAGAGAGAGAGAGAGAGAGAGAGAGAGAGAGAGAGAAAAGAGAGGAAAGGGGAAAGGAGAGGAGAGGGGAGTGTAAACGAGGGAAGAGGAGAGGAGCAGAGCTATCTTCAAGAGGAGAGGAGAGGAGCTATCTTCAAAAGCCAGCAACGATTTCTTATAGGGAATAGGAATGAAAAGGCCAATGCATTGCCTATAAAATTTGTAGTGAAATTATTTTTGATAGCAAAGTATAGAATTTGGAGTTATTACCCAGTCATCTGATTTGGAGCTGACATTACATATGCTCAAGTGACCATAAACATGGGCCTTATGTTTTTATCCTGAGTTTTAATATTCTGCAAGCATCCCTTTGGCTCATCTTCCATCTCAGAAGGGTGGAGACAAGGAAGTTTATGCACATGCTTGTGTCACCTCAGGTACTGCATTTCAGAAGAGCCAGAATACCCAGGTCAATTGTGGCTCATTTATGGGATGCTTTCCCTCTTATTCCTTTGTAACACTGCTGAACCTGTGCTGTTGATTCTTTTGAGACATATTTGGGACCTAAAAATCTTTTTCTCATACTGTTTTCACCCTTTCCTCCTCAATTTTACACAGAATATTGAAAGTTGCTAGTACTGAAATATCTAAAAGTGAATTTTAGATATACTTGAACATGAGAAGGTGTGGTCTAGTTAGCATAAATGAAATTAAATCTATTGGAAACACATTTAGCATGAATTAAAAAATAACAATATAGGCACGCATGAGTTCATTTACTTAATCAAGCATGGTTTGCCAATAAATAAAGAAGACAAGATAAGGGCCTATTTCTGTCTATTAAGAGTTAGGATAAGGGCAGGCATTTAGTTCAGCAGTGTAAGACCCTGCCTGGCAGCCACAGGGTCATGAGTTCAATTCCTAGTGCAAAAACAAACAAACAAACGGAATTTTTTGGGTAATACAGTTGTTACAGCCAGAAAGGCTCTTAGAGACAATCCAATTAAAATTTTCTCAGCTGTGATATTCACAATTTGTTCATAGTTGCAGACAATTTTCATATTTTTTTTCATTAGTGTATGCCTCAGAATCTATACACTTAGTTTAGGGGTCCTTTGACTTCATAGAAGGACCAGTAATGTTCTGTTTTGAAAGCATCTCAGCATCAAAAATAACAATTTGTCCATGGTGGCTTAGCACTGGGGCTCAGGTGAAAAGACAGTGACAGTGCAGTAGTATAATAATCTGACAGAAGTATTTAGTGAAACTTCCATTTTATTTATGTATAAGAACACTATACTTCTAAGTCATTTTTATGCATAAATGCTATTTCCTTCTTTATTATACATTATGTCTAATGTCTCAAAATATAGTCTTTGCTGAATATTGTATACATAATGACTGTTTTGAACATAATTTAAGATTGTCGTTAATATTTGAGTGACACTGAAGTCACCAGTCCAATATGCAAATTCAGTTAAGAGGAGAACATTTTATTTTCTAACATAAATAAAGAAATGTGAGATGATTTATGTACTGAGTAGTTCAGAACACATCTTTGCACAATTGTGACTTTATTTTTTGTTGTATTTCTGGCAGCTAATAAATTGTGATGCTTAATATTTCAATTTAAATGAATTCTTGTGGTAAAAATTAATACTGCCTAGTACAGGGGCTCTGATAATTACCTTCATTTACAGAGAAGTTATTCATAATACGTTGACATCTTCTGGTTACTATAGTGTTTTTTTCTGGAAAGATAGAAGTTTCAGAAGTGCTCACACATTTTATGTCATATTGCATGGACTGGTCAAAATGCTATTCATAACTCATGAGAAAGAAACTAATATAGTTTAACTAACCAAAGTTCAAAAGCCCTGTGACATACGTGCTACTGTTTCCCTTCAAACACTATGTCTCTAAACATTCACCTTAAAAGCGAATTGTACTAAACACTTTAAGGTGCATGAGAAATAACACCAAATTAAAGCAAAAGTGATTCATGGTAATGATAAGTTAGAAGAAGTGTGTCATTTTTGTGAAATATTCGGATGTTATATACTTTTTAAATTTTTAATTAAATCCATTACAAGAAAGTGGTGCAAAATGCCAAAGTCTAAAATGTAGATAAATACGTATTAACATGTAGTAAGATTAAAACATTGTTTGTTAAATTAGCCAGAAAATAGAAGTAATTCTTCCTCACATTTTTCTTTTCTGTTCTAAAAGATCTCATTTATAGACTATACGAGACATTAGTGGTAAAACTGCTTAAAGTGTGCAGTTTAAATAATTATTTTCAATCTGTCCTAGGGCAAAATAGTTTCCAGTGTAAGAATTTGCTAACCCAATAACCTCTAGATTGGAATGCCTCGTTGAAAAATCACAGGAGTGAGAACTAGTGAATTGGGTAATCACTTTTATAGCAGAAGCTAGTGACTAAGAGGGCTCCTTAGAAACACACTGATGTGGAGATAATTGGTGTTGTAGTTTCACATAGGTTCTCTGTTTTGCTTTCTGAGAGATAGCTGTTCCAAACTTGAAGAACTGATCTCTTATTCTCTGCCTTCTGTTTTATGGACTGGCATTCATCAAACCCATAATTAGGTAATTTTTAGCAACTTAGGAATTCTGCGGCCAGGGATCCCCCCACAAAAAAAAGAGAACTCTGGTTTGTGTCACTTTATTTACATTTAAATCGTACCCAAAAATAATTTCCTTCAATTTAAAACTTTTAAGTGATTTGCTTCTGTGATTCTTTTGTTAAAAAGAATTCGACATTCTCAACTCTTTGATATTTAAGTAAAGACAGTAAGATTGGTCACTACATTTAATTTAAAGTTTCCTTGTTGACTTGTATTTTAAAATGGGAAGAACATTATTTGTTTGTAAGTAATTATACTCTGTCATAATGAAAACAAAAATACTAAAAAATTTCCATACTGAGATCATCTTATAAATTGGCGCCACTTTTTGAGATTATGGGTATAAATACAGACATATTTTAAAAGTAAAATAATTATTATTACCAAGTGTGTAAAATGAAAGTTTTCAACTTTGCTTTCTTATATGTGTTTAGTTTCCATTTGAAACAATTCTATGCCAAAGAGACTTTCATATATATATGTAAATATACATACACACACACACACACACACACACACATATGACAAGAAATACTTGTTAGTCTGAATGTATTTATATTTTCTGTTCAAAAATGTTAGTATTTAAGGAAAAGCAATGATGACTAAAATCAAAAGCTATCAATTTTTATACCATAAGAACTTAAGTGCTTTACTGGTTAGTAAGACCTCTTAGTAGTGAATATCAAGCAGGATTTAAAGACTTTTCTCACAACATGGAATACGAATTTTTTACTGACTACATAGGTAGCCATATTTGTTGTGTTTGCTTTTCTTGAATATTTTACAGAGTAGTTTTGAAAATGAAGATAATAAACATGTGCTAAAAATTCTATTAGTTGGAAAATACTTGATAATTTTTGACACAAATGTTTTGCAATTCAAATAAAATACTAAAGTTAAAAGAAATCTCCTAACAGTCTATGATTATTTTAAATTTCCTGCCACATTACAGAAACAAAAAGTTTCAAGAAAACCATTGAATGATTAGGGCTTATGAAGAAGAAGAAACCTTAATGTAAACTTAACTTGTGAGAACTAATGCAGATGTTATATTATGTGACATTTTGCTATCTAAGAATTTTATTTTTTTATCTGTTTGAGGCAGATTCTCTCTATGCAGTTCAAACTTGACTTGGGCTCACTTTATGGTCCAAGATGGTCTAGAATTTACAATGATCCTCTTGCCTCAGTCTCTTGAGTGCTGTGATTACAGACAAGTGCTACCATGCTCGATTTAGGCAAAACTCTTATTACATTTTAATATCATTTATTATTTAAATAAAAATCATCTTCAATGAGTGCAGAATAATTTTGAAATGGTGTCTCATTGCAATTTTGACTTGTATTTCTCTGATTGTTCACCAAGTCTTTCTTTCATTTAGCAAATACATGTTATATTTCCTATAAGTGTGAAGCGCTTTTCTGATCGTTGAAGCTCATCAGTGAAAATAAATAGATAAACAAACAAATATATAAAAACCTTTATTTTCAGGGGGTTTACCTTCTGGCAAAAGAAGATAGATGAGAAACCATAAACCTAGTAAAATATGAAATAGAGTAAGAGAATGTGGAAATTGCAGGTTACTTAGTAAATGGAGACAGGTTTTAATACAGAACTCAAGATAAGCCTCCCTTGTAAAAAGCGATTGCCCAGCAAAATCATAAAGCTCTAACATAATTGCTCTTTTGGACATGTGGGGGAAATCTCTTAGATATAGAAAAGTGTTGGTAGATGATCTTATGCATTCTTCGCACATGTGAGGCACATCAGGCAGGCCTCTGTGACTGTCACAGAGAGTATGAGGGAGAAGAATAGTGAAAATTCCAGAGAGATGCGAGGCATCTTCATCTAGTTCACTGGAGACCATTTCACATTTAAAGCAGCATGTGGCTCTTAAAAATGTTTGTATGTGCAGACACTTAAGTCCAGATGTAAGCAAGGTTTAATTTTTCTCAGTTGTTTTACCTTAATATTATTGTTACATATTTGTTTTGAATTTTCCTCATTCCTAGCCTTCTGATTAATTGGATGAATTTAAAATAGACACAAGTTCACATTTACTAGTTCACATTTCTGAACTTTGGAAATGACAGGTGATCAGTTTTAACAACAGTGCAAAATGTTATACCCTAAAACTAAACAACATTTTAAAAAATGCCATCATTCAAAAACCTGAAGAGTGTTGACCTCTGAGAAGGAAATTGTAACACTGAGAGTTGAAGGTGGGACTAAAAATCTAGCCAGTTATTATGATTGTAAAAAATAAGTAAAAACTTATTTTCTATGCAAATCAAACTGCAATAACTTGAAGATAAATTATATGTATATTAAGGAAAATACACGTATGAATATTGATACTCTCATGTAGCCAGAGTCCATGAAATTTTGTATTGTTTCATTTATATTTTAATTTGATTGATAAAGAAGTATTTTAGGATGTCATTATATATTTTTGAAAGTTCAACTACTTTTTAAATAACTTGCCTTTCTGTTACTAGCATGCATTTTATAAACATTCAGTATTATATAGTGACCTGCTATACCCTCTGGACTCATAAAATGTAGTACTACACTTAATAGTTAAACACTTTGATTGTAATCTTTGCTCACAAAACTTATACTCCTTTCTCAAATTAAATTTAAAAAACACAAATTTTGCATACTTTTGGTTTGTTTTGACTATCATTCATGAGACTATCCAGAGTATTACTTTACAACAGACCCAGGAGAGAGAATTCTTCCAGAGGTTCATGACGCAGACCCATTAAACAAACACAGGTTAGTAAAAGGAAAGCAAACACATTCATTCTAGAGAAGTTTTCTGTATCAGAAAATCCTTCAAAATAAAGAACTAATGCATGGAAATTTGGGTATTTATTTTCTAAGTTGGATGAAGCGGACGAATAGTTGTAGAGAAGTATCACTGCAAGACGAAAGAGGAGCATCTTATGCTGTGAATCGTGGTTGGGGCCATATAGTGAGACCTGTGCAGATCTCTTTGCCCTTGTGTGACATTCCTTTCCTCAGGGTAAGGGCCCATGAGGATCTTATGACCTAATTCAAACAAACACCGGGAAATACATTCACTGACTTAGAAGGGCGGAGAACAAGAGGTGCCTTCCTTTCTCTATGGCTTTCTTGAATGCAAAGGTTGTGTATTTTGGGATTGTGTGTTCTAAACCTATACAAAACTCCATCAAACACCTTGAGGTCACTGCTGGAAGCCTAGTGTTTGGTGTAGTGATCGTACCATGGAACTCTCATGCTCTGTGGCTTCCAATCTGGGATACAGGATCTATTTCTCCCATGCACGGTGCTTTCAGTTGTGTTGCCATCTGCCTTAACAGTGCATTGCTCATCTAGCTTAATTAATGGTCATACTTTGCTCTTAAATCTCCAAAACTATGAGTGAAAATAAGACTTTTATAAAATTATTCTGCCTCAGATAATTCATCATAATAAAAAATTAAATAATATACCATGCTAATCTGGCTAATCTGTAGTTTTCTTTTGAAATGAATTTAAAGTAATGTAATTCTTATTCTTCTCTTGGCATTTATAATTCCCAGATGCATACACATTAAAAACACATAAGTAAGCACATATAATTTTTATACAGCATCATTTTTTCTTACACTCTAGTATCTAATATCTAGTGTTTGTCTGAGATTCTGTGAATTTTAATTTGAGGACCTAAGACTGGCATTTTAGTATTATATAGTTTTTATTTAATGTGTATGCTTTTCACTCACTCTTGACTTTTTCTGCTAAAATATTTTAAAAAGGCAAGAGAGTTGTATCTAGGCAATGATCTAGGGAGAAATATCATTAAATATTTATAAAAGATATGAGTGTAATCCTGAGAAGATTATATCTACACTTCTTCAATGAAATATAAATGTTAGTAACACCATTTTACAAGGAAAAAACTTTATATTTATACAAAGCATATATATCCCATTCATATAAGAATATTTCAATGCAAGAGAGGGAAATTTTCAATTTCTGATAAATTCACCATTCTATCAAACATTTTTAATATTAAATATATTCTTAGTTTACATGTTTTTAAAAATGATAGGATACAAATCTTAGTTTCAAAACTTTCAGTTTTGCAAGGAGACTGATAAAATGAAAGTCATTAGTCCCTAACTGTAATAGTTCACCATTTTCTCTTTTCTTAGAAAAGGAGCCTGGTAAACCATTGCTTTTTAAGTATCTTATTTTTTACATCAGGTGACTCAGCCCCAGGAAACAAAAGGGTTTCCAGGGAAATGTAATGTGGTTCGGAACAGAGTTCTTTCTCCTACATCTGTCTGGCATATTTTATAATCTTTTTTCCACCTACTTCTACCTGTTCTCTTCCCGTAGGATGTGTAAAAATATGACACCTGATTCCATTTGAGTTTGATCAATAGAGAAATCAGGATAATATTGCAAGTAAAATCAAGACATTTAATTTGCTGATCTCACTCTCCTAAGGGGCTATTCATTTACAATTTTGGTTGCTTTCCACAAAGGTTTTTTTTTTTTCTTTTGGGAGCTGAGAACAGCCCCATTCATTGTCCATTCAGACCAAAGGATGGCACAATTTCAGAGACTTGCAGCTTCTTATGGTTTCATTATACTCTGCAAAGAGTGTGTTAATTAAAGCTTCTTCGCATTATCCTAATTAGAACATGTAGCTATTTCCTGCTTCAAGTTTATTTAAGAGACTCCACAAATGCTTGATGGTCTACTGACAAGCTCATAGCAATAGAAAATTAGCCATTTACGTTTTCTTGTTGAAGTCCAGTCATGTAGGTGGTTAATTTTAGTGTGAGGAGATTTTCTGATAAGACATACAAGATTCAGTGTCACAAAGTGTGTGTGTGTGTGTGTGTGTGTGTGTGTGTGTGTGTGTTTCCTAATTAAGAGCACAACAGAGGCAATAATGGAATTTTCTGGGAGAGGTCTTTAATTAGTATACATCTGCAATATACAATGATTATATTCATCTTGTGAACTTGGCATATGTACATATCACATCTTAATCATTTCCTTCCTTGTCCCCTCTCTGCCATCTTTCCTTCATCCCCGGATCTTCTTCCATCTTCACCAACCATATCTATTTTCTATAACCTAGCTCTCATTTTGTTCTTTAAATTATTGAACTTTTGTGTTTCTCATGTAAGAGAAACCATGCAATGTTTAATCTTTCATCTATGTTTTATTTTTATTATATAATTGCTTCAAAAGTCTTTTTTAAAATGTAATTAAAAACTACAGTAACCCTAGTAACTACTGTTATTTAGATATCTTGCATTTTGTTTTATAAATTCGCTTAGGAAAGTTAGATATTTTATGTTAGATATTCACAGTTTCAAATTACTGATTTAACCACATCAATATTATTTTTGTAGCTAAAGCCCTTGCAGTTGTTTCTTTTCATTGCTAGCACACATATGGCAGAGGCCACGCTGTCATTTCTAATAATGATCATTTATGATCCCGACCTGGGGGAAATCAGCTAGAATGTTTGGGAGTCTCCCATTTGTCTGACTTTTAATTTGTTTGCTTTAATATTTAGCATCTTGGTGCAGGAAAAATGTCTGGCTTACAAAATTGAATGTTTTTGTATTGCTTGACTGGTTTGAATGCTTCTACGAATAAAGTACTATTGAAATGTGAAGATTGAATACATATGACTTGTGACTGTGAATTCCTTGCATGTAAATTTCAAGTCTGTATTGCATCTCCAAGAAACTAATGGTTTAATTATAAAGACATATATGACAGTAAGGGACTGTGACAAGTAATGCATCTTCTGAATAACCATGAATCATATTTTGAAAGTTGAGCCTATCTACAGGTTCAAGGTGAAAGTGCTTCAAAATAATGGCATAGTTGTGTGTTATAAAGCATTGTAGTGCAAAATTTATGATATCAAAATTTCTGCATTATAAATAAGGATGCTGAATAAACTTGCAAGGAACAGAATTTCTGAATTTTTGATAAAGGTATTTTCATATCGATAAGACTGTGTAACAGAATTTCAATCAGAAACAAGATAGCAGAAGTTACCTCCACTGTTATTCTAAACTACTGTACCCTACAGAGGCCGCGTGCATAATTGTAGGCTGAGTTTAATATTGCTTTTCCCTTTTTTCCGTGTGTCAGCAAAAGTGGAAAGGTAAACCACAAGAGTCAATCAGTAGTAAAATTATTAAAAGCTTTTAAAATGGATTTTGATGACAGCATAGAAAAGCTTCAACTTTAAATAAGTATTCATAAACACAACAGCTTTACATGTAGCTATGAAAATTTTCATTCTTACTCAATTCAACAATTTTTAATGAGTGTCTACTTTGTCTAAAATGTAAGATTGAAAGTCAAAGAAATTAGTCTGTAACTTTAAGGGTCATATATGTGGTAATAAAAGCAACAGAGGTAAATCTAGTAAATCAATGAAGAATTTCGATAGTGCCTCTGAATAAGGCAAGTTTCATAAATAAAAACTAATTCGTATTGTGGGTGTTTTATATTTAAAACTGTCTCAAATCACTGGATGTATCTGTTACCTTGCACTGATTATATAATCTCTTTAAGTTCTAATCCTCAATAATAAAAAAATGGGTTAAAACTGCATCTATTTTTTTGGGTTAATATGAAGATTTGATTTCTTATTACATGATTATAGATGCAATTTCTGCGTATTATAAACTTTAATGAAATTTCACATTTCTATTGGTGATTAAAGGTGGTAAAAATATTAATGAATGAAAAAGTAATGAATACTGCCTGTGTTCCAGTAAAAAGAAGTGAATTATGAATTCGTTCATTTTTAAATTCTACTCTTTAATTGTTTCCTTTTTTAGCTTGCAAACAAAAATATAGAATGTATTTGCTAGACAAGATTTTGACTGGTTTCCCGACAACCATTTAATTCTTGTCTACTCTTTATACCACAAGCAGATTAATCTTAATAACTGCATACTAATAATGACCTGAGATTGGTTAAAACCTAAGTTGCCGATCATTACATTTGGAGCATAACTCAGACTCACAGCCTGGGCTGACAAGGCCTGAATGGGAGCGACACCAGTACTCAAGACTTCATTGTTTCTATAGTTGTTGACATCTGTACCTTGCATTCTTTCTGTCTAAAGTCTTTCCCCCCACTCACCCCTCCTACTTCCTGCTTGCTTATTCATCCTTTTTTCAGAACAGTTCTTTCAGATCAGTGTTAGAAAGGTAGTCCTTTATTTTTGTCTTTTTCTTCCAGTGCTGAGGATGAGACATAAAGCTTCATTCTTGCTCGGCTGATATTCTACCACTGAGCTACAAACTAATGCTTTCTTTAAAAAGGGACATTGCCTTAAAATAAGATCTTTCTTAGTTTCCCACGCTAGTCTTGAACATATGATCCTCCAGCCACTCAGTCTTTTGAGTGTTTGGAACTGTAGATATGTTTCACTGTGCCCTGCAAATGTATCGTTTTTTAAATAGTCATAGCAAGTTGTTTGTCCTTCTTCATACTGATTTAAAAATATGTACTTACAAAAAATTTTTCTTGAGATAGGGTTTCAGCAGATAAGCCTAGTCTTGAACTTGCTATATAGCCCAGGTTGACCTCAAACTCGCAGCAATTCTCCTGTTACAGCCTGGTTGAGTGCTGAAATTACAGGCATGCACCAGTATGCCCAGTGCTATATATATATATATAGAAATGTAAAGCAAGTATAAATCCAAGTGTCTGTCTTCTAAGAGGGAAGAGTAATATTTTGACTTGAAGCTGCTATAACAAATACTATAGACTGTGTAGCCCTAAAGATAGACATTTACTTCCCAGACTTCCAGAGGCCACCGAAGTCGTATATCAAGGAGTTCCGAAGAGAACTCCTCTGGGTTTTGGATGACTATCTTCTAGCTGTGTTCTCACATTATGGTCAGGAGCAAAGGACACAATGCTGTCTTGGGGCTCTACCTTCATGTTCTCAGCTATGCCAAATTACCTCCAAAAGACCACATCTCTAATTGCTGTGGACACCAGGTAAAGAATTTTTTGGGAGTGAAGCAAGGAACTGCAGTACTCAAGATTCTGTCCTTCAGAGTCTAGTGATCTTTCCCTTATTAAAGAAACAATGGAACTGAGCAAACCGTGCATAGAAGAGGGTAGAGAAGGAATAGATAGTAAAGACAGCTGGAAAAAACGCCAAATTCAATGCCAAATACATTTGTTAAGTTGCAGTTTTCAAATCATATTTCTTAAAATGCCTTAAGAAGAGCCAGATGAGAATGCAAGCATTCGGGCTTCTGCTGAGCCAAAGCCCCTACCTCTGAACACTTAAGCTGTAGCTGTTGCTAGACGGCTGGCCCTCATTAACCCTGGAGTAGAGGGCTTTCCTACAGATCTCCAGTTTCTGGGATCTGTGTGGGAATCCAAAGAATTACTGGGTGATACAAGCACAGAAAAACTACACTATTTGTGAATAAGTTGTAAATGTACAGTTTTTCAATTACGGGGCAGCACCAGAAGATAAATAGAAAAAGAAATCGATGGTAGTAAAACAGTATAATGTCCGTCATTCTTGCTTTTTTTTGGGTTCTATTTAACTTCTCATTACCATTCTTTTCCTCTAACTCTTGTAGTAGGACCATTATGGGAATGTATTTGGTGGGAGACCAAGGCTGCGGTGATCTTTCCACATTAGGCCACAGCAGAAGTGCTACTACTCACTTTAAATCAATAATTAGGTATATATTTATAAAGAATACAGTCATAGAAATATGTTTTAATGCAAAATAGTGAATAATATCATCTATATGGAAAGATTATTTCATTTTTATACTTTTCTCTAGTTTATCATTCATCTTTCCCAGTGTGGGTTCCAAGCATTAACATTTTCTTATGGCTTATGAAAAATATAAAATACCACTTTCCATTTCAAACTTATGACATAAGATCTGAATTTTAACCAACTCAAAATGATTGAGCCTGAGCACATAAGTTTTGAAAATATTCCAAAGAGCCAAACTTATTTATGTAATCAGAAAAATTGAAGTAATTCTTTAATAAAAGGTAATTAACAGTTAATTGCAATGAACCAGAAAGAGTTTTGGGAAATCAGAAAGATAGCATTGTTAATTACTTCAGAGTAGTTTAGACTTTGATACAGAGTGAGTAAGTAAAATGGAACTTACTTTTCAATTACCATATTCCCCAATTTATCTGTTTCTCCAAACCATATGGATTTTAATAGTCTATAAATACTTTAACACAAAATGTATTAATTTTTAAGAAGGTGATACCCGGCAATGAGGAGACTAAGGAGAGAGTATCAGATGTTTAGCAGTATAAACACTGAGTGTAACTTTGCAACATTGACTGAGGTCCTTAATTTTTCTGTTCCTAAGTTTTCTTATCTAGGAGAAAAGACACTGCATTTTCTTTACTGTTTACTACCAAAACATTTGTATTAGTACTAGTAATATGGTAAACTTTCAAAAAATATTTGTTATTATATATTAAAGTTATACCTTATAAAAATCCCAGCTCCCCACATTGGTTAGGTTTATCACACTTGATAAGTTCTAACATGTCAAAGCCTCAGATATTTTATATGCACATAAAAATTGGTAATAATTCCTGCTTATCATGGAATGATTTCAAGGCTAATTGGAATAGTGTTTATAAGTATTTAACAAAATATTTTGTATAATTATTTTGTCTATAGGGTTGACTTATGAATATTTTAAATTTGTGTTTGATTTTGGAAATATCTATTTCTTTATGATTGCTTCTATGTAAACATCTTTCTCATAAAACTTCTTTTCTTTATTACTTTTTGCTTGTTTGTTTGTTTTTGGTTACAAGGAAAAGGAACATAATGAGGTCTCCAGTTGAGACTTTAATAATGAGTCAGCGTATCAAAAGTATTAACTTCTTAGGTTTCTTTTTTTAAATTTTGTTTATTTATTTATTTATTTGATTTTATTTTCTTGAGACAGAGTCTCTCTTTGCAGTTCAGGCTGGCCTTGAGCTCACTTAATAGCCCAGGCTGGTCTCAAACTGGCAATGATCCTCCTGCCTTAGCCTCCTTGTGAGCTAGGATTACAGGTGTGAGCCACCACACCCGGCTCTTCTTAGGTTTCTTAATCTAGTTTTCAGGTAAAAAATTACTTTGGGATAAATCTTGAGAAAAAAATCACAAAGGTTACCACTACAGTCAACTTTGATAAAGTATATAAGCTCATTATATTGCTATATAAAAATTTATAAAATATTTCCACATATGGCTTTACAATAGTTCTTTGAATTTGTTAGAACAAGTTTTGATCAGGCCCATGGTAGAGAAGAACAAAACTAGCATTTTAAAAAGTGAAAGGAAACAGCTTCTCAGATGCACCCTGCTGAGAAAGAGCTGGTTGCCACTTAAATGCAGCTACTCTGCAGTCCAGGTGTGGTCCTTGCACTGAGCTGCAGTGCATTCTCCAAGGAGCCAGGGCTCCCTCCAGGTCACTTGACTACAACAGGAAGGCAGAGATTGCTATTAATGAAACCAGATAAAATAAAACATCAAACTACACCAATGTCTTTAAAGTCTTTTCTGGAAGTGTCTGTAACTTCAGAGGTAAATTCTTATGTTAAATTCATATACGTTATTGGGGTAAAACCCATTAAACCCATTTTTTCTATTTTATTGTAATTTCTCAAATTATTGACTCTGATTTCTCTGTTGATTTTTTTGGCTTCTTTTTCTTTTTCTTTCTTCCTTCCTCTTTCTTTCTTTCTTTCTTTCTTTTGTTCTTTCTTTCTTTCTTTCTTTCCTTCCTTCCTTCCTTCCTTCCTTCCTTCCTTCCTTCCTTCCTTCCTTCTGACTTTGGGTTTAATATTCTTGTCTTCTGCTTGTCAAAATAGCAGCCAAAACCATTGATTTGGCAATTTTTTCTTCTTTTTTATGTTTTCTTGAAGACTAGTTTAGTGGTTTAATTTTTAAACTTCGACAGAAGAAGTTCTGAATTTTTGAATTTAGAAGATAGTTCAAGTATTTGGAAACAGTTTAATTTGGTTTAGCACTTGCTTTTAAGATTTGTGAGACATGATTGGGTAGAGTTTAATCTACTGCTAATTGTTCTTCACTATGAAACTAAGACTTCTACATAACTTAGCATCCCATTTATCAGAACACATTTGAATGTAGCAATGTAAATAGACACAAGTCCTGTACCTGTGTAAACTTTGGGATTCTGCTTTCTAATCCCTGCATGAGGCTCCTTCTCCAACCTGGCGGAATTATTTCACAGATTTATTTTCATCACTGAACTGAGTCTCCTCGAGGACCTCTGAATACTCACCGTTCTCTGTCATAAGCTCTCTCCTCTGATACTGCCCTGTGACGTTAGCCCTTCTGTCTTTTCATAACTCCATCCTGTCACTCTCACTTGCAGAGTTCTCTGGCTTCTGTCTGGGCACCTCGGTACTACTTGTAGCTGGTATGAGACACACATCATTAATTTCTTGTTAATCAGAAATCACTACCTTTTATTACCCAACGTTCAAAGCATTGAGAGGCTTTTAATATATTTTATTTTTCAGTCTCTTAGTTTCATAGGAAGATAAATTTGGGTTATTTTTATCCACACTGGTTTCACTGAAGGTTTAGGCTTTGCAATCTTTTTATAGCAAAATATGCATATCCGCTTTCATGATTCATACTGTAAGCTTAAAAAAGGAAGAAACTGGAACTTGATGAATATAATATATCTGATTATCATTTAACAAAACAAAAATAAATAAATTTTGGGGGTAATGTTAGTCTTGTATTTTTTTTTTTTTTTTGTACCATTGATTGAACTCATGACCTCACACTTGCCAGGCAGGCATGGTACCGCTGAACTGTATCCCTGATCCTGGCTCATAATTTTGAATTTGTAATTTTGATAAAGAACTGAAAAAAATCTAATTGTTTTTACCAATGATAAAATGGGATTAGTGTTTGATCAGCTCTCTCCTCAGGAAATCCAAGAGAAAATATGCTCCAAAATCCAACATCTTTTGTACACTACCATGATACACAAGTGGAAAAGTCCACTTCTGACCTCACATGATGTGTCACTGTGAATGCTAAAAATACTGTTATATCACTTTAAAGATGTAACTGTTGGAACATATGCATGTGCTGTTAATGAATTTTATGTTTTGACTTGTGTACTCTACTTAAGGTATTTTATGTTTTTAGTACATAAATATCTCCAAATCAGCAGAAATCAAAATTATGAACCACTCTGGTCCCATGTATTTTACATAGCTCTGGCAATAAACAAGAGAAATTAAAATAAGTTTAAAAACTATAAAGCAGAAAAAGAGAAAATATTGAATGAATATATTTTATCCAATGATTACTATGGACTATATCCATGTGAACCTAGTCCCTTAGTTTTGGAACAAAAATGAAATGGGATACATAGATAAGAATATCTTTAATATTTTTAAAAGGTGTATTTTAATTTATTCTAGGTGATTGTTAAATCTGGGCCAGGAACGTTCCTTAGTCTGGCAGTTTATGACAATTACATCTTCTGGTCGGACTGGGGAAGGAGAGCTATCCTGCGTTCCAACAAATATACAGGAGGGGATACAAAAATTCTTCGTTCTGATATTCCACACCAGCCAATTGGGATCATAGCTGTGGCCAATGACACCAATACTTGTAAGTTACAATAGAAAATAAATGTCCTAAGTATAGAATATCTCAGATATCTACCTGTGTTTTCTGGTCATACTTAGCTGGATTTTTTTTTTTTTTTCCTCATAGTTTGTGGATACAATGATGAGAATTTGACTGTTTCATATTGTCTTAGTTACTTTTTACTCATCACTGAGACAAAATACCTGATGAACAAAGTTTGGGAAGGAAAGGTTTATTTCTTACAGTTTTTGGAGGTTTTGGTCCATATTCAGTTGGTTCCAAAGCAGGGTGGCATAGCAGCTGCAGTTCATGGCAGCTGCAAACAGCAAGGCAGAAACCAGCAAGAGAGTGAGACACATCTTCTTCCTGCCATTAAATCATATCCTGGCTTCATCCCTATTTGGGTATAGCACTGACACCATCAAATCAAGCACTAGACAATGAACCAATCACAGATGCATAATGTAAACGCATGAGGCCTGGGAGCCACTGACATAAACCATGGCACATATATTAAAATTATCTGAAATGTTTAGGTAGTCTTCTAGTCCTTTAATTATAATGAGAGAAACAATTCATTTTTTATTCATTTCTGGAGTTCCACTGTGTTCACTGTTACTTCTCATAACTTTGACATTTGTTACTAGGATAATAGTAATTCATGGCCAGTTTTGCATCTGGGCTTAAAATATTTTTCCGTCACTGTAGCACTTACTAAATTGTAGTCTGTAGTATCTGTGTCTTTTCCAGTGGTGCTAATACTTTTGCTTCCATAATATCCTTGGCAAATGGAAGAAATATATAGTATTTTAGGTTATGCATTTTTCTAATCTATATAAAATTTAGAATGTTCAGATTTTCGGAAGTCCTGAATATTCTTTATTTATGAGATGTCATTGGAAGGTTTAGGAAGTTTAAAAGATTACTACCTATCTATACTGATAACAAGGAATAGGTATGCAATAAAAAATGTTACCAATAAAGCTTATTCATTGCAGGTGAACTTTCTCCATGTGCAGTATTGAATGGAGGTTGCCATGACCTCTGCCTTTTAACTCCTGATGGGAGAGTAAATTGTTCTTGCAGGGGAGACCGGATATTGCTAGATGACAACAGATGTGTGAGTAAGTAAAGAGAAACAAAACGTAACTTAACATATCTACTTAAAATGACATGCATATTCATTAAAATTCTTTTAGTGAATTTGTGCAGTTTTATTCTCCAATATAAGCTCAGAGGTTTATATCTGGTGTCTTGATCTTTATTTTACAATTTAATGTAGCTATAGCACCATGTTATAGTTAATGACAACCAAACCAGTGATGAAAATCATAACCCTCTGATTGTATACTGAAAGGTGTTGTGGCTAGCTAAAGAATATCCCATCTGAAATCTTATAGCTGTGACTTTGAGAATCAATCAATTACAAAATTAATTAAAGCCAAAATAAGGCAGAATGCCGACAGTATATTAGTAGCCTTGCAGTAAAACCATTCACAGTCCATCACGGTATGTAAATGAGAGAAAATGGCTCATGTAACTTATTTGTAATCATTTCCAAACTGTTAATTAAGAATGTAACATTGCAACATTTCATGATCTTTATGCATCCCAAAGGTATTAGAGTCTTTAATTAGTACCATTACAGTACACACTTATTAACAGCTAAGTTTCCAAAACTGTTTCCAATATAATGTTTGAAGTGTTCCAGTGTTGCTGTGAAAAATTAGCAAACAATATTTTAAAAAGGTTAATTTACTGTTAATTTTAAGAGTATTTACATGGGAGGAAGGTGTGATGATAATCATTTACTTGGAAATTAGTGAACTTACTCCCAAAATGTGCCAAATTGACAAATTTTTTTCTCATACTTCTGTTTTTTTCACCTTTAGAAAATAAACCAAGTTGGATATGGTTACATCATAAAACTAAGTGTTTTCATTTTATTTTTTTTTCTTTATTGTTAGTCTTCTTATAGTCTTCATCCACCAGAAAACATTTCTCATTCACCTATTACATAACTTCTCACTTTGCATATTGGTACCATAAACCAAAAGGGTTCCTCTTATCAAAAATGATAAAATTTGCTTTGAGACACTACAAAACCAAATAAGAAATTAATGTTATTAGTTACTGAATTTTAAATGTTGTTAGCAAACTTTATCAATTCAAGCCAAACATTCCCGTCATTCCCACCTAACATTTCTGGGTTGCTCAGGCAATTGCTTACGCTCTCCTACCATTTGCCTTTGCAGCTTCAGTTGTAATGGTGTGGATCTAATGCCATCTATAAGCCTGAGTGTTAGTTGTACATTAGAATCGTTCATGTTTCTTTCCCAGGTCAGCACAAGCTAGTATTGAAGCAGTGACTTTGATCAAAACAATGAAGTTTTATTTATTTTTTTTTAACCAGACTCTTGTTTCTGTAAAATGTATCAAATACAAGTCTCCTTGTTGTATGACCTTTTTTTCTCTTTTAATGAGAAAAAATGATTCAGACAGAAATTATCATTTTAAATGAGACATACACATCACTGTGAAACAGAGAAAACACACTGGGTTCTTCAGGGGTGATTCACTGTGCATTCATATCGAAATCCTAGAGTCCAGCAGAAAATTTGAAAATAACACTTGATTTCTTTCAAATCTATCTTAGAAAAATAAAATTGTGCCTATGTCTGTTCCATAGCTGAATGCATATGCGCAGAGATGTCTGTAACATTACTGGCATCATCAAAGGCTAAAAGATCATTTATTAACGATTATCCAAGGACAAAAAACATCTGTTGTCATAGAAGTTAACAAAATTAGGCAGTTCCATTGTTGTCACACTGCTAATCCTATCAACCCTGTTGCTAATCTCATAATACAAATAGTAATAGCAAGCAAGATTAAAGTCTTGGACCTGTACAAGTATGAGAAAAGAGAAGAACCACATTGATTTTAGTAGACAGAAACAGAAAACAATCAATGTGATTTCTTCAACTGAACACACCCGAGCAAGACATTTGTTCATTTAATACTTGTTTTTTTCATTACACAAAAACCATATATATGTAAAATCTACAAATAACTTTTCCTCAAAGGAATTGTGGTTATAACACTGGATATAGCATTTTCTATCACAGAAGTTTTTCCCTGGAAATGAAACAGTTTATAGCCTATACTTAAAAGATTTAAAGTATGTCAGTAATACCAAAGACTGTCAGTTAATATCTGAAATTTTTCCAGTTCACAATCAAAATTGATTGTAAAACTTGGATCCTTCTGGGTTCATTTTAAGTTTAATAATGTTTTTATGTTTTACCCTATCTTTACTTTGTCTAGAATGACAGTCTACCTTAGCTACTAGCCAAAAACTAAAGTTTAAGTAACAAAAGAAAAAGTTTGTCTTTGGAAACTGTCCTGATCAATGAAAAAGCTAAATTAGAAATTACAGATAGGAACACAGATACATAACTATGTTTTAAAAAATAGTTAAAATCAAAGATAATAAAGAAAAAAATTTGAAATTTCAAATATTTTTTGTAGTTTTCTAATTGAATATTCCTGAAATAAATCTCAAAAATGGATAGTAAATTTAAAAATAGACTTCATCTACTATAATGATAAATGAATTGTACTTACTTCTAACAAAGGCATATGACTAGATTTCAAGATTTCAGTGTATGCCCATTCAGTAATACACTGAAACAGAAACCATGTTTGTTATTAAATGTATTATTAAGAATAGAAGTTAATTTTCTTCATGAGAGAATTATAAAAAAAAAAAAAGGTTATGTACTAATAATCCTGGGATAAGATCTTGTTATAAAAAAACAGTTTTTCTGTACTCTTTCATTGTTGATATCTGTTTACAGTTTAGGGCAAACCAAATAAAAGTTCAAATTAATTGTTATGAAAGTCCTGCAATTTTCAAATGGAGTAATATGATTTATAGAGGGCGCCTATAAGCATCAGGTGCATGTGCTTTCTGAATTATCATTGTATGCCACCAAGTCATCAGACAGAGACCCTCCTGGCCACCTGTAAGGGATTAGTCTTTCCAAGATCTCCAAATGGCATGGAGTGAGAACATTATGAGAATGATTTGAATCATTCCAATATTTCTAAAAGAAAGGTTTTTCCCCAGGATACCATCAGAAGTGAATTGGGCAGGAGATGGAATAGGTAGCGACTATTTAATTGAGATTTCAAGTCAAGCGTCAACAAGTGGATCTTCCCTTAAAATTGTAATTTATTAAGGAATGTATAATAGATTCTAATGAGGAAACAAAAAAGATTTTCAGAATGTAAAAAACTCATTTAACCTGTTCTTTTAAAATTTATCTTAAAGATGAACTCTATTCAGTCATTCAAATTCAAAATACTCTTCTGCTCTGCACATATACAACACCAAATAAATAGCAAAATACAAAAATAGAAAAATAGGCCTACAACTCATAAAAAATTACAAAGGGAAATAAGAACAATAAAAAATGTCCTGTTAATTTCTTAAAAATAAATATATAAACCAGTGTTCTTTATTCAATTTTATGTTTACATAAATTAAGTTTAAGGGATATAATTTTCATGGTATCAAAATACTTATTGTTACACAAAATATCGGATTTTTATTCTTTCAGCTAAAAATTCCTCTTGCAACATTTATTCAGAGTTTGAATGTGGAAATGGTGAGTGCATTGACTATCAGCTCACCTGTGATGGTACCCCTCATTGTAAGGATAAATCAGACGAAAAACTACTCTACTGTGGTAAGTGTCCAACATGCGCTTTTCTCACTGTATAGAGAAATTTCTGGTTATTTTCATGGTTTTGGCTTCTGTTTTTATTAAATTCTTGAGCATCTCTTGTTAACATTAGATGTAAAACAATTTACTTGACTTTGCTTGTGGTAAAATGAAACACCTTATTTCATATTGACCAACCATAGAATTTACTGAAATTGTTCATTATTTTCCATTCAGAAAACACAAATTAAAGCAAAAATGGACCATGTCTTTTGAACTTCCTAGTAATTGATTTTTAGCATCTTTAGTTCATATTTAAAAAAATTATCAGATATCTATGATCTCTGGATATTATAGGCTTACGCGGGAGCAATGCCAACTCTAAGTCAATAGCATGTATGGGATTGATATCAATGTTTTTTTCATTCCACGTGTGTCTCCTGCATTAGCATGGAAGCTCATGCTTATCGATGTAAAGGGTAATTGATTTCTCTATTGTCTTCATCAAGCATGGGTTTCATCAACTATGCTTCCATTGGTAACTCCAGCTGACAAACTCCCTCTCTCAAGAAGTAGAAAATTAGCAGTTACTTTTATTACTGTCACTTTTTCCTAGAACTTTGTCTCTGTACAATCATTAATAGATACTGTAGAAATTATTCATATTATCTATAAATTAGTCTTATTTTATGCAATGCACGATTCTAGAATCAGTATCTGTAATTGCTATATCTCATTTCTATTTTCTCCTTTGTTCTACTATCTGGGTAATAATGGTACCTAAATAATCAAAGAAAGTAAAATGAGAAAATGAAATTTAGACAATCTATTGACACTTTTTTGAACTGTAGAATAGAGATTTCAGTTTCTCTTTTTTTAGTTTTGTACTTTCACATGTTTTGATGATTGTAATTGTCATTTGACTTTCTATGTAGGAAACTTCTAATATATTTTGTAGGATTGGTCTCTTGGTGATGAACTATTTACTTGTTTATTATAGTCCTAGGGACTGAACACAGGCATGGTCTGCAACAGAGCTAAATTCACAGTCTTCTTATTAATGTTATTTTGAAGTGGGGTCTTGCTAAATTGTTCAGAGTGGGTTCAGAATTGCAATCCTCTTGCCTAAGCCTCGGGAGGAACTGAGATCGTAGGTGTGGACTGCCATCCTATTTTCTTTGATTTTTACAATATCAGCCTTTTGGCTAAGATCAAATGTAGTGTCTGTTCTTATCAGTTTAACAGTCTCCAAAAAATGTAACTACCGTTTTTTAGCTCAACAGCAATACAAAGATATACATCTTAATCTGGCCTGTGAGTAATAGTTTGCCAACCCAGGTACAGTGCACAACCTTTGGAACCACACCTGAAATTTATCTTTGTTCTCAAAATTTCTTTGAGATTACTGTGATAAAGCACATTACATATCTTCTAGTTTCCTATTAACAAAACAACAAGCTTTAGTGGTATTTGAAAGAATTAAATAAGCCAATATATATACAAGATGAACAAAAATCCTGGTACAATGTGAGCATTTAATGCAGTTATTACCATTGTTACTGACAGTTTTTATGCCAAAAAACAGCATGGTTACAGACCTTCACTAAGATAAATAGAAATAAAAGATCAAGTTTAGAAAACACAGTGACATCTTAGGATATTGATTCTATTGATATTGAGGTGACTCTTCAACATACACAGTCAGGACTAGATGTTTTATTGCTATTTTTCTTGTTATAAAATGTTTGCATATGAAAAAGTAGTTATGTAGAAGGAATGTACTTGTTACTTTGATGTAGAGATTTCTTAAATATGTTTTATGTTATTTCTGTATAAGAAACAATATTGTAAGTATAACTTGATGAGATCTTCAGGCATGAAACACTAAGTCAAGACAGATATTGATCTATGCCTTGGTCACAGATAAATTTTATAAACCAAAGCTTGAATATCAAACTGTAGTTACTTTGTGGATTCATAAATGTTTTACAGATCTATAAAGCAGTCCTTATGAATGAAATGTTATCTATGATTTTCATTTTGTGAACATTATTTTACAAGATCTCTAACTGTGAGTTCTAATTTGTTTTCTAAGAAAACAGAAGCTGTCGAAGAGGTTTTAAGCCATGCCATAATCGTCGTTGCATTCCTCATGCCAAGTTATGTGATGGTGAAAATGACTGCGGTGACAACTCTGATGAATTAGACTGTAAAGGTAATTTTTAAAAATTACGCTATGAAAATTGCTTTAAAAAGTGATGTGTGAACATTTCCAAAGTATTTTTCCTTGAACACATTTTGGTATAAAACATCTAATCATGTTTACAGACCACATTCCACTAAATGCTGTTAGAATGGAACTTTAGATCATTATATTGTGTGAAATAAAGTCAGCAAAAGAGAAATATGCATGATTTCACTTACACATAAAATTGTATAAAGTAGATTTTATAGAAGTTGAGCATAGGGTGAGGAAGCCTACACTGATCAATGACTATTAAATTACAGTGTAGGAGAGCAAAACTTTCTGGATAGTAAAACGACTACAGATAACAATAATGTAATATTGACCGTATTTCAAAAGGCTAAATATTTTTGAAAGTTTTACTGAGAAAGTAGTGATGTTTAACTTGATCTAAACTTCATACAATTTATATAAATAATGAACTATCATTTAAAAATAATTCAATTTAAAAATTATACCTGTTTTCATTTTTACAGTTTTGTTCACTTTTAAATTTACATTTCCCATTATTCCTATTTTGCATCACTCCTTTCTGGATTTTTCTACTAAAAATGTACAATATTGAATTTACTCCTCCAAAACTATTTCCCCTTATTATTTTTCTTTTGTACCAGGGGTTGAACTCGTGACCTAGTGCCTGCCAGGCAGGCACTGTGCCGCTGAGCCAAGTTCCCAGCCCTCTCCTTGTTCTTTAATGTGCTACTAACTGCATGATCTCTTGTTTCTAATGCCAAGCAGCTTTGGCACTGTGCTTCAGACTTACTTCTTGGATGCTTTTCTACCCACGTATCTAATCATCAACAAACCTCCTAACTGAGCTATTTTTTCATGTGTATGTGCTTTAAGCTTTTAATAGTCTTTAATGGGTTTCTCAGTCTATAGTTTTCCCATTTTATTCCTATGGTGTAAATAAGGTACTTTTTAATATTTCTCACAGAGTATCCTGGGGCAGATACTCAATCCAGACTAACTGGGTTACAATTCGTACTTCAACACTTATTGTCTACCTTTGTATAAGATACTAACCAATCTATGCCTCCATTTTTCAAACTATGAGATAGGAAAAATAAGTAAGAATATTGATATTAAACCCAAATAGTGAATATTCTCAAATAGTACTTAACATAATAGTAAATGCTATGAAAACATTTGCATTTTTTAAAAATCAAACCTTTTTAAAATTCTGGTAAAAAATGAATGGAATATCAATATTGGCATATTAAATGAAATTTTTTTGGTCTGACATTTATGGATTTCTAAAATGTAGGTTTAAAATATTTTCAAAGCAATCTCCTTTCAAAAGTATTTCTAGTCATCGAACATACTACTTTGAACGCCATGCTTTAAGAACTGCAATGCAATATTAATAAAATATATCTGTCTTACCCTGAAGCAGTTCAAACCTTAAGTGAAAGATTGTAATGCAAAAAGATGAAGAGATACATAAGGTTCAATGATGGCACACATGTAAAAACACTGTGTGTGTGTGTGACTTGAAAGTATCCTCACAATTCCATATGCTATTAAATTTAATATGAGTGTTCATGAATAGGTAAGGTAGAACAGTAAAAACAGAAGTCAGTTCCAATAGATTAAACAAAATTGAAAGCCACAAGAAAGTCAGATTATACAGAGGACTGGTTAAAAGAAAAATAGGAAAAAACAATAACCCATTTACCAGAAGGGAGGAGGATGTTAAGGTGCCTTGTGCTATTCTGACTTAATCTTATATTCACAGAAAATTACTGGAGGTTTAAAGCAGGGCAAGGCAAGTTCACACTATTTTAAAAAAGAAAAGAAATATATTTGTAAAGGAAAACTATGATAATGAGATCAGAGAGATAAAACCTGAGGTTTTCACATGCAGTGAAAGGTAACAATCAAGGGGAAGAAGACAGCTTTAACAGTTTTTAAAAGCTAACATGAAAAATCTTAGATAACAAATACAGCAAAAGCAAAGTAAGTAAATAACATGAAAAGTGACACCAGAAATTTTAAGACATTTTTGACATGCAACAAAATTATTGTTTTATTGCATTAGTTTATATCTGTGGGTCTTTTATCTGTGTTGAAGTTAGGAGAAGTAACGAGGAAAGTTTGCATTCTGCGACTGGATAACTGTAGACATTCAAATGAAGCTATTTCAAAGGCAAAGATAGAGCTGGAGCTTACATTTAGACGAGAAATATTGATTGTGGATTCATTAAGGAGAAAAATTTCACAGTATACAGAGTAATATGTGTTTTCAGAGAGAGAATAACAGAATTATCTGGAAATATTTCCTAAATAATAATGACAGGATTTATAGAAGGATGTTCATAATGAGTTATTTTCAATGAAAGGAGAATCATTCATCATTTTAAAGTGTTACAGAAAGGATAAGAAAGTAGTTATTAACTATATGTATCCGATGTAAGTTCCAAATGGATGGTAAAGGAATAAAGACAATGAATATACTAAGTTGTCAGAAAAGATGAGTGGCCAGTTATGATGAGAATGCTATGCAGAAGTAAAAAAGAGAGCACAATGAATACAAAGGGCTTATTTTGTAAGTACATATAAATGTGGAGGTTATTCTGTGGCATTTTGTATGGCATGATTTGTGGCACTCTATGAGTATCAAAATTTGAAAGTTTAGGAAGTGCTACTTACGTTTGCAAATTAAATTACCTATTATTTACTATACTTATAAATGATTAAAATTGTAAGTTACTGAGAATAGGGAGAAAGAAATGAATAAGCATTTGGAAGAATAGAGAAAAATACACTAGAACACGGAGGAATGAGTATTTTCTATTTATTATTTGCAAATGGCAAGGTATACACTAAAAACATTAAATAAAATGGTAAAAATACAAAGGTAGAATATGAAGGAACTGAACTATAGATAGATTTTAAACCAAAGTTTTCAAAATGAAATAATTTAAAATTAATATTATGATGGGTTTTCTTGAGAAATGAAAATTTTTTCAAAGTGGTAAATAAATTTGTATGTTTTAATATATGAAATATCATACTTGGTAAATTGTTTTAGGAAATTGGTAAATTCTTAGGTGGGAAATTGAAACTGTAACCAGAGTTTTACTTTTGTCTAATGATATCAGCGCAAGTTGCTAACTAGCAAGAAAAAACTTTCATATGTCATTTCTCTTTTTTTACAGTTCAAACACTACCTTTTGGGTTATGACTATCCTACTCATATTTGTAGGCCTGTAAAGAGTGGATTTGCAGATTAAGTTTTTGTCCTATCCTTTCTGCTGTATAACAATAGTATAAAAGTGTAGAGTTGACTATTTTAAAATTAATAAAGTGTAAGACTTTAGTTCCTTCTTTCATAAAAAAGAACTTTTGAAATTAAATCCTGAACACAAAGATTTTATTACTTACTAGTAGTATGTTCATTTAACTTAATCAACTTCTACAGTTAAACAAATGGGCAGCTTTTTGATGGAAAATCTGCTCTTTTCACTTGTGTAGTCTGGGTTTGATTTTTCTTTGATCTTAAATTGGCTCATATAGTGTCCTTAAATGACAGTCTGCAGGCCAAAGGAGGAAGACCCTTCTGATTTTTTTAAAGTAGGCTGTAAAGAGAAATAACTCCATCTGTATCCCCCAAACTCTCCCTCATAGCAAATAATGACAATGAAGGAAAGGGCTTGTGTAAGAGCTTAAGGATAATAAGAAGATTCCCTCGTAGTGTCTTTCATCTTACTTCTTCTCACTTTCTAAAGTTAATGCAACACTTCATTGCATATATATGAAGGCATACAAATCATCTGTTTTTCTGAACCAAAAGAAAAAATACAAAATGTAATATGATCAGAGGTTATGATATGACTATACAGGAAGATTTGATAGGATAAAGTGTGAGGCTATGATAGAACTTTATATTTGAAAAGTTACATTAATTTATACTTCTATGGCAATTATCATTTCTTTTACTTCCACTGGGGCAGAGAGTCTACTTACAAAGCAAAAATGTAGGTTATAAGGAATTATTTTTTACCTTTCTTTTCTCTTAAATGAAAAAAACTTAAATCTTTATCAATCTTTTATTTACTGTGTGTTTAATTGTTTTCTTCCATTTTTGAAAGCTTTAGAATCAAACTATCTGAGAAGGATAAGAAGAGTTGTTCAAAGAGTGTGATATTTTGTATTCTTCTTTTGGTGTGTCACGGGTTAAGTAGATTCAGGGAAAGTGTGTGATGGACCTCCTTTGCTGTTAAGATGAGGATAAATTACTTTCCTGGGGAAGTTTGGGGCCACAGAATACTTTCAGGTAGACTGGAGTTCTGAAGCTTCTAGAAAAATAAATTGGTGTTTTTTTGTTTGTTTGTTCTTGTTTTTGTTTTTTTAATTTCCCTGACTTCGTAGGAAAACCTTGAATGGTCCCACCAACAGCAAGCTACAAGAAAAGGATAAACATAGTGCAGGAAAAAATTATGACTACTTTTGAGTTTACATATTCCAAAAATAAGCAGTAAATTAAATAATAAGTAAATAAACAGAATAGAGATATAAGAGCAAATATCCTTTTTTTTTTTTTTTTTTTTTTTTCATGTTTCTTTCCTCCTTCCACAGGGAAGGGGATTTGGAAGATAAAAGGGTCTCAGGTTATTTACAGGAAATATCTGAAGATTCACAGAAAGACCAGTTGAGTTCACACGTTTCATATCTCATTAAAAATGTTAACAGACAGGGTGAAAAGAAGATGGAAGAAGTAGAAAAATTAAGCAAATATGTGAAGGAGAGTGTGTGGCAATTTCCCTTCTGCCACGACTTTGATCCACAATCCCTGTCAGATCTTTTCCTTTGTAGTGTCTCATTGCTATTCTTGGAATAGACTCAGTATGTTTTTATACACATTTTATAGGATACCTTTTTCTTTTGCACAATCTGGAGAGAAAAGTTGTGCATTTCTCACTTGGCTTATATTTATTTGGATCAATTATTTTCTCTTATCTCTGTTTTGAGACTTTTAGCCTGAGGACAACTGTCAGAAAACTTTCATATTCACTGGGCAATTTAGAGATTCCAGTATCTTTCTCTCTCAAAAATTACCCTTAGGGTGAAACAAATATCAGTAGCTGACTTACCAAAATAAAATGAGTTAGAACTGTAGTTCAGACAAAAGAAAAGAACAGGTTGTGGCAGAAGAATTTGTTGAGTTATTTAAAAAAATTTGTCTATCTCTGAATTTTTCCCATCCTTGTGTAGTAATGTAAGGGATATGAATCTCCACCACCATTTTGCCTCTAATGCTTTCAAAATTTCACAGTCACACTGTATGTCCAATTCCTTTGCCATTCCTCACCTTCTAAACTTCTAATGATCCTGACTCTGCATTGAATCATGGAACCTGTGGATGCAAGACCATGTGTAAAGGGCCAGTATGTTTCTATTTGCACATCTTGCACTCTGTGATAGAACAGAACTCTTTTCACAGGGTTCATTAGTCCAATTATGAGTTGGCAAAATGGAAGAGAAAAATAGATCACTTAGATTTGCTATTGCTGTCTCCTACCCTGACCTTCTACCTCATCCCTTTTCTGATTCTTTTAAATACTATCCAGAGTTCCTCTTCTTGTGTCTTTCTTCTTTCCAGAATTCAGTCCAAGACTTGTTCTGCTTGTCCCACTTTTCCAGTCTTCTCTTAAATCATTCTTTATTCTTACTTCCACCTCAGAGCTTCAGCATCATTTTGAAACCCAATAGCTGTTAAAAAAAAAATACAGTCTCCAGCTTTCATAAGCAGGTGCTTTGGTAGACCCCAATGTGCATGGTTTCCTAGTTTGTCTCTCTGGCTTCTCATCTGCCATTACTAGCTGAGATGAATTCCCTGACACAATGCTGTGGATTCTCTCTGCAAGTTTGGAGGGAAATACAGAGATGATGCAATTGTCTCCAAGCAGTGTTTTTTTTTTTTTTTCTGGGGGCCTTAACCTTTAGCTTCAGTATAATATAAAAAAGTAATACAAGGGTAATAAGATGTAGAACTTTAGAGCTTTTCCTGGAAATATTATAAGTAACATGCTACTTTGTACAGAAATGCATCCTGTTTTCTGAACAAAGCCATTGAAAGAAAGCATCAAATACATAAAGGAATTACTAGCAATGAAGTAAAAAACAAAATAAAAAATGCATGACATGATTATCTTCTATGTTATATATTGATTTACTATTTCCTTTGGGTAATAAACTGAATTTAAGACGCTATAGAAATGAATAGAAAAGGCATTTTTTCATATAAAAGAAAAAAGCTATCTTGTTCTGTTTTGGTGCAATGCATTTAACTCCACACTTCATGGCATTATGTATTTTACACACTAAAATTTATTTTAGATAAAGAAAATAGTGAAGCAATTATAATTGCTAATTGTAAATAAAACACTTATTCTACTCATTATTTAAAGGCAAATAAATATGCAATTTTAAGATACAATTAAATATAAAAGTAGTGCATCATGAAATACAAATGACATACACACCCTTGAGTAAAATTTGCATATTTTAAAATATCATTTTATATATTTACAATTTATATAACTTCTATTTATGGTTAAATAATTTCATTAAAATACTAACACGACTGAAAGTGGCATAATCAGCCTTTAGGTTGTAATTCAGTGTAATCAACCTGTGGAAATTTGAAATTATATAAAATTTACCTAAATTAATCTAACATGCATGACATACCTCTCAACTATTCACAGCATATTTTTGAAAATCATTGTATGGTGATGGAAAGACAGGCAATCTAGAAATACAAACTGTACATGATTTTTTAAAAAGGAATTTTGTACAAAGCATATATAATGATGCAATTCAAAACTAATTTTCATTTAAACAGGAAATTGGAGAGCCACACTTTATGGCAACATATATAAAAATTTTACATTTTTATGTATTGTTGGTATGGGTCATTCATACTGTATTTCCTATAACAGAAGTTAGTGTTATGGCATTTAAAGAATACTGACATGGCCAGGGATTTAGCTCAGTGGCGTAAGCACCTGCTTGGCAAGCATAAGGTCAAGGTCGTGAGTTCAATCCCTGGTACAAAAAAAAAAAAATAATAACATAGCATAGATGATTCAGAAATGTTCATGTGTTTGCTATGCCTAGCAAAGCAAATGCTGAATGGTAATCCCAATATCTGTATCCACTCTGTCTTTATCTGTGTTTTATTTGTGTCATAGAAATAAATACTCCATTATTTCTTGGCAACCAGACTGGGGCTTTTTATTGGCATTAAATCAATCATTTGTATATTGTCTTAGTCGTTCCCTAAAGATGATGGAAGGAGAGAGAATAATCAATAATGTTCATTGATTTGTTATTATTGTCTCATTGCTGGGCTTGTGTTACCATGGTGATCAAATGTTCCTTGCTGTCAAGGAACCCACAATTTAGTTAGCCTCCAGAACCATAAACAATATGTAATTCAGTCCCAATTCAGCTTGTCAATATTAAAATGCAGGGAAATTTTTATGACAGGAATATCATAGAAGAGGCATTTAACCAGCATGAAACAGGAGCCAGTTAAAAATAATACTGGATAAAATAATATGAATTAATTATAATGCTCAAATTATAAAATCAAGGAACTATTCTCTGTCTCATCTATCCATATACTTTTTTGCTAGTTTCAACCTGTGCCACTGTTGAGTTCCACTGTGCAGATGGAACTTGCATTCCAAGATCAGCACGATGCAACCAGAACATCGATTGTGCAGATGCTTCGGATGAAAAGAACTGCAGTAAGATATTTCTTTCCCTTTGGTTTGTTCATGCCTGGACACCTTTGACATTGCACTGAACATTGTCCAAGTTTTCAGTGCACCTTATACTGAATTGACATGTAATTAACCCCTGTTGTATAGGATAATTGCATATTTACTTCTTCAAATGAATTTAACTTTTCTTGCTTCTCTGACCACTTAGTTTCTGCAAATGAGATGCTTTCAATTTTCTTTTGCTTACATCCTTTTAGATAACACAGATTGCACACATTTCTATAAACTTGGAGTGAAAACTGAAGGATTCATAAAATGTAATTCTACCTCTCTGTGTGTTTTGCCAACCTGGATATGCGATGGTTCTAATGACTGTGGAGATTATTCAGATGAATTAAAGTGCCCAGGTAATTCTGGAAAGAAAAACAGTCTCACCTTGAAGATTTAAAGGCATGCTAACACTCACTTTTCCTTACTTTTTTGACATTTAAAAATGTATTGAAATATTTTAATTAATAAAATTGTGGATATTCTACACAAGTTTATACACACATACAATATATTATGAAAAATTATTCATAATAGTTCTTGGATTATCAGTTAATTGATTAATAGTTGATTTTATTTTTCTACTCAACAATATATAACATTCTATGATATCAATTTTATCTCATATATTTGGTTTTGAAAAGGTTAGCTACATCCTTGAAGAAAGTGGAGAAACTTCTCTGGGAGTATTTGATTATGGCTCACTGAAGTTCTTTCATTTTTTTGTGTGTGTTTTTAATTAACAAAAAATTTAAATACAGAATTTCATATATAGCTTTGTAGAAACTGAGTATCTGGATTATTCACAAAATGTTTTGCAACACCATGTTACTTACCACTTTATGGCTATTGTTAATTTTTGCAATAATCTTGAAGGCAAGATATAACAGAGATTCATTATATTGATACCTTCTTTTTCATATCTTCATTTCTTTTTAGAACTAACACATTATTTTAACAGCTAATCTTCAAAACCAATAGAGAAGCCTGACTTTTGTATTGGCTAAGAGAGGGATGTTCAAGACGGTTTATGAGACACAGGTGGACAAAAGAAAGTTAGCATTAGGTTGTTCAAGTGTACTCTTACTATGCATCTTATCTAGACAACATCCTAAAAAGTCTTAGATGTAATGTATACTCAAGATTTTTTAATTTCATGATCAATTCTTTCAAAATTGAGTTTTTATTCTATTATGCAATAAGAGTAAATTTTATGGTAAATTATCAGTAATGGACCATCATAATATGATTGATGTATGTACACTGTCTTCCTAATTGACTATGAGTCAGTATAGAGGCATGTCATTCCTGAGCTAGGAGAAAGGTGATATGCAGTGAAGAGAAAATAACCAGTATTTAATATTCATTCTTATTGGTTATAATGATAGTAATTCAATAATTTTAAACATTGTAATTTACAAAGCAATTTTACATACACATTTTTATTGATATCTTATTTGTGTGGTATAATTTTCTATTTACTTATTTATTTGACGCTGACGTTCTCACATATGCTGAACATATACTATAGTATTGATTTACAGACATTCCATTGTAACATTTTTCTTCCTTATAGTAGAGAATATTTATTTAATTAGCATTATAACATTCAAGACAGAGGACACCAGAAATACAAAATCCACATTTTTCCACACATAAGAAATATCATCTATGCTTATTTTTATTAGTTCTTATTATGAATATGAAATTAAGAATATTTCTCCAACAAATATGAGTGTTAGACTCAATTAAATCCAATTTAGATATTTTGTTATATTTTGTTTTCATATCAAGTTTGGTGATGGTGAACTCTTTGTTTTATTTTATTTATTTATTTTTGATACTGGGAATCTAACTCAAGACCTTGCACTTCACAGGAAGGCACTTATTCCTGCTGAGCCATATCATCCACCAATGGCAAATATCAGTTCCCACACTATAACACAAACTTGTTACTGAAACATGCCTACACTAAATGCTGAGTTCTGATGTTTTAGTTTAATGAAACAGCTCATACATTAACATATTTTGTCTTAAAGGAAAAATAACATGAGTGCCATAGACTCATCACCACTGACTCTATCTACAGTTTTGATTTAGCCATTTATTTTAATCAGTAACTTCTTTCTGGTGCAGGACCCAGATACTGAATTAGATTTGGTCTTTGGTCTTTGGTCTGTCTCCCCATTCCCTTTTGGTTTGTGATAGTTTCAACATCTTGCCTTGGTTTTCATGCCCTTGACATTCCTAAGTGGAACGTCTCAGTTATGTTTTAGTTGATAGCTTCCTACTTGCCTTTTCTAATTCACAGAGTATTAATATTTTACCTACATCTAGTGTAGATGTTAAAATATTTGACATTACATTTATATTTTATCACAGTTCAAAACAAACACAAATGTGAAGAAAATTATTTTGGTTGTCCTAGTGGAAGATGCATTTTGAATACATGGATATGTGACGGTCAGAAAGATTGTGAGGATGGACTTGATGAGCTACACTGCGGTAAGACACTCTATCTAGGGTCAGCTCTGTGAACCATCCATGTTATTACTTCTGTGCTGGTGTTCTCTTATACAAGGTATAAAAATAGTGTTAACTGATTTTGATGTAAATTTCAGTAAATAATATAAAATTGTAAAAGTTACAATAAGAAGTAGAGATTAAATGAATAAAACAGTCTCCTTTTTGTCTTTACTGAGTGGATTCCACCAGATTTTTTTTTTTTTTTGAGACGGGCTCTCCTTATGCAGTTCAGGCTGGCATTGGACTCAGTTTGTAGCCCAGACTGGTCTGGAACTTGAAACAATCCTATCTCAGCCTCTTGAATCTGGGATTATAGGAGTGTGCACCATGGCCAGGAATTATGTACTTGTATCTTCATTTCCTGATTCATTAACTGTACATACTATCTAATATATTTACTTTCTGTTATGAAAACTAAGTATTTAATATAAAGTCCACCAAAACTTACATATCAGGAAAACAAAAAAAATTGTATAAATATTTCAATGCTAAATTTATTGAGGCACCATGAGACTAATGAAGGTAACTTTTGCCTCTACAATTGTAAGAAATGCTTGGTGTAGTGATCATTATCTTCCAGACATTTATCAGTATGGCAAACGGCCGAAGTACTTATACATTTTTGTTTTGGCAGACTAGGTATGTTACTCATTATACTTCTCCAATCTGTAATAAGCAATTGCATCATTATTTAGAATTTTGTATTAGGTATATAGCTGTAAATAATACTCTTAAACTTCTAATTCTTCAAGTTTGTATTCCTTGCATTCTACCTCCTAGTTTTCATGTGTTCATTTTATCTTAAGGTGTCAAATTAAGAAAGGTTTTCAACTTTATTTTGTCAAATTCATGGATCTTTTTCAAGAAAAGAAATTTCATAAATAAATGCAAACGGTATATTCATTATTTTCTTTTAACATAAATAACATTCACTATATTGAATACACAGAAAGGAAAAGATTAACCTATGAATCTTCTATCAAATGTCAAACTCTCCTGAAAGTAAATGTCATAAAGAAATGAAAAAGTACATTTTGGTTGACTCATATCCTATATATCTTTATATTTGAGTCAGTTCTGAAAAAGACTAACAAAATCTTCAAATGTAGTTAATATGGATTCATAATTACAATGAATATGTGATTATATCTTCTTTCATTTTTTTCCAAGCCTTTGGTTTTCTATATTTCTTTCTCTATAAGTGATCTAATTAAACATTTGACATAGGAAATGCAAAGTTTTATAAATAGCTTTCAGGATTAAAATAGAAATTTTCATATTTACAATAATTTATGTTTTGAAAGTTGAATTTGGGGGGAGTTTTGTAGATATTCTTGATGATAAATATGCTGAGTGTAAAGGGAAGGCTTGGGTGGGTGAACTATAGCATATAAAAATTGATGTGAAAAGTAAATAGAACAATCATTAAAAACACATAATCTGGAAAGAAAATAGCAGCATTTTGTATCTGGCAATATTTTTCATCAGGAATAACAAATTCAACTCTTTCTAGGGAAATAAAACTAAAGATTTGGTATGTCAAGTATATATAGAGATGAAGTTGTGAGCTTATCAACCTAAAACTCCCTTAGTCACCTGACCTTTAAAAACAAACTTCAGCTGCCCATTCCATTATGCTCTTACCTTGAGAAAGATATAATTTTTTTTTTTCTTATTTGGGGAGAGAATCTAGCATACATACTAGTTTCAAGCAAGTCCTGTGAGAGTTATGTTAAGGAACTCAGGCAGGGCTGGATACACAAACTGTTGTTAAACTTTTTACGATGCTGTTACACATAAGAGGAATTTGGCTTTAAATATTGTGGTTGATTTTAGCAAAGCTGATAAAGAACATTCTCAGTGTCAACTGTTTTAAAAAGATCTGAACCATTGTCTCTTTTCTGTTTTACAAGTGACACATTATAATTACACATTATTTATGAAGCACCATGTGATATTTTGACACATGATTACATTGTATACTGCTCAGAGGAAGCATACACACACACACTCGCAAGCATTTACAATTTCTTGATAAAAAAAATTCAGAATATCCCTCTGCTTTACATTATTTTTATGCATAGACACTCTACAGTGAAATAGAGCATGGGAACATATCTCCCTGCCTTTTCCAACTAACAACAAACATTCTTTTTGTGTCTTAGATTCTTCTTGCTCTTGGAGTCAATTTGCTTGTTCTGCTCAGAAATGTATTTCTAAGCACTGGGTTTGTGATGGGGAAGATGATTGTGGAGATGGACTAGATGAAAGTGACAGCATTTGTGGTGAGCTGCTTGTTTTATGTTCTCCGTTAGTAGGCTTAGTCCTTTTAAAACATACACAAAACTTCGCCTGCTAATATGCTAATCTTATTGTTAACATAAGTAATACAAAGTACTACGTAGTTGTTTGATTTCCTTTTTCTTATTTATATATTAGTATATTTGGGGTAATGAGATTGAGCTCAGGGCCTTTCCACTTGGCTGTAGCTGGACTTAAGTTTACAGACCTTCTGCCTTTGTCTCCCAGAGTGCTGAGATTACAGATGATTTTATCATTTTTTGTGATGACATAGTTTTTTTGCACCTGTAATTGTCATTCAGTATTCAGGATTTTTAAAAGCATACAGAAAACTTTCTTATAATGTATTAATCTTATAAACGCATTTATATTGTATTATATTATATTATACTGAGTTTATAAATATATATTATATTATTTTCAGGACACCGATTGTTTTCTTGTCTTTAAATATAGTTTTTATTCAATATTAAGAAGTTTTCCTTTACATTGAGACAATAGTGTATCTGCAAACTTCATTTATAATTTTATAACTTTCATTTATAGTTCACAATTCTCATTGTTTGATTTTTCCTGCTTCTCTCCTGTAAATGTGTCTTGTAACCTCTAATCTCTCTCTCTCTCTTCCTGTCTCTGTCTCTCTTACTCTGTCTCCTGCTCTCTCTTCTCTCATTTATATGTCAGTGTCTTCACATTGCTTTTAAAGAAATAATGAGGAAGCAATTGTTCAAAGGAAAAAGAGTCTAGAGTGGGAGAAATGGGAAAAGGCTATAGAGAAAACTGAAAACAAAAACAAGACAGTTATAATATTAACATCTCTTAGCTTATTGAAAAGGACAATTTTTGCTAATATTTATTAGAGAAATTTTAATGTCCATGTCTTGTACTCTGAATACCTACTTTAAGAAATAATAATATACAGTTATCATATTATTTTATTATAGAATTTCATTTTACAGTTTTTCTATAAATTAAAAAAAGTAATAAAATAGTAATGTACTTGTTTATCTGCTATTAAATAGTTTACCTTTGTATTTCATGTAGATCATATACTTTATTTGCATGTGATATTTTATACTGCTTTTGATATTGGTTCAGGATAAACATGTTAAAAATCACATATAATGAAATAGATAAATGAGTATGAAAAATTTATCTCAGAATTTCTCAACTGCATGATAGAAATGTATTTTCTTAATCTCCAACTCCAAATATTCTGATATGAATATGAACACATGCTTTCTTAATACCCACATAATAACTTTGACTTGCAATAATCTAGTCCTTCTTAAATTTTGAAGAAACTTACAGAACTTAATAAATTTACCTGAAGTCTCTCATCTAATTAGTGATATCAGGGGTAGGAGCAGAATTCCAGTTTCCAAAATATTAAATAGAGTAATAGCTTCCTTGGTTATATTCTGAGTAGGTGAACAAGATAGATCCAGTGCAATCTCACAGCTCATCTGTCTTCTCCCTTGGGTTTCTTTTCCCTGAGAAAGGTGATGTATGTACAGATGGCAGTAACAACTATGGAATGAATCCACAAATTTTGCTTTTGGCTCATTTTCTCCTCAATTGACTACACTGTTTGGCATGTTCTTAATACAGAATCTGCTGAATATTATCAAAAGAGCCAGCAAATTAACTGCAAAGAACCTTATGCCACTTTAAAGCAGGAGATATCTTTGTAATTTTCTCAGCCTACCCCTCCTTTTAAAAATAGGGAGTTTCAGACATTAATTCTCATCAAGGTCAGGAAGAAATAAACATCTTTATGGCCAAATCAGTAATTTTTCTATTATGTCTACTTTGGGAACAGATTGCAGTTATGATAAGGAAAGATACTAGAAAATTTGCATTGATCACAACTTCCTTAATAGAAAGAATGCAGTTTTTAAAAATAAGCAAAATATTATTAGAACTTTGACAGATAGTAAAGCAATGACTTGTGAGGATAATAATGAAAATAATACCTTATGTTCAAGAGCAAGCTTGGAAAGTGGAATAATTTAGTTGAACTATGTACAACTAATTTATATACAAAGAAAATTTTATCATAAAATCTCCTAACAATGTAAAAGTATGTAAATGTCTTTGTAAGTGAAAGCAATATTTATCCTATAGGTTTTTAAAATTTCAGACAACAGACCCTATTTCAGCTTCATAGTATTAAAAAAATCAATTCTAATCAAATGAATAAATCTGAGTTTCCTAGGAGATATTTCAACATTCATTTGCCATCCTACGTTCTGGACTAATGTATACAACAGAAAAATCTATGTATATGCTGGAGAAAATTTTCTTTTGATATCTCGTGGCCACCTATTTTGAAAATAGTGAATTAAAAAGCATTTTTTACTTTTAATTACTCTGTGATTGAGAAGTAAGATGATAATAATTATTTACTTAAATCACACCGGATCACTTCTTTAAGTGATTGGAAACAAATATCTTACATTGATCAAATCAGCCATATTTTCTTTCTGGAAATAGCAAGTATTTTTAATATTTCAAACATATATTTTGACCATCGATAATAGGTACCTGTTCAATAAGAAACTGAAATTGGAAAAAGTAAGATCAAGGGTCAGGTCAGTTCATTCAACAAATACTTCTTATAAACACCAAATCCACATATGTGTGCACGAGCACACACACACACACACACACACACACACACACACACACACACACACACAAAGATGTATGAAGACATGAGAAATGATCAGACAGTCATTTGTTATCTGATTTACTGCTTTTATCAAGAGTAGAAAAGAGAAGCCCTGTATAGCTCTTGGAATTTATAGTCAAAGTCAATAAGCTTTTTTTTAAAAAAAAAAAAAAAAAAAACTTTTTATTATTTTGAAGGTAGTAAAATACAACACAACAAGAAAGAACAAAGCCAATTGAGACAGGGCAGTGAAATTGGTACAGAACGTCACAGCAGGTTACCGGTATAACAATAATAGGTACCATTGTATATCTTGTTATCTTCACAATAGTTGTTCTTTTAATCAGGTATAGCAAAATCAAACCAAATACAGAATATTATAGAACTTATCAAAACAGAACATTGAAAGAGCAATATGATTAATCAGAACAAAGCAAAACAGTGACAACGATATTTGCCTTCAAAGAAATGTTAGAAGGAAATCCCCCCTATTTGCTATATTGCATATAGTCATCCTCTCAAGAGATGCTCAACTTGCTTACCAGGGAAGAGAGTTGGTTACTTTGTTTCCCAGCACCCTAAGTTCCGACATGGAGCAGATCTCTGGAGATGCTAGCTGGTTCTCTCACTGGGGCAGCTGTTGCTTGCTCCAGCCATGTCTGCTTACTAAGGAGGCGAAAGTCAATAAGCTTTTTATTTTTTCTTTGTTCTATTTATTTGAAAAATAACATCAGACACCTAAAGGAACAATGAATTGATAAAACAAAGAACAGATGGATTGTATTCATTACATGTGTAGAATCAACGTGTACAAGAATATATACTTTCCAACAGTACAAGGTGGGAAGGAACAATAATGAAACAGTGGTTAGAAGAAAGTGCTCAGGTATAGGGTTTGCACTCCTAGCTTAGTGTTCTTGAAGATTAAATTTCTTTTTTTATCAGTGTGAAGAAACTGAAAATGATAATAATTCTACTGGATGAAATTGTGCAAGGAATAAATTTGTGTTAATATGCAGTAATAAGCAATAACATTATATAACTATTATTATTATTGTTACTATCCTTATAGGTTTACTCTTGGCAAAATATTATTTCACCTGAATCATTACTCTATGATTTATTATTGTTACATTTTATAAAGAGAAATACTTTTTTTTTTTTTTTTTTTTTTTTACCATGTAGCTTCAAGAAATCAAACATTTCGGTTTAAGAATGAATGTTCTTTGGCAAAATGTATAAACGTTATAAGACAAGGATAACATTTCATAATTCCAAATAATTACAAACACTCCTTTGTAAGCACCATTTATCATTTCCCTTCCTTTGGATGCTAACTGTGAGTGATAGACATTGTCTAGTGGACACAAAATGACCTAACAGCATCTTTCCTGTGGGGTTAAGGTGACATCACCTGCGCTGCCGACATGTTCAGCTGCCAGGGCTCCCACGCCTGTGTGCCGCGACACTGGCTCTGTGATGGTGAGCGAGACTGTCCTGATGGAAGTGATGAACTCTCCACAGCAGGATGCGGTATGCATTGTCACAGAGGGATTTGTGTCAGTAAAAATAGTATTCTTAATTTGTATTTTGTGTTTCTCCTATAAGAGAACCCACCAAATATTTTTGTTGTGTGTCTAGTTTATTTCACCTAGTGTTATAGCCACATAGAGCATATTTTTTCTTACAAATATTTCAAGTTTATCTTTCTTTATGGCAGAGTAGTTCTATCTTATTCATAAATGTCACATTTGCTTTAACCATTTTTCTGTTGATGAGCATATAGACTATTTCCAAGACTTACCTATTGTGAGTTTTGCTGTTATAAACATGTATCTGTGTAATATGATGACTTTCACTCTCTCTGGAAGCTACCTACCTAGGATGAGAGTGGCTATTTTTATTTTCTGAGAAGTTTTATACTGATTTCCACAGTTGTTGTATTAGCTTACATGCCCACCAACCATGATGCGGTGGATCAGTGTCAAGAGATGGGGGGTGGGCAGTAAAGGGAAAGGATTCAAAAAACTTATGTTCAAGTCACCATGAGGACTCTAAAAATAATGCACTGCAATCGTGTAACAATAAAATTAAAAGAAAATAGTATAGCAACTTAAGATTTGATTTTATAGTGTTCACTGCATCATATTTTCTTCTACTTCCTTAATGTCCAGACCTTTAGTAGTGTCAGATTCAGGTAGGTAGAATGCTTTGTACTTGCTGTTCAGCAACCCCTCTCACTACTGTTGAGCATTTCAGGCACTCAGGGTGCTATTATTCATTTAAAAACTATCTTGATGATTGCAGATTCATCATTTCACTTCTGGGAGAGTATAAATACATTACATGTGTGAGTGTGGTAAGGCTGGGATTTCTTTCTAAAGTTCACCCCCCCCCCGCCACTTCTCCATGAAAATCTTTGGACTTCTTTGTGCAGATAGTCTGTAAATGGCTACTCTGATCTTAGATGATAACTGATCAGGAGGTCAGTAAACTCCTATTTGTTCTACAGATAGCATGTTAACCCTTGGGTCAGGTAAAAATAGTTGGATATAGCTGAATGTAGCTGAAAGATCAAGGGACAATTCTGGAAGTCAGACAATTTACTAAGTTTATGTCTAAAGGTAACCTGGGAAAATTTTCCGGCAATTATGCAATAGTAAAAAATTGAGATAAATTATTTTGCATGATCAGAAGAATGAAGGGACAGAATATTTGAATGATGATCCAAAGGTCACATAAGAGATCTGTGAGTTGTGTAATCTATCAGAAATATTACTGAGTTCTGCTCCTTTCTGTGAATTCAGCCATTTAGCTCTCCTATGGCTGATGCTCTAGTTTTTAAAATGTTGTATTTGAAGCCATAATATAAGATAGTATGAGTGTATATGCTGATATGTGCACCAAATATAAAGCAGAAAAAAAAAATGAAAGAAAGAAAACTTTCAGGCAGTTCTATTTGCACAGAACTTAACTATTGTTGCGGAATAATTCACTTTGCTCTTGAAACTGATCTGTGTGTCTATAAAGGTCAATGGGGCCACTGAGGGCTACATAATAAAGGATTATGTATCAATTCAGGGATCCAGATGGTCCCAGTATGCTGTTGCTATTGTAGCAAGATAACACTCCAGGAGGCATATTAACACTTCGGACCACATGGGTACTATTAAGCAAATTATGCTAAAATGCAGCAAATTGTACTCAAGTGACCTGAAAGCATTAAGGCCCTGTAAGTCATTGTTGCTGAGTATTTTAAAGAATAATTCACATACTTGAATTGGCGTAATTCACTTGGGTTATACAAACTATCACAGAGTTAAAATTAGTTATTAATAATTGAGTTTTACATTGATTACAAAGCCGATTTTTAATACTTTCCTATGTGACTTCTTCATAGGTTTTTAAAATAAATTTGTTGGAAGTAAACTATACTTTATCATATTCTGAGAACACTGTTGGGTTACTGATTTACGATTCTTTGTCAATAATTACTGACAAAGTCAGATTTCTTAGTACATGGAGTCTGGGGTAAAGAAAAATTGTAATTCAAGTGTTAAAAATGAACACTCACAAACACACACACACACACACACAATGGTGTATATGCAGTATACAAGGTCATCATAAAGGTATATTCAAAAAAATCCCAGAAGTTTCACGGAAGGATTTCAAGACTACGTGATAACATAATTTAAGGCTTGAACAAAGGAATATACAGTCTTTGAGGAAGAAATTGCTTATTGAACAGGGAGGGGAGGGAATGTCAAACACCTAAATTGTTTCAAGTGCTCATTATATGTCAATTATTGTTATATGTGTTTCTTATTTATCTGGGTGAAGTCCCACAGTTTCATAGGAAGTGCTTCGGAGAATCTCCCAAAAATAATTATTGTAATGATAAGAATTTAAACAGTACCAAAGGATGCATTAAATATCTAATATGAGAAGATCTGTTTCACATATCTTATCTAGTCCTTATGAGAAATTCATCAGATAGATTTTATTATCCTGTTTAAACTGATAGGGAAACAGATGCACCAAGAAGGTAAACAGCTTCCTCAAGGTTACCAAAATAAGTGGCAGAGCAAAACTTTGTTTTTTTCCACTTTGTTCTACAATAACATACGACAGATTTTTGGCATTTGCAGTGTCCTTGAATCTTACTATATCATTTATCTTTTATATACAAGGATATACTATAACTAGGAAAGATGTTCAAATATATATATATAATTTATGCTACTTTCATGGATCAGTATTCCTGAAGGACCAATACTCCATTTTAGGATCAATATTTCTTAATTTTAAGTAGTGCTTGTGATATGCATGCTATCATAAATCCTACCTTTACCTAATTCAATAGACCTTTGTGGAAATTACCCAAATGTTTTATTTTCTTTTTAGAAACAATAACTTCCTCAGACCTCCTGATTTTCACTTCCGTCATGAACACTAATATTTGGGGGCTCTTTTCAGCTCTATTTTTCACTAGGAAGTAACACGTTTATCAGCTTACTCATGTAATATAGGCAAAGGTAAAAAAAAAGATCCAGGCATTTATTAGCTGAATGATTTGGTTCTAACACATGAACATTTGAATTTATACTTCTGAGAGCTTACAAATCGTTACATGATTTACAATGTGAGGCTCACTCTAAAGTAGTACAAATTATAAATACTGAAATTTTGAGTTATGCATGTACACATTCCTTGAATTATGTATGTAAAGTTCTGATATGTATACATAAGACTATTAGATTATCTGATGTATTGGATATTAAATGAAGTTCTTTCTCTAAATAGCAATAAATTATTGGATATAACTGTTTTCCAAAACTCTAGTTTCAAAAAACTAAAATATGTCCCCATCTAACTTTATTTTTGTGATGTATTTCTTAGCACCCAATAATACATGTGATGAAAATGCTTTCATGTGCCATAATAAAGTCTGCATTCCCAAGCAGTTTGTTTGTGACCACGATGATGACTGTGGAGATGGTTCCGATGAGCTCCTAAAGTGTGGTAAGTATTTTGAAACGTTTCACAGAGGAGATTCTCAAGCAAAGAGACATTTAAATTGATTTCGAGAATATATTTTAAAAATAACAAAAACAGGCACATTTACTAATGTCATTGAGGATTAGTAAATTCAGTAATAGCCATATACCATACTATTGTAAGCTCTAGATAAATTATATATTTGTTTGAAAATCATTCCTACTTATAGTATATTTATTTAGGGAATAATCATAATGTCTTCAGTATGAAGTGCTTTGAACTTCAAAGACAATTCTAGTCTAGCTTATTCAATGTGGTACACAAATCAAGTAAGAAAAAAAGTACCATTTAGAATTATCAGAAAAAAGTCTGATGACTTAATACTTTCCTTGACTTTATCGTTTAGGATCCCAATAATTTAGTAAAATTTAATGTTATCATTACATAACTTATATTTGTATTACATATATAGTCAACGATTATTATATATACCAGCATTTGTATAATTTTTGTATTAAAATAGTAAATAAGCTTTACAATCATATTAAAATAGCCAGTTGAAGTTGAAAACTTATGTGAGTTTAGTGGTTTTTGAGAAATATTTTAACACATTTACACGAATACATACACATCTAAGGAAAAGCTGTACATTTCTTATACGCCCATGGTAGGTGGTAGATTTAGTGCCCTCTTGCTCCATCCCTGGGCAGTGTACATAGCTTTGGTCTTTGATATAAATCTCTTTGAAGTCAGAGAATATCAGTTTTTACGATAATTTCTGCTTTCAACAATGTATGATATGTGATATTTTAATATTTCCCTAGTGACTCAAAATATAAATCTGAAGCAGAAATATTTTAGTATTTCCCTTCTGTTAGACATTAAATGTAGTGGATACAAAATGAATGAAATAGATGCATAACTTGAAGAAATCACAAACAGAAAAAACAGAAAGACAGTATAAAAGTATACTTTGCCGCATAAGAACAATCACAACACCTGGGATCAAAACAGAAAATAATTCTCAAGTGAGGTGCTAAAGAATATGAGCGGAGTGTTGATCAGAGAACATAGCTTTGGAGCATCGCATGGTGGTGACAGCATGCATTCTTGTGTCAGATACCATAATTTAAAATTTGTCACTGGGTAGCTGTGTGACCTTGAGAAATACTTAACCTCCCTGAACCTCAGTACATTCATCTATAAAATATGTGTAGTAATAGTGCTTAAATCTTAGGGTAACATGTTAATAGAGCAAGTCCAGGCACATACTAAATTCTGACTGTGTTTATAAAGACCTGTAATTGGTGTGATTGATAAATAGCAATCAGTTTTCTGTGAGGCTAAATTGAAGTTAAAAAGTCAATTTGGGACTAGATTAGAAAGAGCCACAAATACAATGTTAGATAATTTGTATTTAATTGTTTTGCCTCTGAGGCCAACATACATTTTGAAACATGAAAACGGAATGTTGCGATTGAATGTACAATTTATGCTCCTGAATCATCATTTTCAGCAGAGTGGAAAAAATATTGCCATGCAAGAGAAGAGCAATAAAAGTCACATAAACTGGTTAGGATGTTACAGGAGTAATTCTGATGGTTAAATGATGGTTCCTGATTCAGGAAAAGCATGGTGGTCTAAAAAGAATAGAAGTTACAAATGTCTAAGCTTTTTTATAGCTTGATGTGAGGGAAAAATATATTTTAGGTTAACTGATTTGGTAGGTGGTTGTTATTAATAAGCTTTAGAAAATGGAGGTGAAAGACCAGTTTTTCTGATGCACATGGAAAGCAAGGTGTGACAAGAGTTTTGGATCTCTTCAATAAGAAGTGTTAATTATGCGATCACACTAAGTTACATAGAGAGTGTTTGAAAATATGGATATAGATATTAAAAATATGGTGAGGATATGGAAGGTTCATTCTGTGATCATCAGGAGTGGGAATATCCACATAATATAGAATAGAAAGAGAGAGAAAGAAATTAGACCAAAAGTTGAAAGGTGCAATACTTTAGGGGCAAACAGGAGAGGATTTCATATAGGAAGAGAACAGAAGCAAGACTAGGACAGCAAAGCTAGATATATAAGACACTCAAGAGAATTTATTTTAAATATTTTCAGGGAACTCCTTCCAAGATAGTGTGGTCAACAGCATGAAATGCTGCAGAAAAGCGGATACAGAATTTTGAGACACCTTTAAATTTGACGATTGCTGCTTGATAGTTGTTGTTTCAAAGATAAATTTCAGAAAGTACATATTACAGAAATAAAGTGTGGATTGTTTAAAGTTTAACTAACCAAAAAACACCTTTCTTTAAAAAAATAAAGTTTAACTAGAAGAAACTAAGTAAACAAATAGGCAGTACAGAGAAGAAAACAATACAGATGGGCTTTCATTCTGACTGGGGTAACATGGGGTGAATATGTTTGTTTGATGAGAAGGCGCAGTGAAGGAGAGATTGGGAACTGTATGTTTTAGAAATTTCTACTTTTATGGTGTAATGTGACAAACATTTAAATGAGTTACACACTGCTGAATTATTTTTCCATGGAAATTTTGTTCATTTTTTTAAGTCTTAAAAATATCTCCTTCTAAAAGTAGAACATTTGCCAGATTTATCAAGAAAATCTAATAGAAGTGACTTTTTACTGTTGAAGAAAATAGGAAAAGTTAGTTCTAAAACAATATTGAAAATGAAATTATTTTTACATAAAAATAAGGCATAGATATGAACAGAAGCAAATCATGGGTTTTATTTTGTAATTTGAATAAAACTTTTTAATAACTCTAAGCATCAATATGTAGGATAATTTTGGTAGAGTACTTACTACTCTGTAAATTTACTTTGAATTTTTTTCTCATTTTAACAATTCCTTTACACTTGGGCTGCTACTTCCTAAACATAAACCTGACATTACAGCTCTTGAGAATTACTGTTATAGCTCAGAGTGAGTTCACCCATATGTTCTGTTACTATACTCACCAAATCAGACTTGAAAAACATATCTTAATAGCTTTCATTTTTGTTTTCCATTCCTAGAAAAATCCCTAAGATATAGACAACAGTTGACCGTGTTAATAGTCAATGTTAAATTCTTATTTCTTCACCTAGAAATAATAAGAGTTCATTGTTTCCAACTTTACTTTCTAATTTGACTTTAATACTACACATATTTCTTGTATCTGTGACTAATGTGAGGGACAGAAATGAGAATTACTTCCCAGAGAAGACATGAGTGAGCACATAGTAAATTAGTAATTGTGTACGTTAAGAGGATGAAGTCTTAGTTTATGCTTATTATGTGAATGAGGCAGACTTCTTTTTTCTTTTTGCTAGGCTACCGACAGTGTAGTGCAGAAGAATTCCGCTGTGCTGACGGGCGATGTCTTTTAAATACTCAGTGGCAATGTGATGGAGACTTTGACTGTCCTGATCATTCTGATGAAGCACCTTTAAACCCAAAATGTAAACATGCAGGTACAGAGATATACAGCACCATGTTATTCCAAAGTTTATTTTTTAATGCCAAAACTTTGACTAAGTTTCTGTCTAGTGTGATAGCTATGTCATACTATGTAGGATCACCCTAGTAATAAAGCATGTTTTGTGGTTCATTTTGGAAATTTAATTCTGTGTAAAATATATGATTTGAAACAACAGCACTCATACATTCATTGCCCTGTCCCTTCATCCTGGAAAGACATTTTTTTTCATTAAATCTTCTATGAAGATAATTTCCATATATGAGCCTATTTGAAAACTCTAACATCAAATAATTTAAGATTTAATGGAAGTATCATGTGATCATTTTGTTACTTATAGATATGTGCAATTATTATGTGCCAATTAAGATTTTAATAATAAGTATATTTTAAAGGATTTGCTCTGAAGTAGTATTCACACTTAGGCAACATGAAATAAACTGCATATCATTTGAACATAAATTTATAAATACATTTATGTATTTATCATTATACTATTTCAAAGGCAGCATATATAGTCATATATTTTAAAATAAACTCAATTAGATCTTTTCTTATACCATTTACATGTTAATAGACTTTTTAAAGCACGTATGATAATGAGTAATGTTCAAAGTATCCAGTTATGAGTGGCTGTAAAATCTGAACTTCTTTCCAAAGCTATATTTAGAATAACTATTATTCACCATCAATGTCCTTTTTATGCCCTACTTTAAAATGTCAATGTTATATTTTCTGAAAGAAAAAGGATTTTGGAATCTACCTATTCTATATAGTTAACTTTTAGTGACATAATGCCTCAGACTACTGTAGCTTGAGGGAAAAGTCAAAATACCATCACACTCTTGAGCTCATGCTTCACAATGTAGATGAGAGGGAGGTATCCCATTAAGTTGCAACAGACATTTATTTTGAATATTAATTTTTGAATTAAAGCCAGAATTGTAATAAATGGAGAGCATGACCATATACTTTTCTCCTGGTTTTCTACATTTGTGGATAACATAGTGTACGCACTATAAAGCTTTTTAAATGAACATAAATTTATCATAATTTTAACAGATAAGTCATCATATTTGTGGATGTTTTCAACTATTGTAATATAAAAAATGTCATGCCTTTTATGTTCCATTTGTTTTATTTTCTTTTTCCAGAACAGTCATGCAACAGTTCATTTTTTATGTGCAAAAATGGCAGGTGCATTCCCAGTGGAAATCTCTGTGACAGTAAGGATGACTGTGGAGATGGCTCAGATGAGAGAAACTGCCATATAAATGAATGTTTGAGTAAGAAAACCAGTGGATGCTCTCAAGATTGTCAAGATCTTCCAGTGAGTTACAAGGTAAGTACTCACCAAAAGGGCAAATCCTGTGACACATTAGAAATAGTGACAAAAATGAAATTTACTTAATCTAATATGAATGTAAAATTAAAAGGCATTGCAATATTGTTACATGAACTACCTAAAAGGAGAATGTCTACATAAGAAAACCATAATAATAGTGTGACATATCAGTCAAGAGAGCACTATTAAAAAGACAAAAATACATAAAAATGATTCATTCTATTCAGAACAATAAGAAAATTCTAACATAAAATAAGACCAAGAGAAGATAATATGATAATGACTGTATAAATATGTCACCAATCCTTAACTTCTCATTCCTTTCCCCACTTTATGTCTCATATGTCTTTTATCTAGAATGGGCTAATTCTATATTCAGTGTATCAAAAGAGAATAGTATATGTTTCTCTAAATATGAATAAGATGACAAAACTAGAAAACATGGAGGATCAAGACTGAAAGCTACTTTGCTAAAAATAAACCATCACTAGTACCTTTGTTGTAGTGTTTTCACTGCTATTTTCCTGATGATATGATTCACTGCAAAGCTCACAAAAATACATTGCCTCTGATTCAGTATATTGTTTCTGTGGTTTGAGAGTGTGGGTCAGTGATGGAGCTCATGATTAGCCTGGGCAAAGTCCTGAGTTCAGTCTACAGTACCACTTCAAAAAGTAGTTATTCATTTAAAGATTATTTTTTTTTTGCTTTATTTTTACTTTTAAAAATGACAAATAACTCCCTGTGAATCAGCAGGTTACTTCTGCCAGTTTGGACCACTGGTAGGGCTTGATTTTATTCCGCTGAGTCCTCCATTGATTAAATGCACCCAAGGTACTTGTGCATATTTTTGAAAAATTGAAGTGTATCTGGATCTGTGTATACAGAAAGACTAAGGGCCTGGATCTTATGTCTTCAGAAGTTCAGCCTAGATCAAAAATGAGTCAAACATTTCTTTTCTTAAACTATTTTCTTAAATATTTTTTTCAGAGTGATGAGAATCTGAGTAACACAAGAAAAGGTGTCACTGCTGTGGTTGTATCTTAATATGTGTTTTTCATCCCTTAGGAACTTATTTGAAGGAAGAATTTAAAATGGTTTGAAAATGCAGGTTAAATAAGCATTATAATGTTGTAAATGGAGGTTACAAACAATTTTGGTATAAATTCACAAATCACAATGTTGATAGATATGTGGCCATTAAGACTGAGCTCATTAGACTTTAGATGTGAAAGATGATTTTGTTGGAAATTGGACTGGAGAGCATGCATTTTACATTCTGGCAAAGAAAATTTTTTAAATGTTTTGCCCATGCCAAAATACTTTAAGGATGAAATTACATGAGATGAACTAGATAATAATGGCAGAGGAAATTTTATGACTGAAAAGTATCCAGAGAGTGATATGGATATGAACGACTTTCTCTACCAGATTTACAGAGAATCATGAACAAAAAGCAGAGTAGTATGACATGAAAAATGTGTAGATGTTCCAGAAAATAAGCAATGGCTTTGGAAAGTTACATTCAGGCAATGTGTGACTGGAGATTAGTGTCATTTAGAAGAAGCCAGATCATTTTCATGGAGACAGTGAGAAAGATATATTGAGGACGAGGACATTTCAGGATTGGCCAGACCAGAACCATCACAGGCTCAAGGTTGTAAAAGTGCCAAATCTTTGAAAAGGGAGCTCACAGGTGCCCTGTACATACACAGATGTGTATGTGATTGATTCCCTGTAGTGAGCTGACCAGTTGCTCACAACTACTGTAACCACAGTCCAAAGGGGCCTGACAATGGCTGATCTGGGATTGCAGGCACATGCCATGGAATCTGGTTTCTTAGATAGTTTGTTGCATTGACAAAATCTAACACTGAGATGCATCTCATGTCACCATAATATTTTTCTCAAAGTAATCTTAGAGAAACGTGTGTATGAAGATCACTGGTTATTTTTCTGCAAACTTTAACATTGTATATGAAGATCATTTCTGTAGAATGATAAAATTCAGTTAAACAACAATTTGGCATTTTTAAGCTCTGAATTTCTGATATTATGTTTAACAACTATATTAATAAAGATTTTACTGAATTTAGATATAACCTAAAAGCCATAATGGTCATTTCTTCCCAGCAAAACTTGGCAGTAGAATGAAATATTGAGTCCAGGACTGTCATTCACCGGAAGGGCACTTGGTCTGCCTGCTTTAGATATCCAGTGGGAAAATACATGAAATAAAACAAAAGCCCCACAAAGCAAAACAAAAGAAATGCCAAGGAAGCTAAAGCTAATTTATTTTAAAATCCTTGGGTCCATTTTTGTGTTAAGAACACAATAAACTTGCAAGCTTAAAATACAGATGCAATAATTCACAAACGCTCTTTTACAGGAAGGAAACAGAGCAAATGAGCCAGGACAGTTCTTAATGAGAGACTATGCATCATATAAATACTTTTAGAAGGAAATGTCTTAAAACACAAGAAGCAGAAAAAATACTGCTGGTATTTACTTGCACACACACAAGCAATACAGAGCCATCCTTTTGAGTATATCAGGAACTGCATCTTAAAATTACTGTAGGTAATTAATTAAAATTTTAAGTCATAGACCTGTGAATAATGATTCTTTAGTTATGTCACACAAATATTTTCTATATAACAAAATTTCAAGTCGGTTTTTTATTTAAATTGCCTGTATTTAATGCCATATAAATCTTGGTGGTAAAGTATTTAAAGAATTACAAAATATAAAATGGCCACCTTGTGACATGACATAAAAAATGAGATTTTAATTAAAATGCCAACATGTAAGATATATTTAGTGCATAGTGAAACTGTATTTGGAAAACTGTTTTGGTATAAGATGCCATCCATGAAGCCATATTAAATAATACTCTTTTAAAAAACTTTGAGGACCTCTACAAATAGAAATTCTTATTTTTTATTCCTTTAAAAGTCATCATTTTTACCCTGTCCTCTCTAAGGTTTCCAGAGAATGATGTGAAAATTCTAGGAGAAAATAGACAAAAGTTTTTAATCTTGACAAACTGTGAACATACAAGATACAATATTTGAAAAGTTGATATAAATAACACACACGTGTAATGAATATAACAAAACGTATATTGGAGGAAATACGATAAATACAGCAAGTTAAAATGATACCAGTAGCCTGGCAAGGTGGCTCACTTCTGTAATCCCAGCTCTTGGGAGGCTGAGGCAGAAGAGTCATTTGCAGGTTCAAGACTAGCCTGGGCTATGACATAGGCCCAAGTGTAGCCTGAACTGCCTAAACAAACCTTGTCTCAAAAAGACAAAAAACAAACAAACAAATAAAATGAGACCCACATCATTTATAAAAGTTTCCAACAAAGGCTATTGCCAAATATTTTCTATGATGTATATTCAAATATATCTCACAAGCATGTTTATTTGTGTGTAAGATGGATTATATGTATATATAATATATAAGGTAATTTATGGATTGAAATTTTAAAAATTCACTGGAATGTCAAAGGCTTGTAGTTTTGTTTTAATATAATTTATCAGTTTCTCCACTGCATAGAATAAAAAAAAACCTACCATAAACCATTTTTTATTGCAATATTAACAGAAAAGAACAAGAAATCATTCTTTAAATTTTACAGTAATATGAAACTGATTACAAAGGCAAGGTTTAGATCTTACCAATTGAAAAATATGTTCATTTTCTACAAATTAAATATTTTGTTTTGAAATTCTGTAACTTTTTGTTTTTATTCTGTTTAAAATAAATATATATAACCACTCAAACACATACAAAATTAGAGCATGAATCTTTTGATATTTTACCATACAGAAATTGATATTTTACTGTGAGGTAGAAATTTCTAAAGCATAAATTAGAAACAAAAAGTAATAGTTGTCAGATGCCACTTGAAAATTTGCAAAGACTTTTTCTTTAACATAATAGGAAAACATTTAGATGCCATATTTTTCTCTTTTATCATTATATATTACTATAAAATTACAATAAAACTGGGAAATAAAATTACTAATAAGAAGAAAAAGTAAAACAACTTTGTATATTTATATCTGACTCAGAATAATTGACTTTTTAAGGAAGTGTGAAGGTGTTTTATACTCTACTTTTTTCTGTTGAACACAGACAAATTTTACATTATTTATAAGTCTAATAGATATTGTTCCATATACTTTTAAATTATTTATTGATAAAAATATTTTGTTAAAATCTTATTGCTTTATTGGGAAGAAAATTCACTTTTTAAATTCCTGATTATCAAAAACAAAATTTAAAGTCACTATAAACTGTTGTATTTAGAATTGTATCAATATATAACTTTAATCAAATTCACCTTAAATTAATTTTCTGTGTTTTTTTAATTTAAGCTATCTATTTGATATATTATTTTGGTAATTTTAATATGGGCACTCAAGGTGATTTAAGAAATTTTGTTAAAGTTAAAATACACCTTGTTCATTTTATAATACTGTTCATAAAATTTCAGTCTACTCTATAAAACTTTTCACTTACTCTAAACTGCCCCTTGATTCAACAGTGTCATGTAGGTACCAGTTTGACTTCTGGCTTCCCAAACTCATGACTTGATTTTTACAACGTTAGGGTGATAACTTCTTTGCAGTTAGAGTTCATTCTTTAATTTTTAAAAATTGTGCTAAAATAAATGCAATATACTATTGATCATTTTAGCTGTTTTTAAGTGTACAATTCAGTGGCCTTAAACATTTCACTTTCTTTGGACATCCTGTAAGCTGCTGTACTTTGTAAAGAGGTGTGCTCAATGGCAAGTCAACACCAGATGGACAGCACTCAAGTCTTGTAACAGCTGGAAACTCCTTACAATCCGGCTGCACTGGCATGATGACTTGGAAGGCTGTACACAATGAAACCCTTCTCTAGTCAGCCTTGTATCAAAAAGGTACCTTGGGACTCTATTCAAAGCAAAATCTTTCATAGGAGTTTATACTTTTTTGACTTTGAGCTGGTGATGTGTGGGGTCTGGACCATTCATCAGATGCCCTCAAGACCTCTTTCTCACTTTCCCAGAGGAAAGGTTATTGATTTCTGTTTAATGGTACTAATTTCTTTACCAACCACATCGTTTTTGGCCTCAGTCTCCAAGGTTCATTCCTGGCCAAACTTCAGGTTTTTATTATCTTTCCCACTGCTGTTTGCTCATGATTTTCACTGTTAATCTAGCTAAAAGCAGTTAGCTTTATTTCTTTATTCCTGTGGGGAGACAGGAAAATTATTGCAATGTGGGAGAAAACTTATCTTATGGGAGTCAAAAGAAGGAAGAGAAATAAAGAGAGTTAGGGTCTGAGACAAGAGTTGCTCTTTAGAGACATTCCCTCTGGGCCTGGTTCCTGCAGTTTAACCTCACTTTGTGAAATTTACATTTCCTCCTAACAGCACCATTTCCTTGGGACCTAACTTCTGGACATGGCCTTTGAAGAACTAGGATACAAAGTATAATAAAAGGCAATAATGTCCCAATTTTAGATATGATGTTGAGCATTTGCAATTTCAAACTGTGGCTTTGCATTCATTTCCAGGCTTGGCAGTGTGTTCTAGAGATTTATATAGTCCATTATATTTTCTGAGTATTATTAGATAAATGTTGATGTAAATTATTATAAGTGGAAGTACGAAGAGTTTAAAGTATTTTTAATCCTTGTAAAAGTAATTACTTATCTTTGAACACTTGCAGATAAAGCTGCTATTAATTCTTTGCTTTCCTTGCCAGTAATAAGTATTTTAAATGTGTTGAAAACTTCTACCTTCAATATAATGGTCATTTATAATTTCATAATATGGACAAATATTATTTTAGTATTTTCTCAATACATGCAACTCTTTTCCCTCTCTTTCATCCTCAAGTAAATGAGCCAGATCATTAAACATCTTTCTCAATATTCAAAAATTTATTTATTAAAAGCCAATGAAACATTATTGATAAAAGTTAGTAAAACTTATCAAGTAAACGTATATTGCCTATATTAATATTTCTCATATTCTTAGAGCCTTCAAAGAGAGCTTTAAAAAGTAACCAAGGTTTCATCACTTTTAAGAATGTGAAACATATAGAGCATGATATTTATTCTCAAAAAGCTTATTTGCCAGATAGTATCACATATCACTCATTACCAAGGGACACTGAAAATGTATCAGTAAAATCAAAGGATTGTTTGGAGGATAGAATCTGATTTAAATTACTGTGAGAAGAAAGTTAATATAATTTTTTCAGACAACATCATCATGTCTCAGTATAGCTCCAGATTCACTGAATAAAAATGAGATACTCTTTTTAAACAATACATAGTAAGTGTATATAGACAACTTTACATTCAGTGAACTAGAAGTAAAAATATTTTCATTATAGATTTCTATATGTCTCGAATGAAATAACGTGACATTGTTAGAAATCTTCAGAGCTCCATATAAGGATTAATTCTTATGACATTTAGATCATCAAAAAGCAGAATATAATTTAGTAGAAAAAGAGCAAAAGAAGTGGAGGTTAGATTTCATGTCTTTTTGTTCTGTTTTGTTTTTATTTGTTTCCCCATTCCCTTATCACAGGACTTCATGAAGTTGGTTAACTTTGTAATCTTGCCAGTTTCAGAAGATCAAATGAAGATGTTTGTTAGAGTCCTTTCTTAATTTTAACTTTACATAATGCATATATGTAATTCTTATTAAAGGTTAATTACTGAGAGACAAGAAGACTTGCATTTATGTATTCTTAAGGGCTTCTTGTTTGAGTCATGCTAAAGGGATATCTAATCATAAAAAGACATTGATAATGATATGAATTGATTAGGTTCATTTTTTCTTTCCCCAGTGCAAATGCTGGCCTGGATTCCAAATGAAGGATGATGGTAAAACATGTGTAGACATTGATGAATGCTCGTCAGGGTTTCCCTGTAGCCAGCACTGCATCAATACATATGGGACCTACAAGTGCCTTTGTACAGATGGGTATAAAATACAACCTGATAACCCAAATGGCTGCAAATCACTTTCAGGTATCAAACTGAACTTGCCCACTAATCCAGCCTAAGTTGTACATATTGATTGTGAATTTTATAGCTATTCTTGAATTCACTTTCCCTGCAGTTTCTGCGAAATCCAAATTCTTCTCTACTTCTCTCAATATATTAATCGGTCATGGTGATTTTTTATTCTGTATATGCCCTGTTTTGTTTGTGGTAATACTGCATTATGATCTTATAAATTATTTTGTTCCCTACATTTTGAGAGTAAACACAAGCAAAAGAACTCTATCTAACACAGATTTCTACTGAATTACATAATAATGAGAAGTAAGTTTAGCCAAATTTAAGAGGCTTATTTTTATTTTATTATAATATTTGTCTTTCCTTCTCTACCACATATATTCACGCCAAGGAAACAAAGGTTAATATGATAATGATAAGAAAAAGCAACAAAATTCATAACACATTTAACATATAAGACTCTTTGAGACACAGATTTAGCAGCTGCCTGGCAAACACAAGTCCTGAGTTTGATTCTGGGTTCCAAAAAAGAAAGGCTATGTGAATTTTTGTAGTGATTTAGCAGATATTCTTAAATATCTGTTTATTCCAAGTATTACTTATGATGATGTAAATTAGAAATTTTTTAAAGCATTGTCCATACCATTAAAAATATTATAAACCATTACGGGGAAAATCACGCATATTAGAATAAAGCTGCTCAGACAGATATATCAGTTACAATAGATTGTTTTTATGATCTACTTTAATTAGATAATAAAGATAAAATTTTAAAATAAATTTTATTTGTTAATACCACACTATATCAATTGCTAATTATCTCATTCAGTGTTTCATCCATGGTCACTCATTCTTGGAATATTCTTTTGTGAATCAATTTGAGAATCATTTAGAAACTCTTTTTGTTTTTCCCACCTATTTGATTTTCAGTATCTCACTGCTTGATGTATCAGGCAGTTAGTAACATGATGCTAGATAAAAAGTTAAATCTATAAAAATGTTTGCATTAGTATAAATTTCTCACAAAAGATAGTGTGGAGTGGATGAATCCTAATGATAATATAGTTCTTATATTAGAATCATTTCCATAGTTGTTTCATATTGCAATCATATTTAGAAACTTCTAACAATTTTAGATGTTGTTGAAGTATAAATCTTGTGTGATAGGGCAGAGATTTTATACAAATATATTTAAGCTTTAAGAACATAATTACCTCAGTTTTCAGATGAAAATAGCCCCGTTAGCTTTATATTTGTAAAACTGAAAGTATATTAACATGAATGTCAAAGTACCTGGAATATGAGAGCTAGCTTTATGTTGAGAAGAATTATGAGTCTGAATTTGTCTTCGTCCTAATGACAGAAATGAATGAGGGTGATGTCATGAATATTTGAAGGGAATATCCAACATGAGTAGTATGTCATAGAGTGAAACATGATATGATAGCTTACTATTATAATACATTAACTACAAAACTGAAAGACAAAGAAAGACATGGAATATTTTCAAATATAAATTAACCAGGACAATAACTATAACAATGAATGAGCCATGTTCAATTAAACAAAATGAGTATTTTTAAAGTATTTTTCCCCAAATTCTTTTTGGAATCCTGATTTTTTTCTTGGCAAATAAGTGCATGAATATTTTTTGAAGCAAAGATATTAAAATAAAATATTTTATTGAATTGATATAAAATCATAACAATTGAGAACACTGTCTATTTGACATTATTAAAATATATAAGCAAATAAATGTATATTACAAAATTGTTTGAGATTTTTCTTTAATTTATTTCATTGCTAAACAAATTCTGAAGCCAACAGCGTATAGGTTCAAAAGATCTTTATGTATATTCAGCATTATAAGAAACTTATGCTCTTTTATATATTCTAAAATAAAAGTTAGTAAAACACATCACGTAAGCTCATAGGAAAGAACTAATGACTAGTATAAGCTTAAACATAATTCTCATGAAAAGAAGTGAAAGTAATAAAGATTAGATTTAAGCTTATAAATTACTTAGGAGAATCCTTGAGGCACATTCAAAGTAAATATATATGGTGATACTCTAGGTCTTCACATAAATCATTCTGAGGAATTGATGGTTTCTTATTAGGAAGAGTTTTTGTGTTTATGAATATTTAGCTATACTATAGATTTTTAAGATAAGTAAAATGATCTTTTCTAGAGCTATAATTTATTTTAATTTCCAGAATTAAATATCATGCATTTTCTACTAATTCCAAATAAATTGTTAGAATATATAAGAAAATCTAAAGTAAAAAATGAATGCACTTAGAATTAAGTGTTGTAGGTATTCTGTACTTTAGGATACAATGTATCTTTGGTAATGGCTATGACATTTTTAACTACTAAATCACCATAGTAACACTGCATTGTAATTTATATTGATGCTAAATTACACTAAAATAAGCAGATTTGTAAATAATAAACCTGTTTTTGCATTGATTTTAGATGAAGAACCTTTTCTTATTCTTGCTGATCATCATGAGATACGTAAAATTAGCACTGATGGTTCCAACTACACACTTTTAAAGCAGGTACGACATTTTCAGAATTCTATAGCATTCAACGTGGTCCCTCCAGATATGCATTGAGCTGTGAAAATAAAGTACCTAAAAATTAAAATTTATGAAGCACATATGTTTGGATGTACATAATGCATGTATTAGATTACCATAAACATTCTTTTGTTTAAGAGTGAGCAGGTAATGCTCACTAACCTGATATATCATAACACATCAAAGAAGGTAAAAATGATAAAATGTAATTAATGTGAGAGAAATTAGCTCAAACTACATTACAGAAACATAAAATTCTATCAAGCCATGGAGGATTACTCAAATTGGTTCTGTTTCTCTCCTTGGAATTTAAAAGTAACCTTTTCTAGAACTTAATAAAACTTAATAATAGAGCACAGAACAACTTGGTTTTGAAATTTGGTGATTAAAATAAGGGAAGGGCTGGAGATAATGATCAGAATTAGAGTATTTACCTGCAAGACACAAAAATCTAGATTCAATTACTTGGATTGGGGCACAGGGGGAAGGACAAGGAGACCTATTCATTGCATCATGATTGCAAGGCCAGGAGCTGATATGATTTCAGTCTTATCCTACATTGCTTCAACATGACCCACCTCAGAAGAATCTGGGATAATTTGACCTGTGTTTGATTCCTTTTACCTATGCTAATTTTATATATTAATTTTATTAAAAGTTATAATATTCAACTCATAAGAGAAAATAGAACTATATTTGTTCATTTCAACCTTTTCACCCCTCTGTATGTGCATCGAAATAGCACACATTCACATAATTAGAGCTAGAGTAATTATTTCCTGAAACAAACAAATCACATATATTTAGTAATTGCTTTTTCTAATCTTCAAGAAATACATATTTTCCTGGAAATACTTAGCTTATAAAGTGTTGTTACAAACTTATCTAAGCCCCAAATTGCATCAAGTATCAAAATTAAGGATATTTACTGCTTTTGTGATGTGTTTATATTAATGTTAAGTATAAATAAATAGTAATTTTCATTTGATGTCTTAAATAAGACTTAAAAATTACCCTAATAATATGAGTGCAGGATTGCTTCCTGTGTTTCCCTCAAATCCTAAAACCCACCAATACTTGAGTCCCTTATGCAAAATATTACAGTGTCTCCATGCAGCCTAACCATATCTTTCCATACAGTTTAACTCATTTTAATTTATTTAAAATACCCCTTACAATCTAAATGTCCTGTAAATAGTAGCTATTCTGAACTGACTAGGAAATAATGACAGGAAAAAGTATGTATTCAGAAGAGACTCACCTTTTCTCTCAAAACATTTGATTGTGGCTGATTGAATCTATCAATGGGCAACCTACGGAAATGGATGGGCAGTGATGTTTAGCTAAGTTTATTTTTGCTACTAATGTACAGATTTCTCTACTGCATTTGAGGGAATTTCACTCATTTTACTTTACAGTTTAATCCTAATTCAAGTCCATATATCTGTTATACAGTGTTATATTGACTAATTCTGACACAGTTGGATTTTGTACCTTTTCCATAAATCACAGTTTGAAAATGAGAATTGTACATGAAAATTCAGATTATCTGGCTACTAATGAAAAAATATGAGGATGTAGAATGTAGGCTCACATTTTTTAATGGTCCAAGCTATGTAGCAGCTGCCACTGAGACTCAGAAACCATGTTCTGCAGCACCCTGGAGTGCTCAGACTTTCCATGTGCTTTTGACATGCATACTTGCTGTATTCCAGAAGATCTAGGAGTTTTACACTCTTTCTTGGGGTGTATCACCTATATTCACCATTTCAAACTCTTTAATTCTGAATCCTTGGATAATGTGTAAAATAGAAAGTGTCTTTAGGTGTATACAAAAGCTAATCAGGAATATATGAAATATAAGAATTTGCTAGTCTTTAGGAATGTTTGCCTTTTGCAGACAATAATACAGAAATCGTCTTTAGAGAAAGATATAATTTTTTTCAAAATGGAAAAAAAATTTCTTGCTACCTACATTGTTTCCTACATTATTTAACTTAATTCCTTTTTTCCAATCTACTCAATATTTTAAAAATATGGAAAATATTTTTCTGGTGTTCATCGTTTTAGTCTCCCATAACCCTCTTTGTAACTTCAAAGTCACGTATGGCAACCCTTAATTTATTAATATGCTCTTTTAGCACAGAGATCTATTTATTTTCTACTTGTTGGTATTTTTAACATTTTAATTTTCATGTGTACCATATCTGTTTAAAAGGAGAAAGTTGCTTTTTTAGAATACTCTATTGCTGAGCTTAGTTGAATCACATTTAACTAATACAGGCAAAATATGTATTTTGTTTATAAAATAACTGTAACAGAGCTGCAGTTGTAGCTGTTTGCTTTATTTTTCTAACCATGCAAATCAGAACATTTCTACTGGTATCCGTTTTGTTGTTTTTCATAGAAAATATACTGTCAGAAATTGTTCTTAATGCAGCAAAATGATTTTTTCCTTCACGCATCATTTAAACCTTTTTAATATAATGGAACCACTTTACTGCACACTTTACTACGGCTCTTTTTTCATGGCGATATCATTTTACACTATTGCCAGTCATTAGTGACTATGTGAGGATAAAGTTCTAATACGTTTCTTCGCAGAGAATTTATGCAAATAAAATGGAATGAGGAAGATGAGGAATTTCATGATGATTCTGAAAATCTTTGAAAAATTATTCTTAATGATAAGTATTGGATAAACAAATGTTGACATTATCCCCAAAACAAATCAAAGAGCAAACTTATGACAAATCTGACATCCGGTTCTCTGTGTGGCCTGTTTGGAGTGTGTACTTTATGTAAGGGACTCTGTTTTTAACCACCTTTTTAGCATAACACAGTATTTAAAATTTTGTCAAAAGTTCTAAGCGATAGAATTTTATTTTCCTTTAGAGATGTCTGTACCTCTAGAGAGTGAAGAATAAAGTAAAACACAGAAATAGTTATATTCCACATATATTTTCAACTCAAGTGAAAGGAAAATATCCTTACGTTAGTTATGATAGGTTTATATGTTACTGATTAAGAATGATTTATCATAATATCTCATTTTCTTCATTTTAGTCATTAATAATATCATGAAATTCTATTGTGTGTAATTAAACATCTGATAGAAATTTTTCGTGCCATATATATTCTAAAATGTAAATGTTGCACTAGGCATTATAGCTTCAGTTCACATACCATGTTTGAAAATGTACTTTAGTACATAAATTTGATGAATGAAAATTAATCAAGGAACTTTCTAATACATTGCCCAAATCATTTCTAACAGTTTTTTTTTTCAATAAAATCTCATACAGACACAAAATACAGTTTCCTAAATTAATCATCTCAAACTAAAGGGTGCACATATTCAGGTATAGGAATGAAAGAAGCAAATAGGATTTTGATGAAACCAATTTTCAGCTCGAAACCCCTGAGATGACTCTGGTTTTCAGACATTATTTGGCCATAACTCTGGCTGTTTTAATGCTACATGCATAAGAGTCTACAAAGACAGCATTGATCTATATTTTCTTTAGGGATTCAGAACAAAAAATATAAAAATCTGACCAGCTTAGATAGATTGTTATTTTGAAATTCATAACTTCAATTACTATACATTTATAGGTTTAATTTATTTTACTTGAATTGATCAATTTGGAATTAGATTGTCATTATCTAAACATTATTGTTCATATGAGAGTAGGAGGTTTTTACATGGCTGGATATTGTGGATAAATACTTGCTAAAATTAGAGTCAAGTTTTTCCTCTATTTTTTCCTGTAAACCCCTCTAATTTACTGACCTGATTTGGCAAGCCATCACAGAACCCTAAGACAAGTTCATTTTCCCCCTGAAAAGAAAGCCATTTTACTAAAAATAGGATATTGCAAGCTATTAGTGAAGTACTTTTCTTGAGCCTTAAAATTTGTCCGTAATATATTCAATTTATATTTTAGAATTTCAATTGTGTTTTCATAGTCAGCTTTCTATATATGTATAACTTAATGCATTTAGTTAGTTAAGGGATGCTCCAATTTTAAACATGTGGAGCAAAATTTAATGCATCTTTGATCTATAAATCTTAATTCCTTTTTATCATTTATAATAATTATTCTTAATAAGTAATATTGTCAGTAAGAAATGTTCTTGCATCTTTTCATCTGGGCTGAGTGAGAAATTTGGAGCATTTTTTTTTTCCCCTGTTGGAATCTCTTTTTTATTACAAATGGCAGGCAGTTTTGTGAGGTGTGGGTATTTCAGAAGATCTTCATAATTGAGAGACAAAGACAAATACATTGCTGACTTGAGCCAAATGGAAGCATAAGAGCTGAACTTTTGAGGTTCACATCTTTATTACTAGAGTTTACCCTGCCATAAGAAAAATAAAGAACTACTTGCCAGAACCCGCTCTGACTTACTTCTGTAAATAGACAACTTTTGTCTTGTAAATTGTTGAAAAGAAATAAAGTCCTACCAATAATCACTTAGCCTTGGCCTGGATCTTCCAAAACATCAAAAACATCTATGGCAGACCTGGGAATGCCCATTGTTTCTGTCCCTTTTCCCCTAAACAAAATCAAAGTGAACAAAAGTCTTGTCTCCTAATCGGTGCTAATTCTTACCATAAAAGTGTAAGTACTTTGAAATTTAAAATTTAGTGTATCTTTGGGGCATATAATAACATGAACAAGTATAAATCGGTAAAAGACTTGATGAAGATCTCCTGGGGATTTGCCAAGTGTCTATTCTGTCAACTATTTTCCTTTAGATAAGAACTTATATATTAACAAAATATTTTGTCCTTAAGATGAACGTATACAATTGAACTTTTGACTTAAGTTTTGTTAGTCCATTAAAGTCTCAAGTTAGGTCAGAACTAAACTAGTTCTTTATAAACCCTTGGAGTAATTCACAAGCTAATAACATTACAGAACCTACAACAGAATCCACAAATCAAACCAAACAGCAGGATGACCAAACTAAAAAGTTGTAGCATCAGAAACTCAAAGGCTGAACTTATTTTTCATTTGATTGCCTAACCTTGGAATGCTATGAGTCAGAAGGGAGTGATGTATTCACATTTTCACCAAATGAAATCAAAGATGTTAAATATTCAAATCCTCTTTGGTCAAATATTCACCTAAGGTTATAACTTTCAAATTCTAATATGACAGTCTATTGCCTAAGGGGCCATTTGAAGCATTAAAAAAGAGAAATTATTTATGATGTTGAGATAAGAGCTTTTGGTTAGAGTCACATTTCTGAGCTTTCTTATCTAGCTTATCAGATGGCTATCTGGGGAAAAGTTTAGTTCTACAGAGAACGTCTCCCTTTACCATTTAGCTCACTGTTCATTTCTGCTTTCTCCATAGAACAGGCTAAAATGTCATGTATATGTCAAATATTAACCCAATTGTTAGCTATTTTTCCTTAAAACCAAATTTGCCCATTTCATTGGACTCTAAACCACTTTGAACATTGAAAAATGTGTCTCATTTTATATATTTCCAAATTATCCACCTTTTAAAGTGTATACTATGGAGTACATGTAACCATATAAGATGCTTTTAAAAAGCATTAGGCACAAATGTAAGTTATTTCAATAACTATTTGTATTTAAAGGAAAATGAATTTCATGAGCTCTTAAAACATTTTAAAGTAATTTCTGTTACTGAAATTACATTCTTTTTTCATTTTTAGGGTCTAAATAATGTTATTGCTATAGATTTTGACTACAGAGAAGAATTCATCTATTGGATTGATTCTAGTAGACCTAATGGAAGTCGCATAAATAGAATGTATTTAAATGGAAGTGACATTAAGGTAACAAAATATTGCAATGATGAGGTTACTGAATAATTTATTTGAATGGTTGAATAGAATCTTAGTTTATTTTATGGTAACTTGTAGATTATATTAGTTTGGTTTCAATTTCATATTTTTTGTTGTGTAAGTTAATAAATACTTTAAATAGGAAATATAAAGATTTTATTCTTGTGTTCTATTAAGACACTACTTGCAATAAACTAAAAATCAAATTATTGAAATAAAATGTAGAATGCCTAGCAAACTTGAGGGTTATAAATGATTAGTGATTAGAGATTAGATATTAATGATTAGAGATTCAGGAATGTAGATTCTAATAAAAGGAAAGATGACAGTGAGAATTTGTGATTGAAAATAAATTAAATGATGGAGTTAGATTTAAATGAGAAGACTTACAAACTTCTAAAGATGACAATAATTGAATGAATTAGTATAAAATCAAGATTATTGATACAAGTTTACTATTAAAAAGTGACATTTTAAAATGAGTTACTTCCTACTATTTTTGTATTTTTTGCATTTAAAATGAATTTATTAGCATTATGTATCTGCAATAAGATTTAAATATTTTGTATTCAGATAGAACAACTCAAATATTGTAACATTCTGTTAATCCTATATAATGCCACATATAAAGTTCTTGTGGAAGCATATTTAAAATATTAATGAATCATTAAAACATTTATATACTGCATCTTAGGTTCAGTTAAGTCAGGATAACTGTAGTTAGTGGTTTATAAAATGATACATCAATACATGTTAATGATAGGGTATCCAATGGCTAGAGAGGACAGTAAAATAATTTCTTTTATAATTTAAATACAACCTGTGAAGGTTACATTATTCAATTTTGAGCATTTTATAAGATATTTAAATTTTTCATTGCTTTTATGTTTTTTTATAATCTTTTTGAGTTTTTAAGTATACTGTCCTTGCCATTTTTGTTCTATCATTACTCTATATAAGTTTGTGAGATGATTCTTTTTATAAGATCACTATTTGTTGATAGTTAAATAGTTAATTATCAGCTTTCTAGATTTTGAGATTGGTAGAATAAAGAAGCAAATATGTCTTAAAATCAACACTGTAGATAATATCTTTAATTGTTACAGATGCTGATATTGTTATCTTTCTTTGCTTGTTTGTTATTGATGTCATTAGGGAAAATGATAGCTGTAAAATTTGATTAATATTTTCTTATCTAACTTTATAACTATTAATTTCTATGCATCTCCAAGATTCAGTTCTATATTTTACATGGTCCTAAAATCTATAAGAATAAAGAATGATCTGTCATTCAGAACAAGAATGATGGGTCATTTCATATGTATGTTATTTTTACAAAGAAAACCAATATTTTTTTACTGTATTTAATTTGATGTGGCTTAGAATTTATAATAATTTCATATATACTTTTTATTTGCCTTGGACTAGTTTCGCAATATATTGTACCCAAATTTATTTGTGTTTTCTTTTTTTTTTTTTTCTGTAGTCAATGAAATAGAGCAAAAGTAACAAGGAGAATGAAAAATGCTATTGAAAAACAGGCTGTTAAAACTAAACAATGTCAAAAATTCCTTCTGTCAATCATTTGGCCCATATTTAAGATGCTGAATAGGGAAACTTACAATCACTAACTCTGGATCTATCCATTAGCTTTTACGTGGGTGGTATTGTTTATTTCTCCTTAACTCCACATGTAACTTCTAGAGCTCTGATTATATATTAATTTTCCTCAAACAAAAATAATTGCATTGTGATCAATCTTCTTCTTAACCAAACTCCACTTCCAATGTTAAAATAGATTTCTATGACTCCATAAAAATCAAGAATTGCTCAGGTTCCATTTTAGAGATTTACACTGTTAACTTCTTAAATTCTTATTTTGTTAGGTAGTGCATAATACAGCTGTCCCCAATGCACTTGCTGTTGATTGGATTGGAAAAAATCTCTATTGGTCTGACATGGAAAAAAGGATAATTGAAGTTTCCAAAGTCAATGGCTTATATCCTACCATCCTTGTTAGCAAAAGGCTGAAGTTTCCCAGGGACCTGTCTTTAGATCCTCGAGCTGGGTTTGTAACAAATGTTAAAACTCTTTAAGATTATGGTCTTTGGTGTAAATCTAGTTCTATAGGCAATTAACATGAAAATTTAATATGAAGTGTGAACGTGTAGAAATTATTGATGAAAAGTAAGAAAAAGTATGAAGACTATAACAGTGAAAAGCAAAAAGCATTTTTGCTTTTCAAAATTCTGCTTTTTGAGGTTTTAAACAACTCTCTTGAACTACTCAGTGTTTATTGTAGAATTTCATACAATGTACAGATTTTCCTTATATTAAATGTTTTTAAGTCTTAGAAAAAGACAGAGAAATAATAAAGGATTGAATCATATTTTACAGTATTTATTCTGGTCACAGGTATGAGCAGTATATTTCCTGCCCATTTATAGCAAAAAGCATAAGTAGTACCCATGGTAATAAATGACAAGGTGTATCAAATGTATTCAAAATAAATGGCAAATTGGGAATAATAGCAAAGGTTCACATAGGAGCTGTATACCATTTTGATTTCAGCATAAAGATGGGGAAAACCATTCAAAGGATCTAGCATAGCAGGCCGGAGGTTTCAGATGAGGAATGAGCATCCATTACAATGTCAAAACAGTCTGGGGTTTTTTTGGCTAAAATTCTATGTGTTATGACATTTCTAGTTCAATTTTAATTATGTCATGTTTGTAGTTAGGGAATTCATACCTTTCCAATTTTTTACTATAATTTATCATGTGATCAAAAATGATGTTTGTAGGTTTTTAACCCTCCAAATATATTTGTTAAAATGACAAATTTAGAGAAAGTTTATGTTTTAAATAGCCATCTATTTCCAGTAACAAATATTAAGATAACTATAATACATTATTGTGCTTTCAAAATTATTATACAAATATATTTTTCCAAAAAACTATACACCAGGTCACATTTAACAGTTAAATTTTAGACTTGCTAACTATTAAATCTCAGCTTTTGGGGCCCCTTCTAAAATAAATACACGCTAAGCATTATACCTTCTATAGGTTAATTTTATGAATTCATTTGGATAAAAGCAAAATTAAATAGGAAAAGACTTTTACCTTGTATGCATTTCGGTTTCCAGGTAATGGGCACCTTTGAGCTTTTTACTCTACATTTATACAGTAATTTTCTTATCTCTTTAAATATTTTCTTTACCATAGCAACAGGAAGTTAAACAGAGAGTAACTTTGTTTTACTTACAAGAGATTCATAAGAGCCTGTTTATGTGAATGTTTCAGGAAATAATGATTATCATCTATTTTCATTTATAAAGATGTGACTATTATAATTATTTTGCTTTTTGCTCAGAAACTATTTATTTTTGAGATTTGAAATCTGTGGGACTTTTTTTCAAAATCAATATAATTGAGTTAGCTTTCCATTTCATAACAGTTAAAATGTTTCACTTTTTCATGAAAGAAACATTGTCTGTTTAATAATAACCGTAGAATTTCCTGTTTATGAAGCAAAGACTGTATCATAGGCTAATAAATGCAACTGAGTCTAGCTTTAGGTTTTATTTCTCCCATGTACAGTTATTACACAATAACTGAAAGCAGTCTTAAATTACCAACAGCATAAACTCATACATTAAACCTGTCAATTAAAACAACAAAGTACTAAATTATTGTACATGTTATATAAAAAACTCCCTTAACTTAATTTTTGGGTAATAGTTGGATTATACTGTATATGACATATAATAACCCAATAATCAAATAAATTTGGATCTTTGAATGAAACAAAGCCATCTACTTGAATAGCAACAATTTAGTAGCACCTTTTTGTTTTTGCTGTTTTCCAAGTTTTCCAGAGTAAAACAATGAACAAGCTGGATTTTAATTTTTTGTAAAATGAGGTTCAGTTTGAAAATGCCATCAGCATATGAAAATTGTGCAGTCTTGCCTCACAAATGACAATTCAAAATGTAAGATCACTTAATAAAAATGCAATGAACCCTTCCTTGTATTTCAGATTACTAGTGTAATTTGCACGTAATTTTGATATGGCAATATTCTCTTTCTGTCCTGACACTTGTAAGTGATCAGCCAAGGACTCATTTAATGAACACTTTTCAGACTAGTGTAATAAAACAAAAAGCTTTTAGAACATATCTTGGTGGCTTTTTCTATATTTTATTTATAGAAGACCCATTATCACAGTATGAATTTAGATATAATAGTAACAGTGGTAAAAATACAAATAGGTCATCTTCCTATTTTTTACATTTAAATTCAGTTAAATTTTAATTTTTCTCAATTGTTTTATGTTAACCATCTAAAAATATAATCTAATATTTGAATCAGTTTTGTGATTTATAGTACTTTTATGTGACTGAAATAATTAAAATTCTCTATAACATTATCCTTTACAAAGGATGTGTATAATCATTTTAAAATACAGTGGAAAATATGATTAATTCTACAATTATAGTCAGCTTTTTTGACAATATTTCAGGTTATTATAACAAAAGACAAATACAAAGTATAGTTTGGATATTGTTAAATTCCTTGATACTCAATATTTACTAAATAGTAAATCAAGGACCTATGTTAAAGAAAAAAATATTACTCATGGTTTTACTAAACCTACATTTTTAGAATGTTATTAAAATATATCTGACACTTTTCTAATTAGAAATAAATATAAAAGTAAGGAACAGTGTCATTTTATCAATAGTAAGTGGGTAAAATAATTATAGTACAATGCAATTGCTCTTAGGGTAGAAAAAGTAGAAAACATGTCCACCTAAAGGTGAATCAGAGATAGCTTCCTGAACAATAGTGATAGGAAAGAAACAGGCAGGCATGCTGTTGTGCTTTAGGGCAGTTATTTCTGACTGAAAGGAGATGTGTGGTAGGAATACACAGACACACAGAGAAGCAGAACACATCCAACAAATTGCAAGGAACTCATACAGACTGAAAGACATCAGCTAGCCATATGGAACTGTGGAACCATTTCATTCTGTACAATAAAAGAGAACAAGATTAAGTCAAAACACAATACAACACAACCAAAATACATAAACAAATCCTTTAGCTAGAGAGAATACAGGAAAAGAAGCACATGCAAGAGAGGGAAACGATCAGTTCATAGACCTGTTTGGATTGAGAGTTTCCATACAAAAACAAGGAAAAGAAAAGTAACTACTTTTTCCGAAGCATTATATAAAATTAAAAACTATTCCAAGGTTTTATTACTTCAGACATATGTATTATACACAAAATCTCTGATAAAGATACAATTATTTTGAGTCATTGCCTTAACATTTAATGTCAAATTGGTTAAGTGCTTTCTAGGATCTTTTTTATACTACGAGATATTAAAATGGGATTTAATTCAGTTTTCAGGCTTTGGTCCTATGTTTTTCCTATTACATCTTGTCTGTGTTTCTAGTAACAAGATGATCTTATGTCATGAGCATAGTTTTTAAGTTACTTGAAAAAGAATAAAGGAAATAGAGCCAAAAATATTATACTTTGTTCCATTTTAACAATTAACCTTTTAAAACTATTACAATCAGCATTTAAGACTTGAATATCTGGAAATAGTGACAATTATCTAAATGTTTAAAAGTATTGATCACTTTCAAAAAAAGTTTCTATTTCTCACTGCTGGAAATCAAACCGAGGATCTCCTCACTAAGCTCTACCCTTCACCACATACCTTGATTTGCAGATTTTTTCTATTCTTAATATTATTTTAGAAAGTCCACAAAAAAGTAATCATAGAAGCTATTTTATTTGCATTATATGTGAAAGAAATATATGAAGTATACTTTATGCAACTGACCTCTTTAGCAACCATTGCAAATGTTAGTAGTGACACACAAATATATTTAGAAAGGTATTTTATGCTTCTGTATTTTAATTTATGCTAGTCCTTAAGCATAAGATTTCACCTGGAGAAATAGAAGAAGGGTATGCTAAGTAAACCTTTTAGCATTATGTGAATATTTTTAATGTCAAGGTTTTACCCTTCCATCTGTTTTGATAGTGAGTTGCTTTAGCAGAATGACCATGTCTTTATAAATGTTTGTGCTTACCATGGAGACTATAGAGTAATAATAATAAACAACAACAATAATAAATATATAATTGGCTTTAGACATCAGGTGTTATAGCTACTAGAACACTCTTACCTATACTTAAATCAATGCATTGACGTGTAAATCATCTGAATGTTTCAAAGACAGCTATCACAAGGCTGTGTTTACTGTGAAGGACTGAAAAGCATACTAAGATGAAATGTAGATTTCTAATTTCTGTAAGCACAGAAATACTTCTTTAAATTTTAAAATCACATAAGAAAACATTTTCCCACTTATTTTCAAATCCATACAGCTATCTGATTTCAGCATTCCTATATACTGAAAGAAAAATTCTTGGAGAATGAGTATCGATGATTAACGTTATAGCTCAGAATCAGAAATATTTTCAAATGAAGGTAATGTCTAAATATAAATAATTGCAGAAGAGAAATAAAAAATTCATCAGATTTCTATACAATTCATTTTAAAGAAATATATTGCAGTATGTGTAAATATAAAAGACATCTTGAGAATCACGGAAGTCTGTTGTTATGGTTACAAGCAGACATTTCTTTACAGACTTATCCTTTTTATAATTCACACAGTAGGTACTATTTCAAACTGACTTTTTTTTTAATGTGTGAACTTGAGTAAACATTGCAGAGTATCCACAGGGCAGTGTAGAACTATTCTTTCAACAAATTTTACTGAGGTTTTAATTACGAACTTCATAGCAAATTTTATACATAAGTAATTCCATAGGAGTTGTATTTTAAAAAGTAGCACTATCATTTTGTTTAGTGCAGACTAAGGATTTCATTGATGATATCAATATCACTGTCTTCATTTTTATGCCATTCTCTCTGAAATGTCCTGTACTGGAACTTCTAATAGTGTAATATCAGTGTTTTGTACTAAACTTTATGTGGTTATGACAAAAATTTTGTTTATCTATGTAGTTGGATATACACCCACAATACCATGTTGTTTTTGAATGCTTGAAATGTGGCTCGTGTGAGGATCTACCTATTCATGTAATTTTATTTTGTTTTAATCATTTTAAATTGAACCTCTTATAATTGGCTTGTGACTATCACACTGTCTTAGTTACTTTTCTCTTGTTGCCGAAACAAAATACCTGACACCTAACATTATAGAAAAATTTATTTAACTCAAGTGTGTAGAGGTTTCAGTCCATAATCATCTGGCCCCATTGTAGAAGGGATTGGAAGATGAGCATCATAGATGAGTAGAACTAGTTCACAGTAAGCAGAAGGCAGCAAAAGCAAGGAAGCAAGGGCATCTTTCTGCCCCTTTTAATTGATGTAGACTACTTCAGGTGCCTCTAATCCTAGCCCCTTAATGCTAGCATGGTGAATGAATTCCAGCATCACACACTCTAGATCCAGACATCTCTGAAAAAGCCCCATCTCTGACTGTGGGAAGCTTTGAGGAGATATCTAAACACAAGTTATTAAACACACTGTATATATTCAAACAAGTGACGCACATATCTTTATTATTTGTTTTAGATTTCCCATAGATAAGAAAATGAGCAAGAGAAAGTGACAGAGAAAAGTGCGGAGGAGAAAGAGGCAGAGCCAAAGGCATGAATACGGTTTTATTCATCTAAAGTTAGATAATTTATCAGTTTTGTTCAGTTAGCATTGGTTGACACATAAAATTATTCAGAATGATAGCAAGAATTAATCTGGGAACAGTTAAGCAAAACAAGTGAAATAATTGGTGATGTTTCATTCTTGTATCACTTGTAATCATTATTGATTCTCTTTCCTAGGTATTTGTATTGGATTGACTGCTGTGAGTATCCTCACATTGGCCGTGTTGGCATGGATGGAACCAATCAGAGTGTTGTCATAGAAACCAAGATTTCTAGACCCATGGCACTAACAATAGATTATGTCAACCACAGACTCTACTGGGCTGATGAAAATCACATTGAATTTAGTAACATGGATGGATCTCATAGACACAAAGGTAGTAACGCAAATGAGTCAGTGTGTTACTGGTGTAAGAAATTCATTTAAAACTATATATTTATTTTATATTATTTCTCTCATCACAACATCTTAATTCATGGTTCTATTACTAGACTCCATCACATTATTAAATTTTAAACAGATATATGTATTCAAAATCATATAATTTATAAATAATTTTGATAATATTTTTGTGTTATTTTCAAAAATTTTTAGTAAACATGTAATATAAACTCTCAATTATAATAGGTTATTATGCATACATTTTTACTACTATTTAATAAGATTTGTGTTCTCTCATTAATAGCTGAGTATAATTACTACTATCTAATAGGATTTGTGTTCTCTCATTTAAAGCTGAGTATATTTTTTATATGCAGAAGTATTGTCTAAAATTTATCTTTTAAAATATGGGCAGGATTAAATTTACTATTTTCTAGTCAACTGCAGCCACAAATATTAACATGAAAAAACAGTTTTCAAAAGACTAACATTCAAGAAATAATGTGAAAATGAATGAATACAAAATTTATAGATAATTCATTTTTTTACTTTTATGACTTAGTAGACAAAAAATTAATTAAAATTAAACCACAAAATGAAATAATTAGATATAGATGAATATTAGGAAAAAGGATAAGGAAGATTTTATTAGAGAAATGATAATTGAAGAAGTAATTAAAATAATAGTGGACAAAGATATAACAGAGAAGTGAAATTTGGAAGAAAAACATAATATGCATAAAAAAGACAAGTGAGTTCTCAGAAATTTTGAATGCAGACAATTTTTAAAGGGCTAGAATTTTCCCTAAGAAAAATAAGTGATTCATCTATTATTCTTTGGTGATTTCAAATCATCTCTATGACCAGGTAGATTGATTTCCAAACATCTCTTAATTGCAGTTTTCACTGAAAGGACCCACATAAAGGGTATGTGTTTATATTGTCTAGATTATGTGATTTCCTTGTTTTCTGGGGATTCAATCTGTGACAGAATTTCTGGAGGTGGAAAAAGAGTAAAAAATAGGAAGGGAGATGGTTATATTAAGCCGAGACCTTGAAAAACCATGTTGGTATGAAGAACTGAGTGGGATGAGGCCACGGAATTTCTTTTTTAAAATGAAAAAGAAAAGGCATTAAAGTCAAATTACAAGTAATTTTACCTAAATTTTTCTCAATTTGTGTTCAAACAGATGCACCCTTCTCACTAGAAAAGCCGACAGGAAGCTTTTAGAGATGATTTTATAAGGGTAAATATTTGGGTGAAACATTTATTTAAGTGTTGAATTGCAATTATTGCAATAAAAAAACTCATCAGAATACAATTTCAGTGAAGAATTATTTAAAGATCATTTTAGAATTTTAATTACAAGAAAAGTAATGTTGACAAATAGAATTCACACAGCATTCAGAAGTTATACCTTCCTAAGAGAGAATAATAATTAATTCTTTTGCATTATTCTTGGATTATATAATTGGAAGTTTTATTGTGAAAATTAGCATTTCCCTATGAAACAATGAGCATGTCCGCATTTAAACATTCACACAAAGTACTAGGTTATGGTGAATGTATTAATCTCTGCTATATTTTACTGTTTAATAAAGCGTATGTAATATTTTAGGAAAATGTTTAAAAACATATTGCATTACCAAATATTTACCTTAATTTGAACCTTTAGTATTTAAATGATAAAATACTACAGCTAAAAATAATATTGGGATTATTAAATACTGCTTATCCTTTGGATATTATCTTAAATAATATTATTTTAAATACTGTACCATATAGGGGTGCCTAAGGATTAAAAAACCCAATTCTATAAAATTAAATGCATGTAAATAAAATGTCTTTTATTTATTTATTTATTTATTTATTTATTTATTTATTTGGTGTTACCGGGATCAAACTCAAACCATGGGTTTGCCAGGCAGGCATTTATGCCACTAAACTAAATCACCAGCCCAACAGAGCGTCTTTAAATCATGATATTTGTGCCGATTTGGGGTAGAAGAACACATATTAGCAAATGTTTCTTATAGAACATTTGACCGAATAATTATTGTGTGATATTAATTTTTTTAAATTTTGATTTTCAAAATACCTTGAGGCTCAAGTGGGGAATAAGGAAAGCCAAAGGGTAGCTGCCACCAGAAATACTTTCTCTTGAAAGGATTGTCTCAAAGGCTAATGAAAAGTTTATTAAGTGCCTTATCAGACGTCTGACAATACCTGAATGCTGTCTGGTTGTTATCTGGCAGTTACTAATAAGTTGCTAATTGTTTCTCTGAATTAGACCAACTCCGCAGCCAATCAAAGGAAGAGCCATTCACTTGCTACTTATTTTGCAAAGCTGACTATTTCTAACTTTCTATTCGCCCCATGGAAATGTAGAAAATATATATACATGTATAATGAAACTTCTTGTATCACTAACAGTTACAGTAGCTTGGTCACTAACCATTTGTCCCATCCAGATCAGAACTAACTGTTTTTATTTATTTTCTCTGTTAAATCAGAAGCCAACGTCTTCAGGTAAAGACAAATTAGTCAGGACAAAGTAATTTGAAAAAAATTGAATGAATAAAGAATTTCAAAATATCAACTTTTTCACAGCTATGTTAATGAGGTAGAAAATTTAACTCTGAATAAAGCTTCATGCTTTAAAATATTTTCTTCCTAAACACGTTCTTCATTAAACTATTTAGCAATTATAGAAGAAAAGTGTTATTTATGCAACTCACATATCTGGGAAGATTCTGACTTCTATGACTTATTAAAAATCATAATGTTTTTCACTTGTTTGTCTTTTGTAAACAAAAGGTTAGATTACTTCCAAAGCACAAACCCTTTGCTTGTGAATTTCTGTCTTTCTATTACGGGGTACTCTAACTTGCTTTCCTCTAAACTTGAAGTAAAACTTTGCAACATTCAGGCCTCACCGCCACCCCAAAAAGACATTAGTCAATTGTCTAGTTAAAGAACATAGAGATGTACTTTTAAGATATTTGAATGCACAAACACACAACAGGATTTCAACAGGCTTTACTATAATAACAGAATTATATGACACCAATAATACAGTAATATTAAATGAATCCTGCAGAGTTATTGTATAGATTTGCTTTGAATTTCCTTGATAGTTCATTTTAAGTATCTCCATATGCTTTAGCTCTCCACATTCCTTTCTCAACAAACACTTACTGACCTTTCTGTACCATGCATGATGCTAGGCTTGGAGTTATAAAGATGAACAAGTGCCTGTCATGAAAGCAAAGGTCAATGGGAAAAACTGATATGCAAGTAAGGCCATAAATCAGATTGAGGTTAGAAGTACATGCAAAATGTTGTGAAATTGCAAACAAGCGTAGAGAAGCCTTTGCTGAAGTGAGCAGTCGTTTGATTAACATGAAAGGTTCCACAACACTTTGCATATATGGAAAATGTCCGAGGGATGTGTCCTACAGAGAGAATAACATGTGCAAAGAATAATGAAGTCTGGAAACATCATGGGATTTACAAAATTTTGCCATGACTGCAAGTCATAGACGAGAGAGATCAAGCTGGTTGAACAAGAGCAAATCCAGACCAGATTGTGACAAGCTTTGCATGCTACATAATTTGGAATTTATCCTTTAGGTCATAGGGAGCCATTGATGGCATGTGGTTGACAGAGTGCTGTTATTAGATTTGACAACAGTAGGGAAAATGAAAGGCCTTGCCTTGGAAGGGCAACCAATTTAAAGACTTACAATAGTTGAGGAGAAAATACCTGAAGTGATTAGAGCTGTGAGAATAGGGATACTATGTTAAATTCAATAGTAATTTAGCGGATGAAATAGAGAAGACCAGCAAGCTAAATATAGCGGAAATATTAAGAGCTGAGTTGTAAATATTAAGTGAGTGATTTATTTTCTTATCCACTTAATTAAGGGACAACGACAACCTTTTCATAGCTATGGAGTTTACAAATATTTATACATATTTAAAGAACTGAATGTACCACAGTAAGTCAAACTTACAGATTCTTATTGAAACGTAAAGATCAGTTTTGATGATAGATTAATTTTAATAGCAAAGACAGCAAAAAAGTCATTCTAAGGTTGTGATATACAGCCATAAATTTGAATTAGAAGTACAGTATGTGCAAACTACATATATAATTTATATAGTAGATGAATAAATGTATAGTAGATATGTAATATATATCTAATAATCCTGTATATGCTAGGTAGTATATATGAACATATATACAGAATAAATAAATAAATAAATAAAATTACAAATGATCTATGCATGACTAACACTTTACAACCTGTAACTGCAGAATTCTTCAGGGAGTGTCAGGCTTTCACTTTGAATAAGAAGTAATAAGCCTTTGCTAAAGTATAAACATTTAAGCAAAATAATCTGCTAGAGATAGAGAAAGAAAACGTCAAATTTTAAAAATAAGTTTGAGAAATTTAATAATGAAAATTGAGTTGGGTTGGAATCAACTTCTAAATAGCTTACTTACTTTAAACAGGGTAACACTCATGAATCTCATGATGGTGGGGTTGTTTGATTCAACTAAGTGGAGGATTTAATTTTGAGTTCTGAAATTTCTTTTTATACAACACTCTTAAGAATTTTTGCCAAAGAATGTTAGTTTTAATTCAGATAAGTCTTAATTTACAAATTGGAGAAGTTGAGCACTTGTAATAATGAAATTATTCCTCATTTAGACTTGATGAAATTCTCCATTTGCATATTCAAGTATAAATTTTTGCTGAGTACAATCATTCCACCTTTAAATTCTGACTTATGAAATCTATAAGGGAGTAGATACATGTATTCTTTTTTGGGTTAAATTTATTTTAATATATAAAAACAATTTGCACATTAATAATTTAAATGGACATTTCTGTATACATTGGATAATATATTTAACAAGGTATGCTTGACTCTTTAAAAATTGACTTATGATGAAAACTTTGGAAATAAATCCTTTAAATTTTTTTGAAATATATAATTTTTTTGTTATTGCTGTAAACACTCTGCTATGCAGTAGCACATCAGAACTACTCACCAAAAACCTATATTCGTAAGCATTATATTCTATTTGATAGTTTGCATATACTATTTATTTATTTAGTCTTTCAATGAACTTTTTCTTAGCCTGCTACTATAATTGGAGGAATAGGAACCATTCTTTTATAAACAAATAGTTCAGTTAGAATCCTACTGTGTTGTAGGGATCCTGCTTAATTCAATAGAAGCTTTTTAGATCTTTCCCTTAACTTTTGCAAAAAGTGTCTTTAAAGCCATTTGCATGAAGGAAAAGGAGCCAAAAATATTAAATAATTTATTCAAAATCATGTAGTTAGTAATCAAGTGACTAAAAATTTTATTTCAGACCTCTCTAGTTCCAAAGTTACCTATGTATGGTTTCTATTTTGAAAAGGTAGATGAATATTTGAAACCTGCTTTTTATAGCTGTTAACAACACCACTTAGAGAGTAAATGTATACTTAAACTAAGGTGTGTACGCTTGATTTCTTTCAGGTTGACATAAATAATAGACATAACTTGCATTCTAAATGGGAAACAAGCAATCATATATGAACTTAGTCCAGAACAACATCACTACTGGAAAAGAAATACATATCAAATCCGAAATTTGCTGCTGCTGTTTTTTCTCTGGGAAATTAGAATAGCAGCACAGTTGCTTATCAGTGTACATCATGTGTCTAAGCTTTCTGACTTCTGTAACAAAGTATCTTTCAAAGCGCATCCATTTTTCTGTAAATGACTCTAGGCTTTTTTTTTTTTTTTTTTTTTCTTTTTCTATGGAAGAGTAGCACTCTGTGTGATGCTGCAGCTCCTTTATCCATTTGTCTGTTAATGAGATACATAGGCTGCTTCCAAGATTTAGTTATGAATCGTGCTTCTACAAATGAATATTTATGCATCACTGTAACATGATTTTTTTAATTCTTTGGGGGAAAATACTAGAAGTGGAATAGCTAGGTCAAGTTAAATTTCTAGTTTGGGGGTTTTGAGCAGTCTACATACTTATCTCCAAAGTGGTTGTACTAGTTTAAATTCCTACCAACAGTCCAGAAGGGTTCTCCCCTTAACTCATATTTCTTTCCTTGATAACGGCCATTCTTTTCAGAGATACAGCTGAATCTCAGTGTTGTTTTAATTTGCATTTCTCTAATAGCTAGTGATGTTACCATCTCTTCATATATTAACTGACCAACTGTTCTTCTCTGAAGTGTCTTTTCATTTCAATTGATCATTTAAAAAGCACTAAAAGTTTGAGTTTGTTTAAAATTAAGTTAAGTTTAAAATTACAGCATCCTGCTTTAGTGGGATAATTTGATGTTACGGTTTGTGATTTCCAAACTAATTTCATCTCCTACGTATAAGAAAATATATATAATCCTATTTGAAATTTTGCATCACTAAATTGCTGAAATTTAAGATCTTTTATGAGATTTTTTTTCTTTGTACTGGGGATCAAATTCACAAACTTTCAAATACCAGACAAGCACTTGAGCCATTGAGTCTAATCTGCAGTCCATTGAGATGTTTTTTGATTGATTTGGTGCTTTACAAGTACAGACTTTCTCTAAATCTATTGTCTGTAAGAAACAAGTTACAAATATCTCCTGAGTAAAACTGCAGATATGCAGTGATCCTGCATATCTACCTTAAATTAAAGGCTGTGCTTTCCATTTAATAAAGAAAAAATTAAATACCAGAAAATATTATTGAGTCCAAAAATTTCATTTTACCTTTTGTACCACATTACAAATAATTCAAATTTAGTTCTCATTGTCTGCTGTCCATTTGGATTTGAGATACTTTGGTGCAGAGTATCTTCGCAAAAAAAAAAAAAAAAGTAGAAAATATTGTGTGGCTAGTAATAGCAAAGAGACACCATAAAATATATCTCACTTAAAATTTTAGATAATTAGAAATTTTTTTTTTGGTTTTAGTAATTTTTCCTTTTGGTTTCATAATATTTTTTGATTTACTGCTAAGTGTTTTAATCTTGTGTTAAAGTTGATTGTGTACATATTTTATCCAATATGGTAGGAAAATTCATATTCATAACTACTACTTCTATCAAGACTAATAGTTGTGTTTTATTTTGAACTATAGTTTATCACTGAGTCAGGTTTAATCTTGTGGATAAATTGTTTAAAATTTCATCTAAAAATTGACTATACTGACTATATTGATTTTATTTAGAGGATAACTCCAATCTTGAAACATGATGAGTCTCAGTATTAAAATATACTATTATAGTCTATTATTATTTGTTGGTTTAAGAATCTAGTTTGTGTTGTGAAAGTATAGTTGTGTGTTTTACTTAAAAATTCCCATCATAACCATTGAGGTAATAGTCTAACTAACACTAAAAAGGGACTCATTTCTTAATACCAAACTGATAAAATAATATAAAATATATTTAAATGCCTCTTTTATGAAGAAGAAAAAAACTGTTGAAGTAGAGATTTATCCACCAAAACTCACCAAGAAAGGGGAGAATTCAAACAACTATCCATCATTATTTTATAATATTCTATAATGTTTCATTCTTAACAATATATTGTATTTTAATATTTTGGAAAAAAAATCTGTGTATCCAGGAATTTAGCTCAGTAGCTTAAGCGCCTATCTGGAGAACATGAGGTCATGAGTTTGATCCCCAGTACAAACAAACAAAAAAACAAACAAAAATAATGTTGAGTAAAATTTATGGGCTATTTTTTGCCAATGGTGTTGATATGCTATTGTTTACACTACAATAAAACTTAATGAAAGGAAGCAAAATAAAATTCACTTACTATAGATTTGTTCCTGAACCAGTTAAATAAATTCAATTTAACTGCTATTTCTAAACTGTTTCATAATTTGAGTGTAAGTCATTCCTTTTGGATATGTCTTTGTATATGACAATGCTACATTAAATTACCTGCATTTAAATAAATGCCTTTTTTCCCCACATGTCACATATGTTCCATGTTGTTTTCAAAAGAATAACATTTTAAGTATTGCCTTAGTTTGAGTTTTCATTCACTTTCAAAAATCTTGTCTGTCTTAACATGAAGTAGTAGAGAATTCACATAGTAGATTAAGGATTAATAGATTTAACTCAACTGTTCTTCCAATTCTAGACCAGTAATTTTGTTGCATTACTCTTTAATAAGATAATAATAGCCATAGAATGAGGTTTAAATTCATTCCATTATTTTCTAACATTTGTTGACAGTAATTAGCTGAATTTGAAATTAAAGCAGAGAACTATTCTATTGATTTCTTCACTTACCTATCAGTTTCACTGCATAGTACACACTAGAAAAGTTAGTAAATGATACTTATCTCTCTTTATTCCAGAAGGTTTATAGTTGCAGAAATGTAAAAAGACAATAAATTCATATAAATGACTGTATTTGATGTCTATCCCAAAGGTATTGCTATCTTTCCCAATGTATTTTTATTTGCAGTTTTTATTAGGGTTTTGTAATGAAGATCTACCTAATGAATAGGCATGTTGACTATCACAACTCTTATATTTGGTGGTAAGGCTAGATATTTATAAGTATCTATGAAGGTTTGTGTCACCAGCAAAATGACTCAGAGAATTTTAAAACAGCAAGAATTTACCTTGGCCAATGATTTTTTGCTCACTGCAGGGGTGAAAATCAGTATTAATATCAAGAGAAGACAAAGCTTTTGCTATCTAGGCAAAGTCTATCTCTCAAAGTGAATGTGATACACATTTTAAAATCAGATTCCCAATTTTCACATTTATTAATGCTGTGGATCAACTAATGGTCAGTTTGGTCCAGCTAGCTGGACTGAGCCTGTGTGCTTCTGGGTATGGAAGGCCTCTCTGGAATTGTTGCTCACAGCATATAAGTAGAACTGGAAGAAATGGGACTCGAGGGAAGAGTAACGGCTGGTTTTCTTGATATGAACTCAGCTGTTATCATCATCAGAGAAGCTTGGGTCCACACTGTCTCCAAGGATGACTGTGGTTCTCTTTGTGTGAACTCTGATCTTTACCTTGTGTGTTGCTTCCTGGCTCTAGTACAAAACCTCAGCCCTGCTGGCCCAGATCCTTCACCCCCTGGCATAGACATCCTAGCTACTACTATTGAACTTTGAGTCTTCCTAGTGCAGATCTTTGATACTGGCTTGCATGAGACATTGTTGTGGGCTTTAGGCCTCCAACTACACTTGTGAATGATTGCCATGGGCTCTAGATCTTCAGCTAAACGTATAGAGGACAATGCCATGGGATCTACATTCTCAGCTTGGGGTTTTAGGTCTCTAGTATATGGATAGGTCTCTCACACTCTTTTGAATTTAACTTTTTTCAAATAATAAAATAATAAATAAAATAATACTTTAAATTATGTCTTTATTAAATTATTCCCTGAAAATCCTTACCACAACAGCTAAAAAAATTATCCTTTTTAGTTGTTAATTTATTGAAATGGACATATTTGACTTCCTGTTTTGATAATTTAAACAGTAGAAAGAGAATAGGAGTGAAATTATATGAAATGATGGAATCCCAATCTGATAGATAGTATGTTTTATTCATTCTCAGAAGATAGTTAAATGATACAACCCATTCAAAGAAAAACAAAGGCCATAGATACTTTATGTTCTCAATAATGATGTAAATTTAAAGCAGATCTGTAAAATATAGCCTTAATTCTTATTCTTTGCCATTATAATTTGTGTCGCAGTGAAATGTATGACACTAGGAAGGGACATAAGACTTTGATTTAGACCTCTGATTGGATAGCTTTACATGACTCTGATGTAATCCCTTCTCAAATTGGCTATTGTCTATGCCATAGATTAAATGAGAGGGCTTTGTATTTTCATCTCCAGTGAAGTCTTACTGATGGACCATATATTTTTTATTGGAAAGCATCACTTCACAATGCTTGTAGAATATTCATAAATATTGCCTATTCCTACTTTTTCTGCCATTTCTTAATACTTTTATTCATTTTGAGTAATGGATTTGGATCCATTTGGCTAAAGTTTTATTTATATTTCTGTTGATTACCAGTAAGAAAGATGCATTAAAGCATAGGCAGCCAAAATATTTAGAGAAGAAAATTAAGACTACACAACTTGGTAGCTTGTTGATGATCCTGAAGATAGATAATAAGAAAAATGTGTCCTGTAAACTATGCTGAAGGAGGTTTACTTTTCACAGAACAAGTTCCCCTGGCCATAAGATTACAGAAAGTAGTCTTTTTTTCTCATGGCTCTGGTAATGAAAGCTACTTGCTCAACAGTTATTCTGGGATGCTTAATGTGTTCTGGCCACCCGTCCACTCACTCACTCTCTCCTGTTACTGTGGGTAAACTAGAGAACATCCACCCACCAACACAACACTGGGTGAACCTTCCACTTCCTCTGGCATGTCAACCGTGTTGTAACTTTTTCTTCTGCTTCCCAGCCTGTGTCGTGGGCAGTCTTTATTTCATCTTACCTAATGTTTTCAGTGCCAATTCATTTTTTTTTTGTTTTCTCTCTCATTTTTAGTATTCATAGTCTCCTTCTTTAAATCATATCCTCACTTCTCTGCATATCTTATCTTGTTCATATTCTTTTGTAGAGACATCAGGGAATATAGTTAATGTCAAAGTCTCTCAGATCAGAAAATTAGTGACCGTTTTTCTATAAGATAGACTGTGTTTGTGTCAGGCAATAGTATTTGTGCTGAATTATCTAAGGGAAGGATACAACTGGTCGTTTTTGAACCAGCAAGAGATACATCAGTTAAAAATTATGATGCCACACACTGGAGGTGATTCACATTTTGCTATATATGACTCATTGTCATATTTCAAATGCTGGAAAAGTGAATTTGTGATTTACTTTATTTAGACTCTCTTACTGTCCGATTGGATGTTGGTTTATTTCATGAAACATATTGCAGAAAATCAGATGGCGGTAAAAGATAAAGCTAAAATGTTTATTCATCTCTTCTTTCTGTGCACAACAGAGTGACTAGCAGGATCTGAATTTACTGGTCTTCTTGGGTGGCTTTTTCCTTTCAGCTACATTTTCACTTGGTTCTAGTAGATTATTTAGGGAAAACAATCCATTATTGACCCCTTGGTGACACCCATATTGTTGTACATAATTTTTATTAAATTATTGTTAATTTTCATTTGACTGCATTTTTTCTTTACAGCAAGAATCCTTTACAATAGTGATTTGAGAATATTAAAAGCAATTAAAAATGGCTCAGGATATAGCTCAGCAGTAGACCACTTTCCCAGCACTGTCAAGGAAGAAAGAAAAAAGGAGACAGAGAAAGAAAAGGAAAAAGGAGAAATAAAAAAGCGAGAAAGAAGAAAAAATGAAAAGTGTTAGTGGTAAAGTGCTTGCCTTAAAGCACAGAGTACACATAATAATTTTTAAGAGGGATATAAGCCTTTACCTGAAGGAAATGACAACAAGATCAATAACAGAAACAACACAAACAACAAAAACAAATCTTACAATGTATGAGAAAAAGATAATAAAATTTAATGTTTGATATAACAGACTTGTTAACTTTAACTCTTTTTTTTTTTTTGTCTTTTCCTTTTTATCGGTACCTGGGATCAAACTCATGACTGCCTGCTTGCAAGGCGGGCGCTTATGCTGCTGAGCTAAATCCCCAGTCCCAACTTTAACTCTTTAGAGATTAAACTTCTTGCCATAGTTATCACCTAGTTTTAAAATGACCCCCAAAGTTTGCGTTTGGAGGATAAAAGACTAATACCCGACTTGCTTTCTGGGGGAAGAGTCTGCTTGGAAGAGGCTGGTCACTGTGGGGCAGCTAGCATGGCACCTCTCCTTTCTGGCTTTTCCCTTGCTCTCTGTGCTCCCCCACTGCCATGAGGTGAGCAGTTTGTCTTTTTCTTCATGCTCCTCTGCTTGCTGGTCCTTTTTGGGAGATGGCCGACCACAGATTGAAATGTGAGCAACATAAACTTCCCCTGCTGAAAGCTGTGTGAAGTATTGTGTTGCATTAACAAAGGAATATAGTTACAGAGTAAGGCTCAGATTAATCTTTAAAAATCACCATTCATTTAGATGTTTCCTTTTAAGTAATGCATAACTCTTCATAATCAATTAATTATAAACTCCTATGTCTTTATTCCTGTATCTTAATTTCTTCATAAAAACAATTTTGCAATTATGTTATCATGGTCTAAAAGTTTTATTTACTTTTGAATATACTGTTAAAGACTTTGTATTCATGTTTATGTAATTACAGTAAACACTGTGTAAAAGGTGACATTTTAAAATAAAATTTGGAATGTGAAGGTAAATCTTGAAGGTAAAATTAGGGAAAACTTAGAACGTCACTAGTGAAATGATTAATAATCTACCATACAAAGTTGTGTCAATTTTACTTCTGTCATCTTCCATAACACCACAGGATCTTAACTAAAATAATAAGAACTATGTTTTGTTGCTTTTTGTTGTTAGAAATTTATACTTGGCTGGTCAAAAACATAAAATTAGAATGATCTTATGCAGGAATGTCCTTGCTTAGCATGATAAATTTTATCTAATAAATGAAAAACGAGGAGCATTATAATAGGCAACACAAGTCTAAAATATGTTCTGAATTGTAATCCTTTTTATTTCTTATAGTGACCATGATGAGGCTTAGAAAGACAGCATTCAACTTACGTAAAAGGGAAAAATTCTAGAAGAATGTTTCTTTGATTTACTTTTTTCCAAATATCAATGCGTTTCTTCTGAGAGTATAACTTATGAAATAAAAATTAGTTGCCAGGGTGAAATACTGGAAAGAGTAAAATAAAAAGTGCTGTTGCACAGAATAGAGAGCCAGCTATAGTGAAAAACTAAAATAAGCATTTGAGCTTATAATAAATGTCTGTTACATTACAGACAGCAAAGTTCATTTATTTTTTTTTGCATTTGTGTCTACATAATAACTGTAAATAAAACATTCCGTAAATTTACTCTTCACATTTTTCTTTTAATTAAGCAAATGCCATTTTATATATGCTAACTGGTCATATTATTTTTTAAAAAAAAGAATAATTATCATCATTTTGAGAAAACATCAACCTTTCCCCCAAGTTCAACCACATCTCACTAAGAGTTTCTTAAAGTATTCCTCACTTGTAACATCATATTCTATATTTGAATTTTGTCACCTCCATTTACTATCAAATTCATTACATTTTCTATTTTCCTATTATATATATAAATATGTGTTATAAATCTTTTATGTGTAGAAATGGACATAATATATACGTAGTAATAAAGTAGTACATAATAGGATAAGAAACAGAACCCAAATAATTATTTTCTTCAACTAGAGTTAGAAACGTTGCTTGCATAAAACACATATGATACTGTTGCACTATTTTTTCACTTAATATCAATGAGAGTTGGACCCTTCCAGTGTTGTTGGAAAACATAAACATAAGATTCATTTATTTATACTTTTCATTTGAACTGTATATGGAAACTTTTTTACAAAATCTTGAGATGGTCCATTGACTCTTTTTGAAGATTTAGGTCTTGAAGAGAAAATGATGCAAGGTGTCAAGATACGAGCTGCATTGCTTCCCAACATTATGTGAAGACTTTGTTTATTTCATTTCATTTGACTTGATTTTAATTGGTGTGCCTATGGTACTAAGGAAGCTTGTCACTATCCCTTGAGACTCCTAATACAACCAGGGTAGTGTTAGCTGTGTAGGTAATTGTGCTTTTGTTCACAAAAGTTGGTATTTTACTTTTTTTTTTTTTCGTATCCTAGAACATATCCTCTGGTGAATGTGTTTAATGTTGCTTGGGCAGTAAGGACATTTAACAAGCAAACAGACCTGTTATGGGCTTATAAAGATGCTAGTGCCAGTCTTGTTTTATACTGAGGTGTCAAACAAAGGATTAAATAGATGGCCATTTGGGGTGAATGGGCTCATTTTAGATGCTTTGTACATTCTACATGTGCCACCCTTCTTTTGAACTAATAACTCTCTTTTCTGATTCACACAAATTTGGGATCTCTTTGATAGCACAGTTTCTGATGGCTAATCACTACTTGAGTACTTGATGGGTACCTAAATTACTCCATACCTGGAGACTACATGAAATGCAGCTGCAATCAATAAGCTAAATTGACTTGCATATTTAACATGTGAAATTACCTTCATTTTTTTTTTACCTGTAATATCATACAAAGCTAGCTTTCTTAAGGATATTGCTAATATTGCAAGTGGTTAATGACCCAGCATCCAGAGAAGCTGACTTAGCTTCATATAATAGTATCTTAATTTATTAGTTTTTCAACCTTTCTCTTGACAAATTAATTTTTTCAAGTCAGTTATCTCCAAAGTGAGGGGCTGTACTTCACAGTAGGGTTTTTACAAATATAAAATGAATTAAGTTCTATAAAGTAGGTATCCTAGTGCAGAACTTCTCAACCTCAAAATTATTCTTATTTGGTCCTGATAGTTCTTTGTTATGGAAGTAAAATTGTCTCCACACCCACTGAGAAGCATGAGCCTACTTCTGAGGCAACCACTTTCTTAATAAGTATCAGCTATCATTATGCAGAATAGTTTAAAAGGCTGTGCTATTTTTGAAATGCTAATTGGAAAATTTTCCAATAATTTTACTGTTTTTCATAGAAGTTAATTGAATCTCCAGTGGACTGAGATTTTCAAAAGTGATGATTAACTTTTTGAGCCCAGATTTGAGGAAGTAATTACTTTTTTGCATCTAAAGGTAGTTGCATTGAACATTTCTGAGCTTTTCAAAACTTTCTGGGAATTTTTATTTTACTTTAAAAATTTTTCAACTGCTCACTAAAGTGAAGAACTCATACTGATGGACCATCATCATCATTCACCAAGTTATGAATTTTTGTCACATGCATTTTGTCTTTCTGAAATTAGTGTAAACAGTCATAGGGAGAGAAAGTGAACTGTTTAAGTAACTTAAATATGATCCATTCTAGTAAGTGTCCTTTTCATTTGCCTATTTAATCCCACTTATCATTTTAGTGGTATATTTTCTGTATATAAGACTATACAGATGACTAAATTATACATGCATCTAGATTTTCACATCAAAATTCAAAACACCTTCAGTTTGCACATCTAAATTTTTCTTGATTTTACAGGAAAATCTCTTTAGAGATGGATTTCTGCTTACATCCTAAATTACTGAACAGAGTGCAAACTTAGCATATCACCTGTTTTGCTGGTTCCTATTTTTAAAACACTTTTGCTTTTACTGAATCATAATGAATTTTCTGATCACATTTAACCTAATTTAATAAAAATAAAAATCAATAATTTTCAGATAATTTTAGTTGACATCATATATTTGTCTCTCATTTAAAAAATAACATTGTTAGCTGTATGTAAGAGTGAATTACATTTGAAATTTTGATAGCATTTTAGTTGCTGGTGAATAGAAATATGATAAACATTAATTCTCACAAAGTCTAACTAATGAAAAAGTACATATGTCTGAGGCTTTAATATATTTTTAATGACTGTAGAATTTTTAAACCTTAATGTGAAAACTGAAATAGAAAACTACATTAGACTGAATTTACTAATTTTTAAATTTTGAATTTGCTAATTTAATAATTTTGATAAACTAGAAACAGAAAGAAAATTCTATAATGAAAATTGTCATACTCCCCAAATTAAAAAAAATAGATTTATTATGTCTTATTAATATGGTAGAATTCTGGAATCCCTTGAATGAAAGTGTTATGTTTGTGGTGCTCCATCTATTATACATATTTAACCTAATTTTTATATTGAAAGCACAATTATAAAACAATTTTAATCTGCCACTAAACAATTTTACAAATATTGTATCTGTGTAATTCATTGTCATTCCTTTCTACATTCCTCTTTGCCTTTCTTTTAGCTTATCTTGCAGATAAAAACCTCCCTGGTTAAAATGATTTGATCATTGACATATTTGATCATTGACACATGATCTCACCATTTGTGAACATGAGAGAAAATTGGTCAATGGCCCTTTAGATTTAAGGATTTAAGAAACTTGAATGGAAATTAATTTCAACATTGAATTTTATGATACTGCATGTTACTTTTATCTGGTGAAGTACCTTTCCTCTTCTGGTGAACAGAATTACATTTATTTGCTTCCCAGTGATAGAGCCAAGCTAAATCTGAGCAAAGTGAACTCCTGAGCCTAATCTTATATTCTGTTAACCAGTAATAAAGACCCTTGCTGGCCTGACAGGTTGTCACAGCAATTATTCACATTAAGTTCTGTAACAGTTGAATCTGTCAGCCCATGTAGTATTGAATATTTTAACTGGCAGTTGTCCAAGACTGAACATTAATCTTACCATCTCCTATTACAGTCCCTAACCAAGATATTCCAGGGGTGATTGCACTCACATTGTTTGAAGACTACATCTACTGGACTGATGGGAAAACCAAGTCACTCAACCGTGCCCATAAAACCTCGGGAGCAGACAGACTCTCACTGGTTAGCTCATGGCATGTCATCACAGATGTCCAGGTGTATCATTCTTACAGACAACCTGATGGTAATTATTCTTTCCATGATTTCCATATTGCATCTGCATCTTTCAGTAATATTCCACTTTTTATTATATCAGCATTAAGTGTAACTTTACTTTTGACCAAAATGACAAATTTCATTATCCTTACTTTATACAATGAATCCAGCTGGTTTCAAGGTTCTATTAATAAGTCAAAGAAGTAGAAGCTCAATCAGAGCACAATTGTTGATTTGTTCAAATCGTACTAAGTTGAAATAACAACGAAATATGGTTGGAGAAGTGAAAATTAAATTCATGGAGTGGTTTATTTACAATATAGTTATAGTATCTTTAGAATGCCGAGTGGGAAGAAAAACACTTAACCACCTTAGGGTTTAAAAAACGACAATTGTAAAATTTGCTTCTGCATTCATCTTACAGGTTTTTTACTATGCATTGTGGAGTAAAGATTTGATCATTTTACTGAAAGAACATAATTAGGACCAGAAATAAAAGCCTAGAACTGTTAACTATAGTCGTCAACTAACTGTCTTCTTTTACTTTGTATTTCTAAGCATAACTATGTCTCTATCTAAAATACTCCTGGTCTCAATTTATCCCTGAATGTTTTTTTTTTCTTCTTATATACTTGTGTTGTAGAAATAATTAAAGATGTTTAACAGTCAAATTGATGTCATTAGATCATGAAAAGCATTTGTAAAATATCTCCTATGATTATATTCATGATCAGTTTTTTACTATAAAATTGTTTCAAATATAAATTATGAAGCTCAAATGTCCTGTCTCTAACCCCGTGTCACAGTATGGTTCTTATTTTGTTGATTTCTCTTTCTCATGTGTAGTCCCCAAACACCTCTGCATGATAAATAATGGTGGTTGCAGTCACTTGTGCCTGTTAGCACCTGGGAAGACCCACACCTGTGCATGTCCCACCAACTTCTACCTTGCTGCTGATAACAGGACTTGTCTATCTAACTGCACAGCTAGTCAAGTGAGTCAAAATCTTGAAAGCCTCATATGGGAAATATCTCTAGGAAGTGTTTATCCAGGTTTTGCTTGAATATGCTTATATCCTGACACCAGCATTGAAATATTAATTTTTTGTCTTTTTGTTTCTAATAGCATGAATGTTAACAGATAACTAAAGTAGTTCTATAGCCACAAAGTTAGAGAAACAAAAGAAAACGAAAGTAAAGCCATTCTTACGTAATCCATTTGGAATAATTTCTCATATCTTCCGTGGTTATAGGGGGAGTATCAAAGGACAATACATAGTTTAAGATGACTTGGAAATTGAAGTTTGGGAAATTAAAAAAAATCTTCCTAGATAATTTGCTCTGAATGATCATTCACATTGTCTCCCATTCTTCATAAACAATGATTGCAGAAAGAATAACTAGATGTGGACTAATTCTCTAGACTTCTTTAAACTGAAAGGCAAAATAATTTTCTTGTGAAAATATTCTTTTGCTTACAAATTTAATTATTTTTTTCTGACAATATTTCAGAGGAATTTTATTTCTTTTTACTTAATGCTTTCAAACTATGGGGATCAGTTATGTGACATTTTACAATTGGACACTGTTACTTTTGATTGGTTATTTTTATGGGTTATGTTTAATTTGAGATAAATGTTTAAGCTTTGACTAACCTTTTAAAACAACTAAATCTACACTTAGAGTTTTGTGCACCCTGATTTTCAGTTATTAGCAGTGACTTTATGGCAAGAAATTAAATTTCTCTTTAAGTGAGCTTATGTTTAAAATAGAGAAACTAATAGTAGCTCAGTGTACCTCTTTGATTAGAAAATGAGAATCATACTTGTAAAGACCGTAAAACAGAAAGAGGTCATATACTCTTGCAACATGTCAGTACTTCTAAGAGTTAAGAGGACAGACTCTGAAACAGTCTCTGTGATCATGAACTCCCTTTAAACTGGCTGGGTTGCCTAGGTTTGCTACATAACTTTTTGCTTTCTTGGTTTTTTATCTTTTAAATGGAATGCTGGTTTCTTTAGATGGTTTTCTAACATGTCAGTGAAAAGCACAGAAAGAATAAATATGTGTTTTTAAGAAAAGCCAGCATTTATTATTTCCCATAATTTTGAAAATCATGATGTTCAATATGAAAAGGCTGCATCAGGAAGAAGAAGGAAGTGGAGAACAGGAAGAGGCAGCAAAAGAACCTGGGAAAGAACTCCCTTTTATAACAAGAAGCTCCTTTGGTAACTAGCCCACTCCCCAGAGAGATAACCATGTTAATCCACTCATGAGTACGGAGTGCTTTGTAATCTAATCTTCTCTTAACGCCCTGCCTTCCATTATCTAGTGATAGATTTCCACATGAGATTTTGAGACGACTTGCAAACAAGAGCAATAATATTTCCAGGTAATTCTTATGAAAATAGACAGGAAGACTCTCCAGCAAGTAATATTTGTTGTCCTTAACCTTGTTCTCTGGTGCAACTGGCATATAATTAAAAGAGTATATGTGAGACTAATGAGTGCTGTCGTTAGAAGGTTCTCATGTCTAGTTGAAAGCACAGGTCCTGGACTTTGCTTTCTTTACAAAGTGTGTTGTTCTCATTATGATTTCCTGAGGGTTTATTTTTAAGATGCATTTTTTTCAAAGATCTAGAATTGTAAATCACTATAGAAGATAACAGCAACAAGCTAATTATTCCTTAAATAGTAATAAAATTTAATGGAAAACTGAGTCATTTTAATCTTAAAATATAATTCCTCAGGGCTGGGGATTTAGCTCAGCAGCATATGCGCCTGCCTTGCAAGCAGGCAGTCACGAGTTTGATCCCTGGTACCAATAAAAAGGAAAAAGACAAACAAAACAAAACATATATATATAATTCCTCTTAATTTTGCCTAGTACAATTTCCAACTCACCCTGTTAGTATGCTGAAAAACCCTTGGTCCCTTGCTACTGAGTGCTGAGCAAGCCAAAACAATGTGCTGGGACCTAAGATAATGAGTCCATTGTTGACCAGTAGAGGCACTGCCCTCAGTAGCCGCACTATGTGTGATGAGCCTCAACAGGGTACTAACACTGGGGAAAAGCCGAAGATAAATTTTCAAAATACGAGACAGGGGTGGGGAGCCATCAGCACTGATACAAGTACAGAACGAATAGAGCTTTCCAAAGCACTGTATAAGAAAATCTGTAATTACACTTACTCAGTGCCAAAAACCTGATCAGCCAATTAATCAAAAACTTCAGCTGAACACAAATTATATGTTTAATTTATTTCCGATTTGATATCAATGGCAAGACTACAGTTCTTAGAACTTTTCAAATACTTGATAATCTTCATCGTGGGTTTTTAAAATAGCAAAACAAAACAAATAGAACAAAATGTGGCTCCGATAATTTTTGTTTTCAGCCACATTACTTGAAAAAGTAAGTTATTATTTCATTTGTCTTACAATCAATAAAAAGGATAATAATGGACAGCTCACACAGTCCAACAGTGGCTGTCCCTGTGAGCCTTTTGACCGATGAAGCTGTTTTACCGATGATATTTGTCTGATTTCAGGAAAGAAAAAATAAACTATTATAAACTTCTTAGAGAAAAATCAATTTATAAAAACACAATTTTCAGTGAGACAGACACAGCACAGTAATAAGAATGAAACAATGTGAGAATCTGTAAAAGGTCAACAGTAATTCCAATTCTTATATGACTAACTGATTAACATGATTAACTTAAAACATTTTAATTGGAAAACATAATCAAATTTTAAAAATGACTTTTTGATGTTTTAAGTGAAGACCTTTTATAGTTCAAATATCCTTCACCATACTGGAATTTGCATTTTGTTCTTGTATTCATATCAGCAGACATGTGCTTAGTTTTTCATAGTTTCGTTTTGTGAGTGATAATTACAGTCTAAAATTAATTTTATGAATATAATAGTATTATAGAACATTTACTATGAAAAAATATTTTATATTTTTATTTATTGCTGATCTCCTCAAACATGAAGTAGAAGAAATCTTCTGAGAATAAAATGTTGGTTGGTATGAAAGTTTAACATAAATATATTTTATCCTGATTTCTCTTAAGTCAGAACTCTTACATTCTTATTAAAAATGAAATGAAGGAAAAATTGTCATATGTAATTCTAACATTTATTTAAATCAAATATAGTGATTGAATTTTTAAAAAAACTACATTTTAGATGTCCTAAACATAATCAGGAATACTTTGAAGATGCTCGGGAGACTGCCAGTCCTCTTACTAATGTGCATTGCGATAGCATAATGACTGAAATATTTAATGTTCAGGGCCCTTGCTGTCAGAGTTAGTCTCAGATCCCCAGATAGTCACTATGAATAAAGATAATTTCCCCCCACTGGAATTTATGAAAAATCACAACAGACGTGAACCAGGCTAAGCAAACAAGAAAGCCACTTCAACATTTAGGTCTCCCTTAGGATTCCAACTGCTCTATCCCATTTCATATTGAACTGGAAGAAAAATTTATTCTCATATTTAATGTAATTCAACCCTGAATCAACTCCAAAACCCATCAGGTTGCATAAAAACTAACAAGAAATTCTCTTTTTCTGGAAGAAAATACTATTTCAGTGAGGGAAAGTAGTATTTTAAGTGAATAACTCTTGGATTGCTCTTCCATTTTCTTTAGAGATGATTGAATGAAGGCTATATTTTTCTGTTAGAAGATTTTCTTGCATGTAATACATTAATATAAATGCCAGATCTCTGTCAGTCACACATATGGGAATTAGAAACACTTCAAAAAGAAAATAGATTTTAAAAATTCAAATATTATTATGTGATTTTCACAGAATTTTTATTGAAAAAGAAAACAATTTGGCAGTACTAGAAAAAACTGAAAGAATTTTATATATTGCTTGATTTAATAATTTAAACTGAAATTTTTAATGGCAAATATATGGTATGTAGATTTTCTCCATATGAAAATTGTTTTTTTTTCCTTTTTCCCTATCTGCATGTTCGTGAAAAAGGAAATAATTTGTATTTGAAGGTCATTAAAGAATAAATTGATTTTTTTAGTCACCATGAACAATTATCCAGTAGTATTGTTAAGTAAAATAGTTCAATTCTCTGAAATGGTATGCCATTTGGGTTCAGATATCTTTGCTTGTCATAAACAGTAGACAGTAGTAACTTTCTGAAATTTTTCTCTAGTAACAAACCATCTGAGTGCTAAATAAACCTATACCTAAGTATTGCTGCATAACAATCTACACTAGCATCTTGATTGTTAATCTTTCACTTGATGGCTAATTTTAAAAGGCAATGTAAAAACAAAACTCTATTTCTTCTTATAATTAGTAAAATTATTACCCTTTCTGTGGATCTTTCTTCAGGTTTTTTTTTTTTTTTTAAGTGCAAAGGATGAGAGAACAAATCAAAACATTGGCACAATTTCAGTGAATATTTATATAATCTTAATAAGTTAAAAATTATGTGTATATTTCTGTTTAAAATAAATTCCAATGAAAAGGATTTTAAAAACTGTAATGTCCATTTATTATCCTAATAAGCATTATATATTTATTAATCTTTCTAAAATCTAAAAATAACTGTATTGACCTTCATTGTTCAAAGAAGTATTCCTAAAGTTTATGTGGTCAGATACTGTGCGTTTTAGTGTGAAGGATACTGTGTTTTTAGTGTGAAGGAACTTCCCCATATAATGACAGGATTAGAGAATGGACAAGTCTTCACAGTGATGTTCAGCTCCTCATCTTGGTTGAGAACATGAGCTCAGAGCTCCTGATTTACCCCAAACTCAAATGCCATTCAATAAATTAACTCAAATTAACTAGATTAATATCATTTAATGTGTCTTCCAGACATTGTTTAGTATTTCGCAAATTTTTTAATGTAATGACTTAAAGAGTAACTATTTTAGGTTTCTTTGGGTCATAAGGTTCTGTAGCAACTATTAAACTTGGCTCTTGGAATACAAGCATCCCTGAAGCAGTTCTCCTTTAGTGAGTGTGCCTGTATGCACAGAAACTCTCAGGAGCTATCCCTCAACAATGGACTTTCCTATGGCTACCTTTTATGCATTTATTATCTATTGTACAAGGTTTTACTCCAGTACCATTCATATTTACAAAAAGAGAGCAGGATAGCTGTGCTGTTTCAGTGAATTATTAAATGGAATTTATGTTTTTCTCCTTTTTTGAAAGTTTCGTTGCAAAACTGACAAATGCATTCCATTCTGGTGGAAATGTGACACTGTGGATGACTGTGGGGATGGATCTGATGAACCCGATGACTGTCGTGAGTACATGGGGGAAACGTTGCAATTTAGAATTAAAGTTCCTTATATTTAAGGTCCAGACAACTGAAGCTCTATATAAAGTATTTGCTTATACAATACTTTGCCAAACTTGACATACAAAGGGTTCATGTGACAGTCTTTGAAAATGTAACAAAACCTGTTACCATGTCTTGACTGTTTCACTTTTAAAATGTTAGAATGAAACCATCAGCAATTTGTCTTTTCTTTCCTTTATCAAAGTTTAATTCATGTAGAATAATTACACTGCTTCCTATAGTGTTCAGTAATGTGATGAGTGGCGAAATTTTGACCAGTATATAGCTAAATTGGAAGCAAGAATAAGCAGGTTTTTAGAATGTCACACGATGAATGAAATCCTACCCTTAAGGAGTACAAACTTTAAATTTTTCTTTCAATATTAAAATCCTAAAAATAAAACCTTTAAAAGTTGGATTTTTAAAACAATAATGATTAGTTTAATGACAGTTTAATATCTTCAACTTACAGGTAGTACATTGACTACCAATAATGCCCTCTGATTGTGACTGACATTTTTAGGTGCTACTGTTTTAATGGTCCTTGGTAACTTCGGTGGTAATGGACAGCCAACAGACTTTCCAATGATAGTTCACTCTACAGTTCACTCTAATACTGTCTTGTCAAGTTGAAGACGCTTTTAGTCAATCATGATAATTCCCTCAGCATCTCAGTGGATATTTGCCATGATTTGGCCATGAAAATTGAGTTCAAGAACTTTAGGTTTGCACTGAAAGCTAGTTCCTTTCTGTGCTAAAGCTCTCTACCACCTAATTATAAACCTGTTTCAAATTTAGGGACTTTAGAAAGTTACTTAAATAAGCTGTGTTCTCTCTGCTCACAACCAAGTCTATCACACAATAGAAGTTGTTTCATCTAGTCTGTATGTTTGTAAATAACAAGGAATAAGAAGGAAAAATATTATAAAAGTCATATTTTCTATATACAATCCTTCTATATTAAAAAGATTTCCCATTCTTTAACTTTTAAAAGTGTTCTTTTGTTTTTGTTTTGTTTTTTTATTTTGTTATGATAGAAGATTTACAAAGACTCTCATGTGGCCAGGCAAGGTGGCACATGGCAGTAATCCCAGCAGTGCGGAAACTGAAACAGGGAGATCACTGTGAATCTGAGACCCCCCTGGGCCACTGTAGGTCAGCAGAATGCTGCCCCTTCCAGCCCCAAAAGAGTACATGATTTGAATACCTACTGTAGAATAATGTTGTATCAATTCATAGAGTGCAAATATATTTTCATTGAAGTGATTTTAATTTTTATTTCATGATTTAGCAACTTAACTACTGGATACATATCCAGTAGTAAACATATATCTTTGTTTATATCTATACCTTGAAAAACGTGTGAATTATTCTTTCTCTTTAAATCACTAAACTACTACAAAATTATTATGTAGAAAGTTAATGTAGTGACCTTACTCTGTGTTATATATGAAAAGAAATTTATTACTTATATCTTAATTTGTACTTGTAGTTTAAATAAACAACATTGAATATTTTAATTTAGCTCTTGAAATAAGAACATGACCTTTACTACCCAGATACCATCTTTTCTAAGTAAGTAGTACCCTAGTGACCAGTGGTAAAGTGAAGATCACAAGATGCCTTTCCTTTTAAAATATTGGAGCTCCTGATCTTTAATATTAATCAACTGAAATTTCACACTAGATTCACATTGCCATAGAAAATGACAGATTTAATGGAATACATTTTTTTTGGAATTCACCCAATTTCAGAAAACCTTGTGATAAAATACTAATTTGGTGTTTATTAGATGCAGGTATTGATATCTACACATTTCATTTCTTAATTTATAAGTACTGATTACATATATGTATAATGCACTGCATGATATATACATTTTTCATGGCATTTCACATATGCATTATCTCACATGCTTCTCATATTTTTCATTGTGATAACACATGAAATCTACTTTGTTTGAATTTTTCAAATATCCAGTATCGCTCTTAAGTATAGTTATTAAGGTGTACCATAGATTTTATGAACTTTTTCTTCCTGTCTGATGTTTTGTTTCCTTTGACCAATATCTCATCAGTCCCCCAGCCTCTGATAACTACCATTTTACACTCTTCTTATGAGTTCAAGTTTTACAGATTGTACATATAAAAGAGATGTGTGTCTTTATGTGCCTCATTGTTTTCATTTAGCATAATGATGTCTAGTTTTATGAAAGTTATGATAAATGAAAAAACTCATTTTCGTTTAGCTTAAAAACTTTTTATTATATATGTGTATCAATTGATCGATCAATTGCTTGTTGATCGACATACATACCGTATTTTCTAGGGCCATTCAGCCATTCATCTGTTGAGGGATGCAGAGTGGTTTTGTATCTTGAAATACATGCATGCGCTGTAGCAATTAATGGAGTACACATATCTTTTCAAAATATTGATTTTGTTTTTCATTTCATATTTAGTAACTTAACCCCTGCATATATATCTAGCAGAAAGTCTGTGAATCTCTATTCCTCTCTCTCCCCCTATTCCTAGGTAGATGGAGAGACAAATAATTATCACTGGTGAACATTTCTTCATATACATTTTGGCTATTTCTATATTTTGTTTCTATTTTAATTTCTATTATTAAATCCTTAGCCAATTATTTAATTTAATCATCTGTTTTGATACTATTGAGTTGAGTTTCTCATTTAATTGTGTATTATTCTCTTATCAGGATATACGACTTACTAGTATTTTCTTCCATTTCATAGCCTTTCTCTTCGCTTTTGATGCTTCCTTTGCTGTGCAGAACCATCATTCTAGCTTAATGTAATGCCTTTCATCTATTTTTACCTTTGTTACCTATGCTTTTTTGTGTCATATCCAACAAATCTCTGCTCAGCCCCTTGTCATAGCAATGTTTCCTTATCTTTCTCTCTAGCAGTGCTTCATCATTTCATTGATGTCATTGTCTATGTGTGACCTTTAGTAAATAGACTTCGGTGTTGGTGATGTTATCTCTGTGGCCTTTAGCAAAGAATTATTTGCTTGTACTCAATGGGTGAATATTTATTACCATGACACTTTTTTTTTTTTTTGAGAGCAACGGGGAGATGGAAATTTACATGAGTCTGTGGAGTGTTTAAGTACCATTTTGGATCTCTATATCTTCAACATTTGTGGTTATTAAGAGCCACTGACCATTTCTATTGCTAAAGAAGACAGGAAAGCCTTTTTCTAAAATCACTTACTGATAAGGTTACATAATGCTATTTACATAAATACATTAAAAGTGATGTGTGAAGAATTATATGCTATTATAAGTTTGTACTTAATTTTCCTACATCATAGAACAGAAAGATTCATTACTGGTATTCCCCTTATTTCACAGATGTTCCTTTTTAGCATAATACTAACATTACTCAGTGTGCAACACATACAGATAAAAAAAATACAGTTTCAGTCCCCATGAGTAAACTGTAGATTATCATGAAAGACTACAGAAATAGCCAAGCACAATAAACCTCTAGAGAAATAAATCTCACCAAATTGAGGCAGTACATTCACCTGACTACTCATGTCTTCAAATCTCTGCTTAGCACTCATGGAAAAGTATAATGTGACTACTGTAATTAGAATTATAATTTTCTTTGCTCACAGGTAGGAAATGTCTAGCAGTAGCATGCTGATTCATGCTGACAAAACTAAACCTTTCATTTTCGTTCTTTAATCACAAAATTACTGTTTTGAAAAAATCTTATTAAATTACTAAGTTTCCCAGAGTGGGCTTGAACTTGTGGTCCTTGTGTTTCAAACTCCTAGTGTGCTGAGATTACAGGTTTATTCTGCTAGGCATTTATTTATAGATGTAGCCACTTTTATGGAAGAGCTGTTTATGTGTAAAAGAAGTGTTGAAGAATATCATATATAAGGTGATAGAATTAAAGGAAGTGCACAATTCAGTGTATAAAAAAGTATAAATATTTAACTAAAATTTTTAAATATTGAAAGTAAATAACACATCATTTTAGAACTTTCTTTTGTCTATGGAATTGAAATACAAAATAAGATTAATCTCTAAAATAACATTTTTAGTCAATACGGTAATAAAATAATTTATTTGCCCAAGTAAGTTTGAACTGTCATTTATTAATGTTTGATTCACTTATTTGAACTAATGAAGAACATGTTATTAATCTCATAATCAAGAATTAGTAATGTATAGTAGTATCATTAGTCAAAAAATTAATGTTCTACAAACACTGATTTTTTGATACTTCAGAGTCAGATTTAGATCTGAAATCTAACTGGTATTCTGAGTGAATTAGTAATATTCATGAAACAGAATTTCCTCATTTATGAGTTTAGTAATATCAAGTTGAGAGCATTATAAAATTAATTTAAAAACTGAATGTGATGCTGGGCAAGCATGAGGACTTGAGTTCAAGTCCAGATAATAGCAACAACATAAAGAATGCACAAAACCGAATGTGACGTAGCATGCAGCTCAGTACCTGGTACAAAATAGATCACAGTGGATTTTGCTTTATTGTTAATCATATAAAATCAAATAATATAGCAAAAGAAAATGCATTTTCACTTATGAATTATTATGGACTGTATATATACTTAAATATGCATGACATGTGAAACACTATACTTATATATATGAGTATTACAGAAATATATATCAATAAATTTCATTTAGATGTGATAGTGGAAGCATATGTTTCAAGTTTTAGTAGAGACTATGCGTTGAAGACAGATACACACAGCCTAGACATACCATAGGCAACAAAATCAACAGAAATAAATGGGTTTTTAAATATTAGAATGTTTTTTATTTTAGCAAATTGTATTCTACCACTTAATATTTCAACTTCGTTTCACTGAAATGAGGTCACATGTCTATGCTTCTTAAAATACAGTTTCAATATATTTATATTTTGTTAGCTCAATCCCTCGTAATAATTAGTATAGGAAATGTATTCCAGAGGTTCCCTGAATTGCTTATAGCTGACCTATATTATCAGACTATTGAAACTCTTTACATGTGAGACATTAATATTGTGCTCTGGAATATATTTAGTATAAAATATAACCAATATGTGAATGTCAGAAAAGCTCTGTTTGAGATGTCCTAAGGTAAATGTGCTGTTCCATGCATAATATCTATGCGTTTTTCTTCCTTAGCTGAGTTTAAATGTCAGCCTGGCCGTTTTCAGTGTGGAACTGGGCTCTGTGCTTTGCCTGCATTCATTTGTGATGGAGAGAATGATTGTGGGGACAATTCGGATGAGCTCAACTGTGGTAAGTGATTACCTTCCTGGAAAGCATAACTCTAATTTTAACTGATTATGGATGCATTGATTTCAATCAGACATAGACTTTTGTTCAGATTCTTTGTTCACACTGTTTTAGACACACATGTTTGCCTGTCGGGTCAGTTCAAGTGTACCAAGAATCAGAAATGCATCCCGGTAAACCTCAGATGCAATGGGCAAGATGACTGTGGGGACGAGGAAGATGAAAGAGACTGCCGTAAGTCAGTCACGATGCTCTGTCCTGTGTTATTTTTGACTCTTAACAAAAATTAGTTTGATAAACATTCAACATAAATTTTTACAAGGTAAAAAAAAAAACAAGGAAATACTTTTGGTCAAACAAGTATTAGTAGATGTCAATTTGGGTAGACTAAGAAGTTCTATATTAAAATACAGAGAGAAATGAAACATGGGTAATCTTTAAAGTCTGCCTGAGAGCTGTGACAAACGCATGCGACAGCCATTCATCAACATCCTTAAGAGAAACCACATTGTGGTTGGTTATGGATTTTTGCAGAAACGTATTTTTTTGCCCACATTAAGTAGAAACTGGTAATTTATTTCCATCATTAAGTCAGCTTAAAATGAACTCCATTATAACTGGAAGTATTTCCCTGATGATATGTATATTGAAACTGTGACAAGAAATTGAAATTTTCAACAAATCCCTTAACAAAGTTACTGATAAAGAATTATAAATATTCTGTTGAATAAATCTTAAAAGACTACTTGAAATAATAAGAAATGATATTTTTCTGTTGACTATGCATTTCAATCTCCTTCCAAAAACCAAAGTACATTAAATTGTTGCTAAAATAGGGAACACTAAATACATCATAGAGAAGCATACATGTATGTGTGGACACAGTCCACTCACCTTGACCCACACAAACACACATAACCTGAAGGATTAAGCACCTGTCAAGTTTCACATTTTCAACACGATGACTGTCAACATTTCAGGCTTGCTGAAGTTTTATTTTATTCCTTTAAAACTTTTATCAGTAAATAATGTGCAGCCATCCAGCAATTTGATTAAGATGGCACTTTGAGAATAAAGTCATTTCCAGTTCTTTATGGCTAGCCATTCTAGAAGCTCATTCATTAAGCTGGCTAGGATTTGTGAAGCAGTTTACAGTCTGAGTCAGATGTTCACCATTTCCCTCAAGAAAACAAAACATTTCCTACACACTTTGATTACATTTTTATGCTTTTATTTCCTCATTCAATTAATGTGCTCTAATTCTAGTCTTTTTCTGTTTATAAAAAGGCGTATGTGTAAATTTCTAAACATGCCTGGAACATTATTTAGAAAAAAAACCTGTATTCCTTGTTTTTTTTAATTTGCTTTCAAATATCTAATTAAGAGGATTTTAAATTCTAATTTTAATTAGCACATTATCACAGAAATATATTTTCCTTATTTCTATTGGAAAAGATATTAAGAACATATTACAAATAACGAACATTTTCAAATTCCTTGTGTTCAGCCAAGAAAATATTCTTTGAATGAACTTTTTTAGACTTCCTAATTGTTTTTTATAAATAAAATATCTGCTGTCCTTCAAATCTACATATTCATAGCTGTTTTCCTCTTAAGCTGAAAACAGCTGTTCTCCAGACTATTTCCAGTGTAAAACTACCAAACACTGCATTTCCAAGCTGTGGGTTTGTGACGAGGATCCAGACTGTGCAGATGCATCAGACGAAGCCAACTGCGGTGAGTCCTTTGTGACAGTGTGTCTAGTCTGTTTGCACTTGCGTCATCCACTGAGTCAACCACAGTGAGACACATTTGAACACAATTCTGGTGAAGCAAAGCTCTTTGATAAGAATTTTTTTTATGTCTTCATAGAATTATAGCAAAAATTCAGTTACCTATCTTAGAGAAAGCATAGAGGGGTAGAATGGAAGCAGTAAGTCTCAAATTGTATAACCCAAGAGTATTTATAATGACAGATCAAAAAATTAGGACAATACCATCATATTGGTGAGTTGGCAGAACATAAAATTCGTATTATCCTAGACTTTATTTTTTTTGCTTAAATTAATATTTCTCCATTGATTCAGAGACTGTTGTTCTTCATTTTAAGCATAGTGGAAAAAAAGAAAAAACAGTAAAGGATGTGTTCTTTTGAGTAAATAAAAGTGATCACTTTGGTTAGTATTTGGTTCTGAAACATTTTTTCACTTAGTTTTTTTTACAATGATTCTTAATTAACATTGCAGATGTGTAGAATATATTCATTTTGTTTAATGCATTCCATCCTATAGTATTTTGAAAATGTCAAGAATGAAATAGAAATGGAGAGTATTCCATACATGTAATTCATTTTATCAGTGTTTGCTAAACATTAATTAACCCTGTTTTGCAATAAATATGTCAACTCTTCTTAGAGAAGAAAGTGCAATTACTTTAATTCTTTATTAGAGAAGACAATGTCTCCAACTAAACTTTCTACAAACTAAACATAAGACTTGCAATCTTCATAATTAAACTTGTTTAAATAAATTTGCTAGATTATACATTACTCTTACTTAATTTTTGTTGAGTAAACAAAACTAACATAACCCTTATTTTCTTTATATTTCCATTTGTATTGAACAATTTGTGTAATCAGTGGCAATCATAACATGTTCTTAATTTGCTTACTGAATACATTTGTTTCCCATACAGCTGTGTCTTTGGAATATGTATCCATTATAACTTGTCACAGGAAAATAAAACTATTTGTTGTTTTGTGTAGATTGATCTACAATTAATTCATAAAGCCTCAAATATATTCATCACCAGTTTTCCTACAGCAGTTCTAAAGACTTTAGTAGACTAGTTCATAGTATAAACTTGTTTTCTCAGTTGCCTTTTGTATTTTTATTTATTAAAATAAGGTGGAATAATTACAACATTTAAAAATTCTTGGATTGGATGTTGCTTCTATAATTCTGTATTTTATAGTCCTCCACACTTGGTACAATTTACCTGTTATGGTAGGTTATATTAGTAAAAAATTTGTAAACTATTGCTTGGATAATAATCTTTCATTAATGTGTTAGAGACTTCACACTACGGGAAGTCTGTGAGATGAACTTTATCTCAGTTTCCATGATTTTTTTGTTGTCAATATGACATTGTATGCATTCAAAAATATACAACTGATCAACATGTACTTTCACTTTGCTTTGAATGGGTGACCAGAAACTTTGAGTCAGGCTGCTCAAGAAAGAAATAACATTTTTGAATTAAAGTAAGTTCATATTGGGCTGGGGATTTAGCTCAGCGGCATAAGCACCTGCCTTGCAAGCAGGCGGTCGTGAGTTCGATTCCTGGTACCGATAAAAAAGAAAAAGACAAAAAAAAAAAAAAAAAAGTAAGTTCATATTAATGTATAAAATATTACAAATGTTCAGACATGTATAAAACTTATGCATTAAATATTACATGTCATTCGGTTATGATTTGTGCCTGAATGTCCCTCCAAATCCTCATGCATTCATGGTGAGGCCGACTTTTCAGAGGCAACTGAATAGAGTATGTGACTCATTTGTGATATAATGTGGAATTGAGAATGTAAGTGCTGCATCCACCTTAAGGCAGGTAGCCAGCGTAGAAGAGACAGAAAGAGGCTTCTTGTTCCCTTTCCCAGTCTTCTACCACCATGAACTGTTGCCCCTTTGCCAAGCCGCACTGTCTGAGATCCAGATGATTATGGGCTGAAACCTGTACTAACTGGAGGCTAAACAGACTTCTCCTTTAAACTTGAGTGCTCAGTATTTTGTCTCAGCAATGAGAGAAAAGCAACTAAGATACATTTCCACTAGATTTTAGAATTTCAGCTAACAATACATCTTTTAAAACATTCATATTATACAGCAGTACTTATGACCTTCCTCCTCTATTCCTTTGAATGTCCTAAAGTGTTATTATATAAACATATATTTAGCAATAAGAATGTTAAGTGAAATGAATCAGACATACAAGTTTCAAATTGCTTTATTTCTCTAATGAGAAACTCAAAAGATAATTAAAGGACAAAACAAAATATAGACGTTAGTAAGTAGGGAGATCTTTGTCAAATGGGAAAGGGATCTAGATATGAAGTGAAGGACAAGGTAGGGAATGGAAAATAAATTTTAAAAATATTGAAGACGAAAGAGGAAATAGAACTTTGGCACAAGGGACAGGAAAGAAAAGTTAGAAGGAACAGGGAGAAAGAGAAAGGAAGGAGACAAATAATTACAATGTGTTGTATACATCTACAAAATCCCCACAATAAATGTAATCATTATGGAATGTAAATGCCTATTAATATATATATATATACATGACTTTGAAAAATTGTAGTATTTTTGCTATTTAATGTAGTATATTAATAAAGATAAATGTATTAATCTTGCTCCTTACTAAAGTTTATCTCTACATGTTAGAATTATTAAGCATTTATTAGCAAATTAATCACACAACATTTCCTACTATCATGAAGTTCCCCACTTAGATACTCTGGTTATAGCCTTATACAAAAACTCATTTAAAAAAGAGTTGAGAACATAGAGAAGCAGGATGCCTTTAAATCTTCTATCAGGAGAAGGCTAAATTATCCTTGGTATGAGCACCTGGAGTGAACCCGAAGAGGAAGTCTTTGGTACCAATGTTGTAACTTAAACTGCTAAAAACTGTTTTAAAAATTCATGATCTTGGAATTAATTTATTTATGAATTTAGTGATTTTTGAAAAGTTGTGTTGGAGCTGGGGATACAGTTTAGTGTTGCAGCACTTTTCTGATAAGTGCAAGATCTTAAGTTTGATTCCAAGTTCCCACCCAAAAAATTGTGTCATATTAAAGTTACAATAGCACTTAACAGATGATAGTTGCATGATTTCAGGTAGGCCTTTCTAGAAACTCTACTGTTATGCTCTGCTATATTAGCTAGTCTACTAAAGTCGTTTAAAATTGATATAAGAAAACTGGTGATGAATATAGTTTGAGGTTTTGCTTTGTGAATTAACTGTGGATATCAGTCCCACACAATGATAAACACTAGTTTTATGATGCTGTAATAAATTATAATGATTTCATGTTCCAAAGACACAGTTATATGGAAGACACTATTTGGAAAACAACTCTTGGATCTATTATTACCAGTGATTATGAATATTTTCCAAGGTTAAATCTTTGCTATGCTCTAGAAAGTATGACATACTAAATTCTGTTGAAGAACAGTACACACTTACACCATTTTATTAGGGCATCTGTTTATGCTTTTAGCCCATGCACCCAGGATTTAAATATAGGTTACAATATTTACATGTACATTTTGATGAGCAAACAAATGTTCTGAACTTTCTCAAATGCTTCTACATTGCTATGTGGCTGTCACTTTGAAATGCAGCATGCATGGAGGGAAAGGAGAGCTTGTCATTGAGGGAGGCAGTTGGGTGACAGACTTCAGTGTTTTTAGCGTGCAGTATATGATATCCCTTAAACATTTAGAGAAGTGGGATTATGGGCCCTCATATTATTAGTTAGGAAAGAGGAAGGACCTTCTATCTTTACATACCCTGGGCCTTTGTTGGTCTCTGCTGGATGAGTGTATGATCTGGGTTTGTACTGTAGGTTGGGCAGTGGGATGTGGAGCAGCCAATGTTTGAGCATAAGTTTCAGTAATACATCCTCGTCTCCATTCCTGATGAGCCAATGTCTGGTCTCAAGTTTCTACTGACACATGAAACTTCTTGAGTCTAGTTCTCACAGGAGCACAGCATTCTGAAAATGTTCCAGATCTTCAGAGGAGTTAGGAGAATTATTTCATGTTTATCTGTCTCTCACTTCTAAAGTCATAGCTTGCTCCTAAATGTTGCTGACTGTGACCTATATCCAATGCTAGAAGGTGGACTCTCCACAGGTGAACATAGCTCATTATGGCATTTATCCTTTCATTGTCCAGGACTCAAGTTACTTGAGATGCTACTGTAATCTCTCAAGGACATATGTGTCCTGACTTTTAAATTTTCTTTTTCTTCTGACAATTTCTCAGAATCCATGAGTTTACTTTCTGTTTTTTCTTCTTGTTTGGAAGAGACTTCTATACGATAATTTAGGGATTGTTGAGGGGCGCTTTGCCTGTTCCACTCCTTATTATGCCAAATACTACTGCTACAATATCATAGTAGACAGAAAAGTGAACATCTCAATGTTTCACTGTTTTCTAATCTTTGCAGATAATATATACATATTCTATAATCTTTCTTTTTTAAGGAAATACTTTTAAAATAGTAATTTAACTTTGGGTGTATTTCTAAAATCTTAGAGCAGTTTTAATGAACTATAAGTTCTGTGTGTTACAGTTAGTGGAATTGGTATAGACTCAGTTTGACTATGATTACTGCTACAAAGAGAAAGGCATTTGAAACAACTGCCCAGTTCTTCAATATGATTCTTTTATGGTGCAAAACCTCAAGCCTGAAAAAGGCAGGACTTTTAAAGTGAAACCCACATCTAGTAAATTAGTGAGAAATCATGGAAATATAAAAACTACCTCCACAATGCATAAAATATTTTACAAACTCTATGTTCTGATAATTGTTTCTTCGTATTTAAGAATATCTCATTGAGTTATAAGAAAATTTAAATTATTACTACGAAATGAAAAATATGTAAATATTTTATATATGTAAGTCTAATATATATACATATATATTCCTTAATGATTCATCATATTCTTTTTTTAAAAACTCTGAAGAAATAATTGCATCATTGCTTTTTGCATGTTTTTTAAAACTAGTATTGAGAATATACAATTTAAAGACCAGTGTTTAGTACAAGGGACTAAAAAATTATGAAAAGGTTTGATTTCAAAAGGTTCTCAAATTAAAGCCTTCTGTTTCTCACCGGAGGAGATATCAAGTACATCAAATTCCTGGAAACTACAAATCCATCTTACAAATCCAGGTCCTGTTAGTATTATTAGTTCCATCTTAATATTATATATATATATATATATATATATATATATATATATATATGATTTAACTTGTCTTTGTACGTTTAAAATATTCATTACTTCAAATAATGGACACCTACTGAAAAATGTTATACAAGCCATAATTTTCATGATTTAAGAAATTCAAAATTTAGTAATAGGGACAATTAATACTTTTAAAATTTTTTAAGGGCTTAGCATTATGCTAAGTACTTTATGTAAAACTGAATCATTTAATCCTTACACTACAACCCTGTAAGAGGCTATAAAGCTATATTCCCATTTTGTAGGTAAAGGTATGAGACCCGGGGAGTGTAAGTTCTCTTCTCATTGACATATGAGTAAAAAAAAGTAAGGAATTATATATTTAAATACATGGAATATGACTCCAGACTCTTACTTTTATTTCTATCTAAACAGCTTCCTTGACCTGCTCTACATGAAGACAAAGCAAAATGGTACATATAAAAGTGATCTCAAATATTCAGAATGACTAAATGCCAGCAGAAAATATAGAATTCAATAGTATTTTTTAAGCACAAATTTTTAAACTTTCACTTAATCCTAATGTGTTAGTTTTCATTATTAATATCATCAATAATGTTTTACACTAGTGCCCTCTTTTATTTTAGTTTATCATTACATGAGTATAGTATATAATGTTTACATTTTTAAGGGAATTTAGTAATGTACATAACTACCTTAATTCTTTTTTTCATCTCCTTTCCCTTGCATTTCTCCCCACTCTACTCACCCCTTGTTCACCTGACTATAATTTTTTGAAAAATAACTTTTGTAAATCACAGGGAATGAATAGGAATAAAAGTAACAATGTAAGCATACATCATCTGTAGAAAATTTGAAAGTAAAAATATACCAACTAAGTGTCATGTGCTTTTTATTATAACCTTTGCCACTGGACAATTCTAAACATGATAATAAAAGCTCACAGCCTGCAAGGACACCCCAGTAAATATGATACAAAATGAAAATCCATTGGCTTTACGTAAAAGTAATAATAATAAAATGTAAGCACACTGAAAATGTTTTAAATTCTAGTTTGAAAAAGTTATAGCTTGACTACGATCTATCAAAATTCAGGTAAATTAACTGAATGTCAAAGAAGCTCTAACTCCCTCTTAATAAAACTTTTCATAATAAAGTGACCAGGAAGAATAAATGGGAACTGATAGCACACCATTTCCTCACAAGTCATTCTGTGTTAGCCAGCACAAGTTCACACTTTATTTGAACTACGTGACCAATTGGTTCCTTTATGTGTCATACATGCCACAATTTTAGGACCATTGTCCTCCTCGGTGTGAACTGTGAGAAGCAACACATTTCCTGCTCTTTTCCTTCATGCCAAGAGTGTGTCACTTTATATGATGTTTTGACACTGAAACTTTAAGGAGATTATCTTCATTCATTTCTTTAGATGTTTCTTGATGTTTCATTTCATGAACAGTTATGAATTTCCTAGGAGCTTGATCTGCTCACTGGAGAAATAAAAATTATAGGTTAAATTTAGGGCATAGTATTGTGAATCCAGAGACAAATTTAAACATGACAATTGATACTAAGTTTTCTAAAGTGGGACTAAATATATTAAGTGGTGAATATCAGTTAATTACTCATTCTGGTTTTGACAATGACTCTATAGAATTGTTAATGCAATTTTATATAACCTCATGAATCTATAAATGAATACTATTGGTTCACAATGAAATTGCTAAATTCTTCTTCCAAACTTCAAAAGTATTTTTTCTTTCTTTTTAGAATGTCCATATTTTGACCAAGAAAGATGTTTTTGTTATTCTGGACAAAAAATAAATAACAAATTATTTTTTCAAGAAATCTATTTTTGCATTATCCCGAAATTCTTTCTTGATTATAAAATTCAAACATCTGGTTTAGAACTCTATGTTTGTGTCGGATTTATTCAGAACATGCAGATCAGAGTATTCTTTCAGATCATCAATCTACTGGACTGAGCCCAGTGAGGATAAAAATTGTATTATTCATATTAGAACATGGTAGTTGATAAGTAGTACTTCTTGGTAAGCAAAATGAAAATATGGGAATTATTTAATCTTTAAATCAAGTATTTTCTCTTCCCTGAAAATATCTTTCTCTCTCTCTGTCTCTCCCTGTCATTCTCTGTCTCTTTCTTTTCTCCCACTTTCTCTTCCTTCCTTCCTCCCTTCCTTTCTTCCTCCCTTCCTTTCTTCTTTCTTTCTTTCTTTCTTTCTTTCTTTCTTTCTTTCTTTCTTTCTTTCATTTTCTATATTTTTCTTTTCTCTTGTTCATTTTTGTGACAGGGTCTCTCTAGACCAGTCTTGAACTTACCATGATCCTCCCGCCCTTAGCCCTCCAAGTGCTAGGATTATAGGTGTGTGCCACCATGCCTGGGTGAAATTATCTTTCCTAAGAGATTTTTTTTTCAATGTTTTGTATATAAGTAAATCAAGTTGAGTTCCCTGAAAAATATCAGATTCCGTGTATATGTGTGTGTGTGTGTGTGTGTGTGTGTGTGTGTGTGTGTGCGTGTGTGTGCATAGATTGTAAGTACATAGTACATACCAGGTATATTTTTGATGAATTAAGGGATTTCTTAGTAGCTAAATCTTTCTAAGCACTAAGGAACCATAATGGTGCTTTTTAAAAAGATACCTAGGCTGAGGATAGAGCTCACTGGCACAGTGCCTTCATGGCTAACACCAAGTCATTAGTTCAATTCCCAGTACCAAAAATAAATAAATACTTAAATACTTAAAAAGTGATTTATACTGTATTATTATTCAAAACATCATCTCAATATAAATAAAGAATAAAAAGAAAAGAGATCTATTAATAAAGAGAATTGGTTCATGTCTATCAGTCAAACATTATTCTTATTAAAATTGATTGAATAAATGATAATTAAATAGCTTAAAATATGTGTGAATATTGTGAATAGAATAATTGTTCATACTAATACTACTTACTCATGGTATGCTTTCAAAGTTTTTACCATCTTCAACAGAAAATTAATAACACTAGTTTTTTTGCAATATAATGAAAAGTACAAAATCAAGAAAGCATTACTTTCTGTTTTACCTATGTTATGAAATTAGTTAGTTGACCAGTGAGCTTGAATTATCTGCATGTTTTTTGGAAGATGCAGTTATACGCTGGCACTATATGCTGTACTTGGCATTGAGACAAATGCAAAAAATGAACATGCCAAAATTGTAGCTTAGAATAATTAAACCTAAAGTAATTACATGTAACTCCCTTGGCCAAAGGTGTGACTATTATGCAAGAGCTATTGGCATGGAATGAGAGTGCCAAAATTAAAACTCATAACGTTTTCATGCTTTTCAGTGTGCACAACTGAAGTCTACAGCTCCTGTATTGATAAAGCAAAATTATTCATAGAGTTGGTTCCATTTTTTGGCTTCGTGTTGTGACTCAGAAATTTTCAACATTTTCCTGACACATGGGAACTGCTCAGTAACCATGTTGTTGAAATAACATGTGTGACCTTTAATTAAGATACGTCAGCCTGATTCAGTAAGAACAACCAAGCAGATTAGTAAACCTCTAGGTATGTCTGCAGATGATTGACGTACAGGCCATAAACTAAAGTGGAGAGACCTACCCAATAAGTGAATGGCACCAACAAGTATGTTTATAGCCTGTATGGGATAAAGGTAAAGAATAAGAATGTCATAGAAATTGTCATACCTAACATTATCATTCATTAGAATGATAAGTTTATTGTCTCTGAAAATAACTTCTTTACCACCTTCCTTCTCCAGTCAAATGCTTTAGTTTTTCCCATCTCTCTGCATGAGGGAGAATTTTTATTAAAGATAAGCAAAATATGTAGGCAAATAAAATATTTTATCAATCACAGTGAAATAAAATTTTTCTTTGAAATTTTGAATTTCTTGTCACAGGATTGGAAAAGAATGAAAAGTTAGGAATATCAAAGAATTTATAACCTTGGATAAAAATATCCAATGTAATAATTAATGTTAAATGGGGATATGGCAAATATAGATTTTTTAGGCCTACAATGTATACTTTCTACAAAAGAATAAATATATGATTCTGTAAATGGACTATATAAAATTTTAATATGCACAATTATATCAGTTTCAACATGTATAAATTAAATCTTTGATATGTCAATACAATCAAAATATTGAATACACATATCACTACTAGAAATTTCCCTTTCACCATTTCCTACATCCCTATCTTTATATGCCACCACTTAAATTTCAGAGCCCAGTGACCAGTATGAAACTGGTATCTTATTGTGTATTAATATTTACCATCATTAAGATAAAATACCCTATCTCTGCAGCTGAGGGAAGGATAAATTATTTTTGTCCATGACTTCAGAGGTTTCAGTCCATGTTTAGTTAATGGTTCTAACACAGAAATAGTACGGTGAAGGGCATTGTGGAAAAAGGTACCTAATGTACACCAGCTTCTAAGCAGAGAAAGAAGGAAGGATATTGGGGCATGAGCATCTCCTTAAAATTGTGATGTCAGATATTTTCCAGTAATGAACAAATTGAGTGATACAGAAATGCACCCAAATGGGGTCTATTGCTGTGAATGTACCTGATCATGCTGTTCAGAAGCCTTCAGAGCTAGTTTATTTGATGAACCTGGATAGATTCAGAGTTGCGGGCAATAGGACCCGGACAATGGTTTAAACCAAACCTGTTGGGCAGTTTTACTTGTTGTTCAGAAAATTAGACTGCTGAAAGTTACGTAGATCGTAAATCTCAAGCTCATGGAGTTTCAGATAAGAATAAAAACTGTATTAGAAACTATACTTAGGCCATATGTGTTTCATTTTGGCAGAGAATTTGTCTAAACTTTGTCCATATAAGATTTTATGTAGTGCTAAATTGAAAAGTGGAAGTCATTGATCAGGCAGAGAAAATTTCAAAGGAGCACAACATTCGGCTATGACATGGGTAATGCTGCCTGGTTTGGGCCAGACCTACAACGAGGATCAAGGAAAAAAAGCAGTTTTGAGATGTTTGCAGTTTCACCAAACATGAAAAACTTACACAGTTGGGCTCCACACGTTAAGGTCACTGGAAAAGTTAGCACTGAAAAGAACACTAATAATTTATATCAAAACAATAGAAAAGATAACTCGAAGGCATCTCAGTGATTAAACACTCCATCCAAGCATTTGCAACCCTAGTTTGAAAAGGGTAAGCTTCTGTATTTGAAAAGCCTTGCTTTTAGAACAGAATCACATCATACCTGCCCAGTCAAGGCTGCCGAGTGGAATGTACTCCTGAATTCAGCCATCCAGGTAGTCACAGGCGGTTGTAGCCATCACATAAGTGGAAGAGACTATTTGTTGATCTAGCACCAGATTTTTGTGTCATACATGTGGTACTGGTGGTGTTGGAATGCAGAATCAATGAATGATTGATCCATAAAGATTTAGACCCAGATGTCAAAAACAAACAAAAAAAAAAAAAAAAAAAAAAAAAACAAAGACCGAGCAGCTTTACCTCCCGTGGCCTTGCAGGTTCTAACTCACACAGCCTCTCTCTTGGATTGCTCCTCTCACTGCCTACTGCTTTCCTTGAATCATTTTCACGTTTCTAGCATCTCAAACATCCTGAGGTTTTCACCACACCTTTGGTAGAAATTAAGACAGTCATTTAGGGGCAAGGCAAGAAAGAAGAAATTGAAAGCAAAAGATGAAAAAAACACATCAAAATTATAGCTGGAGATTCATCTAAAGAAGGTAAGGCTTTGAGATAAAGTCACAATGACTAGACATGCGTTCTTCCCTAAAGAATGAATGGTAACTTGAAATTATGCTGTAATTGGTACCACCCAGTCCATTAAATACACATAGGCATCAGCCACACTAGACTGTGAATGTGAAGTTTGGCCAATTCCTCAATGTGCTCAAAGCATCTTTCCCACTCTCCTGATAAAAAAGTATTTAGATTCTTTTTATGACACTTATGGTTTAAGCAACTATGATCGTCTTAAGCTCAACTTCACATGTACTTTATTTTTGTTCAAACTATAAAATTTTCAAATTTTTCAGGTTTTTAAAAATCCTGATTCTCATTGTTGATATATGTAAAATTTGTTTGGTAAATAACCAAAGTTAGTTACCTACCTCAAAATTTCTTCCACAAGACTAGTTAGTTTGCTACCCTTAATTTCATACTTCCAGAAATTTTTAGGACATGAGCACACACATACACACAATTTTTTTGCCCAAATGTAACACTTATCTCTACTTCATTTTCCAATATAGTTCTCATTCCCATCTACAACCTCACAAAGTTGACCTTTACTATCCACATTCTTATCAGCACATTATTGTTAGCAGTCCCACTACAATTGCTCTTTAGGCTCTGCCAAGCGTTCTCTAACCTGCTACATATCCAGTAAACCATCTCCATCACTCTGGTCTGAGTATGAGGCTTCCATGATACAATCATCGTCCAAAGTCCCCACTATGGAACACATGAGACTTTGCAGGGCCTATTTTAGATTGCAACCATAGCATGAGGCACGGGTTCATTTGTTGTTATTTTACTACCTTAACTATGTTGAGATTTATTGCTGTTAATAGTTATGTAAAATATTTATTTATTAATATTGCTGAATATAATAGTGCTACATGGATATACATGCTGTTTTCTCACCAATATGTGATCATTTCAGTTGATTTCAACTTTATTAAGTTACAGATTAATCTTTTAGGACTATTTTTACATTACTGCTTGTATGGACACATGCCTTACTTAGGACTAAAGGCTAAACTTGTTTTGAGTGTTTTTAACTTTTAAAGAAAATATGCTCATTTTCAAAATTATACCACTTATGTATTTAAACTAATGTTTAAATTTCTCTTACATTGTTATTAATAGTTATCACTTCAAAAATTTTGAATAAAGTGTACTATTAGATCATGATCACACTTTACTTTGTGTGTTTGTGGTGAAGTTTGGAGCCAGAACCTCATTCAAGTTAAGCAAGTACTCTGCCATTGAGCCATATCCCTAATTGCTATACCAATTTGCGGTTTCATTTCATTAGTGAATAATGATGCTAAACATTATTTTATGTACTTGTTTGTTATCTGTATGCTTTTTGGTGAAGTAATTGTTCAAATGGTATTCCATGTTTTAAATTGACTAGATTGTTTTGGGTAATTGAGCATTGCGTATTTTTTTTTATTATTCTGAGTCCAATTGCTTTTGCAGATAAGTGCTTTCGCTAGGCTTTCCATTTTTTGTTGAACTTTATTGCTGTAGAAGCTGAGGATATTGATAATACTTCTTATCTGATCAATGTAACTATTCTTTTCTATAATTTTCTATCTAATAAGTGTCCTAGCTATAGCTCAGACACTTTGTACACAGATGTAATGCATGTATCTTTAATTTTAGTCAATTCTAATTGCTTTTTTGTTTTACTCTTTAATTTTTCAACATATGGATTTTTTATGACTTGCACCATGTAGCTTCTAAATGATTGAGGATATTATTGATATTTATCTATAATTCTACTAGTGCTCATAGAACATTGCACAACTGAAAATGTTTTGTGATTTTTTTTGCCCATAACGTAGTCTGCCTTGAAAATGCTTCTATGTGTATTTGAAGACATAGTATTCTACTGTTTGAGGGTGGCAGGTTTTGTACATTTTAATGAAACCAAATTAAGTATCTCTCCTGCTTAAGCCTTCTATATCTTTACTGATTATGTATATATGTAATTATTCTAACAGTTATAAATTGAGTATAAAATATGTGGTTATATTGTTCTTCATCTGTTAATCCGATATTCTAAGTTTTTGACTCGTCTTTTAATATTTTGTCACTGGTACATGAAATTTTACAAGTATGATTATGTTGATCAAATGACCTACTTATCATTAGCAAATGAGCTTTTTTATATGGTTTTTGCCATGAAATCTACTTTTTCTGATATGTTTATAGCCTTTCCATTTTTAAAAAAATTATTGTTAGCCTAAAATATCAATACTCTACGTTTTGCACAAAGGTGTGAGTACTCAGAAATTTCTCTGTGAGTAGCAGAACTGTGAAATAACTGAGCCAGGTCCTACTTCCTAACAGCACTATTGTGCTCTCAGGTAGGTTTGTATTCTGTATCTAACTGACCTTCAGAAATGGCTAGTTACAGTGAAATACTTCAATATCTAGATTTATCTATGCTAGGACTGTAATACGAGTGGTTGTCCTTTACTCATAGAGACCAGTCAAGTGTACAAAAATCACTAGGCATTGTGGCCAGTAAATATTATTGGTGAGAAAACCATGAGCTGAACCTGATTTGATAGACACTATGATAGACTGTAGTCTATTATAGTAATTATTTTTTGTGTAGCTTAATCTTTCAAAGACAGCATTGTGAAAGAAAAGAGTTAAGCGGAGGCAATTTCTTAAGTAATATTACTTGGCAAGAACTCTATTTCTTCTTCTGTTTAGAACTCAGAGAAGATTACAAGAGAAAATTGGTTTTATACTATTTTGTTTTGTTTGAATTTATTGTTTGTGAAGGTGTGGAGAACTATTTCACAGAAAGTAGGAGACATCATGTTAACCACTGTTGATTTTCTATTGTTTTGAAGTCCTGTGTTGCTTCCATTGTTCTGTTCTAATCTGCATTGTTTTGTTTTGTTTTCAAATAAAATTTTAAAAATTATTTTAAAAAGAAATCAGAAACTATGATGAGAAATGCAAACATTAGTAATCTATAATGAAAATCTACCCTTTCCACAGACTCACAATAAATTTGTATTACGTAGCTTGCTATTAAATGTAATATACTTCCTGAAAATGGTCATTGTTTATGAGATTTAAAATAGCTAAATCAGAACTAAAAGGTACTATTCTTTCCCTTCTTATTTCAAGAACCCCTGAACCATAAATTTTATTGTTTTAATAGAAGAAAAAGTTAAAAGTATTACTTTTAATCACTCTTAGATTAAAAGGAAATTCCCAAGTTTTGAGTAAATCAGTGTATATGTTTGTAGTTGGGAATGATGGTGCAAGGACAGAAACATATTAGAAGAATTTTAGAAAATATGTGAACTTTTCTTGAGGGAATTAGAAAAAAGTACCACTAGATTTTTAAACCTATTTGGAATAGGACTTCCTTTTTATTAGTAATAGACATCTATATAGCAATGTTCTGAAAAGGAATAATTTTAATTTTGGACCAAGATTTCATGCTGAGGTGGAGATGATATTTTGATTAATGTAGAACAGCTAGGTTTCCAAGTGACACCACAAGTAAAATAGGGTATGTGAGTATCTACCAAGTGAATACAAATTATATTAAGGTAGTCCGTTTTTCTTCAAAATGTTTTTAATGGCATTTGCATATAATTTTAAAATGAGTGTATTCTTATTTAGGTGTTTTAGTTTTGGATTGAATAAAAGTACCTTTGATCCTCCAGGTATGTGTCAGCTAAAACTGTTCAACTAATACCTTCCTAGGTATAGTTTGTGATTTTAACAGGCAAGAAGAGTGGTTCTTAGTGACAGATTTCCTTCTGTAAACCTCAGTTTAGATCTGTTTCTAAAGAAATTTTCTGTAAAACAAATATTATTGTTGACAGAGAAAGGAAAATGAATGTTATTATATCTAGAATACGTAAGATACTAAGGACTTATTTTATACTTTCTTATTTTTTCCTTAAGTTCCCAAAAATAGTATTGAGGATAACCATCCATTAATGAAGGTCTAGTGTGGCAGAAATGCTTGTCAAGATTATGTTTAGAGCTTCTTACAAAAACCAGTTTTGCTGAAAATTATGTTTGGACAATAGTTTTTAAAAGCTTTACATTTTCTAAGATTCTGACAAAAAGTTATACTTTGTTGGGCTGTATGATGAAATACATGTTTTCAATACCTGAAATCATTCTGAAATACCTGCTATCATTCTGTATCACAAAGTTGCTTCATAAATCATTCTGCTAAATATAAATAAATTGATACAAACAAAAATCATAGAGTATCTTCACAAAACATATTTAGTGTGATAGAAACTAAATGTAGCACATAATTTGGTAATATATTTTACAGTCATACAGTAACAAGTCTGTATGAATTTCTATGATCTTAAGCTTTCCAGACATAAAAAATCATAATATATAATAAAATTATTATAAATTTTACACTATATATGACATCTAGGATGTGTTCCTTAAGCAAAATATCCTTTACTACTAAAGCAAGTCTATTTTGTGAGAGTTCTGAGTCAGTAGGACACTCTTGAGACATTCACCTATTTTCTGACTTAAAGATAGGACGTAAATCTCTGTTCATATGGTGTACCTAGATTAAATTTGGTAAATTTATATATATATATATATATATATATATATATATATATATATATTTGAATAAGTATTTCCATAATATAGTACATCTATCTTATTTACATATGCACTTGTATTTTCATCTTCTCTGGTGAGCCAATGTTGGAATAACCAAAGAAAGGGTTTTTGGGTAAAGACATTTTAATTATAGAAAATTCTAAATTAACACAAGCTGGTCAACAATACACGTAGAATTATAAAGTTAATGATTTATTTGTTTAAATATCACATTGTTTCTCTGGTGTTAGAAACAAAAAGGGTAAATCATGATCAAAATGCATAACAGATGTTGCAAAATAGGAAACAAATGTTCCAATAGGAGTTGGAACAAGGCAGGGAAGGGTTAAAAAATAGAGAATAGAAGGAAAAAATGGAAACAAACCTTTTGTAAATAAGCAGGAGAAGAGAAATTGGAGGAAGGGGAGAGGATTGGGAGAAAGAGAAGACTCTAGATATCCACAGGTACAAATTATCTATGATAAATGTTATCATTACATCTATCTAAAATGTACCAATTGGGTTACTTTAAAAATAAAATAATACAGGGCTGGGGATTTAGCTCAGTGGCATAAGCATCTCCCTGGCAAGCACGCAGTTGTGAGTTCAATTCCTAGTACAAAAACAAAACAACAACAACAAAAAGAATGGTTTAAAACAAAAATAATAAAGGTTGCAAGTCAGTAACAGAGATGGTTAAATTACCCAGAAGTTTGTTTCTTCATTATTTGAATTGGGAATATATAGTATTCTCATTCATTTTGAATGAATGGAAGGAGTGTTTCACTGGTCATTATCATAAGAATGAACAAAAAATGGGGTTGCAGAAAGGTAAACAGTGAAGTTTAACTGAGCTCTTAAAATATGCGATGCACTTTCTTATATTCCTAGAGGAGACTTTAAGTCAGATGTTGATATCATCAATACAGTTGTTATTGCTACTCTTTTCTTTCAGTCCCTAAGGCAACTGAGAGTAAAAAAGATAGTAATGGCAAAGTACTATTACAGGATTTAACATGAATTTGAACAAATCATCTGCCCCGCCCCAGTAAAAAGCATTGCTCAACATGAGTGTTCAAGAGCCTATGCCTAATCACAGCTCTGTCACTAACTAGTGATGTAAGCTGGGCTACTCATGCAAGGTTCTTGGCATGTTCTTAGTGCTTAAATTTTAAAAATTAGATGAGATTAATCATGAAGGTTTTTTCCTTAAACGTAGAACTTTATTAACTGCACACGGCAAGAATCTGATAATATTTCATATAAAAATGGCAATGGAGTAAATATTTTTAAAGTTGCTATCTAAAGTGTTTAGATCTCCTTAATGTTCTCTTTTCATCCAAATTAGCTTCAATACCTAACAGGACAGAAATCATATAATATGATGTTACACAATTGAATGAATACATAATTCATAAAGGTTTCAGTTTACTTTAATTTCTATTTAAACAATTAATTAAAAAAATCTTTTCTTCTTTAGATGTACTGTTTCCAAGATGTACTCTTGAACCAAGTTTATGTCTTTATTAGGTCAAAAAGATTTTCATCAAAATAAAAGAAGAACTTGCATAAATCACTGTTGAAGAAACTTTAATTCCTTGATACTGAATTAGTCAGTTGTTTAACTTTGGAAAACAAGAAATAAATATGAGAAGGAGTGGTACTAGAAAATCACAAATATAAGAAGCTGATACATGTCAAGTAACCTTCATCTGATATACTAGAGAAATACTTCATATAAGAAGTATTTCAGAGTTCAGATTTTTTTCAGATTTTGAAATATTTGCATGCACATTGTATTACAGGTCAGGGATGCAACTGAAGTCCAAACATAAATTTCATTTACATTTCATGTGCACCTTATACAAGTAGCCTGAAAGTAATTTTATGGAATATTTTAGTTTGCCTTTCTTTTGATTAAGATTTGCTATCATATGAAGTGAATTGAGTATTTTGTTCTTATGACATCTTGCTAGTACTAAGAAATTCTCAAGTTGGACCAATTTTGACTTGTCCTTTTGGGGTGAGGATAACCAGCCTATATGTGGTAAGTGAAATGGGCAAAACTGTTCTAAAGAAGCAACAGGGATTCCATTGTATGGGTTCCTCTCCTCTCCCCTTCTGCTCAGTAATTGGTTCTACCGATACTGTAAACAATTTTTGTCAGCTTTCATTTTAGACCTACTGATTAATGAAGACATATTATGAGATAACGCATATTTAAAGTCTACTTGCATTTGTTTGTCTTAGGTCTGATAGATTATCCTATGAGGAATAATTTTGTCCCTTCATTGTTTATAGGGATGTATTTAAAAGCTAAAGGGACCTTTGAGTGGCTAAATGAATGGAAAATTAATCATGATGTATATTTCCCATTGAGATACTTTGCTTTCTGCGTGTGTTTAATAGTTGTATTAAAATAAATTTTATTGGCATCTTTATTTGAATTGTTATAAAATGCAGTTCGAGCACTGGTTTTTTGCATTTCTTTTATAGCCTGCTGTCTTTCTAATGAATATGAGTCTATAGAAGGTTTAGCAAATTACAGAAAGTAAGCAGACTTATTAAAAGGTGAATAAAGACATCTAACAGGGAAGTGCAGTATTAGGATTTTTAAAGACGTTTGGGAATAAAGCCAAGTGAACATTAATGTACCATGAAGCAGAATTCTAAAAGAAAAGAAATCAATACCTTGCTGACTAGGCAGCCAATAAGGAAATAAGATAAAGGCTAACATGGTCATTTATGGATAAGTAGCATCTTATTGTACAGGGAGTCAAGTATGGGCCAGATTCTGTGCTAACTGATAAAAGAAGTGGAGCAGACAGACACAGAGAAAAAGAAGAGCATGGTGTTGTAAATGAGCTGTCTTACGTATTTAAAGTGTAGCATACTCCAGCTTATGAAAACACATAGTTCAGAAACAGTTAAAAAAAAAATAGTTACTGAAAGCCTTGAAATGGTGTCCAAATTTATCTTAGAATGTGAAATCTGCTCAATATAGGAACATCATTTTCTCCTCTCTGATGTAGATATGTTGTATGTTCAGATTTCTATGAAAGTCAGCCTGTTTCCTTGAATTATTTTTTGCATTAGTTTAATATTCAGATAATTCTAATCACCTCTTAAGATACCATAAAACTGAGATGCTAGTTTAAAATAATAAAAGAAAAAAATCAATTGGAAAGATTTGTTTTGGGTAATGATTGTTATGCATTTCCTAAAGGTTTACAGTGCAGATATTAGAGTTAGATGGTATGGGCTCAACTCCTGGTCCCATGGCTGTGGGTTTTGGAAAACCTAATTTATTGTAACATGAGGTCTAATGTAATTTGAGCTTCTGTTATTCAACATATTTTCCTAACTGAAACAATGGGAGAACTACATGAGTAAAACAACTTTGAAACTAACATACAGACCATATACAATGTGTGTTTATTGTGTTTTAAAAAATTCAAACATAAAATTTAAAATATAAACTAGAACTGGAAATATTAATATCAATTCCAAAAGACTGCCCCACAAGTATTGTTTACTTATGTGCTCTTGCATAACAAATTTTTTTCTATATTGACTACAATGAACTCAAATTTGGCAATATTATATTAAAATAAAATCTAAATTGACATGATAGACCTCTTTTTAAATTTCTTTTTCAAATTTTGTGACTTGAACCCAGGATTTGCTCACTGGTCTTTTCTCATTTCATTTTTTTTTCTTTTTTCTTTCTTGGTTTTGGGGTACTGGGAAACAAACTCACGACTTTGGGATTGGCAGGCAGGTGCTTAAACAGTGAGCTATATCCCCAACCATTTTCTTTTATTTGAGACACAATACTGCTCATTTTTAGTTGCCTAAATTGGACTCAAATTTATGATTCCTCCTGCCTCAGGCTCTGTATAATGCCAGAATTAATGGCAAAAGCAACCATGCCTAAATCTGTTTGTTATTTTAGTCAATAAATCTAGTCAGTAAATGCAGTCAATAAAGCAAATTATTGACTTTGAGTCAGTATATCTTATCAAATATGCTTTTTATTTTGCATATATTATAGGCTTTGAAATATAATTTGTGCTTATTACTACCTGCTGCATATTTATCAGTATATGACTTTTGGTAGTTTTGTAATCATGAATAAGAAATTTGAGGACATGAAAACAATTCAGAAATATCACACAAATAATAAAATATAGCAGGTACAAAATTTGGACTTCTACATTGTTACAATCCTTTGGTAATCCCTCACATCTCTATTTTTCTTTTCACATATATATGAAATTCATTGTAAGGAAAAGGAAGTTGATAAATAAAATGCTTTTTCAGAGTACGATACATAGCACAAGACATTTTATGCAAGCAGAAGTTTGCCTAAATAGTACGCCCTCATCTGTCCACTCTCTGCTTGCTCTCCCTGACGTTGCTTGCTTATTCCACTCAGTCACCTACGGTCCTTTTTATTCCCTTAGAGTCCACCTTTATTTTACTTGAAAATGTTCCTTCTAGTTGGGATATTTTTTCATGGACATGACTCAATCCCTCATCACTGAACTTGAAACTTACTTTCTTAATATATTGTCTTCAGAGTATACTGTTCATAATTCTCTTTTGAAAACACGTTTTCTAAGATCTTATTTATTTATCCCTGTAAGACTTATTACCTTCCAGGAAACTTTAAAAAAATTCTCAATAGTCTTCAAACTTCATTCAGTCATTAGCTTTCAAGCTTAATGGGAACAGGGATTTATATCTCTGCTTCATTCATTGCGGTATACAGGGCTCAGAACAGTGCATTAATACAAATATGTTCACTAAATGATTGCAGAAATCTGTAGCTGAATTTTCTCAGAACTGACATGTATCTGCAAGGATAAGAATACAAGAGGAAGAGGAATATTTAAAAGATAATTGCGGAAACCAAAAACGAACTGCTCAAGTAAGTCAGGGAATTAGGAGAATCAAGAAACATACATTATTGAGAAGACTGTAACAGGAATAGAACTAACCTACTCAGAAACTTTGATAGATAATGTCAAATGCCTCAAACCAAATGAGAGGGAGAGAAGGAGAGAAGGCCATTAATTTTGGTCTATGAAAGGTACTTCCAAATTGTGCTCAGGCAGGGTCGCATGTTAGAAGGCTTTTCAGTGTGAAAATGTCTGGAGATGAGTCCTTGCCATTCTATGCACCACCCAGACAACTCATGATTTTATTATAGTTTCAACTCTCAATACAGATTTGATGCTAAATTTTTTATTCACTGAAAATTAGATTTTAAAGTGCATGATATTAATTTCTCTTATTAGTCTGTATTTGCTGTATACAATGTTTGCATTCCCGGTGTGAAATTGGTGCATGTACATAATACATCTTTGTTCCTTTTTTCATCTTCTTCCTTCCTTTCTTGTCCTCATCACTTGGTTCCCCTTCCCATTTGAGAAAGTACCTTTTAATTTCCTTTTATTTATTATTTGTGTTTCATAATCTGGAAAATATACCTTATTGCTGTTTTATGGGACTATGAGTTATTTCCACTTTTTTGTCTTAAATTCCCCGCAAACAACCCATGTTACTTATAAGTGCTGTTTTCCAGAGGATACAAGAATGGCTTAAGGCAAGAAAACTTTATGAACCCGCTGAGTAGATCTGTGCAAAATCTAAATTAAAGCACATTTTTCTTTAAAATACCCTAGAATCTACATTTTCAGATAAGCATTAGCTATCTTTTTGACTCTAATATTTACTCTGTGATCTTTGGTAGGTCATTAATACTAGGTCTTTGCTCCTGAAATACCTGAAAAGCTTCACAGTGCTGTGGTAAAATTGTATATTCACTTAAAGCAATAAGATAATAAATGTAAAGAAACTGAATCAGTCCCTACAACATAGTGCTCTTAGCATCACTTTTCTCCCACTCCCGACACTGATTAGCTAGAAGTTCAAACTGTTATTGTAATCAAACATTATTAAGTTTACAGCTACTATTTATTAGATATCTAATTAATCATTCCTGGTTACTACTTAATAATTACTGATTACTATTTACTAAGCCAAGACTTAACTTTAATGCTATATACATTTCTTTCAATTTTAAATAGATAAGGAAACTGAAATATGAGAAAGATAGTCACGTTGGCATATACAATGGTAAAAATCAGAAGTACGTTTCAACTCAAGTTCTTCCCTTAACAACTCAGATTTTTGTCCTCCCATCAAGTTTGTTGGCCATACTTTGTTGCCTCCCATCAAGTCAAATTTGAATCAGTGCATCAGAAAATACAATAAATGCCTGATGCTTCAGAATAAATGCCTGATGCTTCAGATTCAGAGGCAGGAAAAACTAAACCATTGCAATAAATTGTCTATTTTAAATATTTTGACAAACTCACCTCTTAATTGCTTCAAATCGTGTGTACTCTCATTAGAAAAATAGAATATTTGTTTTAAAAAGGGAAGGAAGCACTTATTTTGTTTGTATCTGAGCACATTGAAAAATATACCTGGAATTGCTAGAACTTTTCCCCCAGATTCTATAATCATAGCATAAAGGTGGTTCTGAACACTATCTCTATGATTCTGCATCACGGATACTTAATTTCTTCTTCAGTTCTGATTTAGAAATGCTTGTATAATATTGACATACAGAGCATTTGTCAGGACTGTAGGCTAAGAAAAACATGTTAAGTGGGACTGCAAGAGTTTAGTGGATGACACAGATTATGTTAGCAAAAGATGAGAGCATAGCTAGCTGCCTCCCACACACACCACTTCACAGCCATGAAGTTACAATACAAATGTGTAAATGAGAAAAAAATCACAAATTCTTGTCAAGTGAGATAGATAGCGTTGCAAGATGTAATATGACACTTTTTAAAACTGGGTGAGTTGAATGTGAAAAATTTCCACTGAACATTACATTTCATTGACACGCACTTTTAAAAATGTTATTAGTGGAGTTTCTACAGAGATAGCTTATTACATGCTCACCTCTTTATAAAGAAAATATGTCATTGGCAATTTGTTTTATTTTGTAATCTTTTCTCTTCTCTACCTGGAAGGATAATGCAAAAGTCAAAGAAAAAACTATTCAAAATGCAACTGGAGTATCTGAACCCAAATGGGACAAAATACAACAGGTGTTAACTCCCCTTGAAGAACAGGTTGTATATTTCAGTGTTCACTGAAGAATAATACTCTGATTGATGAGAAATAATATGAAATTTTCACACTGCAGCTTTCCTGATAAGCAGTATCACTAGAGGCTATAATAACACATGTCATGTAGAGAGCATGCTCAAAGGAGTCTGTCACATTGACCTTGGAATTCAGGATTTTCAAATAGTTCTTAAACGAGGACTGATTCTGAGGCTTTTTGGGATGAATTTTCATTGCTTATGTCATTCTGAGCCAATGAAGTAGTGTAGGAATTGTGTAAGCCTGCACATATAGATAACATCATTATCAGGAGTCTATAATACTTTTAAACAGTAAACATAACACAAAATTTGCATTAGTAAAGGCCTGTCTTGCCTGTAGGTGACAGACATTAAACACAACTAGTGAGCAAATGTAAACTTTCTGTCATGTTTCCAAAGAGTAAATAAAGCTGAATTCAGGCACAAATTTGTAACCAAATATTCACATTCAGTCAATAGAGTCCTACTGCCTTTTTCTGCACTTACAAGCTCTGTCGGTTTCTTCTGAAATAGCTACTTTTCACATGGTTTCGAAATGATCCATGGCAATTTAAGATTAGAAGATTTGTAATTTTACTAGAGAAAATTATTCTCTTTTTTCATTGTCCCAAGAAATGAACTAAAATGGCTTTAATTGTCTTGAGTAGGTTATTGACACTCTTAAGAAGCTATCTTAGTATCTATTTTTTTAATTTTCTCCTTAGAAAGAAAACATCACGTTTTATTTTAACACATTGCTATTCATAATAAGTCATTATGTTTTCCAGCTTCCCTGTAGCTAGGTGTCTTCATGTGAGTAATTTCCGACCATAATGATGCAAGCAGAAATGTTATGGGCGACTTTTGAAAAGACTGTTTAAGGGCAGCAGATGAAAGCTTTGTGATTACGGAAAGACTTCTTTGTTTGATATTTTTCTGCTTCTTTTTGGGTCAAAAAGTTTATTTCTCAATTTGCAGACATCATTTTGGACTGTGAGGTGACTAAAGACCATCACAAACTATTAAGATACTGAGGTAGAATAATAAGAGAATATTCTGGGTTGTATGTTCATCCCTGTGACAGTGGAGGCAGGGACTCACAATTAACAGCATCACAATGTGCGAGAAGAGCTCTTTGAAAAATAAAGCAAAAAACTAAGCTGATTTAAGCATTAATAATACGTTCTCACTATGAAGATGTCAACAACCCAAAAAAGTCAGAAGACGCTATCTGGAAAGAGAAGTATGGAGTTGGAGCTGGATTATTTTCTTTTGTGGAAGGCTTTGCTTTTGTGGGGCAGGAAAAACCATCTGTTAACCATCAAAGCATCATCTTTTTATGTAGAAACTACTTTTTTTTTCCTTTTAAATCAACTCTGTATGATTCTGATCTCTCATCTTAAGTGTCTCCTAACATCTCTGTTCACATGGTAGGCAAATGAATAACTATACATATTTTCAAATATTCTTGTTCTCCTTCTTGCCTAGTTGTGAATTCTCAAAGTAATGATAGAAATAATAAGAATATACTATTGTTATTTTATTTAGCATGTAGTGTCTTTCAGTTTCCCTAATGTTTTCCTCCACAGTCACAATCTCTTTTCCCCATTTATAGGGTTTGCTTATATTTAGATATTGTGCAATTAAATTCATATTTTAGGCTTTAATTTGCTGTAGTTTTTTTTTCCCTACTTACTTAAATTGCTAAAATATTTCCAAGTTACTGTCTTTAAGTTTTAGTTACTTTACCTCCAAGCAGTGTTCAATTATATGATAGATTTCAATTTGAATTACTTTTTCACTTGGTTATTTTAAAGAATGATGTATGATCAACTTTGCAGAAACATGTGACCAATTTTTTTTTCTCGAATTAATGCATATGTGTAAAATTGTTAAGACACTAATACTGAGAGATATAAAGATATATATTGGTTATTTACTATCACTGCCTTCCATGTCTGTTATCGTTTCTTCTGTGATTTTCAATATGCCTGTTTCATGTTTTTTGTTGAAGATATTCTTACTTATTTTCTCAAGAGGTACTTTAGCACTTATATATCTTTTGAGCTGGTATTTTCATGGGAAAAAAAAAAAAAACAACCTTATTTCTCCATCTACCTTGAAAGATATCTTTGCCAGATAGGTTAATTGGTATTGGAAGTATAGCTTTTAAGGTTTACAGTACTCTGCTCCAAGTTCCTTAGTGTTAGTGTTGAGAAGTATGCAGTGATTCTAATTGATTTGCCTTTGTAAGATAATTTTTTGTTTTGTTTTGCTCTGGTTGCTTTTAATGATCTGCTAGCCATTTATTTATTTATTTATTTATTTATTTTTGCCGGATTTCTGGTAATTTAATAGGATCTATCTTGGTGATCTTCTTTTGTTGTCATAATTGTTTGGTGTTCCATAAATAACCTCCCTTCTTACATTCGTCAACTTTTCTTCTGTGATTTCTTTCAATATGTTATTAATCCATATGGGGCTTCTGCTAGTTTCTCTCTAATGGCAATTAGTTTTAAATTGCTATTATTGTCATCTAGAAATTGGTGAAAAAATCTCTCTTGTTTTCTCTCTTTTTCTTTTTACTTCTTTGAGTTTTACATTGTTACTCTTTTATTTTCAGTATCACACACTATGTGATACTGAAAATATTTGATATGTGATACTGAAAATATTTCACAATGGTCATCTTTGTTATTTATGGATTCTATACAGTTTTTTATTTTACGTATTTCTGTCTTACTTTTTTTAAGGATTTCATATCCTTGATGAATCTGTCATTCAAATTTTAAACTGTTTTGTTTAGTTCATTTGTTTTTTCATAATATTTATCCAAAATTCATTGTGAACATATTGAGTGAAACTAGTGTGAGCTTTGGTTCATTTATTCTTTAAATTAATCTATTTTCTTAATTTCTTCTGTGAAATTTTTATAGAGCTCTGCTACCTGGTATTTATTTTGTTCATCCTCTCAGACCTGTTTCTCTGCCTTGGAAGATACTGATGAACTTGAGGATCTTATGTATATATATATATATATATATATATATATATATATATGCCATATATGCCCCTCTAAATCCTTCATTTTTAAAGGATGGGCACTAAGACAGAGGACTAGAAAAATGGGAAGAGTTTATACTTTATGTATATTTTTAGTAGATGCTCCCTCCTTGTCAATAATTTTCAACTTTCTATCACCATGCAGGCATTTCTCTGCTTCGTTGTTGACTGTAAGTGATTTGAACTCTGTTCCTGTGTTTGACTGAAAACATTATTTCTGAGTGTAAAAGCAACAACAGAGTCAATCATACAACACTTCTCTATGAGGTTCCTTGCAATTACACTTTCATTCTTTGTATAACCTTTATGTATACTGTGGCCATTTATTTTTTGTGACTGTTCTACAGTGAGGCAGGGAAATGGAAAGAGGAAAATGGCAGAGATTGGCTTAGGAGCGCAAGACACTAACCGTGAGGTTGAGGGGGTTAGGGACAGATGAGAAGAAAGTTCGAACTGGTGTCTGATTCTATTGGAGTGTTTTTATATAAGTTTAAGGGTTAGTATTGGGAGTTTTCAGAGAATATTTGTAGAGGCTGGTGTGAGATATGTGAGGAAAGTGGTTACTTTGTGATTGAGGAAAGCTGGGTGGTTATCAGAGCTTAAAGATAGAGAAGACAATAGGCCAGGAAAGATCAGGAATGATATGAGAAAACTGAAGGCTGGGGGGGGGGTGGATTTCTTCTTTAAATGCTAGAGAAGAAAGGGAGCTAAGTGTGAGAACTTAAGTACTTGAGAAGAAGAGTTTACGTATTTGGAAAAATAAATACGCTAATAATATTTCTTTAGGGGTTTGAAGTGAAGAATTTAGCTAGGCAGCTAAAACCAGATAGAGAACCTAGATACCTATTAAGTCAGAGCCGATGGAAGAAAAAAATGCATGAGAATAAAAACCTAATAAACACAAAACCCCTAAAAAATATACATATCCCTACACTACTAAACAAATCAAGAAACAAAAACAAACATATCCAGTGGGAATAAAGGTTATATAAGCCAATGAGATAGTGCATGCCTGATTCACAGGGAGCTCTTTGCCAGTCTGAATGCTGTCACCTCAGTAACTGCTCTGAATCTTCCACTGAAATGCTGACGCTAACTCACACTCAGGACTTCTTTCTGCCAGCTTGCAGGACTTCTCGTAGAGACTGATCCAGTCTGAGTTTTTGGGTTAGGGACACTCTTGGTCTCTCTGGATATGATGGTGGAATTAGGAAATTACCAATTCATTGGCAATAAAATTGTCCACTAAACAAGGAGTATTTCTGTGCCATCAAATTAGCTCAGAAATAATAAACTATTCAAGGACAGAAGTTGAGAACATACTATGAGGCCCTTTTTGGATCTCGTTAGTCTGGAGAAGAAATTCCCAGGTATAGTGAAAGCATCATAGCAACCCAAGTATTAATCCATAGTTAGAATTCACTAAATGCAATAGTGATAACTCGTCTTATGGTTATAAAAAAGCATTCAGCAGTAATTTTATAAAATCAGAAATTTATAAATCCCCGATAGTTGAGGTCAGAGCAATGCCAGAAGGAACAGAAAGGAAGAAAAAACATTTTCAAATCTTTTGCTAACTGATATGGAAAGGAAGAAAAAGGAGGGGCTAATGATCCTAATGGTGGTAAAGTAAGTTATATATTTATGTGGAATAACAGGAAAAACTGGGTATAAAATCAGTAGTGAGAAATGGAGTAAGAAATGATTCTATGGCATATATATATATATGTATTAGAGGAAAAGTTACAGGGAGAGAATGGGATAGAAAAAAGAAAAGAACCATAATGGAAAGATAAGAAATAGAAGAAAGAATTCAGGTTAAAATATATGGGTATGACTGGAAGGAAAAAAAGGAACATGGGAGAATACTTTACCATTTGTAAACTATTGGAAGAAAAGGGAAAGAGGAAGAGAAACACAATCCACCATCACACACACACACACACACACACACACACACACAGCCTTAAAAGAAAATAATGGTCAGTTATTGGAATAAAAGTAGGGAGAAATGAACAGAAAAGGGAAAACAGTGAAAAATAAAAATATCTATTGTTTTGAACTCGTGGGTCTTTTCCATACCCAATATTTTAGGAGCAGAGCTCAAGCCAAATGTGCTAATGCTGGAAGTCTAAGGGGTCAGTCCAGTACCAGAAATGATGCCAGATGCACACACTCACATATAATGGGGATCAGGCATCAGTACATCCTTCCAACCCTATGTGACTCAGGATGGACCTGGCTTCTGGCCACATGAGCTGGATCTACATTTACCAACTCAAGCTTTCAGCAGAACTCCCTTCAGTCTATTTTCTGGTAACTTTCACATGATGATAGTCTGCTATCAATAGAACCAGTAGCCAAGCTCCCTTGACGCATGGCTGCAGTGGCCTGTGAGTGCCTAAATGTTTGAGCACAGAGAAATGAACTATGAAGAACTGATTCCCTAGGAGATTCCTTCTGAGAAATGTTCTCAAGGTTTCTGTTCTTAAATAAAAGTTTGATAGTTTTGTACTCTCTAACCTACAGTGAGATCTTAATGATTTATGAGACATCCTCAATTCATCTTTCTTCTTGTCACTGTATAAGATAGTTGGTTTTTATTTAATGGTGCTAAACACCTTAGCAATCACACTTCACTTGGCACCAAATTTATGCACGGGTCCTTCTGTGCAAAAATTTATTTTTAAGTTTTTTTTTTTTCGTTCTGCCTGTTGTCCATTCTCATGGACATCTCATCGTTTTGTATACTGTCCATTCTCAATATAAATCTGGTAAAAGTCAACCACCAATATCCATGCCACATCATAAAGTTTGGGCTTTCTTGTCATTTTTTTCCAGCAGATTAATTAAGCCACCTCCCTTAACCTCAGTCACTTTGAGAGTCATAATACACAGAGAAAATGTACAAATTTTTCCACCAGAGCCTAATACATTAGTCCTTGTTCACATTGGTATCTCCAAAGTCTGTTTCAGCATCATAAATTCATAAGGAAACACCAAAAAAATCAAGTTTCAAATACACAATTTGTTTCTCCATATTATAGTACTAATAAATGTGATAATATATTTTTGCAATGCTGTTTAACAAAATGAATTAATGTAAAACACAATGAACATTTTATATTAATTACTCTGGAGCACTATATTTTGGAAATATATGTTCTGCTTTTCACTCATGTTTTTAGGGGCTAGCAACATTCAATCTCTGCTGCACATTAGAATCACCATTCTAGATTTAATAAATAATATCTGTTTAATTTTGAGAGTGTAATTCAATTGACATGGAACATACTATGGAGAAAAATGATTTAAGTTTCCCATATAATTTTAAGTATAGGAAATTTGGACACTTACATTTTAGACCTTGCATTTATATAATATATGATATACATATTGAGATATATATATATATATATATATATATATATATATATATAATGCTATATGTACCTGCATATCAATCATCAAGATAGATTTTAAGTACAGAACAATGCAATATAGTTTTTACTTTAGACTTTCATATGTGGTGTCAAAAGTTAAATGTTTGGAAACAAAATTTTTATTCTTGATGTAAAGCAATTGATCTTCCCCAGTATTATTATTCTTTTTTCTTTTTTCTTTTTGATACCGGGAATCAAACTTGTGACCTCACGCTTTACCATGCAGGCATTTACGCTGTTGAGCCAAATCCAGGGCCCTCTTCAGGATTATTTTTGCCAAGAGGAAATCTTATGAACTTGATCTTTTAAGAAATACATATAGAATTTTCTAGTACAAATTATGATGTGTCAATGTAGAAAAAAGTGGAAAACAATTATTTAAAATAAATCCATTTAACTGTATATACTTTGCAATCAGGAGGATGCTTCTTTTAAAGGCCACTATTGTTATGCTACAGCAAATTATTCATTATTTCATTCAGTCCAAACTTCCTTACATTCCTGCATTCTAAATTTTTAATATTATTGAAAATACCACAAAACATGACAAAATTAATATTTACACAAAGTAGTAGTTTGTTTTTTATAATGAAAGTTTTATAAATACCTAAATAATTTGATATAAATACCTAAACAATTTATTATAAAATTTCAAGCACTGTAACATTGTACATTTTTCCTAATTAACTAAGATATAGAGACTAGTACTTTAGAACTTTTGACTATGTTAAACTAATATTTGAAAGTAAAGCAAGATGGAAGAGTGAAAGAGGATAAAATATAGAATAATACTTCATACTATGGCACAAACTATTTTATGAATAATTATTAGCAAGCAATTATGAATAAGTAAGGAGAGGAAATATATAGGTATATTTAAGTATATACGAAATATTTCTTGAGATTTTCTGTAATATCAGCTGGATATAATTTTCTCCTTGCCATTTAACATAATTTAAAATATTTGTAAATTGGAGAAATTGTTTAAACTCTTTTAATACTTATTTTTTTCTTTTATTTTCATAACTACAATAGTACTTCCCAAGAATATTATGAGAATTGAATGTGATCGTGTCATGGAGATGTCTAGCCAAAAGCTAGGCTAAATCCTCAGTAGATGGTTATTATTTAATTTTCACAACTATGACTAAATCATTTTTCTTTCATTGAGGCTGAATTTCCCAAGATGCATTTGAAATATAAATTACAACTACCACAAAGTAATTCATCTTCTTTTAATTTACTTTACTATTCTGAAATTTGAATCACGCTACTGTCCATCTCTAATATGGCTTAGAAGGAGCTGATCTCAGAATGTGACACAGACATCCTATATTTTGTACAAGGTTACTGGGATCCTTTTGTCTTCTTCCAGAGCTCTTTCCAAGCTTATGTTGTTCTGGAAAAGAATTGACAGGAAAGAAGGTAGCAAGTTGTTTTGCATTCACTAAAGTTATTCAAGGTAGGATTAAAATAGGAAAAGAAACATACTTGTCATAGTGCTGAGTGGTGAGCAGGAAAGGGTTGCAGCAGCCAGGAGGCATCGTCTTTTATATTGTGCATTCTGATGTCAAATTTGGTCATTTTATAAAAATCCTGCTTGATCTTGTGATAGAAGAAATGAAGATATCATTCTAAAAATGGTACTAGTTGTAAGGATTCTGTAGCTTCTCTGTGCATGTCCTGAATATCTCTTATCACTCCTACCTACCCAGCCACTCGTCATGTTCTAAATTCCTGTCTCAGCATGGCTACAACATGCACGCTATTAGGTTAATACGCTATTAGATAATCTCTGCGTTTTACTACCATATCATATATACAAGCACAATCTGGTCTAGTCTACAAAGGATTCCATTACACCTTGTATGACACAAAAAGGAGGCTGAGTGATCATTTCCACCTTCTGCTAGGTAGCTTTGTGTTATTATGTACATAGCTTGTGAAAACTGTCTACTCAGGTCATGAGGAACACTGCTAAAAATTACTTACTAATGTTAAAGTTTACAACTTGTATGTTCACTGTGCTAACTCTCTGAGGCAACATGTGATCCTTGGGTTGTGAGTTACACATACCTTATTTAAAGGCTCATGATGAATAGAATATTACTAATCTTAATCTCTGTCTCCATGTAAGGCCTGATACAGGTTCACTATTCTTACTTGAAAAAAATGAAATTTGAAATATTCCAAAACTTTTTGAAAGCCAACTTGACACCACAAGTGAAATTTTCTACACCTGACATCATGTGATAAGTCTCTGTCAAAATGTAGAAAGACCAAAAATGAGGAAAATAATCTTTCACTTATGTTTTTATGTGTATATGTGACATACATTTATTTTGCCTTTATACTGCGTCCAAATCCAAAGACAATTCATTAGGTTAATGTAAACACTCTAAAGCTTGAAAAATATCTCTCATGTGAAATATGTCTCATACATTTTTTAAAAATTTATACTATTTAGATTTTCCAAGAGTTTTGTTTCACTAATGACAAATATTTTAAAATAAAAGCTAAATTGAATTAGATTATAAATGACACTTGTAACAAAGACAAAATAGCAATCTCAGAGCTGAATAACAGCAGAAATAGAGTAGGTTAAGTGGGGTGTCCTTAAAAGATGTTGATTTAGGATAACTTTGCCTTTTTCCAAATGATTTGTGTTGATTTCCTTTGGGTGGTTTACTGAAAATTTTTGTAATCAGACTTTGATGAAAAAATGACTAATAACGAAAAAACAAGAGAAAAAATAATTATCCAAAACTTGTTTTCACCTTTTTCCAACAATTTTTTTCAGTTGCAAATTACACTAAATTCATAGGAAGTGTGATGTCTAGTGGAACTAGGGTATTGTGAAGGGTGTCCTCATGGAAGCCATTGATGTGAACTCAAGTTCTTTCCATTACAGATAAAAAGACATGTGGACCTCATGAATTCCAGTGTAAAAACAGCAACTGCATTCCAGATCACTGGCGATGCGATAGCCAGAATGACTGCAGCGATAACTCTGATGAAGAAAATTGTAGTAAGTAACTCGTGCCAAATAACCTTGCAGTCTTGTCAGGACGCAGCTTTTCTTTCAGTTAAGGTAAAATGTGAACTTACCTGTCCTGCAACTCACAATATTATATGTATATTCACATATGATCAAGAATATTCAGACTAAATTGACTTAAATCTTAACAAGCTAGAATTACTAGATTTATTTTCTTCCAGTTCTCAGAATTACTATGAATGCATGATGAGGTTTAATGCAACCTGTTAGAATGCAATGGAGGAGTTTCTCTGTGAAAGTTTATACAATGAGCTGACTGACAAGGAGATGTAAAAAAACAAAAAAAAACAAAAACAAAACAAACAAAAAAAAACCTTCTTATTCTATGATAGATAGTATTCATTTCATTTCAGTCTCAAAATCTTTTGCTCTGCAAATTCATCCTAGCTTATATTTCAGTGAATCTGTTATTTCTCTGCAGATGCGATCATAAGTATTTAAGATGTTTTTATTTAAAAATAGAATAACATCTTCATTATGAACTTACTCTTCTATTTTATAATTTTGAAAATAAATATCCAATAATTTTATTTTCTAAAACATATGGCACTATGCAAAGGTATTGATAATACCTGTAAATTTTTAAAATTAGATTCTTAGCAAATTTCTTGCTTTCCTTGCTATTTTGCCTGGGCTATAACCTAGAGTTTGCACATGCTCTGCAAGTATTTGAATACTGAGCAGATATACACTCACTATTTCTGAGAACCTTTTATCAGTGCTTCCATACATTATTGTGTGGACAAGTATAATAATACATTTAAAATATGATAATTATATTCTATCTATTAAATATTTGTACCTTTCTTCTTCCAAAAAAGGAGATGGAGCAGATTAAAAACAATAATGTCTCCTTTTACATATGTTTTATTGTTAAAAGAGCATTCACTCTTAGGAGGAAGAAGATTAAATTTGCTAGGAATATGTTACACTAAAGCATGCAATTAGTAGAGCAAACGCTTAAAAAATTACAAAAACTTTTAAATTACAAAATAGGAACTAATGTTTTGAGTAATTTTTCAAAAATCTGACACATTTGAGAACATGTAGGTTAAACCTGAGGTGTCTGTATTATTTCAATTAGTGAATACTCTGAATATAGGAATCTTTTCAACTGCTGCATACAACTAACTCCTAACTAATCAAAGTCACTGAAAGGTAGAGAAAATTGCTGGGAGTAAAAACACTTTAGATTTCTTTATTTAGCAAATTAAAAAAAAAACTTATATACTTTCTTCTCTGTTTTGCCAGGGATAACAATAAAAAATTTGATAGAATTATGGGAGTAATGATAAAAGAATAAAAGCAGAAAAGAAAATATCACATACAGTGTATTCTTGTTTCTTTGTATATCAAGTGAAATATAGTTTGGTATGCTTTGATGCTGATTGTATGCTGATGTATAGATTTCTGAAGTCAAATACTTTAGGACTGAATGATACTGGAAATATGAGAGTGTGAGTGAGAAGGAAATTTGGGGAACTTTGGTGTGGAGAATTTTTATTCAAAGCAGTAGTCCATATTGTGTGAGAGCTTAGACTCCTACTATAATAAGAAAAGAAAGAGAAGGATGAAGGTTTAAGATAGCCTTCTTTTGAGTCTGCAGTGGTGTTCTAAGTGGCTAAATATCATTGTACTGACATCCAAATGTCAGTCTTTGGCACAAGAAAGCAAAACAATAATTGTCTCACTTGTCTCTGTGGAAACTGAAATCAGTCTTTGTAGCCACAAAACCCTTAAGAAAGAAACAAAGCATGTAGCTGCAATGTCAAGCATTGTGGTATAAAATACTCTATTATATGTGTTTCTCTTCTAGTTTCTATTCACTCTGAATTTTTTTTTGTAAGACAAGTAATACTGATGAAATTGCATAGGAATATGACACTGGACAAGAAAATATTACATTATATTTGGGACAGAGAAGAACAAAAGGCATACACAGAATAAGTGTAGTAATAGGTTTATATGCAGGGAAAATTTAAGACTTTAAGACAAGTATGAAAGTATATTGATTTGGTAAGCATGTAGAATACTCGAAAAATAGCAAATGGATAACTGTGAAACTTCAAATTTTGATGTTCGAAGATGCTGTCCTACAGACGCCAGAAGAAGTTGACATTACAAACACCAGTTGTTCTGTAGAGACCAAAGATGTAGAGAAAGAGTGATTCAGTTAATTAGCAATAGTTGGACATTGCAGCACGCACCTGTAATCCCAGCCCTTTGGAGAATGAAGTAGAATAATCACAAATTTGAGTCGTTCAGTTCATAATGAGAACCTGCCTCAAAAAAAATATTTAAAAATAAAGATAAGGATGTAGATCAGTGTGAAGGTCCTCATTTCAATCCCTAGTGTCATAAAAAAGACATTAGTAATACATAATATACTAATATGGAAGCCAATGTTAAGACAAATTGCTACTATAATAAATGACATCAAGATATTTCTCTATGCTATTGAAGTTACTATAAATCTATACATCTACACTTTCGTCAAATTATAATGCTTATTTACTAGACATTTGCTTTTTCATTTATAACTTTATACATGTATACAGGAGTAATGATTCCTTGTCATGTCATCTAAATTTTATTTGTCAATAATATGCAACTTGATTTACAATGAATAATTATTGCTATTTATTATTAAGTAGGAAAATGTACCAGAGATAATAAATGAACTGTATATTTAAAACCAATGGCAACATATTATTAAAGTCACTTTCGTATTTATTTCTGAATCTGCTTTAATTAATTTTCTTTTTAAATTGTGTTGGAGGCACTTTAATCATATCTAAGGAAAGAGTTCAAATAATAGTGCCGCAATTAACAAACAGCTATGTTTTAAATTTAATAAGCATTTTTACATTTTAATTTTCTTGGGATAGTTAATTGTCATTTCAACATCATGTGCTGATCATTTCTCCTCCTAAGTTAAGCAAAAGTAGTTTGATTTAGCAATAATTTCTGTTCTTTTAAAACAAAAATTTTTTCATAATCAAATAATTTTGTAAACTAGATCAATGATGTTGAAATGCTTGAAAAATCTCACCAAAATAGATGATATGTAGTTTTCTAAGTAATCGATGTGCAAAATAAATTTAATCTTTGCATTATGAAGTTATTATTATGATTATTATTATTTTATACTGGATATTATATTCATGACCTCATGTTGCCAGGCAAGTGCTGTGCCACAGAGCCCTAGAAATTTTCTGGCTCCAGAAGTCAAGAATCTTACAGATCTTAAAATATGAAATAATTGTATCTATTTGACTACAGCTTTACAAGGAGAGAAGTATTCTTGCCTTATGTGAATATGTAGTACTTTCACACTGACTTTGTGTCAAAAGATTAAATTTATAGGATAGAGTTATATAAAATGTATTCTAAAAATGTATTCTCAGTTTTTTATACCCACACTCATGTAGCTTTTGAAATTACTAGTAAATGTTCTTGATAATATAATTAGCGGAGAATCTGATCTACAGAAGTTTTTCTGTTGTGTAACGGATTTTTAAGTTGTACGAATTTTTAAGTTGATTTCATTTCCTTCAGTTTTTTTTTTTTCAATTATGGTAAAAAGTTTTCCAAGTTTCTTTTTAATGTTCACAGGTTATGCTTTGTCCTCTATTGATATTGAAGGAAATGACCAACCAATATGATGCCCTCATTTTGTATACTTATTATGCAGCTCATTTTGATCTTCCCAAACACATGAAGGACATCCACAGAAGTTTCTTGATTGGCAATCTGCCTATCTAGATAAAATACATGGGAAACTTTATTAGTTGCTTATGTGCAGAGTTTTCCATTCACTCTGTGAATATTAGAGAAAATTAGAGAAAATTAGTGTAATGTTAGAGAATGTAATAATAGAGAATATTAGTAATATTAGAGAAAATTAGTGTAGAGACAAAATTTTACAAATATTGGAGAGAGTGCTTGCTTTGGCAGCACATACACTAAAACTCTAATAATACAGAAATATTGGAGGGAAAGTTACATTCAACATTGTTATCCAGATTGTTATTCAGACACAATCACCTTTTGTTGTAGTACTTTTTATAATAAGTCAATTATCACCCCAAATATGGGAGTTAGTCGTTCACTTTACTTTGTAAAAGATAAGATAGAAAAAAAAAATGTTGGGCTCTTCTCTCCTGTCAAAACACATTTACCCAAGAGAAAGTTTCTTCTAAAGCTCTCTAGTGACAAAAGACTCTATAGTCTGTACATGAGAGTTAGTGTTAGACTACTTACTTTATTCTTTTCTGTATTTATATCTGTATAAATGTATTAATTCATACTCATACTAGATTTGCATATATTTTAAAGCATAATAGAAATATAGAGATTTGTATTTGAACTGAGAATAGTTTTTCTAACAAATGACGTAGTCTCATCACCTCTTTTTGAAACAGAATATTTAGTAATATTATAACAGAATCTATAGAAAGAAATTTTCTGGGATTATCCTGCAGATGCCTTAAGGTATTTCCTGTATAACTTTTTACTCTGACCTCAAGCTCCTACCTTTTATATAGCAAAATATATCAAAGTATGAAGCCATGGCTAATTGTCACATAAATGACACATTTGCTTTTAAATAAGATAAAAGCAATTTAGAACAATAGAAGAATAATCAATCTTCTGATAGCTCTCTAATTGACAAAATTAAATGCTTCTGCTTTTAAGTGTTGTACACTTCACAGTACTTTACTCTCTCTACTCATTTATTATAGACCTATTTAGTTCTTATTTCCCATTGTTAGATAAATTCACATATTTTATTGCGATTTATTATCCTTAAGTAAGATAATGCATGCATGTGCAAACACAAGGGTAGTTAAATCAATTCAGTATATACTCACAAGAACAAAAATATTTCCTCATTTTATAAATATTATTTATTTGAATCAAGGTCTTGCCATGTGGATAATGCTGGCCTTGAAAACTCCCTCTGTAGTGTAGGCTGGACTCAATGGCATCAATCCTTCTGCCTTAGGGTACTGAATGCTGGGATTATAGCCATATGCAAACATGTTTGGCTTCTTCATTATTATGAAATAAAACAGACCTTATTAAACATGTACTTAGAAATGTAAATTGACTTCTGAGGACTTTAATGTTAATCTGTGTACTGGATGAGCATTGATTATTTCCTCAATGGTGAGACGATGGTATTCTGAGATGTAAAAACCTACAGACCCTGGTATCAAGATGCTTTGAGTGCACTCATTTAGAAAGACTCTGACAGTAGCGTATGCTTTATGGAGCTAGGCGGATCCACTGGTGAGTTACTTCAAATAATTAACAGAACTATCCTAGTGCCTAACAATGAAAGGTTAGTGGTTATTAGTTATTGTTAGTAGTAGTGTAAATATGATTATTTTAAAGATAAACTATATATAAACACAGTGTACAGATGTCAAAAACAACTGCCATTGTCACATTACTTAATCAAATGAGAGATATGAGATCACCTGTTTAATGTTTCCTATTTTACTGCATAGTATCTTCTTGTACTCAAAATAAAGGTTATATTTTAAAACAAAATAGAATCCCAAGCAGAACCAAATGTTCTCTTATACACCTACTACAACTTTCAATGATCCCTACATATTCTGAAATTTTGTTATATAAAATCATAGATGTCCTTTTGCTACCCCTAGCAGCGGAGTAGATTATGTTGAGCAATATTCAAATGAAGCTGAATCATTCACAATATATACACAGAATATTAGGCTTAATTTATGTGTTTCTTAATTGTAATGCCACTTAACTATTCCTCCTTCACCTCAATAAGACTATTTTCATATGTGACAAAACTGTAAATGCAGTTAATGAATGCTGAAAATGAGAAGGGATAATCTTTCATCATGCCAGATAGGACTCTGAACAAGAGTTGATGTTCAGAGGTCACACTAATTACTTTCAGAGGTTCTACCTCATTGTTCAGATGAAGCATATTTCACAAAGATGTTAGCGCAAATAGTCATATTGAAATATCTGTAATATCTGAAATATGCAATAGCACAATGAAATCAAAAAGTAGCAAAGTAGTTAAATTGACAGATAAATTATTTAGGGCAAAAGCAAATCATGATATAAATCAGTAGACAGTTTTCAAAGAAACCAACCTCTTTTGAACTGTTTTACCATTATATACTTGTTCACATCTATAGTCATGTACCATTCTTATCCATGAACTCTGGACTTTTTGGTGACAAAACTAAATAACTTAAAATTTGCTAGATTACATAACAAAAAGTCAAGAACCAAAAGCTAACCCCCTTAATAAATAGACCCATATGTGCAGCGATTCACAAAAGGCCTTACTTATATGCATTAAAATTCTAACCTTAAATGATTATTGTCACATTGTAACAACATGTGAAGATTTTTTTGTCTTTCATTTTACTTTGTTCCAGTGTTTTTGTTAAATAGAAGACTATCTGTTGCCTTGTTTTTCAATTTTTTTTCTTTACTGTTACTTTATTTTCATGACTACTGTAAATTTGAAAAAAAAATCATTGTATTATGTACTATAGATGTTTCATGAGAGTTTTCCTTGCTAAACAATTTATTGATTCTGCTTGGCCAACTTCTTTTTTATTTAATGCTTTCTTATGTTGCACACCATATAAATTTTAGAATGCAGTTATATATAATACAATAACCTTGTGCTATTTTTCTATTCCCAGAGCCACAGACCTGTACATTGAAAGATTTTCTCTGTGCTAGTGGTGACTGTGTTTCTTCAAGGTTTTGGTGTGACGGAGATTTTGACTGTGCAGATGGCTCTGATGAGGTAGGAATCTCTGCAAACTCAAACAAACAAACAACAAAAGAAAACAGATCCATAAACTCCTTTTATAATTATCATTATTCAACTCAAGAAGTATGACCAAGGAATTCTCTAAAATACACTTTGATTCCAACCACTTGAGATAACTATTAGTCTGTGAGCTGTGCTACACACTTCAGCATCTAGCATAGTGAGTAACTCTTGTGCTATTCTGACAGTTAGTTTTATAGTCTGTTTTACCTCAAGTGGCGAATAGCTGGGTTGGGAATAGGATGTTTGGAAACCCTATTCCCTGTAGCTAATGCCCTTGCCATCTGTGAATTTGTTCATAAATTTTCAGCAGTATTTATAGTCAGGAGTAATATTTTTATGCATTTTAAACAGTTTCTTCTCCCCAGTCCCTTTTTTCAATATACTCTTATAGACTTTAGTGCTGATCATCAATTTTCATGAAACTGTAGCTTTCCTGAGGTGATGAATAACAGCACATTTATAATAAGGCTCATGTACACATAGATTTACGTGAAAAAGTTTACAGTTTCCCTAGATAATTCAGTAAACTTGAATTCTGCTAATATTTATGTGTTTATATTTTAGATAATTATTAAAAATTTTTATTATTTTATAAAAAGTGATGCTTATATTTTTTCTCAGTTAAATTTAAAATGACCCAAGCATTCTCTTTTCAACATCATGGAGAATTTCATTAGTGATCAGTTTTAGGACTTTTTTTTTTCCCTATTCACTTACATATCAGGAAAAAAGGGTTTGTGAAACTTATTCCAAAGGAAATGGATGTTTTCAGCTTTTAGTGGTCACTATGGCTCTCTCTACTATGGTTATTCCTTAGAATTATTTTTCTGACTGGCAAACATTTACTCATCCCTCCTGGAAGCGTTTAAACACAGAATATAATGTATGATGCATCCTCTTTACAGGTCCATAGGTCTGTGTTTTAGGTCTGACTCCCCTAGGCAAATACTGATTTCCTGTCTCCCTGGGAGAAACTGCTTGTCTCTACTGTTTACATAACCCCACAACTTAGTTCATTTTTAGTCCTGAGGCATTATTCTCAGGATCTGACAAATCTGAACTCTCTTACAGTTTGGGGAAAATCACTCTAATCACATTTAGGAACCTAGAATCAGAAACAAATGTGTGTAATTTTTAGAAAGAATGCCAGAAAAACATCAAGGATGTTTTCCTAAGAAAAAATAACACAAAATTTTTAACCCATGAATGAGCTATATGCTTTTATTTGCATATAATAAATATGCAAAGTATTTGCATGTTAAATAATAACATTTAATCATTCAAAAATTAAACTAAACATTCTTATGTCAAGAAAATATATTTCATGTAAACTCATCCATACTATGGAAATGCTTTGTTTTAGTTTTGGCTTTCAATAGGTTCCACCAGCCTATGTAATCTGAAACAATAACACATACTAATCTATTACTTACTTGCTGATGATTTTGTCTTGCATATTATTAGTAGATATTCAATGCACACACGTAAATTCAAAAATTTAATTTGAATCTCCTCAAAACCTTACTTATTTCAATGTAGGTATTTACTGCATTTCTCTCCTCTCATAACTTAGTGAACATATTTATTGATGAATGAATGCATCTCCACTTATCCAGACAATTTCATGACAGTGCTCAGAGGAAACTAAATGGACTCTCTGAAATGTGGTCTTTCTCTAGATTTACGAACATTTGTTAAAGCACACATATGCAATAAAGTGAGTAATCACTTTAGGGAGTGATTTCATTTTAGACAATAATCACTTTTAGGGAGTGAGAAATCACTATAAGGAGTGACTTCATTTTCCTGAATTCTGGAATAAATAAATGACCAAAAAAGGAACAATGGAGCAGACAAACAAAAATAAGAACTTGACAAATGGCTAGAAGGTAGAATTCCATAAAATAAATAGTCATATAAAGAAAAAGGAGAATTGCAAAGATGATTTTTATGAATGAACTGATGCTTTGTTTATTATTGATACTCAGTCAAAACAAAAACTAAAAAATTAGATCACTGAACTTGTTCATCAAACATATATCTTTGTGGTCTACACAGATGATACGTTAAAAGTGACAATTATATTTGGTCTCTACATCTACCATATTTTGTAAGTATAAAATGCCAAGAATCTAAACTTTATTTATGGACTCATAATTAATAAACATATTTTGCTAATTTGAAATTCATATATGGTAGTTCAAATTCTTCATTATGTTAAAGTCAATAGAATTCAAAACTTTAAAGTAAATAAAATTAAATACACATGTATATCAGGTTCTGTCCTAGTCGCTGATCTCCCAAACGAGTGTCCGTCGGAGGTTAAATAAAAAGTGAGAAATTGTATGATTTGTAAGGCTCCAGGAGGGTTAAAATCCTTTAATTAAGCTCAAAGCTTCGAGGGTAAAGACAAAGGATTTTCTGGGTCAGTCCACTATATTAGGACCAAGGACAAAGGGTGGAGAAACTGAGGAAAGTGCAGGCAATGAGCAGGACCTTGGGAGTCACTTCAAGGACATCTCCAACTAATGAATCAAGTCAATTCAGTAGCACTGTCTTATCATGAAGACATGGTAGAAGTGAGACCGTAGGAGTAATCTTTGCAGCTGCTGTCTTTACCTTGTTAATTGGGGTTGGAGCCAGAGTGTCCCCAGCTGTGACCTTATTTTGCCCTTTGAGGTATCTCTGGCCTCACAGGCCACCACAGGCCTCAGCCAGGACCAGTGATTCATAGAGGTTAACTTACTATGAATCAGCTCCCCTCGCCAGGTAAGGGGCCTAGGCCTAGGACAGACTCACAGATAAACATGGAAAGCCAATTAGTAAAATTTAAATCCTGCTCAGAGCCGCTTCATAGTGGTCTCCAACACATGTAGAAATGGAAATTTTAATTAAATCTCTATAGTATTAATTTCAAAAAGGGCAATTTGGGATGTTAATTTATCTTAATTTAAAAAAAATATTACTGATAATATTCTGGTGCAACTGCACGCAAGTTTTGTGGACTATAATAAACAAAAACCGAAAAAAGTATAAAGCATGAATTGTAATTGTTGATAGTTAATGAATGTTAATGAGAATAACATGAAGTTAATTGTACCTTTCTTCCTACTTTCTTTTGTGATTTAAAAGTTTCTAAATTAATTACTAAATATTCCCCACAAATGTACCATGCTACATGGGAATTTACTATAGAATGAACTTTTTTGATGATAAGAAATGGATCTAAAAGTACCAGCATCTGTGTATTTGTCAAAATTATCACAAAATTGTTTTTAAAGCTATTGTACTAACATAAGCCCAACATAACCATTCACTAATTCTACATATTTTAATGATAATCACCGTGAAACACTAAATATTCTATTTGTAGCCATTCATGGCTATGAAAATAAAATAGAAAAACATATATTAAAGAGGGAAGAAAAATTAAAAAACAAAACTAGAAGTCAATACCCTCAGTGAAACTAGGTAAAAATTCCTCAACAGATGTATTTGCGAAAGGAATCAAAAAGTAAACTTCAAAATTTATTCATCAAAATTAAGTGAGATTCATCAGTGATATAAGTATATTCAACATTTGTAAATGTGATACAGTACATAAGGAAATGAAGAACAAAAATGATATGAAAATAAATGCCAAAAAGAATCATTTCAAAAATGTAATATCTCTTTATGATAAAAATACTGAACAAAGAAGACACACAAAGAACAAAACTCAATGCATTATAGACCATTTATACTGAACCAGTTGCTAATATAATACTGTATTAAGGAAAATCTGAAAACATTTTCTTAAAATCTAGAACAATACAAACATGTCCACATTCATCAATTTTATTCAACACAATGCTAGATTTTATAGCCTAACTTTCAAACAGAGGGGAAAAAAGGCACTTGAATTAAAAAGAGAAGTCAAATTATTGTGGATGACATGAATTTTTATATAGAAAACTCCACTAACTTCAACAAAAAACATTAGAAGTTATGACCAAATTCAGCATTGCTATACTCTTAATTGTAAGTTAACTGAAATGAAACTTTTTAAAAGTCTCATTTAAAATAGTAAGTCAATAAATAAAAATTCTAGGAACAAACAACAATAATAAAGAATAAAATAATTCTGCAATGAAAATCATAAAACATGGGTGAAACTCTGAGTGTCAGGGTGAGCTTGCCAAGTTCAAGCCGGAAGGAGAACAAAAAGTCAAATTCCAGCCATTAAGGAGTCAAGTTCAAACTAGCAGCAGGCACACAATGTGTCTCACGCTGAACAAATCTGGTTTCGGCCTCATAGCTAGTGAAGCTCCATAAATGCAGGTTTACTGGGATTATTCTCTACCCTGCTATGAAGGTAAGGCTGGCTTTCTGAGATTAATCAACATCGATCTGGACTCTGCCACATTTGTCTACCAGTAATAGCAGAGGTACACCTTGAAGTGGACTTTTTTTTTTATCCCTTTATTCTCCAGATTTGCTCCTTAATCTCCTTCTCTTCTTTTATATCCCTACCCCTACCCCTGACAGCCCCTTTACAATTTTTTTCTCTTGAGCGTAAAATCAACATTATGAGGATTTATTTACTATGTACAATATCCTGGCTTGTGTCATATTTTACTACATAACTACAAATCTAGCTCATACAGTTAAAGCTAATAAATAAATAAGTGCCACAAGTTGTCATTCTTGGTTGTGCTCAATACTATTATTATTGTTGATTGTACTGTTTAGGTGAGAGGATCTAATTGTTCCAATCAGTTCTTCCTAGTATGCCAGGACTGAGACTGTCTAAGGGCCATGTACAATATTGTAGGCCACCGCCAAAGAATTGGGGCCAAGTAGGCAGCAGCTTCTTATCCCTAATATATTGAAGAGGTAGGATTTTTGCAAAAGACTCAAAACTCAAAAGCTACCTACACTTGAAAGACATCTCTGAGAAGTAGCTATTTTCTAAGTGTTCTAAGTATTAGCAGTAAAGCTACTCCCCATAAGCAATTTATAATCATCAACCCAGAAAATAAACTTAAAAACAAAATGAACAGAAAATGATAAAAACTTATGAAAGATATAGCCCCAATCTTCTAGGCAAACTCATGAGACATTGAAGTAGAACAAGTCAAAAGCCACCCACTTCAACTCTCTGAAGTGGTAACAGTGAAAGTAATAGGGCAGATGAATGAGGGTCTAGAAATAATTTACCAGATAAGTACAGAAATGGTAACCATAGCAAAAGATACCCTTAGTGACTCTAGTTCAAATACAGATAAAAATTAGGAGAACTTAGGGTGGAAACCATGAATATTCAACATGGGAAATAAATGAAATATGTGAAACAGATTCAAACATATCCAGGAGAACATATATTCCCTTGAAAATGTCTGCAGCAGAATGAGGCACTTTAAGGACAGAATATCAGATGTAGAACACAGAATTGTAGTTAGAGATCATGAAAAGAAAGATTTCTCAGAAATAGCAAGGGACTATGAAAAATCAATCCAACAGCTGCTAAATGATACAAAAAAGTAACATAAGATTGATCAGAGTTATTAAAAAAAGCAAGAGATAGTACAAAGAACATAAATAACCTGTTCACAGAAGTAGTGACAGAAAACTTCCCAAACAGAAAAAAGAATTCAAAATACAGATAGTGAGGTACATAATATTTCACTTAGCTATGATTAAAAATGCAAGGTTTGTAATACTTCACTTAGCCATGATAAAAAAAACAGAGCAAGGAACATAAGATTCAATATTCCAGAAACTCACCACAAGAACAATACATTAAAAGCTATTAGAGAAAAAATCATCTATAAGGAAAAGTCCATCAAAATCACAACAAATTTCTCAACACACTCAAGTCTATGAAAACTTGAAGTAAAGCATATCAAGCCCCAAACAGCCTCCAGTTCATACTGATGCATCTCAAAGAGCTATCCTTCAAATTTGATGGAGAAATAGGATACTTTCATGACAAACAATAACTGAGGAAATAAATGACCAAAAATGGGCATCTGAAATGACTAAATACTTGTCAGTTGAAGAAGTAAAAGTGTCAAATAAATGTATGAAAAATGTTCAGCATCCCTGGTCATTTGAGAAATACAAATTGAAATAAAGCTGAGATTCCATGTAACTCGAGGAAAAAATGGCTGTTATCAAAAATTCAACCAATAACAAATACTTGCATCACTGTAGGCAAAAAGGAATGCTTCTCAACTGTGGTGGCAGTGTATACTGGTATAACCACTATGAAATCAGTGTGGACATTTCTCAATAAACTAATACTAGAGATTCAGTTCAATCTGGCTATTCTTTTGTTTGTATCACCCAGAAAGATTAAAATCATCATATCACAGTCACACAAATCAGGCATATATGTTTAAATACCACATTGTTTCTCTGGTGTGAGAAACCAAAAAGGTAAATAAGAACCAAAATGCATGATAAATATTTGGAAATGGGAATAATTTTTAAATGAGAAGGAGAATGAGGAAGGCAGGAGGGAGAAAGGAAAGAAAATAAAAGAAGAGAAAAGAAGGAAAAATTGGAAACAAAGATTTTGTAAGTAAGGGTGGGGAAGGGTTTGTCTTAGTTCCTTTTTGAGAGAAAACAACAAAAGCAGCAAGAGAAAAAGGGAAGAAGAGCAAGCCTCTTTTCCTCCACTATATACTATTTATAGTGCATGCCATCCTCTTGCAGAGGCTCAGGATGTTTACTCTGGCCCTCTACTGATTCACTTAGTTAAACAGCTAAACTTCCAAAGGTGACAGAAGGAGTCAACCATTACAACATCCTAGAGCATAAGCACTCACCCTAGGGCATGTCCCCTACACCCTAGAATGTGGAACTGCTGAATTATGTAGTTAAGCTTCCTAACTTCTCAAGATGACACAATGAAACAACCATAACAGGGGTGAAGGGAGGAAAAGAGAAAAAGGAAAAAAAAAATAAAAAGACATAAGATATACCATGTACAGGTACAAATTTCCTTTGATGAATGTTATCATTTATCTGTATATATATATATATATAAATTCACCAATAAAAATTTTACCAATGTATATCTAAAATGCACTAATTAAAAAATTTGAAAAGGATACAAAATGTAGATTTCATGAATAGGGACTATCAATGTTATTATATCTCCTTAATACTCCACGGATTCACTGCAATCTCTACAAAGGTAATGCTAATAGCTTCACTTAAAAATGTAAAATTTATAAGAAATCATAAATGTCCCCAAAAATCTAAAAGCCATTTTGAGCAGATAGAACAAAGCCACAATGATTATATTACTTGACTTCTTAATACCTTGCAAAGCTATAGTAATCAAAATAACATCATATTATCATACAAACAAAAATATGTACCATTGCAACAGAGTATACCATAAAGACATAGCAAACCCACACAAGTGCAGCCATGTTATTCTTCAGAAAGCTGCTAAGAACATTCTTCAGAAAAACGAATATTCTTCATTTTGGTAAAATTTTATGTTCACATGCAAGAGAATGAAACTAGATCTCTGTGTATTCAAAATAGATTAAAGTCTTAACTTAAAACCTGAAGTACTAGAATGAAACAGAGGACTAATGTTTCAGGACAGAGAAGAATAATGATGTTATATATTTACTTATTTTTAATTGTTTATTTTTTTTATTTTCCGTAACATTAATCAAACTCAGAAACTTGTACTTAGAATTGGGCATTTGCTGTGCTGCTGAGCTCCATAGAACACAGAAGTCATATAGTCTGTTTTGTACAAGACCTCAGTATGATGAAAAAATGCAGAAATTGGCAAATGTGATTATCAAACCAAAAGACTTCTGCATAACAAAAGAAATAATCAATAGAGTGAAAAGAAAATCAACAAGACAAGAGAAAGCACTTGAAATTATCTATCTGATCAGAAGATAATACCAAATGTATATAAGTAACTCCAAACACTCAAAAACAAAAATTAAACTAATTTAACAATAAATATAGTTTAGATCAAAATAAACATTTCTCAGAAGAAGACATCAGATGCTCATCAGGCATAGGAAAAATGCTGAGTATTGTTAACCATCAGAAAATGCAAATTAAAGTCAGTGAGATACCCTATTACCTCACTTATAAATGGCTGTTGTCAAAGTGTAAATATATCAAGTGATGTAAAGGATGCAGAACAAAGATGATTCCTTGTATGATGCTTATTGGAGTGTGTATTAGTACAACTATTATGGAAAACAGAATTCAGACTCCTCATAAAATTAAAAATAGGACTATCATATGATTCAGCAATCATATTAGTATTTGTACATTTAAAGAAATTAAGTATTCTTAATTCTTAAGAGACATCTGCTTTCATGCTCTTTGAAATATTATTTGCAAATGCCAAGAAATGGAAACAACTGAAATGTCTATGAAATAATGGATAAAGAAACTGTCACATATTCACAATAGACTACTATTTAGTTGTATAAAAGAGTTAAAATCTATCATTTTCATAAATGTTGATGCAAAGGTTGATCATTATATCAAGTGACATAAGCCAGTCACAGAAACACAAATACTGTGTGATCCAGTACACATGTGAAATCTAAGCACACTGACCTTATGGAAGTTGAGAGTACAACGGCAGTCTAGAGGTAGGGGAGAGTCTGGGAGAGGGAGACCTAGGGAAAGGTGGATCCTTGTTATAGCTACATACTATAGTTTTGGTGTAATATAGTATAGTAGGGTACCTATAACAACAATTAGCTGTACAGCTGAAAAAGCTAAAATAAATTATTTGAAACTTTTCACAATAAAGAATAGCAAAATATTTTAGGTAAGTATCTTGATTTGAACCTTATGTAGTGTATGTATGTATCTATACAAACATTAAATGATACTTTTCATACATCACTTAAAGTAAGTTTAAATCAAAAGTATAAAGAATTGCTTATATTCCTGTTTTGTATATGTGGTACTAAGTTCATTTAGCAGTTTTTAGTTTGTTTGCCATGTCCCAGAAACTACTTGAGCTTGGGAAGCACAAATGGAAAGAAAGCACATGAAATCTCTTTCTTATGATCAATGAATGTAATGCCTATGTCTCTAGTGTTATTTACAACTTTCGCTGGTACTTCTCTTAGCCTTCAAATATGTGCCATAAATTTTAAATTATTCTTACACATGAAAAACTACTTCTTAGACAGCTCCATTTCTGGTAAAAGCTCCTCTGTAAGGACTTTAGCTGAAGTTCCACGTTTATTTGTCTGGCAACAAGATAAACATGCTTTATTGCAATTGTGATTTAGGTGTTGATCTTTCATGTTTGTCTAAGAGATTCTCAAATATAAGAAGCAAGACATTATCATATAAGAAAGATCCTAGAAGGTAGTAAACTTTCAATACTTGGGAAAAGAGAAGAAAATCAATTATATAACAAGCTTTCTAATTATTCTGCCATTGATAAAAAGGAAATTACAAAGATTTAGGAAGTAAACTTTCATTTTGCACATAAGAATTAGACTGAGAAGATATAACAAATAATAATTTAGCAGGCGTCATTTCCTGAGACTTCTGTAATCTGTGAGAGTGCTGCAGCTTTTGTGGGAAGAGCCATCAGGTCCAATTTGAGAAACGCAGAAGTTGCTTTAGAAGAGAAATTATTGCAAGGTATTTCACTGGAGCATCCCATTGTAGCGATGGATATTTTGAATTTCTAGTGGATCTCTTTTATTTATCTTTCATAAAAAATTGAAAGGGTCCCCAAAGTCAATCTGCTAACTTGTTTGACTTGCAGATAAACTCAGTATGCAGATTAGCCAAAATGACAGTTATGACACTTTGTTTCACAGTTCTTTAGGAGCAAATAGGAGTGGCAAATTACAAACACCAACTAAAACTTGTAAGAGAATCTATGCAGAGGAAGTGTGAAGATAATGGAACTCTAGTGGATTTGTTTTAGGATGCTGTTTCAGATTCCATTGTAAGCCTCGGTGCACAGGATAAACTTGCTTAACAATGAACTTGAAATATTTTGTTTCTCCACAATCTTCTTTATCAACTACAATTATGGAAATTGCACCACTTCACGGCTTTCTGAAGAATGGCCCACTCACAGCAATTTAATTAGCATAATAAATTCGTGTTATTTATTCTTCTTCCACTTCTCTGTTTTATGATGACCTCCAGAGACAAATGAAAGTAGGAAATCAGTGTAATTATAAAGTCACAGGCTGAAAACAGGACCATCTGAGCCACTTTGGTACATGTGGCTTCTACTTGTCATGAATTTCTATGCATCAGTTTTCCAGTTGTCTTTTGGGAAAGTAAATTTTTTCTAAAATAATTTTAATTATATCTCTATTGCATTTCACAGAGACATTGTGAAGTAAGTTGTTCCAAAGATCAGTTTCAGTGCTCCAATGGTCAGTGTATATCAGCAAAATGGAAATGTGATGGTCATGAAGACTGTAAATATGGTGAAGATGAGAAAAATTGTGAGCCAGGTAAAATGCTTAAGGGAAAATTTAATTCACTTAATATTCTAACGATAGAATTTAAATTTAGACAAAGTACGTAAAATATAGTGTCAAAAATATCCCTTTATGTATTATAGTAAAGAAATAATCTGAAATACAAATAAATTAATTGATGTGTCTTTTATATGTTTTAGAAACCTTTTAAAAGGTGAGATCATTATTTACAGAAAGAATCCAAGCTTTATTCACCTAAATTTTGATTTTTCATGGTTTTAAGAAATGTTCTGTAATATATATAGGTAAATTAATTGATGTGCCCTATTTATGTTTTAAAAGTGTCTCACCATATAGAATCCAAGTTTAATTTACCCAAATTTTGAATGTTTTTTTATCATCTCACACAATTTGGAATTATTTTTCCAAATATCAATATGAAATATGTTAAAACTATACGATAAAATTTTTTAGTTTTCAGTTACATTCAAAATTATGAAAACATATGGTATGCTTGTTATGGTAATATATTAAAAGTAAAAGTGTATTATTTGTATTTGCACCTTGAGATAAATTCAAAATAAATTTAGGAAACAAAATCAAAGCACAGAAAACTTTATTTTGTGCATTTATCTTTGTTAAATGTGGTTCTATAAATTTGCCAACTAAAGCATTTGATTTTTAATTAGATATTTCAATTACATTATCTTTTGAAAGGAATCATGATATTAACAATATATATCATTGAAAATACATATTAAGAGATGAGATCAGAGGAGCAGATACAGTTGCATGCTATGTACTAAATCATTACTCTGCATTGCTGAATGATCACATCTTTCTCATATTGAATCCAGATTTGCTCTTTGCTTTTTATTCACTAGACAAAAACTGCTAATTAAAAAGAAATAAAATTCAATGGGAAACATTTACCATTCCTAAACTAAACAATCATACCACAGTCACTAGTAAGGACACTGGATCATGAGTGGTGCAATACTGGCCCAGAAACCTTAAGGTTTTAATACAAACATAGAAATTCCAAACCAGCAAAGTGATTGTCATAATATTTGTATTAATTAAGCTATGTAGTATTAACAATTTATATCTACTTGTTGTTTTAAATTTCTGTATCATAAAGGAATGCTGCAAATTATATAGGGCTACTGACTACATACATTCATGTTTAGTACCTCAAGACAACAAACTTCTTAAAGCTTCTTTGTGGTTTTTTTTTGTTGTTGGTTTTTTTTTTTTTTTTTTTTTTTTTTTTTTTTTGTCTTTTTCGTTTTTATCGGTACCAGGGATCAAACTCATGACCGCCTGCTTGCAAGGCAGGTGCTTATGCCGCTGAGCTAAATCCCCAGCCCCTTAAAGCTTCTTAAATACTACATTTGTGTCACCCAAGGCAAAGAGACACTATGCCAAGATTTTCACTCTTTATTTTATAAACCTCATGTATGAATTCATATTCCCAAAGATTACTTAATATTTTCATTTCTTTGAAAAATGTTTAGCCTTATCTTTTTTAATTACCATAAAATTGTGCAAAACTATTTAACATTTTAAAATGAAAGTGATATAAGACACTGTGGTCTCTCTCTTCTTTCAGTCTGAGTTAAATTCTTCCTGTACAGGTTATTATTTCATTGACATACATCCAGTATAATGCAACAATAATAGAAAATCACATTTTAAATGGATCTTTAATCTCAGATCTTGCATATAGTTTAAACAATGTAAATTATATTTATTCCTCTACATGAATTTATATTTTGATGCACATATATACGTTTTATCTTCCATATCTCTCATTTATTTTATTATATCTAAATATCAACTTCATAATTGTATTCAGCTTCTCCCAGTTGCTCATCAAGTGAATACATATGTACCAGCGGAGGATGTATTTCAGCATCTTTGAAATGTAATGGAGAATATGATTGTGCTGATGGTTCAGATGAGGTAAAGTCTATCATTTGATTAAAATCTTTGAATTACATGAATGAGGATTGGGAAAGCAAATCTAATAAAGCAGAAATAGAAACTTGACTCTGAACACTGTTTTAAATGGTAGTCATAGATTCTAAATAGTCATTTCAACAGACACCTAAATTTTCATGCTGTGTCTTTACAAAAGCCCATTGTTATTCATGGATGTTATTTTCATTAAGTCAAAACGAAAGGACTCTTACCCTATTGTGAATCTCCAGTACTACAAGCTGCATTTTTTTCCTGTGATTATAACATTATCATTCGTGAAAACTGCTGTGCCCTATTGTGTTTGAACAGATGGGTTGTGTGACTGAATGTAAGGAAAATCAGTTTCGATGCAAAAATAAAGCCCACTGTATTCCAGTGCGATGGCTATGTGATGGAATTCATGACTGCATGGATGGAAGTGATGAAGAGATCTGTGACAGAGGTAAGGTATTATTTTGTCTGTATCCATAATAATAATAATAAAAAAAGATGTGCAGAGTGTATTGTGTGTGCTAGAAGTTGAGAATGAAATCATTAAATGATTCTTTTATACTTTCCAGCTGCATTACCACATGTTCCAAATGAGCAAAAACCAGATCCTTTCATATAAGGTCAATTATATGCTGACACTTTTAATTGGTTGCAAAACAAACAGAAGTCAAATTCAATAGTTTCTAAGTACAGAGAAGCAGTATGTCTTCAGGCTTGGTTTGGTGTCAGTGATGAGAATTCATGAAGAATAGAGAACATACTATTATGAAACTATTTTCTGTATTCTGTGTACATTTCTCTTCCACATTGCTTGTTTTACTCTGGAAGAACAGTGAGAACATATGGTGTATTAGAGTGTACAAATCCATATGCGGTGTGATAAGTAAGTAAGTAGTTTATATCCCAAATTTCCATATTGCTGAGAAAATTAGCTATATCCTTTGTCTATGTAAAAGACAACATTCAACTTTATCATATATTGTTTTCTAGGTATGTGAATTTTATTCTATGACCGATAACATTTTATTAGTAGTAAATTAATTGGTTAAAAAAACAGCAATTGTCACTAATTTAATAGACCTTACTGTAAGCAAAAATAATTTGTGCTGAAACTTAAAGTGATCAAAATGTACACAAATCTTATTTATATTATTAAATGTATTATTGAAATATAAAATTTCTTGTGATTTGGTTATCAAAATCTCTTAATAGATTGTCCAGGTCAGAGTACCTGAAACAGGATCAACATCAATGATAGTAGAAACTGCCACACCATGCAAGGCATGTAAAATGCACTCAAAGATTTTATAGCTTAATATTTCTAAATAATTTTTCTACAAATATGCAGGCACTCAAGGAAATACCTTCTCTTTTTTAACCATTAAATCAAGTAGTTATTATTACATAACATTTCAAATCTGATCAAGTATTATTTTTAGAAGAAACTTTCCTTTGAAAATCTGAAGTGCATTAAAGAGTGACTGTTTCTAACTTCTACTCAATTTTTGAGTTTTATCAATCCAGAGACAATAAATATGTCAGACAGTCTAGCAGCAATGAAACATCTACACTTTCCTGTCAAAGGACATTAGGATGAAATTCAACTAGTAACCTCCACCTGCAACTTCAGTTCACGCAATGGGTCTAGGTTATTTTTACATTCTGTTTTTCTGGGCTCCTGTAATACAAATTACTTAGTCTCCAATACATATTAACTGTTTCCATTTATGTGTAAGTGATTGTGCTGATCCTTACTGAAATGTTGTTGGTTACATAGACCTCAATCATCCTGAATGGTATAGTCACAAGCGAATGATTCCATTTACACCTTCTCAGCTTTATATTTCATTACTTTTTTAACATATTTCATCTTGACAAAACTGGAAAGTGTGAACTGTCTTTAAAATCTGAAAGGTTTCTGCTTAATGTTTAATATTACTGACTAAAAATAGAGAGCTCACACCCTTTAATTCTATCTCTCAAAAAATATCCGAGCCCTCTTTTCTCCACCACACCACTAACTTGCCTAGGATTTCTTTGCTGCTAAGTAGTTATGTTTTAATGAAATATCTTGGGTAAAATATTTAGTCCTGTTTAGGTGTACCTTAAATTTGACAAAGTTTGTATTTTCAGGGTTTAATTTACTCTTATGGAACGGTTTATGTATTGGATAAGTCTTTCGAGGCATTGGGGAAATAGAATGCCAGGAAACATCACTTCTGTAAAAATCACTTCTACTCACTTGAGCTAATACTTGGACCTGAAACTTGAAAGAGCTGCAGGATAGGCATGACATGTTTTTCCAGTAAATCAATTTTACTTGTTTGCTGTGTAGCACTAAAACCCCAAGGAGTTTGAAATTAAAGCAGCATCAAGATTTTTGAAGGGAAAATACAACTACAGAGAACCTCAGTGCTAATTTTGTCCTAACGTTTCATATTTTATCCTATTGTATATGAACATTGTGGAGAAACAGACTTGGAATTATTCTGTTTAGTAGTCATCAGTTCTAAAGTAAACTATGTATGCTAATTATAAAATATTATCATAAATTAAAGTTTTCCTCAAGACAAATTAAGAGAACTCTAGATGTTTATTTTCTGTGAAGTATTTGAAAAGATTTCTATGAACTGCCAAAGGCTCAGCTATAATGTAAACATGCCATTGTTAATTAATCTATACTTTTATAACTAGAAAACTGGAATGAATCCAGTCAATCTCTTTGAATCATAACTTTTGTTGTGTGCTTCACACTTTTTTAGAATTAAGCATTTTAAGTTAGACACAGAATGCCACAATAACACTATGATGCATTTTTTGAAATGCTAACTCTTTATAGTACAACATAAAATCATTAGTAGGTTACCACAAAAATGTTTGCATGCCTTTACAGTTATGATTTAATTTATATTTCTGAGTAAAATGTTCAAAACTCTTATAAGGAAAATTATAATATTATCAAATGCAATCCCTCAGGGAACTCATTGTTTTTCTTTTAGCATGACTTATGTGCTACAAATAGAACTTACCAAAATAATCACAGGATGTCAAGCGTTTGCAAATTCTGTTTGATTTAAATCCATTATAAAATGTAATATGCTTTAGTCATTATAAAATTTGTCCTGAAAAATATGACTCTGATTTATAGTCTATGGACTTTGATTTTCAATTAAGGCAACACTTACTCCCAAACTTTTGCCACTACAACTGAATTACACATTTACATGATAAATTAAAATTCAGAGCAAGGAAATTTATGTCATGTCCACAACTGAACTACAATTATTTTCTTCAGACTCCGTCCATAAGATGAATAATAGCTTCTGTAAGATTGTAGGTTTGACCTCTTTTTTTCCTTCAGTCCCACATTCCAATGCATATACTCATTTTTTAACCAACTCAGGTAGTTCATATGTTTTATCTGTGGGGTTAAGTAGTATAGTGAAAATTGTCTTAATTCTAAAGTCCTGTCTTGTATTATTTCCCATGTACTTGTTACAAATACCTCATTATAAATTATATTATTATTATTATTTCTTTTGTTAGCATAGGAAGGTATTGGGTTACAGATAAATTAATGTGTTTGGGCTAGAGATTTAGCTCAGCAGCATAAGTGCCTGCCTTGTAAACAGGCAGTCGTGAGTTTGAGCCCCGGTACTGATAAAAAGGAAAAAGACAAAATAAATAAAAATAAATTAATGTGTTTGTCTAAAGTACAAGAGCCTAAAGTCTTATTGAAGTCTCTATCAATACTGCTCTCTGTCCATATATAAACTCCAAATGAAATTTTTTTGAGCCCAGTATGTATAGTAAGTATACTGGACAAATTTATAATATTTTTGTATTATAAATGCCTTTTGTTTATTGATATAAAAATGTAAAATTTTAATGCAAAAATGTCTATTTTCATAGTAAAAAAATTAGAATAGTACATGATAAATTAAAATTTCTGTTGTTTTTAAAAACTGAATTTTTCTGTGTGACTACAAATACATTTTACCTGTTATGCTAGTTTTAATTGAGCCAGTATATCAGTATTTTAGGTACAGCTAAATACTACTGATTCTAAGTGTCTTCTATCGAGAGTCATAAAATTTTATTTCAAAAATGTATATTTTTAACCATATAATTTGTTATGCTCAGTAATATCAACATGTATAGCATTGGACATAATTAAAATTCATCCTCTACCATATTTAATATTCCTAAATAAAATATTATATAATATTGTGAATTATAAGCCATGAACACTTGTTAATTTTTTTGTACATTGTGTGCTATAAGTATTATGCTAGAAACAAACATAAGGAAACAATATATAATTGGAAGGATGTATGTTCTGTTGTGTTTACAACTAATGCACTCTTTTTTGCTTTACAATAAAGGAGGAAATATATGTAGAGCTGACGAGTTTCTCTGCAATAATTCCCTGTGCAAACTATACTTCTGGGTCTGTGATGGACAGGATGACTGCGGGGACAACTCAGATGAAGCCCCAGATATGTGTGGTATAGTATTTCTGTGGCTTTCAATTATACTCTCATCTCCTGATCTAGGGCACTGGACTCAATCAATGAAGTAGGGAGGTGAACCACAAACTCTCTTGCCCTGCGGTCATGTAGCTAAAGTATGACCATACATACAGCTTTTGTCCAGGTAATGAAGATCTTACTCTGCTCAAAGTTCATGACTTCACAGAAAGCACTCCTAAATCTAAGTTTGCACATGTCAACACTATCCTAAGATAGATTATGTTCTGTCTGGAAGGATTTACAGTTGTTGACCTTTTGAACTGAGTAAGACACAAATAGGAATTCTGGCTTCACCAAAAATTTTTGTTTTAGAATAAAAATAAATTTAGCAGATAAGTAAATAGAAAAAATGTGAAAAATAAGACCACATAATCACATAAGACCAAGGGTCACCACTATTCTTGGTACTGAAGTTACACATACAAAATTATATGTATAATACATAATATATATAAATATAAATCAAAATGTTAATTATAATAGAAATTATTTAACAGTAAACTGGAAACATTAAAAAATTGTTTCTCCAAATCAACTTGCTGTTGCCTGGATCGTGTTAGATATATATATGTAAGCAATAAAATGTATAGTTTGAGAATATTAAAAAGATTAATTTGTGTTATTAGTCCCTCTTCTCATTCTTTTAATCCAAACTCAAAAAGAAAGGAAGTTTTAACTTTTATTTAAGAAAGATTCACATTTGAATAAGTATCATTCCAGGAGAATTAAAGAAAGGCATGAATATATATTGACTATCACAGGCCTCTTTCTTGAAAGGATATTTATTCTGTTTAGATAAATAATGATAATGTCCACAAATTTTATTGCAAGGAATCATAAAATTTAGCAAAAGAGATAGACAAGGAAAGGAAGGACAAGATGAACTCTGCCTATGAATGAATTCAGAAAGCTATAGCGCTGTGAGATCTAGACTAAAAAACATCCTAGACAAAGTCAAAAGGAGCAGAAAATATGTCATTCATTCAATAAATATTTAAGTTAGAGTGTGATTAGATGTTGGGTTATGTAATGATGAAAGAGAAAATGTATCATAATTTATATAAGTATGGGACAAAGAAGTTTGTTCAATTTCGAAGTGTAAGAAACAGTATTTGAATTTAATTCTAATGATACATTTCTGGCAAGTAGGTTAAAGGGATGGGGGCATGATGCAGTTTTATAAACAAAGGAATTCTGTGCATAAAGACTTCAGTAAGAGAAAACTGTGGCTTAATGGAAGATGGATGTTCACAAAGACGAGAAATCAGGCTAGATATTACTTTGGCACACTGGAGGTAAACCTATGGTGCATGCTGCAGGAAGCACATAGAGCCCTGAAGGTAGCCAAGCCAACTCACCACTATAGTTGAGCATCAGATACCAGTACCCATAGGGGCAGTGTTGGCACTCTGAGGTAAGTAATTGGGTTCTGGTTTGCAGTTTGTGCATTCAGTCTCTAAATTTTGCCATCACTGTTAGCATGAAACTACAGAGACAGTGGAAGCACCGTACCTAGAAATTTGTAGTCTTCATAGGCATTTTTATTTACTCTGAAAGCATTTGAAAAGAATCAGTTCTGCATGTTCCTGGGTTCTACATCTGCTAACTCAACCAACCACTTATCAAAAAAAAAAAAAATTTTTTTGCAATTGTCTGTATTCAACAGACTTTTGTCATTATTTATTAAATGATAAAGTGTGGCAAATGTTTGATAATTATTACATATAATGCTGTATTATACATAATTTATAAATGACTTAAATCAAGGGTACATTATATGTAAATTTTATTTATATAATAGGCTTGAGAATTTACAGGTTACAGTATCTACGAGAGGTCAAGAACTAATCTCAGGAGGTATACCTGGTCCAAATCAATGTCTCATTCAATAAATCAGAGGAGACGTACAGTTTTATTTTATAAATATTAACTAAAAAGAGGAAAAATCCAGTTAACACTATCCTATCTATACCAACAATAGCCTAGGTTAGTAGCTTAGATTACAAAGCTGTATATGATAGTAAAATGTAGAGAATTTATATGTTGAATGAAATACATTTTATTAACTAGTAGGTTTGGTATGGGGATGAGAGAGAACATCATAAGTTCAATTTGAAGGGTATTTTTTGCATGTATATTTGAAAAGAAGAATTTAGGAAGAGGAACAGTTTTGTGTGTAAAGATTAGTAGACTTTTGGGATGAATTGGAAGAGACATTCAAATAGAGACTTCAAGCAGACATTTGAGCTTTGGTTTTTCATCTGAATAGAAAGAGTTCATCTAGGGATATAAATATAACAATCAGAATGAGTGAAGTAATAAATACTATGGAATTTTTAAAGATTGTTCTGAGTGGAACTATGTAAAAAAGGAGAAGAGGATCTTTAGAGAGGATTATTGAGTGACATTAAATATCTGAAAGAATTTGAACTGCCAGAGACTGTGAATAATTTGCCAAAGTTTAGCTAAAATGAAAATTAAAACGAACACAAAAATGAACACAAAGGTAATAACATATTCAAGAAAGAAGAGAAAATTATACATAGAACGGGAGAAAAATAATTTTAAATAATAAATTACTCTCCTTTGTCAGGTATTTAAAGTATTGGAATTAGTTGACAGACCGTGTATAGATTCAGAGAGCTGTAATTATTTAATCAGATGTTTCAGAATTTCCTATTCTTTGTATTGCTTTTGTTTGTGTGCAATCAAAAGGAAATGTAAAAGGTAGAAATTTGATATATGGAGGTTTGAAAGGAAGGCAGATTTGAATCATTATTGTGAAAGAGATAGAATGGCGTAACAATAGAGACAGGCAATCTTCCCAAGAAGCACTGATACTGACCTACACAGGGCAATGCCAGCTGGCTTTGTAGTACAAACATGTGCAACGTTCTCATGCTTTCTATATGCAGACTTTGGGGAAACAGACGATTTTGTTTACTTATGTTTGCAGTTTTGTTAGATCTCTATGATGCAAAAGAAAAGGTCCAGAAAATCAGGGAAGAAAGTGAGTTTCTAGAAGCATAACTTTAATTGTGCAAAAAGGCCCAGTTTCCAATAAATATGAAAAGAGAAAAGTAAGACCAAAATAGATATTGGTGAATAGGGAAAAATGTACACTTATTATAGACTTATAGTTTAAAATGAAACTGGAAAAGTATTTTAATGAGTTTGGCTAAATTTCAAAAACTTGACGGATAGGGGATTGTGGTCAGGAGTTGGGGCATTCAGACTAAGGGTTTTGTATATGAAGTCATTAAGAGAAACAGCAAAACCCAAGAGGCACTGTTCTTATTTGCAAGAAGAAGATTCTGTTGCTGGATGGATCAAGAAAAGATGTCTACTGAAATCTACTAGTGTCTACAACCTTGTCAGGAGACTGGAAGCCTAGGTAGCTAACACTAAAAGCAAATTGCTCATTAGAAATAAAAGAAGTAATGAAGCCCAGTTATGGGTTGTTTTGTTTATATGACTGTCCACATCATCTAGGAAGTTGGAGTGAATTTAAAAGGATAGGGGCGGAGATATGAAATTGTTGTGATTGAATTAAGAAGGGGGTGATATTTATAAGGCTGATGAGAAAATTGTAGTAACAGGAACATGATTAAAAGTTTGGATTTCAAATTCATAGTATTTACTTTAAAAAATTTGAAAATGTGGCATGAAATTTCTGGAACACATGGTAGGAAATTAGGATGCCTTAAAAAGCATGTGTTTAAGAAATTAAGAAACTATCTATCTATCTATCTATCTATCTATCTATCTATCTACCTATCTATCTATCATGTAACATCCATCTAACTACAAATAGAAGAGAGATAAACATGAATTTAGGAGTTCAAATCCTGTCTTAAAATATTTGAGTGTAGGGCTGTGAATTTAGCTCAGTGGCTCAAGTGCTTGCCTGGTAAACACAAAGTCATGAGTTCAATCTCCAGTACAAAAAAAAGAAAGAAAAAAGAAAAAATATTTCAATATATGCGGTTTGTTTCATTTATAGTAATAGTTTTTCTTAGTTCATGGCAGAGTTTATGTTACTATCTGGTTTTTATAAGAATTTATTTGGTGTATGTTTTGTACTACTTTTTAGATACTGATACACATGTAATAAAATGTTATTCTTTTGTTTTGTTATAAAAATTTATTTTTCATAAAATGAAAAAAAACAATATTTTAAAAAAGACATTAAGAGACATTCTTAAAAGATCCCATGAGAGGAATATGCATGGACAAGAGACAAGAATTCAGATGAAACAAAGAACTCAGGCATGGAGTGTAGGGAGTATATGTAAGGAACTGTAATACAGTATGTTGCTAGAATATTAAAAGAGACAGGGGATGAATCTATAGGTGTGGTGTGGACAGGTCACTAGGCTTATGCTGTGTCTTAAATCACACGAGGTGGTAGTGGATAACTATGGAAGAAATGATAAGATTAATGTGTTAGCTTGATTGTTCTTATGGCCTTTTGAGCATTTGATTATGGAAACTGAGGACATTTATTATGTCTCTCTCTTACAAACAGCTTTACTATTGGGATAGTAACTGTTAGTGATGAACAGAAGAAAACAAGTTTGGGGACAATCACAAAAATATAGAAGTTTACTTAGAGTTGAAAGTCAATGACAGCAATATATGATATACCACTAATTAAAGTACATGAATAAGGTAAAGCTGATGTTTTTGGAGAAAGGGATCAGGAAAACAAAAATAAAGAATTAAATGGTGAGCTTGTTGAGTCTGAAATCCTTTAGGGTATGTTCTATAATCAACTTTGAAATGCGAGAACTGGATAAAAAATTGCAAACCGTCAGGATATAGCAACATGCAAATTTGTGAGGTTGGATGAGAATAACTAAGCAAACAAAGCATTTAAGAGTGAGATTTAGTCACCAAGAACAGAGCCCTGGAGAATTCTACATATGTGGGTGAAGAGTGGTTGATGATAGATAATTCCTGCTTTAAGGTGAGAAGTCTTCAGATTAAACAGTGATAAAAAGGATAAAAATTTCTAGTGAATATTTCTAGTGAGTAAGCACACCAAACACAATATTGTTATGATATTTTTGTTTTTTTAAAGCATGGTCACATTGAATTGGATGCTGTGGAATATATGTATTCCAGGTCTATACTGTGTGAATAACTGGGTGACTTGTTATATACATTATAATTAATGTGCAATCCTAAATTATTATGGTGACTGAGTGAAGTAATACAAGGCAATTGAAAGAAAGACTATGGAGTTTAGATTGCTTTCTTCAAGACTGTAAATTGTGAACTATTCTTCAATTACTTGAGTCATAAGCTTCTATTATACAAATTATACAAATTACAACAAAGTATTCATGATAAAATAAGAAAACTAACAATAAAATATAATTAACAATCCTAGATTATGGATTTTAAAAGAAAGACAAAGTAGGTTCTTACTAAGTCAGTGAATCCAAAAGAGTTTCTTTGGATTTCCTCTGTTTTCCAGTCAAATTCCTCTGCCCACCCACAAGACCACACAGATGCAGAAATAATAGAATATGCCTGCAATCAGAGAAAACATGCAATGGCGTTGACGACTGTGGAGATAACTCAGACGAAGAGCACTGTGGTAAATCTGTTTAATGAGAAATCATTGATTTAGTTGCAAATAAGATAAATGATTTGAAGGCTTAAAAATAAAGAAAAAAATTCATGTGGCCTGTCTGAGGATTTTTTTCCAGGCATTTGATTTTCTGCGGAGTATGAGAATAATCTCCTAATGCTCCATCTGCATAAAAGAGTTGTGTGATTTTATCCAGTCTGCACTAGGACATTATTATGGCTTGTAGTAATGTTTTGAGAGAAATGATGTAGTGGTTTATAACTGTTTTTCCTTGAGGCATGTTTGGTGTAGACTATATGTGTATATAATCCCTTTTATCAATTTCTGAGATTTACTATGGTTTCTTTAATAGGAAATAAAATATACTATAAAGTGATTTTGACACAAAAGTTACCCGAACTCACTTAAGACATTTTACATCATTTAAACAAAAATCCCACTTAGCCTGAATATTCAAACATTTTTTTGGAGGAATAGGGCGTCATTAACTGTAGTTTAAATATACGTTATGAATCTTTTTACATTTATCTCTAGAATCTTCAAATAAAGAATTATAGGCCCATGTTTTTCTTACATTTAATAGAATGTTATTTTTTAAAGTTTTTTTCTTTTGCCTTCTCTGTCTACAGTTATAAAATTAAATTCAAATTTCAGAATTTAGTTAATTGGCATAGTTGTGTTCCAGAGCTGGAAACCACACCCTGATTGCACAGAAATCATTTTAACCTGGAACATTTAGATAAACCCAAGCATCAACAATTTCCTTCACTTGTGCACCCTTGTCCCGCAACACAGTTGAACACTGACACAAGCCCAAGTATAAAATCTTTGATCAATTGTAGTACCTGAATGAATGTGTACAAGCAAAATCACTTTCATCTGCATGACCATCTTGTAACTGAGAGGTTAATCTATTTGAGCACTTAATTTCTCCAAAGTTCTGAGTCTGTGCTTGTCACAGTTACCTGAAGATAAAGGTCATTTGTATAAATTTTACCATAGGTCATGACTATCCCTTTACCAGAATTTAAACCTATACTGCTCCAGCCCCAAACCAGTTCTTGTCAAATCCAATTGCTGTCTTGTCTCACTGCCTTGCCATTCTACACTGCATTTAAGATGCACATGTTATATACGTCCAAAACATGGCAGCTGCCAACTTGGCAGGTAAATTACTGAGGCACAATGTATGGGTGCAAAGGCATTCAGTGCAATTTTAAGCAAATTATTAATCAGCAGATCAAATGTGCATCTGTAGAAATCTAACCATTCTTTTAAATGACTTTATAGGTAAGGTTACATATAAAGCAAAGCCTTGTAAGAAGGATGAGTTTACTTGCAGTAATAAAAAATGTATTCCCATGGATCTCCAATGCGATCGTCTCGATGACTGTGGAGATGGTTCAGATGAGCAAAGCTGCAGAACAAGTGAGTGTTTTCTACTAAAGAATGTATAGTAACACTCAGGGCTAGTTTATGCTGAACCATGGCTCACCGTTTTCTTTTAATACTATGAGCAGAGTTTGTTCTTAAAATGTGTGTATGTAACACCTTTTGTCAATTCAACATTTCAGAAGGTATGAGATGGAAAAGATTGATTTTGCAATGAATATCGCTGTCAGCGACTGGCTTATCTGGAGAAACACAGGCTGTGAGGATAGCTATGGAGGTGAAATGCAATTGGACGCCTGTGGTGCTTAGGTGTTTCATTAACATTGCAGGTCTAAGGCCAGTGGTAGGATCATAGGCTCAGAAAATAGAGGTACACAGTGTGGCATCAAAGAGGAATCTCCTTCTGAGGGTTGCAGCCCTTTTTGATTCCCCATGGTCTTGTTTTGAAAGCCCTATATCATTTCCATTGTTTTGTTGGGTTGGCTATTACTCTCTTTTGTTTTGTTTGATTATGTCAAATCTGATAGCAGGAGCAGCTATTTCAAAGATAGCAAGACATTGTGGAAGCAGTTTTGGATTTGGTATAGATTTGTTTTGAGGTCTTTTATTGCATTCATTGTTCTGTTTTTATTGTTCCTATTCTATTCTGTTCTGTTTGAGTTTTACTATGTTCAAAGTTATCTGCCGCTATTTTGAAGACATCAAAAGGCATTATAGTAACTATTGTTGATTTTTAGAACGTTCTGAAATCCTGTATCTTTTCCACTGGTTTGTTTTGATTGAGTTTATTCTGTTTTATGTTCTTTTAAAAAATCTTTGTAAACTCCCTGTGTGAAATTTTTAAAAAATGTTCTGATTTTAACAGTTTAAAAAAATGGTCTGTCATTGGAGTCACTGATTACCTCCTTTTAGTAAGTGATATAAATATTAGAGGCTAGCAGTTTGCTCTAATCTATATTTAATGTCTCTGACTACAGCTTTTATCTGCTTCTATACCTTCATGAGAAATGAAGGCTTAAGGAAAAGAAGACCATAATCTCATACATTTATAGGAATTATAATATAACAATAAATATTCCACTTCAGGAATCAGAGTTATATTAGTTGTGATCATGTTTTTAAATCCTAGCTCCCACTGAATACACCTGTGAAGATAATGTGAATCCGTGTGGAGATGATGCATATTGTAATCAAATAAAAACATCTGTTTTCTGTCGCTGTAAACCTGGGTTTCAGAGAAACATGAAAAACAGACAGTGTGAAGGTAGAGTACCTTTCCTCAACAGTTTGCTTTTAAATCTTTGGAGTTTTAAAAGACTCGGAATGGTTACTAAATTGTGAGATGACAGGGTATCGATATTCTTCAAAATAATGTGTAACTGTGTTATACAATTTCACTTTTGAAAGGAGAATTCTCTTGGATCAAGTGTTGTTTGTTTGTACAAATAAGCTAACCATCAGTGAAGTCACAAAGCCTTTTCTACAAGCATAATGAGACCAGCAGGAAATTCGATGTATTTTTCCATTTATGTTTTGAAATGCAAATAATGAAATTGCTGGTTCAGGAACTATTGGAGAATTAGACTCACTTTATGAAATAATATGTTTATGATGACCCATTTTTCTTGAATGTGTCATTTGAAATACTGTGATAGGTGATTCACATTTAGAAAACTGTGGGCTTCTTTCTAATGGTATAATTTTACAGTCATGTTTTAAACATTGCTTTATATTATCATAAGATGTCTTTAAAAATTAAAGTCAGATTATCAAAGAATCTGTCAACTTACCTATGATCATTTAAAAATTTAGTATGTAGGACAAAGTCTTATAAGGAAAAATGTAAGTTAATATGTAATTCACATCAGAGATTTAACTACACAGTTGTAAAATACAAACTATGACCATTTTCTAAATTTTCTTAGATAACATTGGTATTCATCTTAATATTTTTCTATTGCAGTAAGCTCAGTTTAACATGTTTCTTGCTAATGCATGACAAATTCAAATCCTAAAATTCTTTTATCTTCTGGCTTATTTTATAATGTCTTTCCATGATATTCATGGGTTAAAACAAGTTTGAATGTATCAAAAAATAGAAAAATTGTTGAAATTAATTGTACATCACAATATAAAGAGGTATAGCCATTTTTTGGATTACATTCCTATTTAGGTTATTCATACCACTTTGAATTACTTTTTAGTTTTTCAAGGTGTTTTTTTCACCATTACAATGAAATACTAAAATCTGACATTAACTATTTTACTGAAAATAAATTATTTCTCTTTCCCAAGCCCTATTACATCTAAACATACATACACACACACAGTGTCTGTCCTTCTGTCTGTCTTCTTTCCTTCAATATTTTATTGCAGTAACACTGAGTTTCTAAGACTTGCTTGTGAATAGCAAGCCCTGTTTTCTGTACCATATGTATTTGCTAAATTTAGAAATTCTGTTCTCAGTATTTTTCTTTACCTTTAATTATGTTCTATGGCAAATGTACTTGGAAGATTTTTTTTTATTTTAAATGCTAGGAATATAATCTTTTTATATAATTTTGTTTCACAAATGAGTAACTTCTGTATTCTAATTAAATTTGTATCTGTAATGAAGTTTTCATAATAAAGTCATTTCTATACCTAAATTTTTTAATATAAAGATTTAAATGTCATTATACTTTACTAACTCAAAAAAGATATTGGAATTTGGTAAAAAAATGAAATAAGGGAAACAAAATCAAAGGAAATGGCAGAAGTAGGGTAGGATTCACAGTTGCAAAAGGCTAGGTCCTAGACACTGGACACGTGTGGGATTAGTATATCCATGGTTCAGGGATCATTATACTGTTGAGGAAAAATGGCTTTCTCCATTAAGGAGTAATTCCAGCTAGTAGAGTTTTTATTAAATCATGAAGATTTTTAAGAATGTGATTCTATGTCAAAGGAAAAGCTTGGTAACACTTATCTTCCTGTTTATGGTTACTAATGAAAATATGAATAAAAATAATTAGTGCAATATGACAGTTGTCATGATAAGAAATATTTTACTTAATTCCTGAACAGTCTTCATTAAAATAAATGCACTTTGTTTTACTTGTTTATCGTTTCTTAATCAGAGAAATGTGCTTTCAAATGGTTAAATTCTCTACAAAGCAGAATCAGAAAGTTTCAGTGTGTCATTTAAGTCATCACTGTGAAAGTCCTTTATGTCTGTCACAGATCCCTCAGATAGAGGTCTCCAGCTCGTACCCTACTGACTGGTACAGGTTCAGGCCAGGTAGGAACTGGAAAACTAGCAGAAAGTGAGTGGCAGGCAGGGTATAAGTGTCCCCTGTATTTACAAGTGCTCCACCTTGCTCACATTGTCACCTAAGCTCACACCCATGCATATCAGCAGGAGCACCGGATTCTCCTAGGTCTCAAACCCTGCTCCAAATTATGCAAGAAGGGGATCTAAATTTCATGATCCTTGTGAACATCTATCCAATCTCAGCTCCACCTGTCTCCCCTGCTGTTCTAGCTCTATCAGAAGAAAAATTGTCTTCCAGGAAACCCTTTCCCAATACCAAAAAGCTTGAGAACTGTGGCCTTAGAACACTTGAAAAATAAACAGAAGTTAGTTCTTATTAATGTGATGATCTTAAAATTCTCAAATTTCAGGAAAAAGTTTACCTCAAGATTTGCTACATAAATCAGGCAACTATAAATCACAGAAGAGGGAGAAGAATTGTGCTGGATGGACATAAAAATAGATTAGGAAATCAGAAAATAGATAATTCCTGTTGATCATGTGATATTAATCTTGGCTCTAATTAAGTTCTTAAATATAGAGACCTATGCCAAGCTACAGAACACTGTCTTCACTTTATTAATTTAATGCTGTGATTTAGATATTGTTTTATATAGACATTTAGGTTATTTTTAACTTTTGTGTAATTCATAAACCTTTATTTCAATTCTCCTTTCAAAGCTACTACATATATATGAACACAGAAGTGTGTTACAGCCATATCCCAGCCTTTTTCTGTGCCACTCATTGTACAAAATATGGCAATAAAAATTAATGTATCCTAAATTTGTATTCAAGATTCTGGTAATAAAGTAGGGGGTATGAATACATGAGCACCTTTCTGAAATACAGTATGGGCAATGCTAAAAGAGTCTTCAGAAGAGTAAAAGAAGCTAAATAATGGATCGTGCATAGTTGAAAACCAAGGAAAGCTTCACTTCTGGTTGCTCCTGAAAAAGGAGTAGAAATTTTGTTTGTAGAAGTGGATAAAGACAGGCCAAGATAGAGGTCTAGCAGATGATATGTGGTAGGTGTGGAGAAAGATAATAGGTACAGAGATAGGTACTGAGAAGCAGCTTACAAGAAATGCCTGAAAATGGGTCTATTATGATTTTAAGTCAACCAATAACCAAAAATAATATAACAAGTTCTAATGAAACTACTGTGAAAATCATAATCATGGCCTAAAAATTTATGTAGGAAGTTTCAGTCTTAATATTTGAAGAGACAGTAAAAAACAGAGATTAAAAAGTTGTAGAACAAAAACTACCCTGAGCTTTTTTGAAGCATGAAAGAATGCAAGTGTAAATTGGTATTATAATACTCTTTGCAATTTTCTTATTTAGACCTCAATGAGTGCTTGGTGTTTGGTATGTGTTCCCAGCAATGCATAAATATAGAAGGATCATATAAATGTGTATGTGACCAGAATTTCCAAGTGCAAAATAATACCTGCATAGCAAAAGGTAAGTTATAATCATTATTAGAAATGTTATTACAGTTTTATTGTAAACATCTTTTAGAGAACTGATGTTCCCTAATGCCTTTCAATGATGACTTCACACTTAATAACAAAAAATAAGTGTAAATTTCTTATTATTTAATTTGGCAATTGGATTAGTATTCTTTCTCTAAAAAAAGTTAACACACAATTACATATATACATAGATATAATGCATAATATAGTTCAATATTCTTAAACACTATTTCTCTAAGTTGGTATCCTCACAACTCACACCCCTTATTTCTTTATAAAGCACATAATAAAACATGATAACCAGTACTCACTCCCAGTGTGGTGCAGAATCATGAAACTAATTCCTTATTTTCATTTGAAATTTGATATATTATCATTCTTAAATAATCTAACTTTGCATGCTTTATAAACATGGCTGCAAAATATGCAGCTAGTGTTAAAAACACTTTATGTTGCAGACATTCTGTCAGAAAGGGTAAAAGTTTAAGTGTTATTATTCTAGTGAAAATGGAAAGCATCTTTATGGCCTACTTTCAAAGTTTATGAAAAATTATTACACTGTTGGAATAAAAATTAAAAGCGAAATGTTAGGACTGTAAGAATGGAATTTACATAAGAATTTTAAAATTTTAAAACAAATTTTACTTGGAAATTCTTAATTCTTTCATTTGTCAGTGTATTTTAAAATTAAATAAATAACATGAATGTTACCCTTTTTGTGCATATAGATTTTAATGTTTTAAATATAAACATCAACTATATAAAATACATATTATTAATATCAATGATTATACTATTGCATAAATATAACATACATAATGTTTATATATAAATATATAGTATATGAACATTATATATATATATATATATATATATATATATATATATATATATTGTAACTTGAAGCAGTTAGTTTCAGAGTTTGGGTAGGTATTGCTAACAGGATTGCTCTTGTATTAGGAAAGTGGTGTGATACATGGAGCAACTGTGAGCAGTAGTGGTAGATACATTAAATTTGACCTTAGCTTTGATTTGTCTCAGACTCCATGGACAAGAGAAAGTCATTAAAGTCTTAGAACCTCAGTTTTGATCTCTACACTAATACATACTTTTATATTTCTTCTATGAAGTATGGAAAATTAGGGAGAGCTTAGCATGGTACCTGACACTTCATGAATATGTACTAAACAAGATACATTAAAACTGTAAATTTGAACTTTATCTTAATAAATTTGGTATTTATTTATTTATTTATTTACAGAAATTACACTTGCAATTCAGTTTTTCTTGGGGCTTACATTAATGTCTTAAGTATTTTTTAAATTGTATTTTAGTGTTTTATGCTTTAGTATTCAAATAATATTAGCATTATATTGTAGTAGAGTGTTATACTTAGCAGGATTCTAGAGCATTTACAGATTAAGACAATCTCAAATAATCAAGTTAAAATTATAGTAAAATAAATTGGAATAACAAAAGTCTTTATTATCTTTTTAAAATTTTAGCCAAAATAATGTTCACTCAAATGATCAGAACTTTTGAGGCTTAATGAATACATAGTGCAGCATTTGACTCCTGATAACTAAAATGATGCATCATAGTTTATTGTGACTTGTCAAATGGTAACTTCTTGTTATAAAAAAGTGTATTTTAAAAAAAGTGTCTAATTCTAGCTATAAAGAAAGTTTTGCATCAGAAGCACACACATAAATAATTACTAAAAATGTTAAAAGCTGAGTATAAAGAATCAAGAAGACTAAAAAGTAAGTGTGTTGAATTGTATTGTGAGAGGAACTGTATTAATAATAACAACTCAAGGTAATTTAAATCGTGGCTTTTATTTTAGCTGAAATTTACTTTATTTTTGTATCTTATTGTAATAATCTCCAGGCTCTGAAGATCAAGTTCTCTACATTGCTAATGACACTGATATCCTGGGTTTTATATATCCATTCAACTACAGTGGCAATCATCAACAGATTTCTCATATTGAACATAATTCAAGGATAACAGGGATGGATGTATATTTTCAAAGAGATATGATTATTTGGAGTACTCAGTTTAATCCAGGCGGAATTTTCTACAAAATGATCCATGGTAGAGAAAAAAGGGAAGCGAACAGTGGCTTGATTGTAAGTAAATTATACTGAATATTTAAAGGCTGTACCTCACACATTCTTTGTCTATTTTTTATTTTTTATTTTTTTGTAAAAGGCACAATGTCTTATAATAGCAATTATGGTATTTACTTCTCTCAATATCTCTCCATATAGAAATAAAACTTATCTCTTCTAATTTATTATTCTAAAGGTTGGCAATTTACTTTAACTACATGAATTTTGGTTTTTTTTATATTTGCATTACTTTTATGCATAAAAGAATGGTCACATGATAACTAACATTTCCCTAGAATTTTATATTTCATTGTGCTTCACAATATATTATAAACATAACCTTTTATATCATAAAATGGGAAGGCAAAAATCACTCTTTTTTGTTTTAAAAAGCAATATAAGGCAGAGAAAATTGTTTCAATTTCAACAATATCAGAAATACACTTCTAGGACAAGTAATCAATTAGAATGTAACTGTTTTTCTAACTCCTTATAACTACACTTTAGGAAACATCTGAAACAGAGCAATACTACTGCTGGTATATGATGGACATGTTGATTACTATGGTTATTTTTGAGAAAAATAAACTATAGAACCTGTCTAGATTTGTGCATATATACTAAAGCCTTTTTGTTTTGCGGGCATGTTGAGTTATTGGGTATTTGATATTTTGAAGTAACCTGGGAGAAAAATGACAAATAAATACTTATGTTTAAGGAAATTGGGCTATCCTGGAATAATCGAAAAGTCAAGTACTATCACCACAGTATGTAATTTGAAGTTTTATATTTTAAAAGTATCATGTTTCCATCTAGAGATCTTCAACACATTTTGCACTGATGCAAAAGATTTGGATTGCATGCATATCACTTACTGCATTCTGGAGGCTATTTTAATATTTTCAGTGTAGATAGAAATAAACTCTGAGAGAAGCTATAGTTCATTTCAAATTGAGCTTTAAATTAACAGTAAAAGTTCATATTTATCTAAGCTACTTCTTCAAATTCTCCAACATGCAATGGTTTTATTTCTATTCAGAACAATTTTAGAACAGACCAACAATTGTAACACATCACTATTTCCTCCTATTTTATAAATAATCTTCCGAGCAAACTTAAAGGCTGGCTAATTTTCTAGATATCTTAACTTTTTCTTAATACCAAAATCTACTTTGCAGACATTTTTTTCTGTGTCAATGATGAAATAAAGGGTAGAGACCATAGTGATATATTATTTGGGTTTGCATTTTGTTTGTGCTCTTTATTATTCTCTTAAATTCTCTGTATTATTTCATTTGGTATTGATAAGGACTTTTTGAAAAACATATGCATATATATAGTGACTTCATACATATGTATTAATTACATGTAATATATGTCATTTTTTAATATTTATGGCCAAATGTAGTACATAGTTTTGTATTAACAATACAATGATTATTTTCATGATGTTATTACATTGAAAACAATTAAAAATGTTCTATTCTACTGTGTATGGTCACATTAAATATTTAAAATTTATATCTGAATTTGATAATTGTTTAGTGAAAATTGTTTGATTTCATTTAGTTTGGTACTTTGGGAGACTGTTTTATAACCAGCTTCGATGAATAGGATTTATTTAGAATAACAAGGTAATTTCATATTTAATAAATCTTATTGTTACCTACACATATATAATATTCATGTATTTTATGTGTGAGTCATATGTTTTCATTTATACATTTCTAAATTATTGTCTTTAATGTTATGATGTGTTTAATGTGTTATAAAATCTTTCATGAATATCTATAAAAGTTTTGATTAGCCTTTTTCAAAAAAGATATACAATTCCTTTGTTCTATAAATAATAGCAAAGGTATGTATTATGTATCGTAGACTTTATTAGTTTTGCTGTCCTCTATTCCTAGACCTATCATCATTAATAGAATTTGCTAGAAGGAAAGGTTTGTAACTGTAGGAATACATTTTCTACTGAGAAGCTCATCTCAAATGACTAAATGTCATGATTAAAAAGACCTAAGGCATGAGTTTTATACTTTTAATTAAATTCTTTCTTGCATTATTAAAAAAATAAGAGTGAGAACGTTGATCAAGACAACTGTTCACCATTACTTTCAGAGTCTTTTTGTAATCCTAGTGCTTCAACATGTAAAGATTAAATATATTTATTTTTACTTAATTCAATGAACAATGTGAGTTCTAGAGCAATTTGCTTAACAAATATGCTGCATCTCTGAGATAAAATTACTCGTGTGAAAAAACAAATACCACATTAGATTAGCTAAATTCTATATGTTTCCAGCACTAAAAACAAAAACAAAAAATAAGAAACATGACTTTCAAAAGATGTGTAATAGTATAAATACAGTAAATGTCTATCTTGTTATTTCCTGGAAATCTTTCTTGTATATAAGGTATTGATTTTCTACGCTTATTAACTACAGAATCATGTAAAGTATTTGCTCTTTTTATTCACCAGTTGACCATCTGTTAGTTTAATAAGTATGTAATCTGTTTCATCTTTTAAATTTTGTCACAGATCTTGAATTATACCAGCTAAGACTTCCACATCCCTTGGAGGGAAAAATAACAAATAATTTTCCCTAGGCTGTTTTTAGCATATTGATTTCTAGCTCAGAATCAATATGGAAAGGAGAAAAAAAATCACAAATCAAATTACGGATATCTTACCTCATCCTCATTATCAATGAAATAAATGAAAAAATTTGCCCATATCATAGCAGGATTCTAGAAATCATGTTCGCAGATATGGAAAACATTGAACTATTTCCAACCCTATCAATGGCAGGCAACATGTTGTGTTAGAAATCAGAAGACTCATAAAACTAAATGTTAACTAAAATCTATTACAAATGATAGTGATTTTAAATATGACTTTTTAAAACAGTGAAGCGAATACTCTACTGTAATTTGTGAAAATAGTTGGAACATTGATTATGATTGCAAATCTAATTTTCAAATACATATTAAGTTACTTATAATTGGAAATGCTTATAGGTGTTAAACACCTGTGCTACACAAAAACAATGGACTTTTTCTCTAAGAAAATTAAAAAACTTTAAAATTAAAAGATGACATGATCTATACATGTAAAGCTTAATGAGATTTTTTAAATTATGTTTTAGTATTGAGACAGAATATAACTGCATTATGTAACAATTGTATATACTTTCTGGCAATTCATTATTTCTAGCATGAACCCTATACAACATACATGATGGCAAGCAGCATAAAGTATTTGAAAAAATTTTATGTAACTATGAAATAAGAGATTATATACTTACAACAAATGAGTTTAATAATCCTAAGCAAAATAAAGGATCAGGCCGTTCCACCATATTTGACTTTTAGTCATGAATATAATGCTTGATATACTCTCTTTCATGCAAAAGATAATATTCAAAGTGAGACTTTTTATAATTTTACTCACTAATAATCATATCTTTTCTTCAAAAAGTTTATTGGATAGATATTAACAAAATATCCAACTGGATTATCAATAATAGATTTCATTTTTTAATTTAAATATTAGATATAAGCCCCACATTAAATCTATAGTCTCTAGATGTCTATAGTACCTAGACATACACTGAAAAACACCTGAGTATTTGCATATGTTAATTTTAACAAATACTCTAAACTCTAAATTTAGAATATTGGCTACTGATAAAAATGGTTCATTTATTCCTTTAATTTTTATTGTTTTAAATTTATCATAGTCATTACATCTGTATTGCAATGTTTATACTTATTTAAAATACTTTTAAGAACATCTCAGCTCTGCAAAACAGTAAGCATCTACAATCATATTAATTAATATGATTACTTGGAAAAATCTAAAACTATCAGATAGTTACATTATTGCCATTTTGTTGCTTTACTGTTGTTAATTGCAAAAGACATATTAGACACACAGTGATTTATAGTCCAGTGGTTCCATAACAGTTGCAGCTAATGTTCCAAATATTTTAAATATAGCCTTAGACTATGTAAACCTGTAGGTATATAATTAATAATAATGAGGAAATTACTGAACAAATTGCATGGCATTTAAAGGCAAATCACTCAGGATTATTCACTGAGACTCAAAGGCTAATTAAAGACTTCTGCATGTCAGTTTTGCTTTGAGATTTACAGGACACAATAATAAAACTATTATTTCCTTTCAAGAAGTTTCTGCTATGGGGAAAAAGTGAAAGATAAATACATTCATTAATAAATATGTACAAAAATTACCGTTTTTAAAGTGTGTTGGCATTAAACAATAGGTTAATAAAAAAAGCATAGATGTGATGTCTTCTTGGATAGGATGATGTGAAAGCGTGCTTACAGAGATTTAAACTAAGACCCCAAATGTAAAAAGTAAATAATATCATCTTATCAATATTTAAGGCAAAAAATCTAATTTTGAGGTGGACAATAGGTTTCATAAAGTGAAAGACTAAATTGGAAGACTACCTTGCAGGCTACACTAACCCATTTTGTTTTATTCTATTCTATTTTATTTTCATTTTGAGAAGTACCAGGAATTGAACTCATGACCTCATGCTTGCCAGACAGGTGATGTGCTGCTGAGCTACATCCTCAGTCCTCAACTACAAATTAGACATAGTGAAAAGCTGGACTACAGCAGTCTCCAAGGAGAAGGAAGGCAGTGGGGGAAAGGTTACAAAGGTTTGGAAATACAATGAACGTGGAAATGAGAATAAGTAAGACTACAGACAGAAAGACTTCTGATTACAGTTAGCAAGATTTCTGCGCTACATAAGTTGAAGAATATTGATGATAGTGAATTTTAGCTTTAGTTTTGTTTATATTAAGTGAGAAATGAATGTCAGGGGTAAAGACAGTACGTGAAACTAGTTTTTCCCAAATAAACTCATTTGACTCCCCAAACCTGCTTCCTCATTTAATGCTTTTCCACAGATTTAAAATATTAACCTTGGAGTCACTGTTGATTTCTCTTTCCCTGGTAACTAAAACTCTGACAGTCCTATTAAATATACTTTTAAAGTACATGCAAGAGTTGGATACCTGGTGAAATTAAAATGCTAGAAAGGAGTGGCCAATGCGCTAAAAGAAAATAAGGGAATGAAGAAACACAGAAGGCAGGCGAGGAAATACTGTAAGCCATCTAGTTTTGAGCCGCTGTTGTCTTACTTGTAGATTATCACCGTAGCCTTCTAATCAGCCTTCTTCCTCTCTTTCTCACTTACAATACAGCATCCAAAATGCTCCTTCTTAAACATAGATATCATCACACTGTATTTCTATAAAAGGAAACCCAGTGTGACTTCCCACTACAAGAGACAAGAGCTTCACAAAATGTCCAACAGGGCCGTGCATGATCTGGCATCCTGCAACCTCCTCATCACTCATTTCTTTCTCCCTTTTCCAGAGAGAAGCTGTGCTATTTCTAAGAAACCCAACACTATTTACCAAGATCTTGCCCAAAATTTTTTGCCTAAAATATTCTTTGTCTGCACGTCCTCTATGCAGTCTTCCTCATGCCTTCAAGTCTTGACCAAATAAGTTCACCTGACTATGTGACCGTGATAAGTGAATGAGAGATTTACTCCACTTTCTTTTTGTATTAATCCTTAATATACTGTCCTGTTTTTCTAATTATCATATTGCTCATCATTGTCAATCCATGATATAGTCTCCTATTTCATTCTTCTGTCTATTGCCCATGTCACCTTGCTATTAATTCTGAAATGATAGGAATTTTTGCTGATTACTGTGATCTTAATATGTAGAACAGTGGCCATAATAAGGTAGGTAAAGAATTTTTAAAATACTAGACATCACAAATTAATTGGAAATACTTGTTTTATATGTCAGTAATATATTAACACTAAATATTAATTCAATTTATTGTATAGCATGGAAATTCTGCAAATGGTGATATTTATAGTATTTTTAACTTCTAAAAATTTATTTGAATATATGGCTCATAAAAATAATATATACAGTTACACAACATAAAAAGTGAAGGTGGTCTTATGTTGTTTTTCCTCAAATTCCATAGTGTTCTTAGTAGGTAATCAATTTTTTATGTACAAATGCATTTATTTTCCTTAAACTTACATACTGTCCCAGCCACCTAATCTGACAGCTTGGTTTAGTAGTAGCTTTCATATATTAAATGACACATGTTTAATATATACAATATGATTAAAGTTTTAAAAATGTTGATCATCAACACAATCAAAATAAGAACATATCCATAACCCTTATCTTTTTACTATTTACACTATCCCTTTTGTCCTGACCTCGTCACCTTTGTCACTGAGAAACTACACATGGGTTTTCCATTCTTTTAAATTAGTTTGCTTTTTCTAGATTTATAAATGAAAAGTACCCTTGTTTTTTGTCCTCTTTTGCTCAGCATAACGATTGTTTCAGTCATGTTAGTGCACATATCGTCATTTTCTTATTATGAACTCATCTTAAATTCTTGTTGCTGCTACACAATAGCTGGTACAATGCACACAGTTCAAAAAATATTCATATAATAATAATACATTCTTAACGAAAAGATGCTTTGCTCATTCCACAGCTTCGGTACTTCTGTGTTAAAATCCATGTTTTAATTTGAGATGGTGCTGACTGACACCAGACCTCCTGCATCCTAAGCAAGTGCTAAGCTACGTACTCAGCCCCAAACCCTCTGTGACTGCATCTTATCTTCTGGTTGCCTGATATCTCTCTCACTGTCTAATTTTCAATAAAAACTAAAATTTTGGATTTTTAAAATGTTAACTTAAAAGGTTAAAATCTGTGTAATTTTTTATAACTTTATTCCTCTAGATATTATTTTGTGATGTCTGCTATCAGGTTACTCTTAATTCTCTCTCAAGTATCATACCTGTTTGAAATTTAATTTTTAAAAATTCATTTTCTTTTTCACTTTCAGCTTAATCACCTAAAAAGGTGATATCAAAATTGTTCAAATGGAACCAAATATTCTTTAACTTTCTAAAACCTAAAATTTCACAATTAACATGAGCTTTAAACTTAAGTCTATACAAATTTCATACTTACCAGGAATAGATAATAGTGTCTCCTAATGTTCTGCTTAAACCTAAATCGATATTAGATTCATCCAAAGTCTTTATTTTGCATGGGATACATTTTGTAAATGAAATCCAAATAGATCTTAAACCAAATTCTTAAGTCAAAATAGTTTGCTTTCCAGTTCCTCATATTATCATTTCTCTATTTCAGTGTGTGAATGAGACCGAGTCTTACTTTTGTGGAGAACTGGGGTAAACCAGAAGAAATAAGTTTGAAATGAGTTAAAAATAAGAGAATGCTAAAAATGAAAACAAAAAGAGAGTAAAGCAAACATGCAACAAGACAATAAAATACTAAGTCCATAATTCAATGATAAATTTGGTCTTTTTACCCATATTATTTTTATTTATTCTTTTTTCCTGAGCTGGAGTTTGTTCTAGGTTGACATAGTCCTAAATGATACCAATATAGTCTTGAAAATCACTCAGGCAAATAATATGTGCATCAAAATAAACCTCACAAAGAGTCAAATTTCACCTTTTATACATTCTGATGTTTAAATATGAATTTCATTGGATTTTGAAATTTAAATATGAACAACTTAATTGAAATTTATATATCTGAATATTTTATAACATTATTGAGTACAGTTTACCAATGTTTAGAAATTTTATAGCCAGATTTTAATTTCCATAGCCTGATTTGTAAGAATTTAACCTTATGTGATCCAAAATAATACAATACACAAGCACTTTCTTGATAGTGAGTTTACATCTTATCACAGAATTGTATAAAGAAACTGTAATCTTTGATAAAATAGAGACAAATTTTAAAATTCTTAGATACACAGCTATATGAAAAATTAGAAAAATAAAATATATGCTATTACTTCAACTTACCCTGTGTTAACCATATTTTCTTAAAATATATTACTCACTATATTACTTTTGTTATCAAGAAGACAGATTCTCCTCATTTTTATAATTCTCTTTTCTGTTTTAAAACAAATGTCTTAAGTTACTTTTGTTTTTAGTGAATCTGGCATTGTGACAGACATTTTACAAATGACAACTTTTACAAAAGTGGTATCTTGCAAAATTCATAATTTGAAGTATTGGATCCCAGTTTTGCTATAATTGAGCTGAAAATTTTTCTGTAAGCTGTAAGCGTTCATTTGTTTGACTAATATATCTTCACAAAGAAAAACTGTTTAGGTCCTAAAATATTCCTATGTATTTAGAAAGCTTAGTAAGAAAGTAACTGTCTCTTTAAAGAAAGCAATTAAATGTGCCTTTTTCTTTCTGTGACATCATGAACAATACTGTTTGTTTCAGGGTAAACATGATTCTCCTGTCTCTCAACATAGCATATGTTATTTTTGGGTCTAGTTCATTGGGTTATCTGTCTTGTGAGCTAGCCAAGGGACCAAATAAGGTTTATATTCCTAGTGTCTTTACAATCTGGTGTGTATGTTTTCTTGTGAGTCTCCTTGAGATCAATAAATTAAAATTTTCTGGTATACATTGCTATGTTATTCTCCATAACCACTGCATGAGCCTCAATTTTTTTGTATTTTCCCATTTTTATTTATTTGATTGATTTAATGCTGCACTATAATTTATGTTTGGAATATGAATACACAATGGGAATGTCTGCCTTTCACTTTCCAGCTTTTAGCGATCGTTCTAATAATGATCCTGGTCAAGTAGTAAGCAAGCAAGAGGAATTACTTCATTTCTTTTATTTCGTTACAAAGGGTGGTTATTAATCAGGCAGCAGGTCCATTGTGATTAGGATCTCACTCTTTCTAATTTTTTTGTGCTGGTAGTCAACATTTTCTACTCACAGCTTCTTCTTCATTATCTTTTTTTTTTTTTTTTTTTTTTTTCTTTTGTTCTTTGTTATTGTTGTTGTTCTGTAATGCTTTCTTTAGTTTTGAGGATCGGTGGACATTCATTGTGTGGTGGATCACTGAGTATCATCATTTTCCTTGACAGTCATCTCCTCAGTGATGCTCTCCTGATGAAAGGATGTGACTGTCCTTTATCCTGTATTTTTTATCTCGCATTCTAACTACTTTCGCTGTTATCAGAGAGACAGTAATTATTTCCTTTATCCTTGATCAAGTAACCAGATAATAAACACGTAGATTTAAATGCAATTACAAGTCATTAGCATCTCTTCTGTTTAGCATGAAAAAAGGTTTTTCCTTTCCCTTAACATGTGTTCTTTAGACCTGAAATGGGATATAAATTTAATTTGTTCCCATGCAGGATTTGCCAATAGGAGACTCTTAACCAGCTCATTCACTAAAATAAAATGTTTCACTAAATCAAACTTCTGACTGTCTTAGAAGTGTGAGGAATATACATTCTTAATTGTCAGTGATCCAGATTTAGATGCATAGACTGCAAAGATAATCAACTCATTTGTTAGCATGAAGTGAGATGAAGGTTGTGACTTCCATAAATTTAGGACTTTGTCTGAACTATGTCATATTTAGGCAAGTATCATTAGGATAAAAAAATCAGGCAGATATACTTTCATCTGATAAAGGGGAAACATTTGCTTTTCTATGCTCATGCTAAATAACTGATATTTGAATACTAAATGCATCATAATTTTTAACAGGTTTGTTCTAGTGGTATTAGAAAATAATAAATATGCTACAACAGACCAAACATCTTGTAATAGTGATTTTACACATTATTTTTCATGTTTAAAAAGTTCTGATTTATATAGAAATTGGTGGTATATTTATCTTTTTATGATGCCAAACTGAAAGGAGATACTCAATTTAAATGATACATTTAAAATTATTTTTGATTTAGCTGTGAAAAATCTTTATATTGTTACTATCTATTAATATGATTTTCATGGTATTTCTATAGCACTCTCTCTTATAGAATGCCCTACATTTAATTCAGATAATTGAAATATCTATTTACCAGATACATGAATAATATTTATTGTCAGAGTTGACAAAGTAACATAAAATTTTATAGCTTTAGTTCTAAAGCAGTTGCAATAAAGATCATTAGAAATTATCTGTGAATTCTGTGTTTGCCTTGAGCTGTATTTCCTTTTTTGGAGCTCACAGTAATCAGACACCTATATTTTTCAAATCTGTTATTTTGACACTTCATGCTCTTTTTAAGATGTTCACTTTCTCTGCATTTAATCCGAACAGATTACTTAATACATTCTCTTTAACTCTAAAAAGAAGTTAAGTATTTGAAAATGCCACAATTCTTCTCTTTCTCAGGCGTTCTTGCATACTGACTATATGCCTAATTGTAATCAGCTTCAAGTAATTGTTTCTATACTTGATATTGTGTCTCTGAAAATTCCTCATTTTTGACTGTGCACAATAAACTTGACAATATCAAATTAATTATTACCAGTTGTTCCTGATCAAAGTGATCAAATTAATTGATGGGCATAGAAAATATATGATTTTCTCTGCTGTCTGATTTTAATGAATTATTTTACCTTTATCTCACAATGACTCAGTAAAATATTATATTATATTATATTATTATATTATCTAGAAAACTCATGCTATTGGACAGACATTGCAACTTGAAGACTTTAAATGGTAGTTCTCTCTGTAGTATTTTTTAAATTCATAATTCAAATTGTGTGTGATGAGGATGAAGACCAATCTGTATGTTTCTACATTAGTACAAATAATTCATATAGTTACAAATTCTAATTTTTTTCTGGTAATATCTGTTAAAGCTAGACAGGTTAAGTTGGAATAGTCCTATTTGTGGGTAAATCTTCAAAAGAAATGAACATTTGTGCCCACTGAAAGACATGAAAGATATTCATTAGTTTAATGGACTAAAACTGTAAACATTGCAAATTGATATAATAGTAAACAAATCTGTTGTATGTTTATGCACTGATATCCCACTCAGCAGTAAAATGCATAGGTACTGGAAACACTCAACAATGAATGTAGATTTCAAAGACATGACATTGAGCACAAAATGTAATAGAAAATTAAGCCTCTATATGAGTACATTTAAAATAATCTCTGGGGGGCTGGGGATTTAGCTCAGCGGCATAAGCGCCTGCCTTACAAGCAGGCAGTCGTGAGTTCGATCCCTGGTACCCATTAAAAAAAAAAAAAAGAAAAGATAAAATAATCTCTGCCATTAGGTATCAGAAGTATGATTATTCTAAGGAAAATACTGCTAGGATCTGTCGTGTGACTTTGGAAATGTTTTATTATAATGGTGATAATGAGAGGTGAAACTGTAGAGAAGATTCTAATGATTTGCATAATTAAGAATGACAGTATATATACATGCATATATATGTGAAATAAGAATAAGCTTAATATTTTTGAAATAATTGTAATAATATTTGGCAAATTTTACAGTATTCCCCCACAATCTCATAGATACAGACTACTACATTAATTTTTCTTTGAAAATGTTGTGTGCTGTTCTTTTTTTAGTGTCCTGAATTTAAAAGACCCAGGGATATCGCAGTAGACTGGGTTGCTGGGAATATTTATTGGACTGATCATTCCAGAATGCATTGGTTCAGTTACTACACGACACCCTGGGCAAATCTGAGGTACTCAGTCAATGTGGGGCAGCTGAATGGCTCTAATTGTACCCGTCTTCTCACCAACATGGCTGGAGAGCCCTATGCCATTGCTGTGCATCCTAAAAGAGGGTAGGTCAATGGCTTGGTATTTTTATTCTTTCAACTGAGCCTATTTTTAGAGATTGTGCTTTGTTGTTTTGTTTCTGTGACGAATGTTCAACATTTAATAAAGTTACACATCTTCTAAATATTCCTGTATTTTGCCTTCTATACAAAAATATTCCATGCACCTTTATAAAAGACTGTTGAATTACACAGTGTATATACGTCTTTGTGTATGTCTCTATATATATTTATTTTTATAAATTGTAAAAGAAAGAGACGTAATAAACACCTAAATACTGTTTTTCTATAATTGTATTTTCTTCATATTAAGCATATTAAATGCAGTGCATTAATGTTTTTGTTATAGTAAAATACAAATACATATATATCTAAACAAATTTAAAAAGGTAATACAAACACTTCCTTTAAATTGTTTAACGTGGTAAAGCTACAAGCAATGGCCAAAACAAAAGTAAAATATTAAATAATTTTCTTAGTCATTCACAAAGGTATTAGCTCTGGAGTCAAGAGAGGAAACTTTGATTACTAGAATTATGCAATATGGTATCTTTTAAATGAGAAAATGATTTTTGTTTAGTATTTAATTATCTCTCTGAAAAGCATATGGTATAGTATCCTTAATAAAAAAGTATAATATATTAAACCAACGAGAACATCTCAAGTAGTGAGAACTTTTTTTCTGAGATTTTAATGCGATTTTCAAAATTGAAATTTGTATTTCAAATAAAGATCTGTGATGCAGCCTATGAAATGATGTTTCCCAAAATTGATGAATTTAGGTTAAACATTTTTAAAATGTTGATGTACAAGGTCTTAGTTTAGAACATTTCTATTTTTAAGTTTGGTCCAGTATTTTCTGTATTAGGGACTCTGGGAAGAGTGTTTTTCATGTGGTGTGATAAGATCCTGCTTTTCAAAGCAGAGATTGCTCTAACCACACCATTTCTCAGCTAACGCCCCTGACTGCCTCTCTCCAGGATGATGTACTGGACTGTCATTGGGGACCACTCCCACATAGAGGAAGCTGCCATGGATGGCACTCTGAGAAGGATTTTAGTACAAAAGAATTTACAAAGACCTACAGGTATGGTGTGTTCCTGACTACATGCTACAATATGGAGCAGGATGCTAAGTGCATAACAATTTTTTCTACCTCCCTTGGCAATTTAATCACTTTTTCAAGTGGGTAAAATAATTTATGGTATGATTTTATTGAACTCATTAACATTTGATGTTACATTTTCCCAATTTGAAAATCAAATCATCCACCGTTTACATTATAGGAGTGTTATATAGGAGTAAAAACTCAACACTTATTAGTAGGTTTTCATGTGCATAAAAATTTAGACAGTTTATAGAAATGTGTTAGGATATTTATAAAGTTACATATTAACATTAGTCGATAGGTGGTAATATCACGAGAGAATGAAAGAAAATATAAATAATTTCTGTCAAAGATAGGTTTAGAGTGTCCTTGCTGTTTTTTTTTGTTTGTTTTTGTTTTTGTTTTTTGTTTTGTTTTTGTTTTTTTTTCCTAAGATCTTTCCATTCTGGCTACAGTTTCACTCCAGGCATGCTACATAAGCTGTTGCACCAGAAACTCTGATCACTACTTGAACACTCAGGATTTTCTCCTCCACATTTATCCCCTATGTCATTTCCCTCAGAGCCCCTCCACCTAGAATGCCCTTCCTATGTTTCTCAATCTAGCTGAATCTGTCTCATCTTGCCTGGTCTAACTTTAGCATTTTGTGAATAATAAAACATTTTCAGATTAAAGGAGCCTCAGGAATCTTGAACCATCCATCCCATATTTTATACCCTCTATCAAAGAATGGAATCATTGTCTAAATACTCAGGGTACTTCATTTAATATTGCGCTTTAAAATACTTTTTTTTTAAATTTAAACTTATTCTCATTATCATTTAATGAGACCTTATGTTTTACTAATTAAATTTATTTTTAATTTCATGGAGGAAGAAACTTCTGGGAATTATTCCATTTGTGACGCGTTTCTATATTCATGGGTGGAACAAATAAAATCTTATGCGATAAACAGCGCCAGATGCAGAACTAAAGAATCAAGTTCTTGCCAAGCAAGTTTCAACATTCCTGAAATTTACCTTCTAGAACATAAGTTATACATTTAAATAATGTTATGCAGTTATTAGTGCTGCATAAAAATACAATCATTATTAGAGATAAAGAATTATTAGAAGTGACTTACAATTATGATTCTCAAAGAAGTAATCTCAAGAAAGATAATACTTAAAGTGTGACCTGAATAAAGAAAATTAGTCAGCTATGTCACTATGTAAGGGAAGAGATTTATATACAGATAAGATATTCTCAGTTAAGATTGTATCTAACTTGTCAAAAACAGCAAGAACCTTACTGTGCCTTAGAGCATACAAGCAATTCAAGAGAGTGCTAGAAATGAGGGTGGCAGCGTGACCAGGGTGCTGATACTGAGTGGGTTCTGGCCTATCTTGAAAGAATTCCCTAGGAGTATATAAAGGAGGTAAGCAGCGTAATCTGATCAAATGCAATTTTCGTTTTATAAGCACCTTGTATTTATTTTTTAACTTTCAGTTTTTAACTAATTTTATCCTTGCAGAAAAGTTACAAGGTGCGTTTTTAAAAAAAGCAATTTGGGTTCAACATTTTGAGTAATCATAGTATAACACTAGTATATATACCATGTTTTCTTTTCAAATAACCATTTTGGAAGCAGTTTGTAGAATTTGCTGTACTAGTGTACTCTAGAGGAAGACTGAAGTGAAAGTTTTTGCAAAGTTTATTTATGAATGGAGTGCTACTCAGGAAAAATCTGTGAAACTTGGAGAGAAAAAGAAGAAAGAACCAACCAGTATTGTATCTCATATAAAATCCAGTTCTGGCTTGAGGGAACATAAATTCCATGTAGGACAAGAGTGTCTGTTTTTATTCACCCCATAAGTGACCCATTGGCCTTTGAGTTGTAACTTTCCAAACAAGTCTGCTCTAATCAGTGGAACACAGTTGCCTAGAGAAGGACATTAAATGTGAATTGCAGCTGCTAACACAGCAATAACGGGCTGGACACTGCTGTCTATGAAAGGAATCTGGGCAGGCACCGCGGTCCACAGTGCCTCTTCCATCGACCTTGTGAAATACTCCCATGTCAAATATAGTCCATGGATTAACTTGCTCAGCACTGCAGGTACCTTCAACATGAATCTGTAACCATCTCTTGTCTCAGGAAGTCCACATTTGATGTAGAAAAAGAAAGAAAGAGAGAAAGAAAGAAAGGAAAGAAAGAAAGAAAGAAAGAAAGAAAGAAAGAAAGAAAGAAAGAAAGAAAGAAAGAAAGAAAGAAAGAAAAGAAAAGAAAAAGCCAGTCAGAATTAAGTGGTTTCTTTTCCCCAAATTGTATAATTATTTCATGTTTTATAATGTTATCAGAGTTCAGATGTAAAAGATTATTTCCAGTAGGGAAAAAGTTTGTGAAAAACAGAGAAAAAGTTGTGAAAGACGTTACATGAATGTATGGGCAGGAAGTTAACCCAACTGGAGAACATTTCTATAAGAAAATTTGTGGAGCCACAGACACTTGCATTTGAATTCCAAGGAATCTCTTAGCTGTGAGACCTCAAAATGAAACTCATATGTATTTTCAAATTTTGTTTTAATCATTAACAAGCAGCAAAACAATAACAAACCACATAAAATAATGTTGTGTTTATAAGATATGACAGTGCTCTTAGCCAGGAGTTTCATTTGCTGTTGTGCTGAATGTTTACATAGGGAGGGATAAGTTGTGTAAGGTAAAATGAGTTCAAAATAGAAACTTTTCAATGCCAATATAAATAGATTTGTTAGTTAGTAATGAATCAGAGTACAGTTTTGACATAACTGCTAATTTGAATAAGATATATCTTCAGGCATATTCCTTTGGCAGCACTAGTTTAGTGTAACGAGTAGGCAAAGAGATGAAAACTAGGTAATTACCATTAACAGCTCTTAATTACAACTGAGAATAGTACGGCTAGAAGAGTGTCAGGGAGACAGACTGGGAAGATGTACACGTGAAGCAAAATGGGATTGCTGTAGTGGAATTTCAGAGTGTATATGAAGACAGAAGAGACAGGAAAAGTGTATCCTAGAGGGATAAGAAATCAATATTTTAAAAACACTCAAATATTTCCTATTTTCCTCCCTTCTTCTGTTAAAAATATTGGGTGTTCGCTGTATGTCATTTACTAGTGTTCATCAGAATTAACAGCCAAAGCAGACCCTCTATGTAGTTACAAGAATTGTTAAGATGGATAAGAAATGAGAAAATAAGATTAAAAGTGTACAATTTTGTGAGATGATTATTTTTTGAAAAGTCAAGAGAAAAATCATGTAGACTTTAAGTTATGTAAACAATAGTACATTAGAAATTTGTTACTACCATAGCCAAAAGGAGAATTTTCTAAGTTAGATGCTCTGCGTTACTGGGCATAGATAGCTCAGGGCCTCTTCTAGAGGACACATGGGGCAGGAAGAATATAAGACTGCCATCTATGCAGGCTCAAATTTAAAGTGTGAAACCTGAGTATACTTTTGAAGATCAACTTTATTATTTGAGAAATTAATATGCCATCTTTTGCCATACAACACATAATTTTAATGACTCATTTAAATAAGTTGTTAAAATCAATATGAATTTTGTTAAGCAGGTTAAGGTTAATAATAATTATAAAAATAACATGTCATGTGTCCTAGTAAAACACTGAATAACTATCTCATCTATTGTTTGTCACAATTTCCTAACACTGGTATTTCTGACAACATTTCAACATTTTGTTTAGTACATTTTGTTAGTTTGATTCATTTTCTCATCATATATCAATTATAATTCATTTTAAGAAAAATGCAAAGTCAAATGTAAAAATCTATTAATTTATCTCATAATTACTTGTTTGATATATATGGCATTAAAATTTAAATATTTTATCAACACAATATATGCACATATTTGTAAGGTGCAGTGTATAAAGTGGCCTGCATAAAGCAGTTCAAAAATTTCCATAGAAATTAAGAGGCTAGGACTCTCGGAGGTATTAAGTGCCTGTTACCTCACCCCTTGAGAAACTAAAGCAGGAAGATGGAAGGTTCAGGGCCTGCTACACTACTAAGCAAGCCTTTTCTTCAAAATCATATATAGGGCTAGAGACGTAGCTCAGCAGTATTGCATTTGTCTAGCAAGGACCTGGCTTCCTTTTCCAGAAGTCAGTGTGTACAAAGTTATTGTTTGTTAGAATAATTTTGTTTTTTGTGTATTTATGGCACAGCAGGAAATATTTTGTTTTGTTTTGTTTTGACCCAGAGACTTCACAGGACTATACCTCCAGACTTTTTAAAAAATATTTTGAGACAGGATCCTGTGAAGATTCTAAAAATCTTACCTCCTGCCTCAGCTTGCCTGTGTGCTGAGATTACAAGTCATGTGGCATCACAGATTTAGACAGCAATTTCTTATATTGAACAAAAATCTCTCTTGATGTTTTCTATATAGTAGCTAGTAACTCCTAGATACATTTAAAGCCAAATATTACTGCTGCATATATGAGCAAAATAGATCTTCGGGAATTTTAGAAAATAATCCATAATTTTATTTTCATAAGCAGCATATTACAAGAAAAGGATAATTTAAATATTGACCATAACTAAATCAATATTCTGTATTTGAATGCATACCTCCACTGGATAAGTGCAGAGGAAAGTACATTCACACAAATACCCTCTATGGGATGTCTTTACATAGAAATATTCGCACTGCTTAAATCTTCCCTCTGGTAATGTTTCATCAATTTCTGTGTTTTTTTCTTCGTGAATATAAATAGCGGTCTGAATTTAACGTATCATGTCGAAATCAGTAACTCCAGTTATTCTTCTATTTATCTTCAAATATGAAATGTGGTTTGTGTTGTAGTTTTATAAAAAATGCTATCTTTTCTTTATTAATCTATAGGTGCATATGTTCACAGTGCCAAGAGTGTCAGCACAGGCGAGCGACCAACAGGAATAGATAAGACTTATCTCTGTCTCTTCCAGCAATGCTTATGCATCCAGAGTTAGAATTACACTATCTACTAAAATAGTCTACCACTGGCACCAGTGCTTCAAACATACACAGATTGAAGATTACCTAGTTCCCTGGAGGTTTTCAAACCCATTCTCTCTATGCTTAGTGCTCCATCATTTACTACTTTTATGATGCAATATTCATTAACTATATTCTATGTGCTCAAGACCGTACATATTTTAAACTGAAAAATGGAACTCATTATTAATATTCCTGTTAAAACCTGTATTGCACATTATACTGTTGGTAGCTAATGTGTCCTTAAAAACTATTTGAATGAATACATGGTTGCTTATAACTTCCAACACTTTAATCAGTTGCATAGTTTAAGGCCTCCTGTAATAAATGGCATACTTGTTTGTTTGCTTTATTTAAATAGGGCTTTATAATAAACATAGAAGTGCAATAAGTACTTTTCATTCTAGTGTGTGGTAGTTGAGCACCGTGCACTGTAGAACGGGCTGCTTTGCCTGTATATAGCTCTGTGCCTAGTAGCGGGCAGTGTGTGGTACAGAGGAAGGTTCCATGAATGCATGGTGATTCAATAAGTCATAGAAACACACTTTCCAGTTTTCCTTTTAGCATGAAAATGTAGTGAGAGCTGAAGCTGACTTCAATACCATAACCACTGACTGTTTTTAAGCATCTGTTCTGATATGGCTAGGTTATTTTGCCTCTTAACTCTCTAAGACTGCAGCACTTGGGGAGAATAGGAACTATACACTGGCCTTAGATCAGTCATAGTTACTAGATATGTTAAGAAAATTATTTGGCTTTGGTTAGCAAAATGCATCTAAAGAAGAGAAAGGAATGTAAATTTCAGGACTGTCTTGCTATATTTGACGCATTTGTTTTTCTGAGGCATAAATGTGTATCGATAAAAATGTCTCTGTCTATAAAAAATAACTTTAATATAATTTGGAATCTGACTAGAAAAGCTACCTCAAAAAAGTCTACAAGTTTTGAAAAATAAATTTGACATAGTGTTAAATATTTTCAATTGTTTCACCCCTTCTGTGTACCTTTTAAGTCAGGAAAATGCTTGTGCACACTTGCTGATTGGTTCTTTCACAAATCTCAGCTTTGCTTACAACAAAATATATGGAATATTTTTCTCTATTTCAGAAAACACAGTAATTTAAATTTGTTATTATTTCTAAATCTTCTCTTTAATATGTTGGGAATATTGTCATTTCTTATACAAATTTTTTCTATTTCCTTTTCAAGTTTTTATAATTTAATTTATTATTGCAGGTTTTTGGTACATATGCCTCATGAGAAGTTTATACATGTGCATAATCCATCTTAGTGATTTCTTTAACCCCTCCTCCTCGCCATTCCTCTCCATCTTTTAACTACCTTCCCTTCTGCAAAATATGTGTTCTTATTTTCTACAATATATCTATTTTACTTATTATTTATATTTAATGTTTCTCGTACATTTATCCTTTTGTGTCAGATATATTTCATTTAAAACGATGGTCTCAACATGGATCTATTTTCCTAGCAATGAGATTATAATGGGAATAGAGAAATAATTTGGGATACCTCGAAAGTATCATACTTCAACGAGAATCAAAATGTGTGTAAAATGTAATACTAGTCCTGTCATAGTATTAAGACAATGACTACATAATAAATGATTGTCATGTGTAGTATAATGAGATTGGGTAATTATTTTGTATAACTTTCAAATTGTGACTCCATTGTGTTGGATAAAATGAGTATATCATTTTACTTTATATTTCTGTCCTTCTCTTGACTTGTTTCCAAATATTATCATTGCCAGTTCAGATAAGATCATCCTAAGAGTTGATTATTCAAAAATTTATTATTGGCTTTTTTTAAATGAGAAAGAAGTTGTGATATTTTAACAATAAGCATGAGCTTGTTCTTTTGTATAAACTCAGCTTCTATCACTACCACAGGAAACAGCTGATTATTAACTTTTTAATTTAAAAGACTATCTCTTTTATTAACAATCTTAAAAAATCAAAATTATTGATTTTGGATATTTGTAATATAAACCTCAATCATTTGAAAGTTTCATTTTATAAATTCTATCTATATATTATTACATCAGATAACCAATAATGTAACAAGGATAAGTCTATTATAGGCAAGCAAAGCCTCACAGTACAATTTAAAACACTTTAGAAGTCTCTGATGCTGATGATTATGAAAAATGATATTTTTCATTAAATTGATTCACATACTTATTTTCTTCTCTTCCATGATTAGCAAATATATTTTTCATGGAAAATAAATCTTGTTGGGCAGCGGTTTTTTATGTACTTCTTTATTGCATACATTATAGAGGAGAGAGAAAAGTGTTTTCAATCTTTATTAGATAACTTCTTTGAAGTATAATGACAACCACAGGAAACTACATCATTTTAAGTTTCACGTTACTCATAATTATACATGAAGAAGCAAAATATCTCCAAACATGACTCTGAATAGCCAATTAATCATTTAGCAAGAACTAGTAAAGCATGAAATTCTTGCTTTAATTGTTTAATCATATCTCAGATGCTGGTTGGGCAGTGTACATCTCTACATTTTACTCTAAATATTGAGGGGCAATATTTATATTTAATATGATTGCATTTGCTCCGCATCTACATAATGAACTAGGGAATTACTCACAGATTACTTTTTCTCATTTGTCATCTTTAGTCTTAGTCCATCTGCACAGGAATACAAGTTTAGAACAAACTCAAAATATCATTCATTCTATTACTTTGACACAGCTGTACTCCCGTTGTTTATTGAATTCTCTAATTGGGCAGCTATGTAACATTCATCTGCTAAACATACTTAATTGCATTTTGGTTCAAAAGTATGTAATATGCCATATCTAATGATTAACTATATTACAAATTAAATATTGATAGCACTGAAGATGGATTGTACAGTTCATATCATAGATCTGGTTCTTCTAAAGCAAAGAAACTATTTTCTGAGATAATCATAATGTTGTAGTCTTTTTCTGTTGATGTTATGTTTGTAAGAAGATACTAGCTAGGCTCCAATCATATTTTCAAAATCAAACAAATTAAAAATATAAAACCATTTTAATGTATTGTTTTAGCCTACTGTGATTCCACTGGTAGATAGCTATAAAGAAAAGGAAGACATGGAGTCTGCAAGCAAACTATTTATTGGAATTAAAAACTGAAACCTTAATTAAGGACTTTGCTATTCATTCTTTCCTATCATACACACCAATCTTTAAACTTTAGCCTGTAGACAGGTGACACTGTAGAGTAATTCCAAATACCTTCATCTTATATTTTAATTCATGAGTCTATGTTCTGAGAAATATATATTCATGAAGGCATTCCAAAGGTAACCAACCACACCAAATCAATTTAAACAATTTTTGATAATGATTTGAATCATTCCTCCTGAGTATGCTGTAAATATAAAAATTGAAACACCATGTAAGGACTCTGTAATTAAGAGACCAATAAGCACAAGAAGGAGAAATGTTGTTTTTCTTCTGTGACGTAGGATTTTTACTCAGTGTGTAAAATAAACACTATATAATCTGAACACATGTATTTAAGATAAGTGTTAGGCAGTCTTCTTTCTAATTTCTAAAGAATCATGATATACAATGAGCAAAATCTCTGATTTTTGATGAAAACATTAAGCATATCAAAATCAAACACATAGATTTAACCAAACTCAAATTCCCTTCGGTCTGTTTTGCAGGTCTGGCTGTGGATCATCTTACTGAGCGCATATACTGGGCTGATGTTGAGCTGTCCATTATTGGAAGTGTTCTTTATGATGGCTCCAATTCAATAGTCTCTGTCAGCAGCAAACAAGGTTCGTGCAGTATTTGGTTTTACTTTTAGCTATTGTTAGTATTAATTCATAAGATGTATATATAAGTGTGAAAACTGTGAGTTGTGTATTTCCTTAAACTTGCCTTTCAACTTACAGCTCTTAATTAATTAAAAGTTTTACTCTTATTAGAATAGCAAAAACACTATTACAAAAAACCTTCTTGACTCAGTTGTGAGCCATATTTGCTAAGGTTGAGAAATAAAATTCATTCTGCTATGTCTCTGGTTATACCATTTTGAGCAGGCATATTAAATACTCAAGAACAATATAACAATGTCAGTTTTCATTTTCAACAGCAGAGATTCAAAAAGGAAAGGAAATACTGTATGTAGTAAACTTCCAAATAATACTTATTGGTGTTGAAAGATAGCCTGACGGACATGAAAAGTCAGTATGAAAAGATGAGAGTTTACCTCTATTACTAGTGACCATTAATCTCATTGTGCTCATTATTTGTTAAATCCATTTTTATTGCTGCTTTTCTGTCTGCTTCCTGTTTTTTACTCTTCTAACTCCCTTTTGTACCTCTGGGAGGCTTTCTAGATTATCAGCTTCTACTGTTCAGTTTTATTTCTTCCTTTTGTCTTTTATTTCCTTCCCCCTTCCAATCTTAATTGTTCATAATATAAAACCAAAGATTTTATAATCATAATATTATATTTAATGAATATGGCTTTGCTTCCTGTTTTTAAAGAAGAACAGAGAATTTGAAAATAGTTAAATCAAGTTTTCATTTTGCCTTTGTGTGCCATGTATAATTTTTGAATCTATGACCCAGATAGGAAAAAAAATGTCTACCTTCCTGAGAAGAATGTATATGGTGATGTTCTGAAGTGGGACATGTAAATATCTACTAAGGCCCTCTGTTCAATTTTTTGGTTCAGTACTAATATTTCATTGTTGATTTTCTGCCAAATTAGTCTGTATATTTGTGACAGTGGCGTACTGAAAACATTAAACTGTATTATTGCTTATTTGATTTTTTCCTATCCTCTAGTATTTGTTTTATAGATCCCTGTAATTATTTATAGTGAACTTCACTTGCCTAAGTTTAAATACACATGTTACTATTATTTCAGAAACAATGAAGAAAAGTAATTTTGTGATTTAACCCCACTGGATCATTACAAGATATAAATATCATCATCTTGTCTTTTACATGTTTCAGTTACATAGTTACATTGCACATTCCTTTGATTAAATGTTTTAAAACATGGACATCAAATATGAAAATTTATGGTCATTTTTATTTTTGATCCATGTCTTCATGTGAAGGATTGCCAGCTGTCATTTTGTTTCATCTTGTTTGCTGCATCACATTAGTTGTAATAAATAACAGCTTTATTGAACTAAATGAAAGTATTACATAATTTACAAACTTTAAGTGTGTGATTCCATGGACGTTAGTATATTGAAAGAGTTGTACAATCATGAGCACACAAATTTAGAAAAATTTTATTATCCTCCCCCGCAAAAAAAAAAAAAAAAAAAATCTCTATCATCACCTTCCAATCCTTCTCCTCTAAATTAGGCAACCACTGAGCTACTGTTTATCTTCATAGATTTTTGTTACTATTCTGTAATTTTGTTTATTTTTATTCAAAATAGAACATGCATATATCAACATCAAAGACCTTAATACATCCAAAGAGAAGAAAGTGATGTAAAATGAGAACTCTCCAACTGTTCTGGAGTGAAACTAGAAACCGGCAGTGGAAACAATTCAAAAACTTTTCTCTCTTTTTTTTCTATTATCTGTCTTTTATTTCATACTTATTTATATATTAACTTTTTTCAGATTAAAAAAAATACCATGTCCATTTTGTGCATTTGATTCATTTAATATTATGCTCCCAGGTACATACTTTTTCCTAGAGATGTGTCAAGGTTAGCTTTTTGCAGCATAATATTACGCATTGTGTATGTAAACCATTTTCTTTATCCACTCATCTCTTGCTGAACATATAGGTTGTTTCCAATATTTAGCTATTATTAACTATGCTTCTACAAACATTGATATGTATCTATCACTGGGATATGATGTTTTTATCTCATTTGGAAGATAAGTAAAAAGGGAAAAGTTGGGTCAAATGGAATTTCTATTTTCAGTTTTTTGAGGAATTTCCATCCTGATTTTCCTCATGTTTGTTATCAGTTTACACACCCACCGACAAGGGAGAAGGGCGCATTTTTTTCCCTACAGCTTCACCAACATTTGTTATAGATTGATTTCTTGATGGTGAGATGGAGCTGTTTTAATATGCTAGATTGGTCAATACTGTTGAATATGTTTCCATGAATTTATTTAATGATTTTATTTCTTTATTTCATCTGAGAAATGTCTGCTCATTTAAGATGGTCACTTTTGGACTGAGTTGTTGGATCTTTATTTTATTTTATTTTTTTTTTAATATCATAGATGCTTGTCCTTACTCTGAGAAGTAGCTGGCAACATTTTCTTTTTTCTATTCTGGTTGTCTCTTCACTTTTTTGGTAACTACATCTGATGTGCAAGTGGTTTTAACTTAATTTCGTCCCACTTGCTGATTTGTGTTATTACTCTTACATAAATGGAGCTTTATTAAGCACAAATTTGCTGACACCTATTGAGAGTGTTACCTATTTTGTCTTCCAGCATATTGTCTATGTCCTTGTATTGTAGACATCTTTGACTAATACTGCTTTTAGTTAAGTTTTTGATGAGAAATGAGTCTATATTCAACCTTCAACACATAGGTAAATCATTCTCCCAGCACCATTTGTTACAGAACTTACCTTTTCTCCAGCAAAGGAATTTGATCTTTTTGTTGAAGATTCCATAACTGAATGTCCCTGGACTTGTTTTTGCATCTTCCATTGTGTTCTATATATCAGTATTTTTTTCTCATAATACCATGCTGATTTTAATCACTGCAGCTTTGGGGCATAATTTGAGGTCCAAAATTGTGATGAACTTTGCCTTTACTTGGTGTCCAGAAATACTTTTGTTATTCTAGGTCTCTTGTCATTCCATATTATTTTTGAGATTGTTTTCTCCCTTTCTGTAAGAAATGCTATTGGTATATTGATTGGGATTGCTTTAAATCTATCCTTTTAGATGTGGAGTTTGCCTTGTGGAATTGTTTCATTTCCTTGGTTACGTTAGTTCCTAAGAATTGCTTGTTTTTGATGATATTGTAGAAATCAATGCTTCCTTATTTATTTTTTTTTCCACTTCTAAAAGTGATGATCATACTGTTAAAGTTATTTTTCTTAATTTTGGGTTTATGATAGCTTGTTATGTAATTTGATTATTAATTTGATCTAGAAAACATATATGAACTGAGTTGTACTGCAAATGAATTTATTCTGTATTTAGGGTATTTTTTATTAGCTGTGTAGTAGAGAAAGTTATTCTGCACCTAATAGATCCTAGCAAATGGTAGCTGATGACAAACGTGATCATCAAATTGCTTATGATATTGATTTTTGTGTTCTGAAGAACGTTAAATATTTCTAACAACCCACTGCCAATAGATGAATTCTAAAAACTTCACAGTTAATGCTTTAACACATTCCAATACTGAATTTTAAAAAGTTATTAGACTTTCTATATGATCTTGGATAAACTTTGCTTCTTTAAGTCTGAGAACATGTATTACTTTTTTGGCCCCTTTTTAAAAAAATTCCAGGTTTGTTGCACCCGCATAGGATTGATATCTTTGAAGATTATATATATGGAGCAGGACCAAAAAATGGTGTATTTCGAGTACAAAAATTTGGCCATGGTTCAGTACAATACCTAGCTTTGCATGTTGATAAAACAAAAGGTGTTTTAATATCTCATCGCTATAAACAACTAGACTGTAAGTATAGCATTTTATAAGATTCTCTATTTTGGTAAATGACTGTACAATTCTTAAATGTATATAATTTTCCTATAGCTTAAGTATTTATCTGTCTTAATACACATAAGGTAGATAAGGGTCATTATGGTTTCACCAAACTTTTCATATTACCAAAAACAACATTCCAATAATACAAATTTTCATTTCTGATGTAATTGTTATGTAAATTTTGTTTTCTTGGAATTACAATTGACTTTGGACCAAAATTATCTATTATTCTGCTTTTGTAAAATTATTGGTAAAATCTTGTGAAGTTGTAGGTGAAGTATGAAATTTTGACTAGTGTTACTAATAACTAGATAAATAGTGTAGCATTAACAATTCAGTCTTAAAATTTTTCATGAGAACTCTTAACAAAAGTTGTATTTCCTTTGATTTGTTATTATTCCTCTCCCTCCTTGAAACAAATAGGTGAAAACTATATATCAGCAAAAATAATTGGAAAATATATTTCAATCACATTGAACAGCTGAGGATGGTACATCATGGTAAAGTGCTTCCCTGATATGCTTGAGGTTCTGATTTGAATACCTAGCACCTCAAAGCAAAAACAAAAATAAAAGCATGAAGCCACATTGAAGCAGAAAACAAAACATAAATCATAGCGAACACTCAAATTGTCATTAAATATCATTTCATCTTTCAAGAAATAATTATTTATAAATGTAAGATGCAAAAGGATTTTTACCATGTACTTTATGTAAATTCATATGGAAAGTTAACAACTGATATTTATCCAAATACATTTTGAAAACATATTAAAACAGAATATGTTTATATATAGATACGTATATATATATATATATATATATATAATTTTTTCTTAAAATTTTCTTAAAAGTCTTTCAGCTTTTTACCAATAACCTGTAATGTGCGGTTCCCATCTCATCTTTTAGATTTGTCTAACTAAGCATAGTCAAATTTTGTCAGATTCATGATAAATGAAAATAAGTAAATTCACCTTCAGCCTGACTGTAGAAGACATTCAAGCAATGATTTTTGTAGAAAATCTCCTTTCTAGTCACCAATTTAGCTAACTAGATAGCATTCCTATATTGCACAAATAAAATAATTCTTTGGGACCTTTATTAGTCATTTCTGGCTAAAAATGACATTAGTTGTACAGAAGTTTGAATATGTGTATGTGTATGTATATGTATATGTATATTTATCAGCCATTTATGTTGATACATACTCATTCCAGATGGAAAGGAACACAGTCAAAAACACTTTAAAGGTCATTTTTTGTGTTATGAACTGACAAACATATATGGATTTTAAACCTTTGCAAATACAACAGGAAAGCTATTTTTTAAATAGCCCTCTGAATATCTAAACTAAAAGTAAGATTCTCGAAGACATGCGTTGATTTCCCGGTAACTACAGTATTACATTTGATATCAGGTTCTAACGGCTATTTTTTTTTTTAAAAAACTAATTAGTCAAAGAAGTGTGACAAAATGTGTATTTGAAAAATATTTGCTCTCTTTTTGAAAGCATAATTAGGAAATCTTTCTTATTAATGATGGATACATGGTAGCATTTTTGCTTCACTTGGGATTTAGCTCAGTGGCATAGGTGCCTGCCTTGCAAGCAGGCAGTCATGAGTTCGATCCCCAGTACCAATAAAAAGGAAAAAGACCAAAAAAAAGACAATTATAGCATTGAAATTAAATACATTCTATAAAGATAAAGATAAATGTAATTTGTCTTCAACATTGCTAATTCATCTTTTTGCATATTGCATTTTACGTTGAAACTTATTGTAACTATACTTATACATTTCTTTGTTTTCTTTTGTTTCATTTTCATCAGTACCTAATCCTTGCTTGGATTTAGCCTGTGAATTTCTCTGCTTGCTTAATCCTTTTGGGGCCACTTGTGTGTGCCCAGAGGGAAAATATTTGACTAATGGAAGCTGTAGTGATGAGAATGTTTTAGGTAGGTATTCTCTATTATTCTACTAATAGTAAATTAATCACTATGATAAATTCTCACAACTATTTGAAACTGTACAGACTTACCTGCTCCATGATCAGTTTAATTACCCTGCTATCAGTGATTCCTGAGTGCCTCTGTAAGCTATCTTCTGTAGAATTCATTTCTATTAGTTATTTTTTGGTTTATAAAGCAGCATTAGACTTAACATGCACTTAGTAGATTGAAAATTTAGAAGTTACTCAGCATAAATATATTTTACAGTTGTACCAGAAAAGATGATCATATTTTAGTATTCCTCATTGTGCTGTGAGTATAAATCCAATACTCATATCTGTCTATTTATTGAATAAATTTATTTTGAACGTTTTCTGTTTGTCAAACACTACTGTAGAAACAAAAAAATAGTTGATAAGTTATATTCAAATTCTTTATTTAGATTATATTTACAATAGATATTTCTAAGAAAGAGAACAATTATGAGGATTATAAGGAAGACCTAACATTAATTTCAAACTGAAAGACTAATTTAGAAATGAAACTGAAAGACTATTACATGTAGTTTTATTTTAGGAGTCAGTGCTTACAATAAACAATAAAATAATTAAGAATTAAGTAGCAGAATGTTACAAGTAAAATTAAAATAGTATGAGAAGAGAAATTTCTTGAAAATCCAGCTATACTTACAAGAAGATTTTTTTCATATTCAAAGTATTAGTTATAGTTGGAAGAGCTATAAGCTAAAATAAAAATCAATACTTACTCAATTTCACTGCATAAACAAAACCTTGTATGTTCCAAAAATACTTAAGGAACACAGCAGACATTTTCCAATGAGCTACGAGCTTAGTTCTCTTTAGAGCAGGGTTCTTACCAGTTGCATTTTCCTTGGAGCAACTCCTGTCTTTGTCTTTTGTCAGGCTGCCCCTCTAAGCAGTTCTCTCCTCGTTCTCTGTTGAATCTTATATGCACCTTAAGGATTTTTAGCCTTTCCCAAGAAAGTTTGTGTCTAAAAAACTATCATAGCTTCACCATTTAATATTTTTGGAGCCATTAAATACGCAAAGCTATGACAAAAAGATGAACTGACAAATGAAATAAAGAACAATGATTGATATTTATGGATAAAACTGCAGAGGTGAAAGAGTTGAGACTTGTAAGCAGTCGTGCTGTCACTGTCATTTAGTTCTCCCTTTTATTTTCTAATTCCCCACCAACTCCAGGAACTGGGCTTTCAGCTGTGATAGATTAGGAGGCCTGATGTGGTGGTGCATGCCTGTCATCACCCACACTTGGGAAGCTGAGGGAGGAGGATTGTCATGAATTCAAACCTGGGCTACAAAGTGAGTCCAAAGCCAGCCTGATCTACAGACGGTCTGTGTCTCAGAAAGACAGACAGATAGACAGACAGAGATAACATTGAATGCCTGTTTTCAAATATTGTCACTCATTGATCTGGTTAGATCATGGAGACACTCTATGCAGGAATATTTAT